>NC_086317.1:363153145-363839645 GCF_036172605.1 Pelobates fuscus
ACATCCACTACAGTAAAATGAGGTTGAACAAAAGTAGACTATATATGGCCGCTGGCCTTGAATGTGCAATTAAAGATTTCCATGAATAGTTACATGTAGAAAAACAAATGCATAGCAGAAGCTGAAGAAGCAATTGTTTGATTACATTAAGCCAGTATTGAGTGTGTTTCAATAAATGTAATGAAAAAAATAGCCTCTACTACATCGTAATGCTGCACGAGACCTCTTATACCAAAGACAAAAAATATATTCCAGTACCTGAAAACTTGCTATACCTACTGTTCTTATAGTGTACTTAAGTGTTCATACATCACTAAGGGGTTTAATGACTGAGCTGTGACAAGTAGATTAATTGGCAACATTAAGATAAAAATACCTGATTTATAAGGAATACCTAATAAGGGTGAGGTGGAGATCCTAAACCAGTAAATTAGTCAAAGCAATGCCCGTAACCAGGGGTCACGTCATGGGGAATAAAGTGTGGGAACTCACCCAAGATCACCCCCCCAAAAAAAATAATATACACTCGTATGCATATATAAACACACACACACACACACACACACACTCAGAGACACACATACACTCACAGACACACACTCACAGACACACACACACTCACAGACACACACACACACACACACTCACACAGATACACACACTCACATACACTCACAGACACACATACACACACACAGACAGACACACACACATATACTCACACACACTCACAGACATACAAAAACACACCAATTATTATTTTTGAAAATTTAAAAATGTCCACTCAGCCTCCTTACCTGGATAGCTGGTGTGGACCTGTCCCTGGGGTCCAGTGGGGCTTCAGTGCGGCGGGCACTTGTCTCCCTGTTAGATGCGGTGAAGGGCTGTCTACTGATGCTGGGAGATGATGTCATATTCCGGCTCCCGGCATCAGCAAACAGCGCGCAAGGGAGCAGAGCTGGGTGAACACAGCTCCCTCGCCATGTCTAACAGGGAGATAGGCGCCTGCCAGGGGGGGTCCATCAGGTGGCCATCAGGCCACCTCTTGGGCCCTCCCATGACAGAGGGAACATGAGGGGGCATTTGAGTGCCTGCAGGAGCAACGGGAGCAGTGTTCTTGCTGTAAAAAAAAGTGCAGGAACACCGTTCCCACGCGTTCCTGCAGGACTCGAGCCCTGCCCGTAACATTGTTTGGTTTGCATTGTTATTGTTTTCCTTAGATTACCAAAATCTTGGGGATGCAAGTGCTAAAGGGTAGCCAGACAAACTTGTTGCTTTGTTTAACTTGTCATTCTAGGTTTTTTTAGTTACTATTATTTTTTTTTATTTTCTTTTGTTTCAGATATTTGAAAAAAACAAATCATGCTTACTTAAGTTGCGATATAATTTCTTAATGTCAACATTTGCAATAAGAACATTTGACTTTTCTACAGATGAAACATTACAGTTTGAGCCTTTCAACACATGTGAGCAGCCAAATTATTTTAATAAAAAAGACCACAGGCCTTAATATTTTACTTTGCTGTTGCCATGAAACTTGTTAATCCAGTCCATTTTTCTTTGTATCCAAGAAACTACAAAAGAGATGGAAAGAATGTGTAATCAGTGTGTTTCAAGCTAATCATAAGAACTGAATACAGCATACCTAATTATTAAATAAATTCTATTCACTGTCTACAGATAATATTCACAAAGAATTAAGTTTTATCTCAAACAGGTCAATTAGTCAACATTCAACATTGCTTAGACATTGGTTGAACACTTTAGTCGAAGAATACAAATTTAAACAAATTAATGGAATCATTAAATATGACAAAGTCAGCAGATAACCTGCTTAGGAAGCACTCTGGGTAAAAGAAAATACTTTAAATGCCACTCCAATCTCTATAGGTGAAAAGCATAGGTGATGGAGCAGAGAGTACCATCTTAAAGGGACACTCCAGACCCCTAAAGAAGTTTAGCATGTATTAAGAGTATACAAAAGTGCAGATTCAATAGAAATTGACACTTGTATAAATTAATCTGGTTGCACTCACTGGCTGTTACTTCCTAGTTAACAAAATAGGTAGCAACTTCCCAGAGCACTTGCCTTGCAAATACTTCTCATTGAGTTGCATTGGAAAGTCTGTGAATGGACAGCACATAAAATGTGGGGTGGGGAAGAAGAGGAGGGGAGGGCTTGCAAAGGCAGGAGACCAGAGTGCTACAGCTTTTGCAAGCTGGTTTTAGATATACCCCAATAATAAAATGCATACTTAAAATGACTTATACCTGAAGTGATTTGAGTTACAGGATTACTCTATGTGCAGTCTTTTCATTTGAAATGCTGCATCTATAGAGATTATCCCCTTTACTGATTTAACTCCACCTCCAGCAGCAGCATTAGCCTGATAAGACAGAAGCTTCTTTTTATCATTGCTTTTGATTACCTTCATAATAGTGATGACGAGAAACATTTCTGACTAAATTTCACATTTAACTTTATGCATGCAGTATAGGATATGAAATATACTTTAGGGTAAAATATACATGTTATTTTAAGAATTTTTTTTTGCTCAGATTCAACATGGTAGTAATACCCATTTAAACTAAATTTTAATTATGTAAAATGATTTATAATACATCAAGATTCATTAACTACTGGGTGAGCTTGATCCACAGAAATAGCTATATGATGCATAAAGGAACACTTTAGGGTCAGGAACACAAACATGTATTCCTGACTCTATAGTGTTAAACCAACCATGCAGGTGGCTTGCCCCCTCCCTCCCCCTAACCCTTTCAAAGGCAGAAAATTGTATTATTTCCGGTGCTGTGCAGGTCTGCCGGTGCTGGCCCCTCCCCCAGTCCGCTTCCTTGCTGACATCATCAGAATTAAAATATATCAGCCAATCCAATGCTTTCCAACAGATAAAGCATTGGATTGGCTGACACCGGCAAGGAGATGGGAAGGGAGCGGGGCCAAACTGCACCTCCTCAAATAGAAGCATAAATCAATAAATCTCTATGAGGAAAGTTCAGCGTTTCCAAGCAGAGCGTAGAGACACGCTGAATGGCAGTGCTCCATGCTGTGAAAATGCATTGTTTGCATGAAAATACCTGCAGGTAAAGACTATACTTACCAGAACAACTACATTAAGCTGTAGTTGTTCTGGTGGCTATAGTGTCCCTTTAAATGATAATGATGAAATGATTCTAACATGTAGAATAGGGTATTGCATTCCAGTCATCTGGTTTACTCTGTATATACATTGATTTTTCTGTCTGTCTGTCTTATGTTTATGTAATGTAATTGGTAATAAATCTAACTGCCTTTTTGAAGTCAATAAAGATTTTTTTTTCTGCCTTTATTACTGTGTAAGTATGTAAAAAATGTATTCAAAATATAGGCTAATATAGGTAAATTGCAAAAATGTTTCCAACTAATATCAAAAAATTATATATATTTTTTCCTTGGTTATTCCAGTCTAGATTTTGCAAGTCAGCTGCAAACTCCCAATTTTATAACAGGACAGGAGGCTTCATATTTTGCATAATCTTTCTTTACTAAAACTCCAGCAGCACAGGTTTAACAATAAAGTTTAGTGAAAAAAAACATTGCCATAGGGTATAAAAGGCCCTTCCTCTTGCATCATTTCCTCTTTCTTTGCTGCTCCAGTCAGACAGGTCAGAGTATTTTATTCTCTGCTATTGAATTTACATTTACTCTGTCAGAGTGTCCTTTCTCTGCTCATACTTACTATTGAATTTACATTTACACTGTCAGAGCTTCTTTTCTCTGCTCATTCTTACTACTGAATTTACATTTACTCTGTCAGAGCTTCCTTTCTCTGCTCATACATACTACTGAATTTACATTTACACTGTCAGAGCTTCATTTCTCTGCTCATTCTTACTATGGAATTTACATTTACACTGTCAGAGCTTCCTTTCTCTGCTCATTCTTACTATGGAATTTACATTTACTCTGTCAGAGCTTCCTTTCTCTCCTCATTCTTACCATGGAATTTACATTTACTCTGTCAGAGCTTCCTTTCTCTGCTTATTCTTACTATGGAATTTATATTTACTCTGTCAGAATCTTGTATTCTCTGCCCATTCTTACTATGGTTTTACATTCACACTGGGTTTGATGGATTGTCTCTATATTTGATTATCACTATTTATTTTCTTAAATTTTTCCCTTTCTCCCCTATATCCCCACCTGTACTACCTTTGCTTCCCTCTCACTATCTCCCTGTATTCATTTCGCGATCGCGGCAAGTTACCATGATCGCGCTTATCAAACCAGGGACTGGGGCATTGGTTAGGGTCAGCGGGAGGGGGAGTGTGGGAATCCGCGTTACCGGCATTAAGATTTGCACGCGAACGGCGGCCATTTTGGGTATCGCAGACCGCGAGATCCAGTGAGGCCAGCCACCTTCCCTGACCGTGATTCACACGGTCTGGAATGCTCTCATTTCTCCTACAGGGTTTTTCAATGCCTGTCAGGAGCTGTGATATACAAAGCACCATGTGTATATGTGTGTGTGTGTGTATATATATATATGTATGTATATGTGTGTGTGTGTGTATGTATATGTGTGTATGTATGTATGTATGTATGTGTATATATATATGTATGTGTGTGTGTATATATATATATATGTATGTATGTATGTATGTATGTGTGTGTATATATAGATGTTTCACAATGTATTTCATGCATTAGGTTAGCTCAATGGGCTAATACACTAGCAGTACACTGTCCATATCTTATGGTTCACAGGTTCTATCCCCACTGAACTAGATAAAATAGGAATCACCTATTTTGGTAACCAGAGAATGTGTTCACGATTTTATATCTTGTGATCTATTAATTTCTGTGTATTTTTCGTATCCACGCTGGCGGGCCGCAACTGCTAGCCGCGCTGTCGTTTTGGCGCGAACGGTGGCCATCTTAGATCTCGCACCTGCGAGACCCACGACTGCCATTTGCGACCCTAGCGGTTATGACTCACACGTTGGATATGTATAGTTAAGTATTTCCATTAAACAATAATTTACTGTGGAACATTGCTGATAACAAACTGCACTGTACATTAACCATTACACTGCTGCAGAGTGTCTATACAGAGGTGACCCCTCTCAGTTGGGGGTGAACCCCACTCACGCTCCTGCCAATACCATAACAGGAGTGACCCCCTATGCTGGGTGACCCCCAAGCGGAGCCATACAGCACTTGGTGCAGGATTTATTCAGGGGTGACCCCCTTTCAGATGGGGTGACCCCCCACAGGCTCAAAGAGACACAGTGCATGCAGGTTCAACATCCTGCCATACACTAACAAGATGACTCTATGCAGTGAATATCGGACACCCACACTACGACTGGGGTGATCCACGCACCTCCTTACCAAGGAGTGAGGAAATTGCAAATGTACAGGCTCCACAATTCATATATTGTTGGGTGAACCCAAACCAAACCAAACAGGCCCTCCACCCTTGACGGGTGCGGCCCACTTATACGACCGCTCATCCCGGTCGCACAGAGGGTGACCCCCTCTTCAGGCCACTCGAACCCCTGCGACCTGAGGGTCTCGGGTCAGATAACACTGGGTGACCCCCAGTCATTAGTGGAAGCCGACTGTACTACTACTCATGTACTTCAGTACCTGACATTTTCCTGTCTTTCACAGAGAGGAATACTCCACTACTTCATGTTAAGTGACTCACCACAATCACCACCATCTGACTTCCAATCAATGATAAATTCGGCGGTGGCTGCCTCAGTGGAGAAGGCTATTGCCACTGGTGCAGATCCCGAAAACAGACACCGACACCGCAACGGCCACTGAAACGGAAGACACTGACTTCCTTAGAGAAGTCCCCAGAATAAAACTATCCAAACGTTATTTTCTGTGCACTTTATTATTGGGGCGACTCCCCTTACTACTGGGGTGACCCCCACACTCAAAGATGTGCATTCACCAATGGATTACTGTGCACTTTTTTTTTTATTGGGGTGACCCCTTTATAGGAGGCGACCCCCACAGGCTCAAGTGTCACAGTGTAAGCAGGCTCATCCCCTGCTATACAATTAAGAGTCACAGTACAAGCAGGCTCATCCCCTGCTATATCATTAAGAGTCACAGTGCAAGCAGGCTCATCCCCTGCTACATCATTAAGAGTCACAGTGCAAGCAGGCTCATCCCCTGCTACATCATTAAGAGTCACAGTGCAAGCAGGCTCATCCCCTGCTATACAATTAAGAGTCACAGTGCAAGCAGGCTCATCCCCTGCTATATCATTAAGAGTCACAGTGCAAGCAGGCTCATCCCCTGCTATATCATTAAGAGTCACAGTGCAAGCAGGCTCATCCCCTGCTATATCATTAAGAGTCACAGTGCAAGCAGGCTCATCCCCTGCTATATCATTAAGAGTCGCAGTGCATGCAGGCTCACCCCCTGCTATATCATATGTATATATGACTCAATGCATGGTACCCACAATACGACTAGGGTGATCCACATACTCCTCACTGAGGAAGGGGAAAAATGTTGCAGTAATCAGGCTCCAACACTCGTCTGCGGACTTCTGTGCACTTTATTATTGGGATGAACCCCTTTACTACTGGGGTTATTCCCCCACTCGCAGATGCGCATTCCACATGGAACTATGGCCGGAGGTGCTCTAGGTGTCCTAACACATTTACACATGTACCTAGTCCATATATATAGATATATATATATATATATATATATATATATATATATATATATATATATACTCAACAGACGGAAAGGTCAACATATGACCTCTCACTCAAGACTTTCAGCCTAGGTTAATTGCAGTGGCAACCTCAATGCAGACAACAATCACCAATAGGCTGGGTCAGGGTCTTGTAGAGACTGTGAACCATGGTACCCCATCTGCCTATGAATTCATGAGCTACTAGGCCCGGGGCCAAGCACCCATATACAAAGGACAAGTGCAAGTATTCCATCACGGACCCTCCAAATAATTACATCAAGCCTGGGAACAGAACCTCGATGTGCCGGAAAGTTATCCAAACAACATATTAAGGAAATCTCCGGAGACTCCACGGATTTGACCGCTGCACGGTCAGTCAACACACAGAGATCGACGAAATGGGGGTTGCCAGGCCTTCATCCACGATCCATACAATTGTAGCCACAAAACCGAGGACAAGGAGACTGTGTGTTCGACTCCGGGTCGCACGCCCTCACTCACTTCACCCCAACAACAGAATATTACTGAGAAACAGCTATACTCTTACATTTCTCCGGTTTCAACGCTCTCATGGTGTAACCATGGGCAGCGGTCTACCTTGTTATGAAATAAGGAAGCTACCTCTACTCGAGTAGGTAGGCTAGATTACTCCGGATGGCCAAACGACCCATTAAGGTAACTCCATGAACTAATGCTTAATCTGGATACCTGGTCCACCATTGGGGGTCGAAGTCCACATCTTCCAATACCACCCCTCTACGGATACTGGAGGACCACAAATCTCACATATGAGGAAACTTACTTATTTCCAAGAAGCGCTGGGCATTCGCTCCAGACGTCCCTATTGCTGCACTTTTATATTTTATCTTTATGGTGTTGTATCACCTTTTAAAAAAGAATAAAATCTCGAATTTTTCTACTACTACTCACCTGGAGTCCTGTGTCCCATTGGCTGCTCGACATTGGCAAAGGATACCAATATCCCCCCATATTTCCTGGGGAGGCACCTTGAATGCTCTTCTATCTCTATAATCTCGTGAGTGCATCCAATTAAGCGCACAATTCACTGTATATACTGTATCACACTATTTTTTTCTTTGTATGTTCCCTCTATAGACTGTATAGCCGTATCCCATTTCTCTGCTCTAGGGCTGGAAGGCTCGCTGCACATACCCCTACCAGAGAACCATGATCTGGAGAAGAGACGGCCGGCGTCGAGATTACCGACAACCTACAGCTAGCCTAAGACAGATCCGATAGTTGTATTCTCCTACATTTGGACAATATCTCGGCAACCGACTACACAAAACACCTGGACGGAGTCTGGTATCGGACTCTAATAATATCGGAGGACATTTACCATTTCTAAATTACACGCAAGGTTACCCTACGACTAGGGTTCCCTCAGAAGATTACCTATATCATGAACTGGGTTTCGTGACAACAACTGACAACGGGACTCCTTGGTCACCATCGCATCATGGAGATCTGGGTGACACGCACCTTGCCACTACAGCAGAATCGAAGGGGCTCCCGATCCTATTGACTCCATTCTGGGCTATCCACTGCCCTTCCGCGTCTCCCATTTTATGGACAACCCACAAGATACCATCGGAGACTTTGGCGGCTCATACTCCACGACAGGACTTTTCGTATGCTGCGAGGCGTCATACGCTCCAGAACCAGTATCGGAATACACTCGGTTATGGGTCTTAGTTGTGGTTCTCTCTATTCCTACGGGTTTGTCCTATGTATTTGGATACTCACTCCAACTAACCCTCGAGGAATCTCACAATCGAGACAGCCTCTCTCTCCCCCTTTGTATACTATACCTTTCACACCAGTTATGGCCACCACCTTACCGAGTTGACCATTGCTCATATGGTTGTGGTGATCAATTGGTTATCAGTCATTCGGGTCATGGATGCGTCTTAGACATCCACGACGTATCTTCCTTCGCCGATGTTCATTGGCCGGGTCACGAGAAGAGAATTTCAGGGTGTTCTACTTCCTCGGACTCTTCACACACCCTGTGTTGTTCCATAGCGTTAAAAATGCAAAATATGAAGCCTCCTGTCCTGTTATAAAATTGTAGATTATGCTAGCGCAGTGTACCTATAATCTTAATTTTATTAAGGACAGGAGGCGAGTATTTTCCCACCCTGCTTTTTCCCTCCCTAATTATCATTCCTTGGGTTGTACTTCAATAAAAGATTTGAATTCAGGGGGTATGGTTATCTCTTTATTATGTGGTTTATTTCATATCACGACTGCTATCTGTTATGATTTCCTAATACATACAATTTGACTATATTAATGTCTCTATCATAGCTACCTATTTCGGTTAAAATATTCTTGTCTCATCTGATAAATTCCTTTTACGTAAAGTACTACGGAATAAACTGGCGTTTTATAAACAGTAATATTGATTATGCTAATAATAATAATAATGAGGACAAACCGTTCATTTCCAAATCCCTTTCACGTCTTTTGTTTCTTTTCAGTTTGATTCTTCTTCATGGATCAATACATGGGATCGTCTTCGCACACTACGACAATCTTCCAGTTGGGATTTGGATCATTTACAGTCTGATTCTTCGTCGTTATCATTATTTATTGTAATAGCAGGATATGTTTATGATTATCTCGCACCAAAGAAAGAGGAAATGATGCAAGAGGAAGGGCCTTTTATACCCTATGGCAATGTTTTTTTTTCACTAAACTTTATTGTTAAACCTGTGCTGCTGGAGTTTTAGTAAAGAAAGATTATGCAAAATACTCGCCTCCTGTCCTTAATAAAATTAAGATTATAGGTACACTGCGCTAGCATAATCTACAATTTTACTGCTTAACCAACGGCAAAAAAATATATTGAACCTTAAGTTAAATATTGCAAATAAATACTTTTTTTGTATTGCCCACATCACAAAAAAATAGTATTTTTTTTTTTTAATGTAAGAAATGCAGTCAAAGGGATATTTGACTCATAATCGGCACATTTATTTTATTAACTCTTATTTTGTTTGACTTTTAACAAATGTTTGCTTTGTAATTTTACATGTTTGAAACACTGTATAGAAAATAATCCTGTTTGCTATATATAACCTTATTTGAATTATGAAATAATGTAAAGTCTTGCTTGTGTGTGGTAGTAAGCGGATGTATTTTTTAATGTAGTTTTAAACAGTTTCCCACATAATTCCATTCAAAATGTATGTTTAATGTGGTTAGATTTGCATTTATTATAATATTTTAAAATAAGCCAGTTTGCAATTATAGATCACTGTGATAGAATGTATATGATTTACATTTTGAGCTATTTCTAAACTACATGTATGTTTTTCAATTGGACAGATAAATAATTAAACATATTAGTGAGGAAGAAGTTTTAAAAGTTAATGAGGTGGTTGTTGGATTAATTAGCAATTAAGTGCAAATTTGCACAATATATTATGTAAACATAGCACATGACAAATGGCACAGCACATGGTGTTTTAATGCACTATTAAATTGTAACTGTCCTGGGTAAAAAAATGCACACATAGACGGCCAAACTAACTTACAGTAATACATCACCTTCTCATAAATAATAGGTACCTGTCAAGGCAAAACTGCTTTCTAAGCAATAATTCAATTTAAAAGTTGTTCTGTGACTGTATAGTGATTCTCTGAAAGGTCATTCTAATAACTGTAAGAAATGTAACTATTTGAAAATAGCAGGAAGTATTTTGAAAGTGAAAACGTATAAACAACACAAACGGTATATGGTAATAGATCTTATAAATTATAGATATTCTAAGTAAGTTCTATTTGAGTAAACCATTTAACATCAAATGATAAAGTTCTATTTAAAACTACATAGGAATAAGGCTTCCATGTACAGCACTCAAAATTGCTTTTCCAATCTTTTCCTTAAACCTGCTAATGAAGACACTTCAGTCATTTGTAATGTCAACCCTTTGTGACACCAGCTGAGTGGCTGACCCTAAATACCCCTGAACACATCATGTGAAACTTTTTATTCCCTATTATGTCTGCATTTGGACCATGAATATAAAACCAGCGTCAAGATGTCATATGTCACCTAGACTGAAAAGTATAGTCATTAATGTTATTTTTTTGGCACAGTGCAAGCCGTTACAGAAAAACAAGTTGACATTTTATAAATAAATAAGGTGTGCTCTAATAGATAATTATATAAAGGAGGATATTCTCTAAGCAGTGATTTTTGTGTGTCGATGACAACTGGCTTATAAACTTTGGACCAAAATAGCAGTGATGGGAGAAAAAAATCTCCTACTACTCTATTGAATTTGTGATTTTTTTTTTTTTTTTTTTCTTTTTTTTTTACAATGGACAAGTTTATTCTCAACTGACATTTTGAGAAGAAATGCTAAAAAAAAATTTGCATCAAGATCTCAGATTCCCCCAATTTGATCTGTCTATTGAAATAATGGGTACAACCATTTAATAAAGGCTGAAAAAAGATGGAAAAAAAAGATGTCAAGAGCATTGTGTCCATAGTAAACGCCAAAGTGTCAAAAAGCCAATCAGTAGACAAACAATATTTTCTACAAGTAAAGATATAAGTTAAAAAAAAGTCTAAAAGTGATTGAATAAAAAGAAACACTCTGTCAGCTGTACAGGGAAAATGTACTGTAGGTATACACAAGGGAAGGGATCCAGACAATCCTAATGCTGACTTAACTTATTGCACAACTGAGCTTATCTTTTTTTTAGATTGGACAAAAATGGTGGGCTAGTGGAGAAAAACTAATTATTAAATTAAATGGATTTCAGTGGGAAGACTATATGTCCCTCATGTACACATCTCAGTAATTTTTAGCTATCTCATCTATGCTGGGTAATATCTTTTCACTTGTACTGGTCAGAGCCAGATTTATATCACTGGTGCCAGTAGGCACAGAATTCTCAAATGCCCCCCAAACCACACCTTCCAATCTAATAAAAACAAACCAAAAAAAAGAACTGCATAAATATGATGTTGTATATAGACACACCTATAGAGTGAGTGTGTTTGTGTGTGTGTAGATGTGTGACATGTGCATATGTGTAGCAGTATGTGTAACTGTCTGAGTGCATATCTATGTGCATATGTTTATACTGTGCATCAGTGTGTTTATGTCGAGTAAGTATGTGCAGCAGTGTGTGTTGGTAGCATTGCGGGTGGCAGCATGTGTAGTGGTGTGTATGTAGTGTGTATATAGCATTATGTGTGCATGTGTTTGTAACAGTGTGGGTAGTAGCAGTATAAACAGCAGTGTGTGCAGTAGTGTGGGTGTGGACAGTGTTTGTAACAGTATGGATGTGTAACCGTGTGGGCAGTAGTAGTATGAGGTTGTGTGTGTGGGGTCAGTCAGGGTACAAGTATGGGTAGACGTATGTGCAGTTGTGTGTGTGTGTATATCTGTCATTTCTCAGCTGACTATTTTCACACTATCCTCTCTTGACCAGTCCTCTACCCTCTTCCTCCAGGAAATCACTGTATTCAATGGCCATGCACCGATCAGGCTTCTTCAGATTGATTAGCAATCCCAGAGATCTGGAGCATCTGTTCCAGTTAGCAAGCAGCAGACAGTAGACAAGAGGTAGATAGAGGGCTTTTAAAAGGCAGAGTATGTACTTGCAGGCAGGTGCCTACTCTGCCTAATGGGAAATCCATCCATGATGTTGGTTGTTTCATTCTTTCATTCTTTGTGACTAGAGTATGGCTTGTACTCACGTGAATATAGGCTGATCAGCCACAACAATAAAATCACCTGCCTAATATTGTATAGGTTCCTCTTGTGCTGCCAAAATAGCTCTGATGCATTGAGGCATGGACTTCACAAGAACTCTGAATGTGTCCTGTGCTATCTGGCACCAAGACATTAGTTGCAGATTCTTTAAGTCCTGCAAATTGCTAGGTCAGATTGGATTGGATTTCTTATTCCAGTACATCGCACAGATGCTCATTTGTATTGAAATATTAAATATTTGGAGGCCAGGTCAACACCTTAAACTCTTTGTCACATTACTCAAACCATTCCTGAATATTTTTTGCAGTGTGAAACTATTACCATGAAGAGGTGTATGTGGTCTGTAGCAATCTTAACATAGGTGGTACGTGTCAAAGTAACATCCACGTGAATGCCAGGACAAAAGGCTTCCCCCAGAACAATGGCCAGAGCATAACACTGCCTATGCTGGTCTGCCTTCTTCCCATAGTTCATCATGCTGTAATCTCTTCCCCAGGTAAATGATGCACAAGCACCAAACCATGGTCTGATCTAAAAGAAAACATGATTCATCAGACCAGGCAACCTTCTTCCATTGCTGCATGGTCCAGTTCTGATGCTCACATTACCATTGTAGGCACTTTCGGTGGTGGACAAGGGTCATCATCTGCACTCTGACCAGTCTGCATCTATGCAGCCATGAAAGCAGCAAACTGCAATGCACTGTATGTTCTGACACTTTCTATCACGGGCAGCATTATGTTTATTTTTAACAATTTCTGCTGTGGTAGCTCTGCTGTTTGATCATACCAGATGGGCTAGCCTTCGCTCACCACATGCATCAATGAGTCTTTGGTGCCCGTGACACTAATGCAGATTCACCAGTAATACTTCTTTACAACCACTTTTGGTATGTACTACCCACTTCATAATGGGAACACCCCATGAGACTTGCCATTTTTTAGATGCTCTGACCTACTCCTCTAGCCATCACTATTTGGCCCTTGTCAAAGTTGGGGGTTTAGTGGTACACATGTAAACCCTTTGAGGCTTTATGAAAGTGTTACATTGATTTTTTTGGTGTTGGGATTTTTAATCTGTGGCCTCTATCACTGGTGTGTTGTGGTATTTTTTACTCTTTGTAAAATATGATTTACTATATAATAAAGTGGTTTAATCATTGATGATTTTAGTGTGTATCCTTGTGTATAAGTATATATCTGTGGTGCATCTGTGTGTGAATGTAGGAGTATATTCCTGTAATGCATCAGTGTGTGATTATGCAGATGTACTTCTGTGGTCTTGAGAGTATGAAGATGGTACTATATTCCTGTAACAGATTGGTGTGTGACTGTAGTTTTTTTTGTCTGTGGAGTATCTGTGTGTGAGTGTATAAGTGGAAGTGTATAAGTAGAGCATCAGTTTTGTGTGCCGTTTGAGTGCAGTGTTTGTAATGAGTAAATAGTAGTCATAAATTGTTTGAATATTTCATTACATCCTATCTTCCCTCTGCATCCACTGTCTTTGCTTCTCTCCCTTATATGCTGTTTAGTACCTCCATAAACCCTTTATCTTTTTGTCTCTTTACTCTTTGCCAACTAAGCCCCCTTCCCTCTTTCCATCTAAGACAGTTTAATCATTAATTACATTTTTAAATGTCCCACCATCCTACTTCGTTGATTGTGTAATGGTGTGGCCATGCTATTTAGCCTGCTTTCTCTCTTATGCTTTTTCCTCTGCCTAGCCTCAATTATAAGAGTTGTTTCATAAATGTGCGGGAATACAAAGCCTCTAAGACAAATGATAGCCTGAAACTAAGCATAGGGAAAGGGTCTGCATTTTAGTAATGGGAGGTGGAGAGCATATAGCTAAGCAAGCATATCTCCCAAGCCAGATTGCAAGTAAACATAAGCTCATATGCTCAAGAGTGCCAGCACAATGTCACTGCATGTAACTGAAGTTAAACCAATTGTTTTGTTTACTTCACATATACGTATAACAGTGATAATGGTTTACAACTTGTTTTGATGTGTAGTACATCTGAGTCATTCAGTAAAACACAAAGGTATCAACCAAAGTCAAGTGATACTGCATTGAACAAACCATACAGTTTGAATTAGGTTTGTGAACAATTTTACTCATATTGAAAAATATGTGATTTATATTTATTTTCATAAGCTGTGCATTGTGCGTGGAATGTCCATGCTACGTGTTTCCATGGCTTTTGCTGAAGCAAAGATCTTTTAGATGTTTTTGCCCACAATGTGCTCATCTTATGCGTGATAAATTGTTCACGGCAGAAATGAAGCACACAGAGCTACTTCACCAAGGTGCTTGTTTTTGTTAACACAAAGCTTATCCTCACTGTTTATGTGGATTTTTGTGGATTGTTTATGCATCAGTTGTACATTCATAAAAATAACAACATTTTGGAATCAACAGACCTCAGCAGTTCAGAGCAGAAGTATAGTGTGCTTGGAATATACATTACTTTGCTTGATTTTTGCTACCGTGAACTGTGTGAAGAGGGCTTGCATGCTCATTATTAGTACAATTCGTATTTCTCAAGTTAGAGAAATGCAAGTGAGAAAAGTATGGTTGAAATTCTATATGGCTTGTTGACAATCAATCAAACTAAATTGTGTAAACAAAAAATGCATAATTAAGTGTTCTTGCATGGCAAGACCACTTACTATTATCTCACATATATATTATTATTATTATAGCCAAATTTACCACCCTAACTCCTCCCACAGTTTTTACATTACATAGACAGACGAAACATGGGGATTGTTCCCGATCGGTGTGCTATTACTTTGTGGAACGAAATATCGTCGTTTTTGTCTCAAAATTGGTCCCATAGGAATGAATGGTGGAATGTTCAAAACTAGAGTGGGAGCTGAAAAATCACTGCCACCACTCCCTCATTTTCAAGCCCACCTACACAAATTTTATATCAAAACATTCAGCTATCCCTGCTGCCACTAAGCCATAGTCCTGATAGTTTCACAATATGACCATTTGTTTGCAACTCATGCCGCCCATTGACATTCATTGAAAACTCCACTCTAGCCACCTCAAATTTGAAGGGCAATTTTTAAACTGTGACTGTGCCTTCATTTTTAATATTTCAGAGACATGCTATACATCAAAATGTAGCTCTTCGCTGTAGGATTTATAGTTTTTAAACTACGACCGTTTGCAGATGGAAACTGCCAGTGAAGTGAGCAATTCGGAGCAGTTTGTTTTTAACCTCTCTTCTCTGCCCTTGCTGTAGAGTGAGTTGCCATAGGAACCCAGGTGTGTGAGCAGCCAGCAGAGTGTTCCAGAACACAGAGGCTGCTAGATGAAACACATTCTCTAAACTGTTGTCATTCCTACAGTTTTGATAACACAAAAGTGAGCACTATCACATTTAATAAATATATTTCCATGTTAGTCAATTCGTTATACCTGAAACAGAAAAACAGTAACATACAATGTTACAACAATACAGCTCAATGTTTCATAAAGTTACTCTGCCCAGTCCAACCTTTCCACAGTTACTCCAGCCACTCCAACCACACAACAGTTACTCAAGCCACTCCACCCAGTTACTCCGCCCACTCCAGTTGTAGACTACTACTCCCCAGAAATTGTAGCTTTTCTAGTAATTATTATTTTATAGGGGTATTTATATAGTGCCAGAATATTTCGTAGCGCTTTACAATATTATCAAAGTGGAAGATTTAACAATAAATTAGACAATTATAAAAACTACAGGAACAATAGGTTTAAGAGGGCCCTGCTCAAACAAGCTTACAGTCTATAGGAGGTGGGGCGTAGAATACAACAAGACAGGAAGTTTTGGCAGTTGGCTTTTGATTTTGCCCCCCATTTTTCATGAGCGGAACTTAAATATCTAAGACTTTTTCTATGTACACAAAAGGCCTATTTCTCTCAAATATTGTTCAAAGATCTGTCTAAATCTGTGTTAGTGAGCCCTTCTCCTTTTGCGGAGATTAGCCATACACCTCACAGGTCTTGGGCTTAGTTTGGGGCTGCAATGCCAGCATTTGTCTGCTTCCCACTTCCTCTGGGGACAGCTCGTCCGAGTTGTCTGAGAAATCTTACAAGTCGTCGGCCATCTTGGGCCCATTTGCTCTATGCGCTTGGAGGAGAAGATCTCCTATACTCATGCCTGGCTTGGGTCTTTCAGGTTTTAATTTTTTAACTTTCCTGCCCATGTTTGTGAAGGGCAATGGGGCTGTGGTTTTGAGGCTCAAAAAACGGTTAGAATCGCTGGGATTTGGTGTATGTGCCCGGAGCACATCTATCAGTAGCTTGACTCCACCCCCCGGGTAGTTTGAATATTATTTTCTTAAAATATTTAGTTGCTAGAAATATTAGCTTGATTGTAATAATGTAATAATGATATGCATTAAAGGGTTTATATAAGAGAACTGATCAGAGTGGAAGGATTACATTTTAAATAACTTAATTTTATAATTTGCCATTTTGACAAAAGAAACTCTGGAAATTATGCAAGGACAACATTTAAACATATAAAATTTTGGGGCGTGTCCTGACCGGAGAGCTGAGCAGTCGCATGCACTAGCAGCTCCGTTCCCAATCAACCTCGGATGTGCCATTAAGTTGGAAAAAACTTAAAATAAATAGCTAAAAAGCAGAGATGTCGCAACTCAAAGGGAAAAGGAACACTGACAGGTCAGAGAAAGCAAGTTTCTTCGCCTCCAGAGCCAACCAGCAGAAGATTGTACAGACGCCAGAGCAGGCCCAAGATGGCGACGATGACAACGTGGAACATGAGGAACAGACGGCGAATCAAACACCCGTCTTAACACAGGACTCAATGAAAGCACTGCTGGAAGAGATGTCCGATAAAAAACTCACCAAACTTGATACAGCCATGAAAGACATCCATAAGGATCTCCGAGAGCTGGGCACAAGAACATCGCATCTAGAAGACAAAATGGCGGAATATGAAACGGCCCATAACACCATGGCGGATACTATGGACGGCCTACTCGCCAGAATAGAAGAGCAAGATGTTAAGATTGCGGACATGGAGGAC
Organism: Pelobates fuscus; assembly: GCF_036172605.1. Classification (NCBI taxonomy): domain Eukaryota; kingdom Metazoa; phylum Chordata; class Amphibia; order Anura; family Pelobatidae; genus Pelobates; species Pelobates fuscus. Next base: position 363,170,689 of record NC_086317.1, read on the forward strand.
AGGGCCCGCAGAAATAACCTGCGCATAAGGGGTGTTGCAGAAACGGTAAACACACCGGACCTTATGGCCTACATCACAGGGCTCCTAAAACACCTCCTACCCGACTGGCCCCAGGAGATGCTCCTGATTGATAGAATTCATCGAACGGTGAAACTTGGCTTTCTACCGCCGGACACCCCACGAGATGTGCTGCTCCGCATGCATTATTTCCACGCTAAGGATGCAGCACTCAACGCTAACAGAACAAAAAAATCTACGCCGGAGGAGTACAAGAACATAACTATGTATGCGGACATTTCCACCTACACACTGAAAAGACGGAGGGAGTTTAGAGACATCACTCAAGCACTGAGAAACAGCCATCTCCCATATCGATGGGGATACCCAACAAAGCTCCTCATCACCAGAAAAGGGAAGACGACTGTTGTGAAATCACCGGAGGAGGGGTATAACCTTCTCAAAACTTGGGATATCACCCTACCGGACCCCACAACCGAAGGAAGGAACATCACTAGACTTTCCCCAGACTGGAAGAAATCAAAGAAACGCCAAAACTGACCACAAGCTGAACACACGCCACATGGAGATGCCCCTTGAATGAACGGGCTAGAGCCAGGAGAAGGCCAAGATTGGGTAAAGTAATATGGTAACACAGTGACTAACGAGGGACTAATACACAGGCACTCTTTATTCAAAGGACTATTGCATATAGAGATATTATGGGTTGGCCTGTTATACACTGTTTATTAATACTGTTTACTAACATGAACAACTGGGTGATAATAATGTGGGACGGGGTCACTACAGTATGAAAGACTGTTGGCCAGATGGGAAAGAACCCGCGGTACAACGGATAAACCCAGGCCCTCCTAGGTGACTACACATACAGAGACGCTCTCCATGACAGGTTAAATACATGTATGTACCGACTGTCGACACCCCTTACTACTTGCAAAAGTCCACAACAAATGATTGAGGTTAGAGGAAGGAGAAGGTATCGGACGGGAAGCTTAGCTTCAACCCCAAGGCACAAAGATGCAGTGCCTAGCCGCACTAATGGCAATGTTTAATGATGTATATACCTATGTTAGAGTTGTTAAGTTTTATTTTTTATTTTCTTATTTGGTTTATTCACACACCGCCACACAAGTTCATAGTAACAGTAATCACAAGGCAGTAGAGGCCACACTGGGACACCCAACACAAGTATTTCTGACACTAGCAGATTTACAAATTTGTAGGATCACAAGACTGGCACGACCGGACCATAGGAGCACACACCTCCAAGCCCAACAGACACCATCACTCGGCTCTAAAAGCTGGGAAGGAGTGCAGGGTGTCGCAAAAATAGAACCGACAGAATACCACACAACAAAACACCTTAGGAAACCACCGTGAAGATATGTACTTATAATGTGCGGGGACTAAACAATCCCACGAAAAGACACCTACTTAGCAGAGAGATCAAATCATTAGACGTCGATATACTGTGCCTACAAGAGACACATTTTAGGCATAATGACCACCCGCAGATCTTAACAGTAAATTTCCCACACCAATACCACTCAACGTCACCACACAAATCCAAAGGTACTTCCATACTTATAAGCAAACATATTAACTTCATACCACACACCCAGGAAGTGGACAAAGGAGGCAGATATGTAATAGTAACCGGAACGATAAACGATATGCAATATACTTTAGTGAGCGTATACGCACCTAACACTAACCAGGGAAATTTTTTACGCAGCGTACTAAACAAACTTAACAAGCTACAAAAGGGCATTACGGTGATCTGCGGGGATTTCAACCACATACTAGACCCTAAATTAGACACCACACTACCACAACATCGCCACAGGCATCGCCCGTTAGCAAGACAATGCAAAAGCATGCAAAAAATCCTACACGAACACCATCTCTACGACTCGTGGAGAATTACACATCCGGAGACCAAGCAATTTACCCATTTTTCTGCTGTCCACAATTCCTATTCCAGGATAGATGGGTTCCTAATATCAGGCTCGCATTTAGACCAAATACAAGCTTGTGATATACAACAGATCACATGGTCAGATCACAAACCAGTAACTTTGGATCTGAAAAACACATATGATTTTAAACATCGTAGCCCATGGAAGCTAAATAACTCTGCTAAAGGACAGGAACTTTATTAGAGATCTCCAAAATGATATAAACTCCTACTTCACGACTAATAACAATGGGGAGGTGACACCAGTGACCTTATGGCAGGCACACAAGTCAGTGATTAGGGGACTATTGATCAGAAGAGCAGCGCACATTAAAAAAATCTCCCAAACAAAACTTAGTGCATGGCAAAAGGAATTATATGATCTCAACTCCCAAAACCAATTACGTCCACTTGCAGACCTTAAACAAAAAATACTGACGGTATCCAAACTAATACACCAACAGGCTCTAGAACAAACTCAGACACACATGGTGAAACTAAAAATAACACATTACATGCAGGGAAATAAAGCAAGCAAACTACTAGCGTCCCACCTCAAAAAGAAACAAGCAAACCAAAAAATAGCATACCTCCTAGACACCAAAGGCAGAAAAGTTACCAAACCCAAAGACATAAGCGATGTATTCGCCAAATATTACCATAACCTATACAACTTAAAAGAAGACGATAACACTGTACAACCCACAGAAACGAGTATCCAAGATTACCTAACACAGATAACTCTACCAGAACTCACAGTACAGCAAAAAGCAGACTTAATCAAACCGATAGATGCCCAAGAAATTAGGTTGGTTATTCAAACACTACCCACAGGCAAATCACCTGGACCGGATGGTCTGACGAACCTGTACTACAGAAAATTTAGCGAAACACTAGCACCCCACTTAGCTTCGACTTTTAACTATGCAACAACCACAAAATCACTCCCGCGAGACATGTCGCTGGCTCACATAGTCACACTGCCGAAACCCAACAAACCCGCTACAGTCCCACAAAACTTTAGACCCATCTCATTGCTAAACACTGATGCGAAAATATTCGCGAAACTATATGCAACAAGACTAGGGAAGATCATACCACATCTCATACACAGTGATCAAGTGGGATTTGTAAAGGGAAGACAAGGATCTGATAGCACGAGGAAAATATTAAACCTGCTGCACAAACTTCAGATACAGGGACCGGGAGGCCTCTTTGTATCCTTGGATGCGGAGAAAGCCTTTGACAGGCTGCATTGGGGATTTCTCAAGGCAACCTTAACTAAATTTGGGATACCACAAGAATTCACAGCAGTGGTGGAAACACTATACAGCGCACCTACAGCACAGGTCCTGAACTCAGGATTCCTGTCAGAGCCCTTTCACCTAACAAACGGCACACGACAAGGCTGCCCCCTGTCACCACTGCTTTACATCCTGGCCCTTGAACCATTAGCCAGCAAAATCAGAGCGAATATAAACATACATGGCATACAGATAGGGAATACCGAATACAAGGCAGGTCTGTTTGCGGATGACGTAATTCTGACGCTCACACAACCACTCATCTCACTTCCCAATCTTCTCAATGAAATCAAAAAATATGGGGACCATTCTTACTACAAACTCAACCTCACTAAAACACAAGCTATGGGGATAGGGTTATCTGCTAAAATACTGACACAACTTAAAGAAGGATTTCAGTTTGACTGGAGAGAGGATTATCTCACGTTTCTAGGTCTAAAGATCCCCAAACACCCTGCGAAGTTATTAGAGCTAAACTATGGCAGACTACTGCGGGAGATGGGGGACACGACGAAAAGTTGGGAGGGCAAATTTATGTCCTGGATAGGCAGAATGGGGGCCATAAAAATGATGCTACTACCCAAGTACCAATATTTATTACGCACTCTACAAATTTTCCTCCCAAACTCGTACCTTAATAAATTACAACAAATAATCACGAGATTTATATGGGCAAACAAAAAACCCTGAATAGCCACAAAACTCTTATGCAAACCACTGAAACATGGAGGCCTGGGCCTCCCGAATGTACACATGTACTATAAGGCCGCCTTAATGTCAACAGCCTTGCAGACACACGAAGCGAGGACAAAAGGGGAAAGACCACAATGGGAAGAGATAGAATCTTGCGAGGGATGCCACAAAGGCTTAAAATACTTGTTTTGGGTACCACACAAATTAAGACCAAAACCCTTACATGTTCTACCGACAACAGCGCTACTGCTGTTGGGGATTCATCAATTCGAAAATTGGGACACGATAAAGAATGGGCATTGCAGACACCGATGCAGAGTCTGGCTATAGCCAACCCCACCATAAACATCCGCCCATGGGTACAAGCTGGATGCTCTAGAGTAGGCCAACTAGTCAGTAGGGGTACGGTCAAACAATTTTCTGACTTACAACAAGAATACACCCTGCCAAATAGCACTATATTCTCTTACCTCCAGATAAAATCCCTACTAGGGGACAATACAAGCAAACCCACATCCCAACCCCTAAAGATGCTATATACAATAAGCGAAACAGGCAACATGCCGAAAAAAATGTTATCTACACTTTACGCAACCTTAAATGACAGCACACCCAACGACGCACTTGATAAACTCAGAGAGGACTGGCACAGAGACATACACAATCGATTTACAGATGACCAATGGCAAAAAGCTTTTATAGCACACAAAGGAAGGTCACGATGCTCCTCACACGTGGAGCTGATGAGGAAAATCCAGTATCGGTGGTACATGGTACCAACTAAATTAGCAAAAATGTATCCAAACACAACAAACCTATGCTGGAGATGCAGGGAAGAGGTGGGAAGTATGTACCACATATGGTGGACGTGCCCAAAGATAAAGGGATACTGGGAGAATGTGGGGGGGATTATTAATGATGCTTTACACACGAATATAGCGCTACAACCGGAGAATGGATTGCTTTTCATGATTCCAGACGAGCTTTACAAAGCACACAAGACACTTCTGTTTCACATACTAATAGCTGCAAATACATTGATAGCATGGGCATGGAAGCAGACAGCCTGCCCTAAATCAACAGAGCTCCTATCCCAGATGGCTCTGAATCTAACATACGAAACTAAGCTCACGTCCACCTACTCTACCCCGACTCACCTTCTGGAGGCCAAACAAGAGTGGGATTCATATATAACAAGGTGGGAACAAAGAGACCCAATTTCTTAACTCACGAATACTAACGGCATAAGTAAGACGCTATAAGACGAGAGGAATGCTTGACGACACAAGGGTATTAGGACCCCTAAATAAGCTTTACATAACAAACAATGGCAATGGCTACTTTCTGTATAGTAGATTAACAAGCACACTGACTGTCAGCACACAGGTGTTCACACCTTTCCTATGGTAAAATGTTTTAAAATTCAGGAAGAAGGAGAAGGCCGCATGGCCAACGAAGCCATCATTGTGATAAATGGTTTAAATGTACAATGTTGGAAGGATTGTAGATAGATAAGATGCCAGTGTTGGAAGAAACTCTACTGTAAACGGTTTATGTTTTTCTGTTTTTCTTATTTTTCTTTTACTTAATTTCTTGTTAACATGCTGTGCAATATATGAGTAACCTGAGGTTCTGCCGAACCTAGCAACACTTTCCCCATCACCCCCTTTTTCCTTTCTGTACCCCTGTTTATGTTTTATATTATCTGTGCAAAAAAAAATTCAATAAAGAATAAATTGAAAAAAAAAAAAATACATATAAAATTTTGAGGATGATAATGAAAGCACTTAAGAAAGTATAAAAGTTTTCCGTAATACATTTATCTCCCCGTCAGATAACTGTTTTTGGACTGAAGCCCCAGGTGGTTTGTAACCTAGCAATGCCTTTGCCTTAGGATATAATACCAGTATATTAGTCACATAGATAAGGTCTGTACTCCTCTTTTGTTGTAAAATGAAAGACGTGCAAACCATTGTCACAAATCTAGGGGGGATCTTCAGCAAAATATGGGTCAACAACCTAATAACAACCTAATAAAGGCAAAGAAGGAAAGATAGAAGGGTGTATTACCAGACCTTAGAGTGGTTAGGCTTAAAAAGGACGCTATAGTTACCAAAACAACATTAGCTTAATGGAAATGTTTTGGTGTATAGATCATGCCCCTGTAGTCTCACTGCTCAATTCTCTGCCATTTAGGAGTTAATTCACTTTGTTTATGCAGCCCTAGTCAGCCCTCCCTGCAAGTGACTTACACAGCCCTCCTAAACACTTACTGTAAAAAGTCATTTGCTGTTTAGACTTCCTTTATTGCAAATTCTGTTTCATTTAGAATCTCTTATCTTCTGCTCCGTTAATAGCTTGTTAGACCCTGCACGAGCCTCCTGTATGTGATTAAAGTAACATTTACAGAGCAGGAGATAAAAACTTTTAAAGTAAGTTACATCTGATTGAAAATGAAACAATTCTGTTTTCCTGCAGGCAGAAGTTAAGGCAGAAGTCTCAGCCAGGTAGGCAAGTTGTCAAACCTCAGGTGTTAGCAGCACTATCCGCTCGCTCCCTTGTCCCTCTGCAATATCCAGGCAGGGTAAGGTGTTGCTGCACTTTTCGCTTTGCTCGCTTCTATCCCCCTTCCATCCATGTCTCTTCTTCATTCCCTTCCATCTATGTCTCTGTACCCTTTCCTTCCATGTCTCTCCTCCACTTTCATGTCTCTGCTCTCCTTCCATCATTATCTCACGCCACCTGTCATCCATATCCTGCTCCCTCCTTCATCAATGTCTCCCCCCAAATTCCATGTCCCTGTTCCTATTCCATGTCTCTCCTCCCTTCCATCCAGGTCCCCCCATTTCATTCATATCTCGCTCCCATCCATATCTCTCTCCCATGTCCCACTCCATGTTTCTCCCCTTCCCATGTCCTCCTCTCATCCATGTGTCCCTCCCATGTATCTTGCCTCCTATTCATGTCCCCCTTCTGTCCCCCTCCCATCCCTGTCTCTCTCACCCTCATGTCTCCCACCCATCCATGTCTCTTTCCTCCTCATGTCTCCCATCCATCCATGTCTCTCTCCCCCTCATGTCCCCCACCCATCCATGCTTCTCTCTCCCTCATGTTCCCACTTATTCATGTCCACCTCCCATTCATGTCACTCTACCCATGCCCCCTCCCATGTCTCTCTCTCCCCATGCCCCTTTACCACATCTCTCTCCCCCCCTACCCCCTCCCATGTCTCTCTCTCCCCGTGCCCTCCCCCCATGTCTCTCTCTCTCCCCCATGCTCCCTCCCATGTCTCTCCGCAAAGTCTTCATGCCGAAAATAGTTCCAGGGCATTCGCGGCTTGGTCCCCCTGAAGTCTATTCGCAGTTTTGGTCCATGCGAGCGGTTGCCAGGGAGCTAGCGTTGGTTCTATGCGCATGAATGGAAAGTGCCAAATCACTTTACAGTCGCTGACCTGGCCCATAGTCGGTGGGCAGGAGGCCAGCTTCCACACTCCTCCAGAAGTCCGTGGTAAACGTCTGTGGAAAGCGGCGTTTGTCACAGGAACATTTTAGCTCTGGAGAAAGGTTAACAAATTTATACCTCTTTAGTTTAGAAAAATGTTGCCTCAGAGGGCATACATTATACAAATATATCCAGGGCCAATACAACCATTGTGTGGAAATCTATTTACAAACAGGACTTTACATAGGATAGGAGGTCATGCGTTTAGACTGGAAGAAAGAAGATTTAGTGTAAGGGAAAGTGTTTTTTTTTTACCGTAAGAACAATAAGGATATGAAATTCTCTGACAGAAGAAGTGGTTTTATCAGAGTACGTACAGATGTTTAAACAGCAACTAGATGCATACTTGCAAAAACAGAAAATTAAATTATATAATTCTTCAACTGTAGCTTTTTGATCCAAGGATGAATCTGATTTCAATCTGGGGTCAAGAGGGAGTTTTTTTTCCTAGTTTGTTGCAAAATTGGAAGTGCTTCAAATTGTTTTTTTGTTTTTTTTGCCTTCTTTTGGATTAACAGCAAAAAACAAATGTGAGGAAAGCTGAACTTGGTGGACCTCTTGACTGATTGAAGCAAACGCAGAAGCAATGAAAGACTTCTAGTTTGTAGTTTTTAGTATTTAGTTTTGCCATAACTGTCAAAACACGGTGATGCATAGACACATAGGGTGGAGCCACTCAAATATACATCAGGCTTTATTTGAGGACAATGGACATCTATTGTTCCATTTAAGGCATTTCTGTAATCCACCTCACCTTGTAAAGCCTGTCCAGGATGGCTTTCACAAATGTACCTACTGTCTTTACCTGTCAAAATTTGAGTGATATGGGGGCGGGGCCTGACCTTTATGGCAGCAGGATGCGTTTTACCAGAGTTCCTCGTTTAGCCAATAACTTACCTGGTTTCTACACCTCTTGGGACACTTATCCAACTCAGATTGTATCCTGCTGCTCTGCTTCCATATGGGGTCACTTAGGGTGACTTGAAAACCAAGCTCACTTGTGTGATCTGCAGAGGTCAAAGTGAAGCCTAGTGCGTGTGCAACCAGATGAGGATGGTGATGGGCTCTGGCTGCAGTCTGGCTCCACTGGTCTGGTGTAGAACAGGATCTCTGGAGGCTGTTTGTAACTGTGGTCACAAAATTCAATGTTCTGTGAGAACGGGAAGCAGCTCCATTTTTTGGGGCCCCTTACATAGCTCAAGGTCTGGGCCCCAGGGCCTGACGGTGAGTATGCCCATAAGGCCCACCCATAAGTTCGCTCACAGGGAGTGGAGTGTGTAGGGGATGTGTTATGTGTTACTGTAGAGAATCTAATGTGTGTGCTTATGGAATGTAGTGTATATGGATACCAGTTTGTGTAGGTGATGCAGTGTGTTTGTGTGTAGTGGAAGCAGTGTGTTTTTGTGTAAGGGATAGAAAGCAGTGTGTGTTTGTGTATAAGGGATGTATAGTGTGTTTCTTGTTGTGTGTAAGGGATGCATTGTGTGAATCTGTGTTTGTATGCATAAGGGATGCAAAGTGTGTTTCTGTGTATGTAAGGGATGCAGTGTGTGTGTCTTTAAGGGGTTCGTTGAATGTGTGTAAGAGATGCATTGTGTTTCTGTGTCTGTGTAAGAGAAGCAGTGTGTGTTTGCATGTGTGTGTAAGGGATGCATTGTGTGTTTCTGTGTATATGTGCAAAGGATGCATTGTCTTTATGTCTAAGGGTTGCATTGTGTGTGTGTAATGGATGCATTGTGTGTTTCTCTATGTGTAAGGGAAGCATGTTGTTTTTCTGTGTGTAAAGGGATGCATTGTGTGTGTGTGTGTGTGTGTGTGTGTGCGTAGTGTGAAAGAACTCCCTGTCCTGCCCCCTGTCCTATAGAGCTCTCCCTTCCATCCCTTAGAGATCTCCCCTGCCCCTTAGTGGTCTCTCCTCTCCCCCCACCTCCCTTAGTGGTCTCCTTTTCTCCCTGACTTTCCATTAGTGATCTCTCGTCTCCCCTTTAGTGGTCTCTGCTCTCCTCTTCCTCCCCTTTCCATTAGTGGTCTCTCCACTCCCCCACCCTCCCCTAGTGGTATATCCTCCACCACTACCCTCCCTTAGCGTTCTCTCCTCACCCCCCTACCCTAATGGTCTCTCCACCACCCCCTCCCTCCTTTAGTGGTCTCTCCCTCCCCCACGTTCTCCTCAACCCCCCTCCCTGTGTTCTCATCTCCCCCTGTGTTCTCCTCTTCTTCTCCCCGTGTTCTCCTCTTATTCCCCCCTCCCTATGTTCTCCACTTCTCCCCCCTCCCAGTGTTCTCCTCTTCTTCTCCCCCGTCCCTGTAATCTCTTCTTCTCCTCCCTGTAATCTTCTCTTCTTCTCCCCCCCCCCTGTAATCTTCTCCCCTCCCCCCCTGTAATTTTATTTTCTTCTCCCCCCTTCCCTCCCTGTAATCTCTTCTCCTCCCCCCAATCTTCTCTTCTCCCCCCTCCCGGTAATCTTCTCTTCTTGTCCCCCCTCCCGGTAATCTTCTCTTCTTCTCCCCCACTCCTGGTAATCTTCTCTTCTTCTCCCCCCTGTAATCTTCTCTTTTTCTTCCTCCAATCTTCTCCACTCCACCTCCCTCCCTGTAATTGTCTTCACTTCCCCCTCCCTCCCTGTAATCTTCTCCCCCCTCCCTCCCTGTAATTTTCTTCACTCCCCCCTCCCTCCCTGTAATCTTCGCCCCCTCCCTCCCTGTAATTTTCCTCCCTCCCCCCTCCCTCCCTGTAATCTTCCCCCCTCTCCCTCCCTTTAATCTTTCCCCACTTCTCCTTCCCTGTAATCTTCCCCCTCCCTCCCTGTAATCTCCCCCCCCTCCCTGCAATCTCTCCCCCCCGTAATATTCTCCCCCCAATCTTCTCCTCACCTCCCCTGTAGCGTGGCCGAGCTCCTCTCTGGTCCACGGTACAGGAGCTTGTGTTTCCTGTACCCGGCCGGACTGACAGGAAATGCACACTGAGTGTGCACTTCCTGTCAGTCCGGCCGGGACCGCGGACCGGAGAGGAGCTCGGCCATGCTACAGGGGAGGTGAGGCAGTGTGGCAGCCGCCTGAGCGCTCTTTATAGAGCGCTCAGGCGGCTGTAGAATTTAAAGGGCCGGCAATGGGGGCGCAGGGCGCCCCCTCCTAAATGGCGCCCTAGGCGGCTGCATAGTTCGCCTTAATTGAAGCGCCGGCCCTGTCCACTTATGTGAGTGAGACCAGTATAGAACCTTAAGTTTTTATTTCAAACGTTATTACCCTATTTTTTTTTTCATTTGTGTTTATTTTCAGAATCTGATTCTGTTTGGGTAATGTTATCCTTATTTATTTGAGTGCTCTCACCATTTTCTTTTTAACTTGACACTTGTATCTATTTAGTGGTTATTGTGGCTCCACTAGGGTGATTGTAGCACCACCACTTTCTTTTAGGAATTTTTCACTAGTGTATTGTATTTTATCATGTGCTGCATGATAACTGACCTAGCCTCAAGGTGTATTGCTATTCAAAGTCTGCATCTCTAGAATAGTTCTTACTCAACAAGTTTTTTTTTTCTATCAATAGTTTAGACATGGATACTTACCATGACTATGATATTCTAGAAATATTGTGCTGTATTTTCAAATGCTGACCAACTGCTGACCAACTGTTACAATAAGGTGAGCTAGCTTGTTATATTTCTATGCACTTCAAAAGTAAAGAATTTAAAAAAATTAGTGATATGATGTTTGCTAAGCCACTAGTTTATTGTAATACATTTATCAAAAGTGTACTTGTATAGGATACCCATTTATGATTGTATACTAATGCCACTATATGCAACATGAAATACTTTTCTTATAATGTTTTGTACATATCTTTCCTTTCAACAACTGAAAAATATAAATATCTAATATTTGGACAGCACTGGTGTTTATAGAAAGACTGATCCCTATAAACACCAGTGCTGTCCAAATATTAGAATGATCCCAGCACTAACCTTACCTCTAGCCTTGGCCATAGCTTGCAAGGATGCCTGTGTCAGTTTGGCATCAGCCTGTCTGTGAGGTTACCTGCATCAATTCCCTTTTGCCTGCATCCAATACTTCCGGCCCACATTGTCAATTTGCTGAACTTGTAGAAATATCGGCACCAGCCAATGATAGCTACATCTACATCTATTTAATATTTTTTATGCTGGCCCTTATGCATTTTTCCACCTCATATCTTTGACACCAGGCTGAAAAAAAATATATCTTAAAAAGCCAGCCAAGTTCTGGAACAGCATTCTTTGGACTGATGAAACTAAGATCAACATGTACCAGAATGATGTAAATAAAAAATTATGGAGAAGGCTTGGAATGGCTTATGATCTAAAGAATATCACAACACCTTTAAAACACGGTGGAGGCAGTGTGATGGCATGGGCATGCATGTCTTCCAGTGGCACTGGATCACCAGTGTTTAACTGATGATGTGACAGAAGACAGAAGCAACTGGATGAATTCGGAAGTGTATAGGAATATACTGTCTGCTCAAATTCACGTTTATTGGACGGTGCTTCATTTATAGATGGACAATGATCCAAAACATATTCGAAAGCAACTCAGAAGTTTTTTTAAGGCATAAAAATTGAATATTCTACAATGGCTGAGTCAATCACCTGATCCCGATCAAGCATGAATTTCACTTGCTGAAGACAAAACGTAAGCAAAAAAGAACATGAACTTGCAACTGAACAGTTGCAGTAAAGGCCTGGCAAAGGGTTTGGTGATGTCCATGCATTCCAGACCTCAAGCAGTCTTTGCCTGCAAAGGATTCTCGACAAAGTATAAAAAAATTACATTTTATTTAGTATTATGTTCATTTGTCCAATTACATTTGAGCCCCTGAAATAAGGGGACTGTATATGAAAATAGTTGCAATTCCAAAAAGTTTCATACAATATTTTTGTTCAACCACTTCAATTAAAGCTGACAGTCTGCACTTTGATTGCATCTCGGTTGCTTCATTTCAAATCCATTGTCGTGGCGCACAGAACCAAAATAATAAAAATTGTGTCAGTGTCCAATATTTCTGTACCTAACTGTATATACATAGATATGTATACATGTATACTTGCATAGACATATATTTATTGCAATATGCAAAATTTGACCTCACAAATACTATTTGTTATTTTTATAAAATATAGAAACTGAATACATATGTCATTAGCATACAGATAGAACGGAGTACTGTGTTGTGCTACTAGTGATTGACAAATATAATACATGTCCATTTATTCTATATTAAATTATTCAATATTTTCAAATAAAGAATATTAAAATGTAAAGCAGGTTTTCAATTTTCTAGTCTCTTTCAAGACAAAAGAAAGTAATAATTTAGGGGGAAAAACAATAATAAGGTTTTCAGCTTAGATATGATTGACATGACTGAAATTTATGCTAGCTGTGAAGTCCAATACTAGTGTGGGAATGCCTTATCCTTTAAATTTATTTTGTATATTCATTATTAGGAAGTGTTTGAGAAAATGCGTATGTGATGTAAAAATTAACTGTGTGATGTATAAAGATTAAACTTTATAGAGAATTTAGTCCTACCTGTACATTAAGGTTTATCTGCTAAACAGTTAATTTATGTGGAAGGAAAATTAAAATGCACCAATCAGCCAGAATTGTGAGTATTGAATAGTTAGAGAAATCAGCAAAATCAGCTATTTGTGTCTAAATATTGCAATGCGGTTTTCAGTATCACTACTATTCACTGTTTAGGGAATAATCTCCATTGCTCTAGCCAAATTGGTTGCAAAGACATCTAAAAGAGCATCAGATTGTGGCCTTGATTTAATATTTATGAATAAGCTTTTCAAATGATTTAATATTTTTGGGTAATCTTTTAATACAATCTGATGTTAAGAAAAATATTTAAATAATTTTACATACTTATATTTTTTTTATACATGAATGTTTTTAATATTTTCATATTTTGGAAAAAAAAATATTTTTAACGATTATCAAAAAATATTAATTAATTTGAAAAATGTATCTAAAAATATTCAATTGAAGTCTATATTTCTTCCTTCCCTGCTTTTTCTCTCTCTTTAAGTCTCTTGGGGTAGAGAACTGAATCTATACCAGGGCTTGACAAATTTGCGTGTTTTTTTTTACGCCAACAGTTTAATTTTCAACAACGGAAATACAATTGTTAAAGTGACTCTATATTCACCAGAACCACTACAGCTTAATGTGTTGGTTATGATTAATATCCTGTCCCTGCACTCTCTTCAATTTAAACACTGCCTTTTCAAAGAAAAGGCAGTGTTTACATTGCTGCCTAGTAACACCTCTAGAGACAGTCACTGAGATGGCCACAAGAGGTGATTACTAGTCTAGTGCTGCAGAGTATCCAGTACCTACGTTCAGCGTCCCCACAAGGATGCATGAATGTTCATCATAGAGATGCATTGATTCAATGCAACTCTATGAGATGCTAATTGCGGATGCAGCATTTTGCCATGCATGCACAATAACCTCCCAATGCTTTCCTATGGGAAAGCATTGACTTGGTTGAGTTCATCAAGACTTGTAACCGCTGCTGGTTACCCTATTTACCACTAGAATGTCTTAAAGCATATAACTTAGCAGGGCTAACCATACATATATCTTAGCACATAATTGTATATAGTTAGTAAGAGATCCTCTATTTAAAATATATAAATAATTGAGAATACAATATAAAATAAGGATTGTCTTGGAAGCAATAAAGTTTTGTCATTTTAGATATTTATTATATAAAAATATAAATATAGACATATAAAATCCATTACACTAATTTATAGCAGAGTTTATAAGATTAAACTAGGTGCTTGCAATATCTTAATAGATAAACATACCCTCCTGAATATGTCATTAAGTCAGCCTCTCTGTCATTATAAGATGGAGCGTCTGTCTCCAAATCTCTCCTCTCCGTTCTTAACATTTAAAAGGTACACGTATTTATATCTTAGATGCTCATTTTAGGACCTTCCTTAACTTGGCAGAGATACAAGGCCATAACTAAAATGTAAGTGCACACGTCATCAGAAATTACTTAACTTAGGACAAAATGGAGTCTTAAAGTCTGAACATCTTATCTAGTGTTACTAAAACGTAAGTGCACACATCATGGGAAATTCCCAGATTGGGGAATTTCCACTAACTTGGGATAAGATGGCTTCCTAAAGTCTGAACATCTTATTCACTGAATATGGGTAAGAGGTAATTTATTGATGAAGCATTGTATGAAAAACAATATGTTCCATTCTAACACGTTGTCAGTTTGCAATATCTCTTATAGACAAAGTAAACAGTTTAAGAAATACATTTGATTCTAAAACTTGTAATATTTGTATTTGTCCTTAACAGACCGATTATCTGAGCCATGGAGGCGGGGACAGCCATGGCAAGACAGGCATGGTGTGGGAAAAATGTGAGTATAAACCTTTCCCATGCGATGGGACTTGAGGCCGGTCACCTAAACCAACACACTCACTGATTTGACACACACTGATAGACACACAGATGCTGCCAAATACACTCTCAGACAGATAAACCCACACCCTCACTGACAGACACATACTCACAGATAGACACATGCTGGGACAGACAGACAGAGACACACATATGTTCATATATATATATTTGTAGTCGGGGCACTTGCCGTGATAATAGTGTAACAACATAGCATATTATAACCAAAAGACATATTCAAATGACACCAGTTGGTTGTGGTGTGCCGGAACCGACAGTGCAGTAGGCCTGTAATAAAAGTGGGCCCACGTTAGAGGGTGATATGAATAGAGGGAGCGGTGGGAGGGGTGATTCGCCAGACTGTCCACGGTAAGGTGGGAGAGGATTGGCCGCCCTTTTAAAGGGAATTCAAGCCCCTCCCACAACTACAGGCCAAGGCCTTACATTTGTAGTCGGGGCACTTGCCATGATAATAGTGTAACATAGCATATTATAACCAAAAGACATATTCAAATGACACCAGTCGGGTCATTATTACCATACCATGGTTATTGGTTACTGCTGCCTACCTTCTACTGTATAGCGAGCGCCTAATTCACCCACTTTTTGTACTTCATCAGATAATATAAAAGGAATCCTGTATTGTTGGGGTGTCGTAGGAGCATGTGGTATATATAAACAAAGGTTAAATTTATTATACCAAAATAAATGAATAAGATAAAAAGTACTATATAAAAGACTTCTGAAGAAGCCTTTAACAGGTGAAACGCGTAAAGTGGATTTTGAAAAATACTTTTTATATAGTACTTTTTATCTTATTAATTTATTTTGGTATAATAAATTTAACCTTTGTTTATATATACCTGGATTTTATCCTTTACTTCCTGGTTACCATCCTGCTCCTTGGTGGGGACTGTACCACCTGCGCTACAATAACTAGAGCAAGTTCTGCTCTGGTAAATGTGAGTACGATACTTTTATTATTTCATATAATTATTTTATCAGTACTATCTGCACTATTTGGATTTCCTGTCTCTCTACATATTATTCCACCCGAGACGACTGAGATACCTACTGCTCCACATATATCCTCAGACGGGGATTGTTCCGTCGACGCACACTAACGGTAGAGCTCCTAGGTAGCTCTGGGAAATGTGAGTGAAAATTATTTAAATTATTCATTCACATACTTATACTTGATATACTATACCATTATTTTGTATGTTCTCTCCCCTTTTTTGAGGTCATATTGTATAGAGACCATTTCCATCAGTGTGTACGTATATTATTTATATATTAGTATATCTCTCTGTATTTAAGGCGCGGTTTCCTCACTTCCTTTTTTGTACACGTCACTCTCTTACAAGGTTGGGGTTCCTTGTTATTGGTTACTGCTGCCTACCTTCTACTGTATAGCGAGCGCCTAATTCACCCACTTTTTGTACTTCATCAGATAATATAAAAGGAATCCTGTATTGTTGGGGTGTCGTAGGAGCATGTGGTGTTGGATATCCATAAGATACCGTTTAATTGTGTTAAATGATTATATAAGTTAAGGTGGCAAAAGAAGTGAACCCCAAAACAGATTCCATAGCAAACATGTCAATAGCTTGAACCCCCCTACAGCCTTAGTGAAAATATATGAACACCCTATCGTACAATTACCTATTGTCGACTGAAAGTGTAAGGTGAGAAACGTGATGTGCAAGGGTAAACCATACCTTATTCCACGAGCATGTCTCGGAATGGCGGGCCGGTAAGCTAGCCCGGAAGAGGTGGGTAGTGTCTGGCCGAAACCCCGAAACGAAACCGATTAATGTGGTCAGCTGAGACGTTTGTGAAACCCGGCATGTGAATACAAGTGATAAAATAGCAAGCAGCTATTCCTGTGAGTTTCCTCAATAGTCTCCTTAAGACCAGAGATGAAGATCGGCCCATATGTACAATGGCTAGGTGTATGTGAATAATATCTGACAGAGTGACTGGACCATATTGGTCCCCAGGCTATGGCAGCCGTCATGAACGGATATCATATGAAAACAAGGTCGGAGTATAGGAGAAGCTGGGTCGGGACGTAACGCCTATGAGCCATGACGCGCAACGCCATACATTCCCTCCGAAGGCCGCCAAACCAGAGTATGCTGCGGCATCTGTCCAAACAAAGGGTGAAATGTCAGAGAGGGTGGAATAAACATGGCTCGCCCTTCCGGTATTCGAGGAAAGTGCCAATAAGTAAATCAGTGGTTGCATGAGTGTCTAAACATGATATGTCTGTGGTGAGTCGTGGGAATAAAGAGCAGTAATCGGGAAATGAAGGATCTACCCTGTGGTATGATTCACATGGCAACATTGAGCGACCCCCAGCAGTAATCGAAGGTTCTTGCGGTAGCCAGACCTCATTGCAATTAGAGTTCAAATGCACGATATGTGCCAGCCTGTATGTGGAAAGAGTCTAACCGGATCCCCAAAATTGTGTGAAAAGGAGGGGAACCAAACCCCCCTCCACAAACCCCCCTCCACAAACCCTTGAACTAGTTCCATCCTTATAACTGTACACATTAACTCTCGGTCTGTTAGATCTGTAGTAAGTTAGCATTCCACTGTCCCAGTTGTCAAATGTACAAACCCATGTGGAACCCTAGAGACAGCCTTTACGCATAAATTTAACCAATGCTGTGAGGGATGGTATTGTAAAAGTGTAACCAATAACGTGATGTTGATGCCAGTGTGGTGAGGTGTTTTAGGAAACTCTATACGGACACAAGGATAATAAAGAGAACCAAACATGTAACGACCTACCTGAACTAGAACCACCAGGCCCTCCGGAACTGTGACACATAACAGAAAAACATGTAATTTAATCATCATAGTGAGATGAAGGGATAGGGTACTGGCAGGCTAGCTAGAAGCCAAGTGGCGAAGAACTTAGCTAACTAAACGTGACAGATGAGGCCCTACTAATTGCCAAGCGGCGTGAGAGGTGCTAACTATGAGTTGGCCCGAGGGGATTTTGAGGCCACCGAATGTTGTGGCAGGGTGTTGGCCTCTCGGTGGCAACTAAAGCATAAGATAGAATGGGAGTGACATGGAAGGCCCTCCCTATGCAACCATGCGAGGCGGCTACCTATGATTTGGGCCGAGGGACATATACCTCCGAGTATGAGGATGGGTGATGGCCTCGCGGAACCACTAACGTTTGGATTAAGACCGGAAAACAGAACCTAGTTAGGCAACCTAATTCTCAAAAAGCCAGTACTACCCTAAATAGAAAGTACAGGGATGTGAAAACGTGTCTGATACAGTTGAGACAGGACTAGATTACCAGCAGGAAAATAGGAGCGAGAGAGGTATAAGATACGTGCTGTAACCTAGTAAAACGATAAGGGGATTGAGTATCCGTGCAGATTATCCGTGTAGATTATGTGAGTGGCCCAGAACACGGGCCTGAACAGTAAACGGAAAACCTTGCAGAACCTATAGAGAAGTAATGAAAACAATAAAAGGTAGGTGACGGAAATACATTTCTTGTCCAGCAACAGAACTGCACGACCAAGACACCTAAAAACGAGATGTTAATGCTCAATAACAGAACACACAATGAGTACAATCTAAACCACAACATCAACCCAAGAAGACCAAGCATTTTATCAATGATGTCACAAAACTTAAAATTAATATCCTGCAATGAACTTGCAGGAGTATAATAACGAATATCACCTAACAGAAAATGTATATACCAGCTGACAGACCAAGGACTCCTAATGCCCCGACGTCTCTATAACCTGAGTGCGATACCTAGGACTGAACCCTGCATTTATGTAGACAGAGTGATATACCAACCCGACATGTGAATTGGGGCCCACTACATATTGAAAGCAGGGGCAAATCTGAACAGCAGGACGTTAAAATTGAAACCTGGTTCCAAGTGTGATCAAACGCCCTACTATAATATACCCAAAATTATAATTTATGAAATAATAAACAAGATTTCAACCACTAGAACTATGGTATATTTGTGAGGCAGAGCAATTAAGGGAAACCTTTGCAGGACACCAACATACCTTCTGTAAGAAAATATTCTGGTTGCTCTTATGCCACTAGAAGTGTTATCGGCTAGAGGGACGGAAAGTAAAGGACAAGAGTTGCATTCCTTAATATGACTTGCGTAGCATACTAATTGTGAACAGCTGTGACCAGAGGTTAAAATATGAGGCAGTGGAACATGTACATACAAGGTTTTGCATAATAAATTGATACGTTTTTCTCGCCATATGTAATAAAAGGGGATATTCTGGATTGATAAATCGAATGCGGTGCTTTGTTGCTTTGAGACGTTGATAAATGACCCTATGTGTGTTTTGCGTGGGTCTGTCCCTTTAACCTGTTCCTGTCTAGGTGTAATTTAGCAGGTTCCTGCAGACAATAACTGTATTTACGCAGGGCTTTTTTTACTCCATTATGCTTTAACCCTTTAGCAGCATTACAAGTGTTCAACAATCCCTATGTGGATTTGCCATGTAAATATGTCTTGAATCCTGCATTTGCTGTAAAAGCTATCTTGGTACATCTGTAGCAAATGACTGAAGAAAGATTGTGATGTGAAACTGTTTGCAATTGCAAGGATGTATTTAATGCCTGGAAGACGAGCACATAGCTCACTGTATCTGTCTGTTGGATCTGTTGGATTTTTAATGCAAGAGATTCAGGTGTTCTTAGGCTGAAATGTGAGGGAACACCTATAAGGCTAAACATCGAATCTTTAAAAATATGATGCACCAAGTGTTAAATTGTATCATGTTTTTCTAGCACGTCTATAAAACCAGGAGGTTGCAAGACTCCCTGTACTAACCACGTGCGTTCCATACATCACCATGGCAACCAGCCGGAACACAGTGTCGGGAGCCTGCGGTGCCATAGTGTACTGGCCAAGTTACCGGGCCCCTCAAGCTCGTAGGCGTGTGGGGGTAAGAGATTAAGGAGCCGGATCCACCGATGCAGAGAACCGGCTCCTATCGAGAGGGGAGGGGGGACTGGTCGATCCTGGGCAAGGCTCTCGGTGGGGAAAACCCACAATCCCCCGTGCCGCAGCCCCTGTCCTGCAGCCGAGGACCCCGGCGGGTCAGGCTGTGTGTGGTCTGCAGGCCGATACAATGATACCGGCCTGCTTACTCACCATCCGTCGCAAACCGCCGTGAAGGAGGAATGCCAGCTGTCAGGAGTAGCTGCTGTGCTGCTGCCACTCTGGAACTGCTGCCTCCACTCTGGGAACCGGAAGTCCAAACGCTCTGGGAACCCAGAAGTGATTCGCCAGACTGTCCATGGTAAGGTGGGAGAGGATTGGCCTCCCTTTTAAAGGGAATTCAAGCCCTTCCCACAACTACAGGCCAAGGCCTTACATATATATATATATAGAGGTTGGGTGGACTTAAAGTAAAAAAATAAAAATAAATAAATATATATATATTTATTTATTTATTTTTATTTTTTTACTTTAAGTCCACCCAACCTCTCTATGTTTTGTACAGCTGCAGTGGATCCTTTCCCTGGAGTCCAGTGGGGCTGCTGTAATCTTCAAGTTCGTCTTGCTCTGCTCTCTCATGCACTGTTTAATGATGTCATATTCTGGCACCTGTAGTCACTGCAAGGTGCACAAGGAAGCAGAGCAAGAACTACAGGAAGATTATTGTTACCGTAAGGGCCTGTCTACATGCTCCCTGGGTTGGTCAGCAGACTGGCCGCCTCCATGCTCAATGGGCCAGGCAGGCGTCTGCCTCCATGCTCCCTTGGCTGAACAGACTGTCAAATACCCAGGTGCCAGGACAAAATTCATAGTTGCCATGGGGACCTGACACCCAGGATTTGTCAAACCCTGACTTACATTAAGAAACTACAACAGGTGAATTGAATAACATTGATTGTATTGTTATAGTGGCATCTGTCAAGGGATAGGATATATTAGGCAGCAAGCGAAAAGTCAGTTCTTGAATTTCATGTGTTGGAAGCAGGAAAAATGGGCACGTGAAAAGATCTGAGTGACTTTGACAAAGGCCAAATAGTGACAGCTCGACAACTGCTGGCTATGATAGAAAGGTGTCAGAACACAAAGTGCTTTGCAGTTTGTTGCGGAGATTGTAGCAGGATGCACTACGGGAAGACAGCGGTGTCATGCTCTGGTCAAAGGTCTGCTGTAAAAGCTTGTGTCCTGTCATTCATGTGGATGTTCCTTGGACATATAGATTGTTGCAGACCACATACACTCCTTCATGGCTCATGATGGCAGTGGCCTCTCTCAGCAGAATAATGCATCCTGCCACACTGCAAACATTATTTGGGGAAGATGAAAAAGAGTTCAAGATGTTGCCTTGACCTGACAATTTCCCCAGACCTCAATCCAATTGAGCATCTGTAGGATGGCTTCACCGCGCAACTTGCAGGAACTAAAGAACCTTCTGCTAAAGTCCTGGTGCCAGATACCACTGGACGCATTCAGAAATCTTATTGAGTCAATGTTTTGACAGCTGTTTGGTAAGCACGAGGGAGAACTACATGATGTAAGGTGGGTGGTTTTTATGTTGTGACTGATAAGTGTATATCTGCTGTGAAGAAGATTTCAGTTTTCAGGAAGATATCATCTTTGGTTCTCCAGAGGCTGTGATACAAAATATAAATAGGAAGAGGTCATCTTTGGTCTACCAGTGGTATATTACTGGTATAAAGTATACAAAATTATTGCTCCTGAATTAACAGAAACAAACTCTCTGGGTTATGACGAATGATAAGTAGACCCACTAGACCTTTACGGCCATGCATTACTTCTCCAGAAGCCCTCTTAAATTGGTCGACAGTAGCTGCCAATTCCAACATATTATGCCAAAACATTATTCACCATTATCTATAATCTCAAATATTTTATAATTATTTTCAATCCAATAATGATGAACACTACATACTTCCATAAAGAGTAGTGATGGACAAAATAACAATGATGTAGTATACGGAAGCATGGAGCAAAATAATGCAAAAAAAAAAAAGTAAAAGAAAATAATTATTTCTTAATGCTTTTTCTCACTGGCACAATTATTGAAAATGTAATTAGTCAGTCTGTCCCTTCCTTTCTTGCTCGGTGACTGGAAAGGAGATAATGCATGCTTAAAATAGAAGACTGATATGTGAGTAATTATTTTTCTTGTAGGAATGTAGTGAATATAAATATTAGCAGGCTGCAGACACGTGTAGTGTGAAGATGTAAAGTGTGGATGTCGGGAATCATTATAATGGATGCTGCACAAACAGACTGTTCTATTTATATGTTGTAATTTTGAGTGGGGCAAAGTGCTCGTTTTAAGTGGATCTGTCACATTTCAGTATTTTATAAAGATATATGCTTTATGGAATATTGATCAAGACTGTGTTGGCATTTCAATTAAATTCCAACACAGTCTTGATCAATATTCCATAAAGAATATATCTTTTTAAATACAAACAACACAATACAATGATACCATAAGACAAAGTAGGGAGTACTGTGCCTGATTGGCAAAACTGAGGTTGACAAAAGTTAAAAATGGCAATTCTTCACCGTCAATTTGTGTCCAATTCCAGCAGCTGTCACAAATGAAAGTTGTTGGATCCAAGCTCTGTCTATATCTTGCAGAATCCTCCATGGACCTCAGTATTGTTCACTTATGCATGCACAAGAGTACCGCACTGACATAACTCCTGGCAACTGAAGAACACGGCGCCAAAAAGGACATCAGCACAATTATAGCCACAGCCACAAGAGATAGTCAGAGGTAAATAAAACTTACTCCACATCATATGCCAATCAGACCCACGTCGGATCTCTCAGTTTAAGTGCAAATCCGCATTACGTGTGTCCAGTTGTGAGCTTGCTTGAGTTTTAAAATGGGAACATTTATCTATTGCAGCTACTACCCAGTAAATCCATTTATTAAGACTGTTCTTTTTTTTCTGATGACATAAGCTTTTATTTACCAAGGAGTAATTGGTAGTGTATTGAAATGCAAACTGTAAAATTTCTATAGTAAAAACCAAAGAAAAAAATAAAAATTTACCTGCGCTCTTTCCACATCCCTATGTATTTTTAAACAAATGGAGGTTTTTAGTTACCTCCAATGGCCATGAGAGGATATGCCCACCTGCCACGTCAAGGCAGACCTCTTAGGTGGGTCCTAATGCTAACTATTCACCTTGCTCACTTGAGCTTCTGGCACAATTATGTCTAATGAGACAGAAAGGGGTATGTTTTATATACATCCCTACATGCTTATTAACCCTTAATAGGGATCACATGGGATGGGCAGCAGCATTGCAACCTAGCTGTGTGATGCAAAAGTGTAAAATTTAGGCTAAAAATTACAAAACTGTGATAGTTTTTAGGGAATTTTTAAGTAAGCTATTTGTAATGTGGCTTAGAATTCACCACTATTTGACAATAGTTATATTAGCTGTTTGACATACATTTTGCAATTTGATGTTCTTTATTTCTTGGAAGAAAACGAAGGTGTTGGAATTCTCAGAACTTTAACAGCCATTACATGAGTGGAATGGGTTACTAGCAGAGACATTAATTGCTCTACAACCCAGTAATTATTCCAGGAGTATACATGAAAGTAATAATGGAGTATAAATAAAATTTTGTTTTGCCAACCAAACGAAAGTAGAAAACAGCTACACACAATTTTGGTAGTGAAGAGGTTAAGGTTACAGTGCTTAAGAATTCGATCAGAACAGTAAATTAGATTTTTTTTTTTATATATATATATAGATGTCTCAAGCAAAAGAAATGCCAATACACAATACATTTTTAAATTAAATACACACTAGAATGTTAAGCAAGAAAATTAATATTATGTATGTTACACCCAATCAACAGCTTTATTTTTACTTTGCCCCAGTAATGGAGTTTACCTAAAAAGGAATAATTTTGGCATTATTATCAAGAATACATTAATTAGTACAATTGATAATTAACATATGTTATATTCCGTTACACATCAATATATTGCTGACTAGTCTAGTACAGCGCCAATAACATGCATCATTCAAAAGCATAGGATGGAGCTAAGACAATTTATAATAGACCCTCTGTATTCTTTTGGTATGCTGGGCTGTATACAGAAACATATGAGAACAGAAAATTACTCTTTGGCAATCACTTTTTAAAATATGTATATGCATCATATTACCAGACTGTTACCAGAATTACAGAGGCAATACACAGTTACATAGTTACAAAGTTACATAGTCTGAAAAGAGACATTTGTTTTTTTGCTGTTGTTCCAAAAGAAGGTAAAAAAATAAATAAAAAAAATAGTTTTAAGTACTTCCAATTTTGCAACAAACTAGGAGAAAAATTCCCTCTTGCCCCCAGAATGGCAGTCAGATTTATCTTTGGATCAAGAAGCTATTACCCTAAATTAAAAAATAATATCCTTGAATATTCTGTTCTTGCAAGTATGTATCTAGTTGCTGTTTAAATACCTGTACAGATAAAACCACTTGTTCAGGCTGAGAATTCCATATCCTTATTATTCTTACGGTAAAAAAAATCCTTTCCTTTGCCCTAGACTAAATCTTCTTTCTTCCAGTCTAAACGCATGACCTTGTGTCCTATGTAAAGTCCTGTTTGTGAATAGATATTTGCCCTGGATATATTTGTATAATGTTATCATATCCCCTCTGAGGTTTAAATTTGTTAAAGGGACACTCCAGGCACCCAGATCACTTCTGCTCATTGGAGTGCTCTGGGTGCCAACTCCCAGTACCCTTAACCCTGCAAGTGTAATTATTGCAGTTTTCATAAAATGCAATATTTATGTTGCAGGGTTAACTCTTCCTCTAGTGTCTGTCTACTAGACAGCAACTAGAGGGCACTTCCGTGATTATAGCACATGAAAAGTGTGCTATAGCGTCGCTGGACGTCCTCACGCTATGTGAGGACCTCCAGCGTCGCTGGAATCCCCATAGAAAAGCATTGAGAGCATTTTTCAATGCTTTCCTATGGGGAGGTCTAATGCGCGTGGGCGTCATTGCCGCGCATGCGCATTAGGTCTCCCCCGTCGACAGCCGTGCATGCGCAATAGGTCTCCCCCGCTGGATGACATTGGCAGGGGAGGAGCGTCGGTGGACCCTGACCCAGCGGCGAGGGATACAGTTAAGTCACTGAAGGGGTTTTAACCCCTTCAGCAACTTGGGGTGGGGGGTGGGAGGGAGAGGGGACCTGGCACTTGAGAGTCCCTTTAACCTTTCTACATAGCTAAAATGTTCCATTCCTTTTATTAATTTTGTAGTCAGCCTCTGCACTCTTTCAAGTGCCATAATATCCTTCTTAAAAACAGGTGCCCAGAATTGCACAGCATATTCAAGATGTGGTCTTACCAGTGATTTATAAAGAGGCAAAATGATATTCTTATGCCGAGAATTAATGCCCTTTTTCATGCATGACAATACCTTACTGGCCTTAAAGGAAAACTATAGTCACCTAAACAGCTTTTGCTTAAAGGGAAACTCCAGTGCCAGAAAAACGATCCGTTTATCTGGCACTGGAGGGTCCCTCTCCCTCCCACCCACCAATCCCCGGTTACTGAAGGGGTGAAAACCCCTTCAGTGACTTACCTGAGGCAGCGGCGATGTCCCTCGCCGCTGTCTCCTCCTCCGCGACGCTCCTCCTTGTGATTGCGTCGGCCGGTGGGCGAGACTGATCTCGCCCACCGGCCGAGATGACCTAATGCGCATGCGTGGAAATGCCGCGCATGCGCATTATGTCTCCCCATAGGAAAGCATTGAAAAATCATTTCAATGCTTTCCTATGGGGTTTTGAGCGATGCTGGAGGTCCTCACACAGCGTGAGGACGTCCAGCGATGCTCTAGCACAGGTTTGCTGTGCTAGAAACCAGGAAGTGACCTCTAGTGGCTGTCTAGTAGACAGCCACTAGAGGTGGGGTTAACCCTGCAATGTAATTATTGCAGTTTATGAAAAACTGCAATAATTACAGTTGCAGGGTTAAGGGTAGTGGGAGTTGGCACCCAGACCACCAATGAGCAGAAGTGGTCTGGGTGCCTGGAGTGTCCCTTTAATGAAGCAGTTTTAGTGTATAGATCATGCCCCTGCAATCTCAATGCTCAATTATCTGCCATTTAGGAGTTAAATCACTTTGTTTCTGTTTATGCAGCCCTTGTCGCAACTCCCCTGGTTTCACTTTCAGTCAGATGTAAATTACCTTAAACAATTGTATCTCTTTCTCTGTAAATTTAACTTTAATCACAAACAGGAGGCTTTTGCAGGGTCTAGCAAGCTATTAACATAGCAGGGGATAAGAAAATCTAAATTAAACTGAACTTCCAATAAAGGAAGGATAAACTTTAGATGACTATTTACAGGAAGTGTTTAGGCAGGCCGTGCAAGTCACATGCAGGGAGGTGTGACTAGGGTTTATAAACAAAGTGATTTAACTCCTAAATGGCAGAGAATTGAGCAGTGCGACTGCAGGGACATGATTTGTACACCAAAACTGCTTCATTAAGCTAACATTGTTTTGGTGACTATGGTGTCCCATTAACCACTGCTGATTGACATTGCACATTGTAGCATAGCTTGTTGTCTATAATAATTCCCAAGTCCTTCTCGTGTGTTGTTTTTCCTAATTCACTTCCATGAAGGGTATAAGTTGCTTGTGCATTCTTTACATAGAAAGAATGCATTATATTGCAAATGCTATAGAAGGGTGTTTGAGTGAGCAAATTTCAGAAATCATATATGCAATTCTTTTAAATATATTGAAGACACTAAAACTTTAATTCAGGTAAAATAAAAAAAATAAAATATCTGAAAGGCTGACAAGATTGCCAGATGACACATATTCTTCTATATTGAATTATGCTTAAGTATAACATGAATTTAATTTAATAGTTCTGATCAAGTCACACCTGCAAATTCCTATTAAAACTTGAACATATGCAATGAAGGTTCAAATAGCTGTCAAGTAAAATATTATTATAACTTTAGTAAAATGCCTAATTGAGAAGTGTCTAATACAATAGCAACATTCCATGCACATATCATTAAATTAATATTCAAAATTATTGTACGCTCTATAAAATGTGAAGAACACTATTTCTCCAACTTTTAAAGTGTTGTTTCTCAGTTTCTGGTGGGAGCACTGCTCATACCAGTGTGTGATAACAAAATACAGCCTAAGCCTGAATGGTGTTTTCTATAAGGGAGGTAGTCAGGATACCTAACTCAGACTAAAGGAGGCAAATAAAGCTAAAATACTACCACAGCTATAATTACAAAAATATAGTATTAATGTCTGCCTAAACCAACATGATATAAAAACACAAACAAATACCCTAATTAAAATAGAGGTGAGGTATACCCTCCATCATGTGAAAAATATGCTTCACCACATATTGCTGTAGGATAATACTATAAAAGATAAAACTATATTACATAGTTACATAGTTACATAGCTGAAAAGAGACTTGCTGTTGATCCAAAAGAAGGCAAAAAAAAAAAAAAACAGTTTGAAGCACAATTTTGCAACAAGCTAGGAAAATCATTCCTTCTTGACCCCAGAATGGCAGTCAGATTTATCCTTGGATCAAGCAGTTATTACCCTACATTGAAAGATTATATCCTTGAACATCTGTATGGACTCTGATAAAACCACTTCTTTAGGCAGAGAATTCCACATCCTGATTGTTCTTACAGTAAAAAAACCTTTCCTTTGCCTTAGACGAAATCTTCTTTCTTCCAGTCTAAATGCATGACCTCCTATCCTATGTAAAGTCCGGTTTGTGAATAGATTTCCACACAATGGTTTGTATTGGCCCCAAATATATTTGTATAATGTTATCATATCCCCTCTCAGGCGACGTTTTTCTAAACTAATTAGGTTTAAATGTGTTAACCTTTCTTCATAGCTGATATTTTCCATTCCTTTTATTAATTTTGTAGCCCGCCTTTGCACTTTTTCTAGTGCCATAATATCCTTCTTTAGAACAGGTGCCCAAAATTGCACAGCATATTCAATATGTGGTCATACCAGTGATTTATAAAGAGGCAAAATGATGTTCTTGTCCCGAGAATGAATGCCCTTTTTCATGCATGACAATACCTTACTGGCCTTGGCCACTGCTGATTGACATTGCACATTGTTGCATAGTTTGTTGTCTATAACAATTCCCAAGTCCTTTTTGTGTGTTGTTATCCCTAATTCGCTTCCATTAAGGGTATAGGTTGCTTGTGTATTCTTTACGCAGAAGTGCATAACTTTGCATTTTTCAACATTAAATTTCATCTGCCATTTGAGTGCCCAGTGCCCCAGTCTATCTAAATCCCTCTGCAGCAAAGTAATATATTGCTCACATTGCATTATTTTACAAAGTGTTGTGTCATCTGCAAACACTGAAACATGACTTTCAATGCTGTCTTCAAGATCATTTATAAACATGTTAAATAAATGATCTTGAAGACGGCATTGAAAGTCATGTCATGAAAATAAAGTCTCTTCAAAAAAGCAATAAGGAAAATCACACACACACAATCAGTATTTGCTAGGGTTAACCAAACACTTCTAAAGTGGTATGCTTCATGGTAATTGAAGACAAATCTAACTGGGACTCACTTAAGTCTGGGAGATGCCTAAGATCCTATATCACTATGAGTGTGAAGCAAAATAACCACTCTGTAGCCTTAGATCCTTTATCACTAAGAGTGTGAAGCAAAATAACCACTACAAGTGTGTGATGTCACACAGACACATGCCTCCTAACCATCCCGATTTAAGCAGGACTGTCCAGATTATCAGATCCTGTTGTGCAATCCCAAGTTTGTTTACTGTTATGCTGCTCTTGAGCAGGGAACTGTCCCCAAAAAGCATAGAGCTAGCGCATGATTAGATACTCTCGTGCTATGCTAAGGGCACTAGGAACATGCAGAGAGCACTGAAACAGTGCACCCTGCATGTCCTGCACTCATTGGGCTGGCCTGTGGGATTGACAGGTAGCCTGGCATGCATTCACGACAGACTGACCTGTCCAATCTTTGGGTATTCACCCCCTTTCCAGGCAGGTATATGCTTGTAGGGACAAGTTGGCAGGTATGCGGACACATACAAAAATGAGCTGAAATCCAAGGATTGGATAAGCTCTCTGAGTCACTTCTTGATAGCTGCACTCCTCAATGGAAGTTGCTAAATGCTTGGAAAGAAATATGTTATTGCTTTTTGAGTAATTTGTGTATAAATTTAGCTTTTACTTATATTTATTATTTTTTCTTCCTTGTGCTGGATTTTAATACCTGGGCATGTCCGTTTTGTTCTCCTCCGTCCATGATGCCTGCAGTTTGCTCTCCTGTGGGATTTTATTGACTGATGTATTGTGGGTAAATTAGCTTAGCAACTCTAATGGAAATGTGCTTAAACTCTTTCTTTCACTAAAGATCACACTACACATGAGAAAAAAAATGTCCCTACTGTTTCTTATGTATAATTAAAAATGTATGGTGAACTAATAATAAATAAAATAAAAACAGGGAGAAATGGTGGAACAAAATAATTATTAGTTTAACCCCTTAAGGACACATGACATGTGTGACATGTCATGATTCCCTTTTATTTCAGAAGTTTGGTCCTTAAGGGGTTAAGGAGGTTTTAAGCAAAACCTGCAAAGTGACATAAGCACTTTAAATAATACTTTTTTTTCTCTTATTAGAATGTGCAATATATTTTCTACATCTGTTTTCTAATAAATGCATTTACATGTCAGAAATGAAACAGGTACAAGGTTACAACTAGCAATTTATTTCTGGAACATGTCACATTGTGCATTGCACCTGCTTTCCATTTTAGTTTCAACACCTTGCATCTGCATAGAAAAGTGTGCAATGCTTAATAAAGAGGAAGGGGATTTAGGAATCTTTGTGACAGCAATTAAATTAAGTTTCTTTGTATATTCTCTCTGAAGCTGGGTTCATGTAGAGCCTTCAATTTGCAAGATGACCTTTGTTAGGCATTTCATACCATATAGTAGCTGGTTTGTAAGTTTTATTCAATGTTTTATTTACCTAATTCTGTAATTATGTTAATGCTTCTCCATTGAATTTATTAACCTTAAGGCATTATCAAAAATACATTTTTGACACATTCTATTATATGTAGTATGAACAATGTTGAATAACGAAATGGTTTCTAAGCTTTACAATTTCTTGATTGCATTTCCAATGGGTTTTAACACACCTTTTTAAATAGCTTTCTTTCAAGTGTGTAATATTTAAAATAAAGCATCTGTTAAGGAATAATCTGTGAAATATAAGCACTAGAATCCACCTTGTATCAAGGATACTCTATATATGCAGGTGCGGGGTCTTATTTACTAAATTATATATTATAGCAAAATGGCATAAATTATATATTATAGCAAAATGTAACTGTATATTTAAGGCTAAGATAACTATGCTATAAGATTTGTTTACAGTTTTACAATATTGGCTTAAAGTGTTACATTTTCATGTCAATACTTCCTAGTTACTGATATGGCAAATAAAAAAAAATAGCTTAAACATTAGTACGGAAATAAAGGAATATTAATAGCTTTGTGTTATATCAAAGTACACCAATTAAAACTGTACTGACTTTAAACAGTGACGTTTACATAGTTTCACATAAATATTTAATTTCTAAATAGTACTTTGCTATATCCATGGCAATAAGTAGCCATCCTGTTTTGGTGTTTTTCATAAAAATGAAACATGTGATCTCAAAAAAATGTATAAGTATTCAGTGGTGGCTGAAGTTTTAAGATGGTGGGTAGCTTCCTCTGGAAACCGCACCTCCTGATCTATTGGACTCATATGAAATATTCAAATTGTTGTCAAAAATTGCTGGCACTGATGGACACAACTTTTCAGGCACCTTGAGGGCCTTTCAATTACATCAACGTCGAATGACCTTGCTACTTTATGCTCAAATTATGGCTTCAAATGGTGTACCAATTGAATCAAATATCTGGATGACTAAGGATCTGAGCCAGCTTTATGCTGAAAACTTTTTGCCCATACTACAAACACTACAATAAAATGTGTCAAGATGGCACGGGCTCTACATATCGTGCTTTGGCAGGATTAATGCAATTAAGTTGAACCTGCTGCCCAGATTATTTTTTTTTATTATTTCAGACCATACCGATGGCAATATAAGGACCTTTTTACATTCAATTAGGTCTGCTTAGGAAATCAAGGCCACCTAGAAAAAAGCAAGCACACCTGATCCTACCAAAAAGACATGGAGGCATCAGACTTCCCTCTATACAGGCATATTGTCTCTCAACCCACTTCTTCCGTGTAATCGATTGGAATGCCAAAGCCACCCAGAAGCAGTGGATTCCTCTGGAAAAGGTGCAGGTGAAGGGTGGTATTTCTTCCTTGAACTGGTTCTGAAGAACAAACTTGTATAAGATCACCCATTTATCAGTGCCACATGCGTGTGTCACACCAGCTTACGATTATGTCTTCTTCACTGACGCCCTCTGACATATGTGGCCAAGCCTTAAGGCTACTTGGGGAACTTATTAATGAAGGGGTTATTACTAGCCTTCATAAATTCCACTACCTCGCCTGGGCAAACATCTCCTCTCTGAGAGCTAACATCTTTTGAAAGTCTCTGCACCACAGGAACATTTGGACAAGGGATCTCTGCCCATTATTTCATGCTCTTGACGGCTACTCAAACAGCCCAAATAGCTTATATGGCAGTTTGGGAACAGAGTACTGGGACTACATTGACCGAGAAACGATGGGAGAAAATATATATCTTAACACACCAAGGTGCAACTGACACCAAGATCCAAGAACTCAATTAATCTCCGGTTGGTGCAGAACTCCTGCTCAACTACATTTTATGTCCTCCGCACACTGGGCACTGTGTTGGCAGTGTGGCAACTCAGTAGACTCCACTGTCCATATCTGGTGGTCCTGCCTGAGAATAACTTTGTTTTGGCAGCAGATTCACAGGCTGATACTGGAGGTCCTAGATACTAATCTGCCACTACAACTGATACCAATGCTACTGCATCATACGCTACCTTCTCTGTCCGCCTAGAAAAAGTCTTTGACAAGACACCTCCTGAATGCTGCTAAGGCCTTGATCCCTACACGGTGGGGAAAATCTGATGTACAAATGGCTCAAAACTGCATGGACTGGGTCAAAGCAATTTTATGACATGGAGCCTCGGCGGATAAGTGCGCTTAGCATTGGGCACCCTGGAGAGATTTTATCTCTCACGGCGAAGTAACCCACTTGGCCTCTGTCACAAATGAAACTGAATAGTGAAAGGGGATGGGAGATACTAGATCAGCCCTATCCTGGAATGACTTAGGTCCACTGCCCCTGAGTAACTCAGTTACTGCATGGTCATTAGTGGCTGTTAAGCAGATATCCTAAGTAGGGGAGAACACTTAGTCCCTTTGACCGAGGATTGATAACTCAGGCAGAAACTCACAGGGACAACAGAATGGCCTCAGTACACAGCACAAACCACATCCCAGTGACCATGGGAGATAGTTCATCCAAGACAATATATATTGGGGGAATGGTAGCTCACTCTATTGATTACCCCAGGCTGGTTAACGCCTCAACAACTAACCCTACTGGATATCAGCTTGCTTGATTTATGCAAGTTGCTTGCTTACACCAGGTAGGAAGGGGATCCAGAAGAACTTTGTCCATTGGATCACAGCGGTCAGACCATGGGGCAGTAGTCGATTGAGCTGATGGAGGCCCAGGGGGGCCTGTCCCTTGACCAGAGCAGTGGTAGTGCTCACAACTCTCTTACCCACCTGTTTTTTTGTTTTTTTATCCCTATTCCCCCTCCACCCTCCTCTGTCTCTTCTTTACTCTTATTACCTATGTGCCCCATAATACCACACTTTACAGGTATGTCAAAGATAAGACTACATTACATCCTAACTCTATTGTTCAGACTATGTTGACTGAATAACTGATAAATGTTGGATGTAGAAGATGGGAAATGCCCACAGCACTAATATTTTATGTGCATGCTAGACCTATGCCATCATGTGCATGGGACATTTGCCACAACAGGAAGGTCATGATATATTGTCACAGTTTACCCATATGTATGATGGCTCATTCAATGCATCAACGTATACACTGCAGATTGTTTAATGTTTATTCTTTCTCAACGGTATGCCTGCCGTGTTGTGTACTACTCACTCTCTCTGAATAAAGAGTGTCCAAAAAAAAGAAGTGCTGGGGGACCACAAGGGAGCATTTAAAGTAGTCTGCACCCAATAGAAGTTCAAACCACAATCCTTTGATCTTAACACACAAAGTGTGTAAAGGTACCAAAGCAAATTAACTTAAGTGATTTTGGTGTATGCCCCTGAAGTCACAATGTTCTCTGCCAGTGAAATCCCTCAGTTTACACAGCCCTACCAACAACTCCCCAGGTTGTTACGCACACAGCCTCCTTACAAAGTTCCTGAAAAAGAGATCAAATATACACTGTATACCATATACACCATGTGTTAAAGTTTTAGTTTCTTATGTCCTGTTCTTTTAATAGCCTTCTAGAGTATGCAAAGTATCCTGCTTATGATTAAAGTTCAATTAAGAGAGCAGTTGATAAAAACTTCTGAAGTAAACACAATGTGCTGTACAATATACAGGGAGTGCAGAATTATTAGGCAAGTTGTATTTTTGAGGATTAATTTTATTATTGAACAACAACCATGTTCTCAATGAACCCAAAAAACTCATTAATATCAAAGCTGAATATTTTTGGAAGTAGTTTTTAGTTTGTTTTTAGTTTTAGCTATTTTAGGGGGATATCTGTGTGTGCAGGTGACTATTACTGTGCATAATTATTAGGCAACTTAACAAAAAACAAATATATACCCATTTCAATTATTTATTTTTACCAGTGAAACCAATATACCATCTCAACATTCACAAATATACATTTCTGACATTCAAAAACAAAACAAAAACAAATCAGTGACCAATATAGCCACCTTTCTTTGCAAGGACACTCAAAAGCCTGCCATCCATGGATTCTGTCAGTGTTTTGATCTGTTCACCATCAACATTGCGTGCAGAAGCAACCACAGCCTCCCAGACACTGTTCAGAGAGGTGTACTGTTTTCCCTCCTTGTAAATCTCACATTTGATGATGGACCACAGGTTCTCAATGGGGTTCAGATCAGGTGAACAAGGAGGCCATGTCATTAGATTTTCTTCTTTTATACCCTTTCGTGCCAGCCACGCTGTGGAGTACTTGGACGCGTGTGATGGAGCATTGTCCTGCATGAAAATCATGTTTTTCTTGAAGGATGCAGACTTCTTCCTGTACCACTGCTTGAAGAAGGTGTCTTCCAGAAACTGGCAGTAGGACTGGGAGTTGAGCTTGACTCCATCCTCAACCCGAAAAGGCCCCACAAGCTCATCTTTGATGATACCAGCCCAAACCAGTACTCCACCTCCACCTTGCTGGCATCTGAGTCGGACTGGAGCTCTCTGCCCTTTACCAATCCAGCCACGGGCCCATCCATCTGGCCCATCAAGACTCACTCTCATTTCATCAGTCAATAAAACCTTAGAAAAATCAGTCTTGAGATATTTCTTGGCCCAGTCTTGACGTTTCAGCTTGTGTGTCTTGTTCAGTGGTGGTCGTCTTTCAGCCTTTCTTACCTTGGCCATGTCTCTGAGTATTGCACACCTTGTGCTTTTGGGCACTCCAGTGATGTTGCAGCTCTGAAATATGGCCAAATTGGTGGCAAGTGGCATCTTGGCAGCTGCACGCTTGACTTTTCTCAGTTCATGGGACGTTATTTTGCGCCTTGGTTTTTCCACACACTTCCTGCGACCCTGTTGACCCTGTTGACTATTTTGAATGAAACGCTTGATTGTTCGATGATCACGCTTCAGAAGCTTTGCGATTTTAAGAGTGATGCATCCCTCTGCAAGATATCTCACTATTTTTGACTTTTCTGAGCCTGTCAAGTCCTTCTTTTGACCCATTTTGCCAAAGGAAAGGAAGTTGCCTAATAATTATGCACACCTGATATAGGGTGTTATTATTATTATTATTATTATTGCCATTTATATAGCGCCAACAGATTCCGTAGCGCTTTACAATATTTTGAGAGGGGGGATGTAACAATAAATAAGACAATTACAAGAAAAGGCGAAAAGGAGACACTAAATGAGCGTTGGGAGAGATAGGAGGAAAACCAAGAGAGGACAGAGTCACAGAGACCGAGTGATTGAAGAGTTTGAAGGAGGAGAGCATGATCAACTGTGTCAAAGGCAGCAGAGAGGTCAAGGAGAATTAATATGGAGTAGTGACCTTTGGATTTAGCAGAGATTAGGTCATTAGTCACTTTGATAAGAGCGGTCTCAGTAGAGTGGAGAGGGCGGAAGCCAGACTGAAGAGGGTCAAGGAGAGAGTTGGAATTAAGGAAGTGAGACACACGGGTAAAGACAAGTCTTTCCAAAAGCTTTGATGAGTAAGGGAGCAGGGATATGGGACGATAGTTAGAGGGGGAGGACGGGTCAAGAGATGGTTTTTTCAGGATAGGTATTACAGTGGCATGTTTAAGGTCAGCAGGAACAGTGCCAGAAGAGAGAGAGCAGTTAAAGATGTGTGTTAGGATAGGCACAAGACAAGGGCAGAGAGATCTGATAAGGTGAGATGGGACAGGATCAAGTGGGCAAGGATCAAGTGTTGATGTCATTAGACCACACCCCTCCTCATTACAGAGATGCACATCACCTAATATGCTTAATTGGTAGTAGGCTTTCGAGCCTATACAGCTTGGAGTAAGACAACATGCATAAAGAGGATGATGTGGTCAAAATACTCATTTGCCTAATAATTTTGCACTCCCTGTATATATATTTTTTTTTCATGGAGGCTGTGTAAGTCAAAGCCAGTGGAGGTGTGGCTATGGCTGTATAAAAATAAACAAAAGTGATTTAACTCTGAAATTTCAGGGAATTGAGCAGTGAGATTGCAGGGGCATGATATAGGTAGCAAGAAATGTTTTGTGCTTAAGGAGTACTTTCTAACTGTAAACTATTTTATCTTTATTCTGTTGTCATTGTAAAAAGAATAAACGTGTACAGAAAAAAGTATGTACCTTATCTTTACATTTATTTATTGAGAATTATAATAAAATTATACAAAACAGATGTAATTTTTTTATTCAGCCCTATGTAGTCACATTTTTGCAATTTTGTAATCTTGCCATGGAAATGGTCTGAATCACTTTATTGTCAAATGTTTATAGTATGGTTTGATTTGTCATATGATATAATTATTATTGACTTACCTTGGCATCCCCACAGCACATTCATCACTGGTTGGAACTTGTCCCTGGAAATAAAATCAATATAGAGCCTGTATGTCTATCTTTCTATTTATATATTAATCCATGTTAAGATCAAATGTGCCATTATCCATGAGATGCCATATATGCTTTTTTTATATACCTTTATTTTTCAGTATTTTCTAATATTTTCATGACTACAAATTGAACAGTTTTGCTGCAAATATTGCAGTATTATATGTTCTCAGAAAATGTAAAACATTTAAATTAGATTGCATCTATTTCTTATAAATCCTTAGTAATCTTCAGGGAAAGTGATTGAATAGCCACCTTTGAAGATTCATAACAAGATTCATAACAGGAAGGCTCTAAGCACCAACACATCTTTAGCTTAATTATATGGTTTTGGTATATGCCTTTGTAGTCTAATTTTTCAGTTCTCTATCATTTAGGAGTTAAATCCCTTTGTTTATGCAACTCTTGCCAAATCTCCCCTGCCTGTGACTTACAAAGTGTCAGGGTACCTTGTCTCATGGTTCCTGAAACATAGCCTGAGTGAGGTCTGCAGGCCTTTTGTGGACTCCCTCATAGTTCTCCTGGCCTTCAGCATTCCTCCTCTGCTGCAACTCTGCCCAATTTATGGCACAGTATGCGTGGGGTTATCAAAGAAGTCACTCAACACAGAAATCTGTATTTTTGATTGTTTTAGGGGCACGGCTACCTAATTAAGGAGCTATACTAAATAATTTGCTAGGACATAGGTCTATGCCCTGTTGTAGTTATGTTTTGGTTCCCAGTGCATCCCCTATTGTCTATCTGGTTTTGATCTTGTTTACTATTGATTATTCTCCTATCTGTATTCCTTGACTCGGCTATTCCTCGATATTCCTGAAATATGCTTTCCCTGACTTTGGCTTGTCCTTGATTATTCTCTGTCTTGTATGTTTAGTCCAGCCACTATAAAGTCCGGTATACATTTATTCCTAATTTTTTATTTACACTCTGCTTACACATACACTTCTACAGAATTATCTAATTCTGAAATCTCCTTTATTTCACAGTGTGCTTAATGCAGAGGCATATTTAGGTAATTTTGTGAAACTGTACATTGGTACCACTCCAAATTGTCTCTTATTCTCCTCTGAGCTTTTCTATGTCCCCTTTGCATCCCTTATGCACCATTTTTTTTCAATTACTACATCTTGTACCTCTTTCCCCATTGTGTTTTTACCCCTTGTTTCTGTACTTATCCCACTTTTGTGTCTTAAGTAGAGATGTCCCGAATAGTTCGCTGGCGAATAGTTCCTTGCGAACATAGCTTGTTCGCGTTCGCCACGGATGGCGAACATATGCGATGTTCGTTCCGCCCCCTATTCGTCATCATTGAGTAAACTTTGACCCTGTACCTCACAGTCAGCAGAAACATTCCAGCCAATCAGCAGCAGACCCTCCCTCCCAGACCCTCCCACCTCCTGGACAGCATCCATTTTAGATTCATTCGGAAGCTGCATTCTTTTTTTTTTAGACAGAAGTGTGTTATATTTCAGCATGCTAGGCTGAACGTGCGTATATCATGGCTAGTTGCACTGAGGGTATGAGTATATAGCAGTACATTGTTGTGAAAGATGGCTATCATGTTTAGAGTGTAGCTTGCACGTTAACAATTGTGTATTTGTATCAGCAGCTCCACCACTAGTTATAAATCAAGTGTGAGTCCCCCCATGAGATGAGACTAGTGAATAACATAATACATGAACGGTTAAGGTAAAGGCATGTAAGGAACTACGACAATAAACTCTTTAGGAGGTGAAATAATAACATGTTTAAATGCTTGCTACTTTACGATTAGTTAATGTGCAGAGAGCAGTTCATGTGATCAAAGGCATGGTGTGGAGGATTGGCTATAGTGGGACATGCTTGGCAGGCTGCTGTTTACTGCTTGTGCTCATCCGATCCCTTCTGGGCGC
Organism: Pelobates fuscus; assembly: GCF_036172605.1. Taxonomy (NCBI): domain Eukaryota; kingdom Metazoa; phylum Chordata; class Amphibia; order Anura; family Pelobatidae; genus Pelobates; species Pelobates fuscus. The sequence continues at coordinate 363,208,978 of NC_086317.1, forward strand.
CAGGTGCAGACCCTGGGAGTCCCTGATACCTGGAACAACAAAGGTAAGTCTCTGGCTGAGTGCCGGGTTCGCGGCTTGAGGTGGTGGAAGCTTGTTTTGTCGGGTGGTCGGATCTGTCCCGGTGGTGCTTCATGTCCGGTGCGGGAATGTGGTGGCTTAAGGTGGAGGCGAGTGCTTGACGTGGGGCAGGCTCTGCATTTCTGTTTGTGCCTCCAGTCCTGTCTTCGACGCCTTTTGCGTTGGTGGATTTTAATGGTGACTGCTTCGCTTAGCTGTGGTGGAGCTTGTTGGGGCTGTGGTGGAGCTTGTTGGGGCTTCCTGCTTGTTATTTGCTTCCAAAATTGATTAAAGACTCTGTCCAGCTTAGACTTAATATCCTGCCATGCTTTGCTGGTACCAGGAGGACACGCAGCTGCCGCCATATTGGGAGAGTCGCAGATGAATATGTCAGCCTGGGCGGCTGTGCTCTGTGCGTCCATTAGCTCCAGACAGCCTCTCAGGAATGGACCGGGATAACCCCCACTGGTCCGAGGGGGGGTAACGGAGCTCCTGCCGGGAAGTAGCTGCTCCTGGGCATCCCAGGATCGGGAGATCGTCCGCCTCTCCCGCCCGGTGAGCACCAGGCCACGCGGAGGTAAGTAAGACTCTGTCGAGTTGCTGACCGCTATTAAGCATGTCGGGTCGGTCAGGTAGGAGCAACATTGCTGGGCCATCCTTCTGGGGTGAAATTCGCTTGTTGATAGCTGCTTAAAGTGAGATATTGAGGGAGCTCACACGAAGTGCGTCTTTCCTCCATGACAGCTAGGCCCCGACCCCGGAAGCTGCATTCTTAGTGAGAGGAGGGACAGTGTAGCTGCTGCTGATTTAATAGGGAAATCGATAGCTAGGCTAGTGTATTCAGTGTCCACTACAGTCCTGAAGGACTCATCTGATCTCTGCTGTAAGGACAGCACCCTAAAAAGCCCTTTTTAGGGTTCGAACATCAGTCTGCTTTTTTGTTTTCCTGTGTAATCTAATTGCAGTTGCCTGCCTGCCAGCGTGTGTGTCAGGCTCACAGCGTATACTGTGCCCACTTGCCCAGTGCCACCACAGCTTGTATTTAAAAAAAAAAAAAAACTTTTTTGACTGTAATATAATAGCAGTCGGTTTCCTTCACACGTGTGCGTTTCAGGGCCTGCCAGGGCACAGTGTCACACCAGTGCAACTCATATCTGGTGTAACAGTAGTGTACATTTAAAAAAAAAAATACAATTTTGACTGTAATAGATTGAATAGCAGTTAGTTGTCTGCAAGCGTGATTGTCAGGCCTACAGCGTCTACTTTGCCAACTTCTGCCAGTGCACAGTGCCACTCATATCTGTTGTCACAGTAGCTTGCACGCATAGTACAACTAATCGAAAATTAAATGACAGGCAGAGGCAGGCCACCCCGCAGGGGCCGTCGTGGTCGTGGTGCTGTGATTCCCTTTGGCCCTAGAATAATGCCCAGTGTTCAGAGGCCACGTACCCTGAACTCGAAAAGTTCTGAGGACATAGTTGACTGGCTAACACAGGACACCCAATCTTCTACAGCTTCTGCTCGGAACCTTGACGCACCATCCTCCTCCAGCTTAGCTTCAGGCACCTCTCAAGTTACCACTCGCCCGCCTGCCACCACCAACAACACTAGCATCAGTTATTTACACATCAGTTGGAAGAAATGAGTGATGCGCAACCATTATTGCCAGAGGATGTAGATAACAGGGATATGTCTCAGTCAGGCAGCATTACACACATGGACGTACGGTGTGATGATGATAATGTTGTCATCAGTGAGGACAAGGAACGGGACATGGCTAGCTTGGTATCCAACCTTGTGCAAATGGGGAGTTTGCGGTTGTGCAAATGGACTGTTTGCGGTTGTTTGCGGTGCCTTAAATGGGGAGTTTGGTCTGTCACTGTGAAGCGGGCGTAACCCTTACACTACCTGATCGATACAACATCATACCTGATGTTTTAAAGCACGTTATTGTAAACAATTTAGGAATATTAGGTGATTTATGCCCTTTATGGATTAAAACCAGACTCTGCATCAACTATGTAATTTTCCATGGGAGTTTTGCCATGGATCCCCCTCCGACATGCCACAGTCCAGGTGGTTAGTCCCCTTGAAACAACTTTTCCATCACTATTGTGGCCAGAAAGAGTCCCTGTGGGTTTTAAAATTCGCCTGCCTATTGAAGTCTATGGAGGTTTGCGCTGTTCGCCCATTTGCGAACATTTGCGGAAGTTCGCGTATGTCGTTCGCGAACGGAAAATTTTATGTTCGCGACATCTCTAGTCTTAACCCCCTTTTGTATCTCTTAACCCTCTGTGTATTATGTATTTATGCCCCCGTGCATCTCTTTTGGACCCATTTTGTGCCCCTTATGCCCCCTTGTATTTCATATGTCCACTTGGATGTCTCCCCCAATTGTGTGACTCTTATGCTTCCTTCTGTCTCTTGCCTGCATTTTGCATTTCTTATGTCGTCTTGCATCTCCTAATCACATATTTTCCCCCTTTGGTCTCTCACCCCTTATCCTGTGCTGTCTCCTCTTCTGTCCCTTTTGCTACCCTCATGTCTAAATCCATTGTACTGTGGCCACTAACCCACATTGTGGCTCATACCCTACACAGGTGTTTCCTAGTCCACCATTTATCTATTACTTCCATTATTGGGTCTCTAACACCCCTATTTTCATACTTTCCTGTAGTGTGGCCTCGTTATCTCCTACTTAGAATGATAATGCAACTATTGGTGTGCTGCAGCTAATGTCATGATGGGCTGCAGGAGACTGCCACCCCCTCAGTGGTTCCAGCATGCTTAGAGCAGATTTCTCAGACCAGGTAGAAGATAATGAAGCTCCTCTTTCATGGCCTGCCAGGCCATGATACACAAAATGACAGGCAAAAGGAGGGAACACTGAACATTCCCATTCCTCATGTCACCCAGAGTGGACTGCCTCACTGCCCCACGCTTAGTATGCCACTTGTTTGATTAAATTTTTCTTATCAAATTCACTGTTAATAGCCTGCTAGAGCATGCAAGAGAACATTAACGTTCAATTAACAGAGCAAGATATAGAAGCCTCTAAAGTAAATGCATAGTGCTCACATGATGCAAAGATCAGCCAACATAAGTACAGTGCTTGGAGGAAAGACGAAATAAAAATGTCCACTCTAGCATCACAATTTACAATGCTAAGTCAGTTATACAATGCCTATGTTGACACTGTCTTCAGATAAATGACAGTGTGACAAACGCTCCTTCCCATGAACGTTTGCCACGGACTCATGGAGGTGTGTGGAAACCAGCCTCCAGCCCACCGACTATAGTCCAGATCTGGGAATAACTCTGCCCCTGGTTCGGCACTTTCCCATCATGCGAATGGAACCTGTGATGGTAGTCACCATCACTGGGGATGGAAGACAGACACTATGGGTGGGCTCCCAAATTCCTTTTGTGTTTTGTCACATTGTGCCTATTATTTGTGCAGGGTATGTTGAATGTATTGCTGGTCTGTGCATCTCCCCCTCCCCCCTTTTTCCTGCCCTATTGTTTTCCCAGCAGGGCGTTGTCCCAGGGACACTGCCAGACCAGTTTAATCTAGCTGCTCTGTCCCTCCTCAATCTCCCATCAGCCCTTGTTATTGTCTGACCCCACCCTTCCTTGTACTATATTAATCTATGTAACCTATTGTATGTAAATGAGGCTGTTGGGGGCTTAAACTATGTGTGCTGTATTCATTAAAGAGTTGCTGTTTAACCTTCACCATGTGTCGTCTGGTGTTTGTTCCAGGGTGGAAAAGGCCCTAAGTTATCCCAGTCAAGCCTCGGCATCTGGGTCTGAAGTGTTTCAGGGTCCCTGATAGCTACAAGGAAGCAGACTTGCCACAGAAGTTAAGCTCACAGGTCTATAATTTCCAGGCAAGGATTTTGAACCCTTTTTGAATATAGGAACCACATCTGCCTTCCTCCAATCCTCGGAACACTTCCTGAAAGAAAAGAATCTTGAAAGATTAAAAACACTTATTTCTACACTTAGTTCCTTAAGTACACGTGGATGGATACCGTCAGGCTCTGGAGCTTTGTTTATATTAACTTTCTTTAGTTGCTGCAGCACCTTGTCTTGAGTTAACCAATTACAATTATTCTGCAAGTTTTAGTAGCAATCATTTGAACATCTATTGTCATGGGTTCTTCCTTAATATATACGGAGGAGAAATAGTTATTTAAAATTCCTGCCTTTTCCTGGTCTTCATTAACTAACACCCCCGTTTTAGTTTTTAGTGTACCTACACTTTCATTTTTGTTTTTTTTAGAATTTATGTACTTAAAAAATGCTTTGGGTTGGTTTTGCTCTTGTTTTACTTCTCTACTAAGCCACATTGGTTTTAATTTGTTTCTTTTATATTTATTTCCCAATGGTACATACTGAGAAATGTACCTTTCTAATATTTGTTGGAAGATGATCCATTTATCCTCAGTGTTCTTTTCACTAAAGAGTTTATGCCAGTCAATATGTTGTAAAGCTTCCCTTAACTTATTGAAATTGGCCTTTTTAAAATTATATGTTTTAGTATACCCCATGTGCTTTTGTTTTTTTGAGTTTATTTCAAAGGACACTATATTGTGATCACTATTTCCCAAGTGCTCACCTACTTGAATGTTGGTCCAAAGATAAACGTTGTTTGTTAAAACCAGGTCCAGACAAGCGTCCATTCTAGTTGGTGCTTGCACAAGTTGTGACATGAAGGTGTCATTTAACAAGATTAAAAACCTAATTCCCTTTGCTGAACTACTGATCCCTTTGTCCCAATTTATGTCTGGGTAATTAAAATCTCCAATAATTAAAGTGTTACCCAGATTTGCAGCTTTCTCAATTTGCTCAAACAGCTGTTGTTCCTTGTCAATATTAACATTAGGTGGTTTATAACATATCACAACCAATAGTTGGTTTCCCTTCTTTTCCCCCAAGCAGATATTTACCCATAAAGCTTCCACATTTTCCTCATCGCATTCCATTTGCTGAAGATTTGGCTTTAAATCATGGTTGACATACAAACATACCCCACCACCCTTCTTGTTTTTCCTATCCTTCCTAAATAACATGTACCCATTTAGGTTAACTGCCCAGTCATGTGTCTCATCCCACCATGTTTCAGTTATGCCTATTATATCATATTGTTTAGTGTATGCTAATGCCTCTAGTTCCCCCATTTTGTTATTTAGGCTCCTTGCATTAGTAAGCATACATTTAATATCATGCGTCACTTGTATATTTTGTGATTTATCAACATTACATAGCTTCTCTGTTCTGAGCTTGCCCCTCCCCCCATCTCCACCCCCTTATATTGTGCTAAAGCCCATCTCCTTTCTGTCCATTTTGCTAAAGCCCATCTCCATTTTGTAGATTGCTATGACCCTCCCCCCCTACTACTAGTTTAAAATCTCCTCCAACCTTCTAGCCATCCTATCCCCCAGAACTGCAGACCCTCTCCCGTTTAGGTGCAATCCATCACTACTATAAAGGTTGTAACCAATCGCAAAGTCAGCCCAGTGCTCTAAAAACCCAAAACCCTCCTTCCTGCACCAAGACTTCAGCCACGCATTAACCTCTCTAATCTTCCGCTGCCTTTCCACTGTAGTGCGTGGCACAGGTAATATCTCAGAGAATACCACCTTGGAGGTCCTTTTCTTAAGTTTGCTACCTAATTCCCTGAAATCATTATTTAGGACCTTCAATCTTCCTCTTACTTTGTCATTGGTACCAACATGGACCATGACCGCTGGGTCATCCCCAGCCCCTCCCAATAATCCATCCACTCTGTCAGCAACATGCCGGACCCGAGCACCTGGGAGACAGCAAACTGTCCGGTTGAGCCTATCAGAGCGGCAGATTGCCCTATCTGCTCTCCTTATGATAGAGTCCCCTACCACCACAACCTGTCTTGCCTTCCTTACATTTTGATCCCCACCCGTACTAGGGGGGCTGTTAGCTCGGCTGTTAGAAGTAACAGCTTCCTCTAATACAGCTACTCCTGAGCTAATGCTCCCAACATCTTTCCTCAAACGGGCAAATCTGCTAGGTTGCACCAAATCAGGACAAGCTAGCCCTTTCCTCTTCCCTCCCCCCCTGCTTCCTCGCCCCAGTGTCACCCAGCTACATGCCTGTTCCCCATCTGTCTTATCTCCTCCTTCTCCACTATCTGTCCCACTAAACTCTGCTCAGTGAGCAGCAGACTCCTCTCAAGATTGTCAATCTCCCTCAAAGTTGTGATTTGCTTCTCGAGATCTCCAATCTGAGCTTCTAGAGAGGCCACTCGCACACAACCGTCACAGAGGTATGGACCCTGGACGGGTACATCCAGGCATCCATACATGCACAAGATGTGCATTGAGTTAAACCAGCAATCTTGCTAACACTCATTTCCCCAGATACAGAAAAATAAACAATTACCTTATTAGCTTAAACCCCTTGTTAGTTTCAACTCCTGGTTTTCTAACTCCAACTTGAAAGAGTCTGCTTTCAAGTAATGTGAACAAGCTCTGTGAGTATTAGGGGTGTGCCTTTATGGGGATACAAATCCCACACAGGTGCAATTAATGAACACTCCCCCAATAAATCAAGCAGCAGCACAAAAGAGGGGGGGGAAAACAGAACACAAAAAAAATTAAAAAAGAAAACTTTTATTTTTTTTTTTTATACTTTACCAACTGAACCAATTAAACAAAAATAAAATACAAACCACTCTCCACAGTATACAAACCACTCCACTGTGACACAGGATATAAGGGAGAAAGGTGCTCATTAATCCATATCACTGTGTAACTATGTAACTATGTAAAGGATTCGGTGGGGAAGGTCCTTGTAAGGACTAGAGCTCCCAGGACTGTGTGTCGCCTAGTCCCTGGGAGGGAATAGAGCTAGTCCCCTATCCTGTTCCAGGATGGAGAGGCTCCAGGAGGACCCCAGTCAAGCCAAGGTGACTGGGACAGAAGCGCTGAGGTTTTTCCCCTGTTCCAGTTATGAAGCGGTCCTTAGCGTAGGTACCCAGCCAGGAGCTCCGGTACATAGGGCCACCGGTACAGACAGGAAGTAGAAACATAGATTATTGCAAAGAGAGGAAGAGAAATAGGAGCAAATATTGTATGTACACTAGAGGGATATAGAGGGATATAGAGGAATGCAGAGAACCAGAGATCAAAGCAAGTAGGCCTATAGTTCTCAGAGCGGTCTAATTTCACTGACGTGCAAACACTGTGAAGAATGTAATTTAAATTAAGAACAGAGCAAGCATGATGAAAGGTCAATGATGCAGACAGCATGTGAGGATCATGAATGGAATGACAAAATAGTTGCAAAATAACAAGATCATTTTAGATGGGTGACTTTAGCCTGCATATGAAATTCACAGGAGGACCAACATCTGAGCTAACCTTGATCACCAAGGAGGAGATGATTCACAGAAAATTAGCATGCAAGCACATTACTGAAATCAGTAAGTTAAATAAAAAAAAATAACCTCTACTCTATCTTTAGCTCCTTTGGCTTTCATTCATTTCTTCTGGCTTTACTGTCTGTTTCTATAAATGTATATGTATTTGTAAGTCAGAGTAAGGATTGCTTTTTAGATCTCTTATATAGTCCTTTAACCCCTTAACGCTGTTACGGCGTTCTATGCCGTCGCGGCTTTAATGGGCTTTAAAGCCGTTGCGGCGGCATAGAACGCCGTAACGGCTTAAGCCCCCAGAAGATCGCAGCTACTCACCTCCGCCGCGATCCTCTTCTGGGGGGCTGCCTGACAGCCCAGGCAGCCCCCCTCCGGCAAATGAGGCCCCCGGGGGCCATGTGATCGCTCTCAAAGAGCGATCACATGGCCCCCTATAGCTGGCTATGGATCTGCCAGCAGGGGGACTGTCTAAAATATTAGACAGTCCCCCTGCTGGTAGGAAGAGTAAAAAAAAATTATTAAACATGTGTAAAATTAAATTAAAAGTATTTATATATATATATATAATATGTATATATATTATATATATAATATATATACATATTATATATATGTAACGTCATACAAAGTGTATTTTAATACTAATATAAGTATATATATTAATATTAAAATACACTTAGAATGACGTTACATATATATAATATGTATATATATTATATATATAATAGATATATACACATATATTATATATAAATACGTCTAATTACAAAAAAAAATAAATAAAATAATAAAATAAATAAATAAAATATTGAAACAAAATTTAAAATAAATTATATATGCATATGTAATTTCATTCTAACTGTATTTTGCTATTAATATATATATATTGGTAACATAATACACTTAGAATGACATTCTATATATATCTATCTATATATAAAATGCAAATAACCGCAAATATATATATAGAGATAAATACATATAATTACATAAAAGATTACATTAGTATGCACGTAGAATTTAAATACCTATAAATGCATATATATTAAAATTCTACGTATATATTTAAGTCATTTTTTAACATAATTATGTCATTTGATTAATTAAAATTTGATTGACATGCCTGACAACACAGGGAGAAAGTGCAGCGAATTTAATTCGCAAGCACTATATTTGACCCTGTAACTCTCCAAGACACCATAAAACCTGTACATAGGGGGTACTGTTTTACTCGGGAGACTTCGCTGAACTCAAATATTAGTGTTTAAAACTGGTAAATTTTATTAAAACAATGATATTTTAAGTAAAAGTGAAGTTTTTTGCATTGTTTTCAAACAAATGGCACTTTTATGGACTATATTATTGTTGTAATATGTTTTACTGTTTTAAAACACTAATATTTGTGTTTAGTGAAGTCTCCCGAGAATAACAGTACCCCCCATGTACAGGTTTTATGGTGTTTTGGAAAGTTAGAGAGTCACATATAAGGCTTGCATTTCATTTTTTTGACATTGAAATTTGCCAGATTAGTTATGTTGCCTTTGAGATCGTATGGTAGCCCAGGAATAAGAATTACCCCCATGATGGCATACCATTTGCAAAAGTAGACAACCCAAGGTATTGCAAATGGGGTATGCCCAGTCATTTTTAGTAGCCACTTAGTCACAAACACTGGCCAAATATTAGTTTTTTGCTTTTTTTCACACAAAAACAAATATGAACGCTAACTTTGGCCAGTGTTTGTGACTAAGTGGCTACTAAAAAAAGACTAAACATACCCCACTTGCAATACCTTGGGTTGTCTACTTTTTCAAATGGTATGCCATTATGGGGGTAATTCTCATTCCTGGGCTACCACACTGTCTCAAAGGTAACATTACTAATCTGGCAAATTTCAATTTGAAAATGGAACGTTCTATATTTGACCCTGTAACTTTCCAAAACACCATAAAACCTGTTAATAGGGGGTACTGTTGTACTCGTGAGACATCGCTGATTACAAATATGTGCTTTTTGTTGCAGTAAAACCTAACAGTATTATGACATGTACAGCTAAAATGTGAGGCGGAACTACAAATTAAAAAAAAAAAAAAAATAGAAGACGATCACCAAAATCTGAGAAAGATTCCCATACCTGAATATACAATGACAGCTGCTCAGGGAAACAGAAATAAAGCAGGATTGACAGATAAACAAAGATTAAGAATAAGAAGAGAAACAAGAGGCCTCATTAATGACATCTGACCAACATTACATTTTAAATTTGGCCCCTTTGCTATGAGACACTTCCATTTCCAGCAAAACATGAAATCCTGACAGGAATACAAATGACTTTAACATGCAGCATCTTTTTTAGATTTACAGCTGTATCCTCTATATTGTTTGGAATCATTTAAGTTGAACCTGTCTATTAACCCCTTAAGGACACAGCTTCAGAAGCTTGTCTTACGCTTAATGACACATGCAATTTTTGCATTTTCTTGCTGTATGCGTTCAACTTCAATTTGCATCTCTCTCGTTTATTGCACCAACGCATATTATATACTGTTTTTTAGAGGACAGAAAGGGCTTTAATTTGATGTAACATATATATATATATATATATATATATATATATATATATATATATATACACATATAAATATAAATGCTTATTTATTATTAAAACAAATACAGAAAAATGCAAAAAAAAAGAAAAAAATTGTGTTTTTTGTACAGTTTTTGCAATAATAATGTGTGCCTAATTAGTGCAGGTTAAAGAAAGTAATTAAAAATAAATTAATTTAGTTGTTCTGATTTACAGAATATATAATGTGTCTGGGATTTTCAGTTTTTTTTGGTAGTTACAGGTCACAAAGCACAAGGAGTAAAATAAACTTTTAATATGGAGCGATTTTAGAATTTGGTATGTTTGTCTTGTAAGCTTAATAGCCATAAAAGAAAACAAAATTGCCACACAAAAGTATATATTTATATAAAGTAGACATCACAGGCTATTGTCCTAAGGTTGTTTTGACACTTTCTAAGTAGCCATTTCATCGCCAATCTCTGCTAAATATTGGAGTAAAATTTAGTATTTTGGGGTTTTTGGCACACAAACTTATAACAAAGATCTTCTCATGTGTATTTTGTAAAGTTGGTGTGTGCTATTCCTGTAGGTTTTATTATGTGTTCAGTTACTTCTGCTGAGTACAATGGTACCCCCATTGTATGTCTTTGGCACTATTTTGTGAAGCTACAGTGCCATATAGGAGACCTGTCCGTTTCAACATTTACAGTAGAATTTTGAGAGACGGATTTAATGGGCATATGCTTCAATTTGGGGTATTATAGCAGTTTGACTGTTCAAAAAAACCTCACAAAGGCCTACCATTTGTAAAAGTAGACACCTCAGGGTATCTCATATGGTGCATATTGTGCTTTAACATGCCCCCATTTTTTCACCAATATATGCTAAAGTATGTGGTAAAATATAATTTTGGGCATTTTTTACATATGGATTACATTTTTGCTGGGCATTTTGTACATTGCATATGTGCCACTAAGTTCAAACCCCCAAAATTATGCTCAGCTAAGCCTTCTGAGTAAAACAATATGCCCAATGTATGACCTAGACACTATTTTGTGAAGTTACACTGCTGTAAAAGAGACATAACAAGTTAAGTTTTTTAAGTGTGAATTTTCATGGAGGGTTTTGATGCGTCCGTGTCCCACTTTGGAGCACTTGAGCAGGCTACATATTACAACTACACTATAAAGGCAAACCATTTCTTAATTTTTACGCTGTGTCCATGTCCCATTTTAGAGTATTTTACAAGGCTATATAATCCAATTACCCCATAAAGGCATACCATTTATTAAAGAAGACATCCCAGGGCAATTCAAAAGGCATATTTTGAACCTTAGCGTGGGATAATTTTTCCGCTAGCTTGTACCAAGTGTAGTGGTAATACGCATTTTTTCTGCCTTTTTGACACACAAAGTGAGTTTGTGCAGTATATTTTTTCAAACCTTATGTGTACTACGATTGTATAATACTTCATATGTTGCTCAACTATGTCGGCTGAGTACAGCAATACCTGCCGTATGTACCTTTGCCAGGCATATGTGGACATTGAAGGGGCACATTTGAGACACAGCCATTCCATTTTTTTTCAAACTTTGAATTTTTACGCTGTGTCCATGTCCCATTTTAGAGTATTTTATAAGGCTATATAATCCAATTACTCCATAAAGGCATACCATTTCTTAAAGAAGACATCCCAGGGTAATTCAAAAGGCATATTTTGAACCTTAGCGTGGGATAATTTTTCCGCAAGCTTGTACCAAGTGTAGTGGTAATGAGCATTTTTTAATGTATTTTTTTACTTTGTAAATCTTTTTTTACTTTGTAAAACTTTTTTTACTTTGTAAAACCCGTTTTTAAACTTTTATTTTTACTTATTAAATGTTTTACATTTTCTTAACTTTTTTTACACTTTTAATTTTTTTTCTAAACTTTTCTTTTACCATTAACCCCTATCTAGCAGTAAGCAGCACTAACAGTAAATTCCCCATTTTCCCATAACTCCCACCCACCCCAGCTAGCAAAATATATAATTATAAAATATTTAAATGAATTAATTAAATAAATTGAACCCGAGGGTTAAAAAAATAAATAAAAGTTAATCCTCAGGGGTTAAAAAAAATTAGATCACGGTATAATACTGCGATCTGTATGTTGATCACTGGCAGTGAAAGGGGTTAATTTTTATATAGACTGGGTAAAGGGGGGTGGTATTTTTTTTTACTTAAACGTTACTAAAACAGTTAAAAAAAATATTTTTTTACCTTTTTAAAGTTTATTTTAAACATTTTTTTACGTTAACCCCTAGTTAGCCTAACACCAAATTCCCCAATTCCCCACTAACTTCCACCCATCCCAGCTAGCTAAATATATAATTTTTAAATATTTAAATTAATTAATACAATAAATTTAACCCCTGAGGGTTAAAAAAAAATAATAATTAACCCTCAAGGGTTAAAAAAAACAATCAGATGACATTAAAATGTATACCCTGCCAATTGATCACTTGAGTCAGTGATCAATTGGCAGGGAAGGGGTTAATTTTATTAAAACGGGGGAAAGAGGGGGTGGGATTTAACTTTAATGGTTTTTTTTTACACTAGGGGGCAGGATCATTGAAGATCCATCTCCCTGTACTTCACACAGAACCTGGAAGTGCAGGGAGGCGGAAGGTGAGTATTTGGAGCACATGTGCTCACTCTGACTGCTGTCAGAGCGAGCACCGGTGCTGGGGCAGCCCGATCAGGTGCTCCCGGTCTGCCTCTAATACAGAGGCAGACCGGAGCACCGTTAACCCCGCGATCGCCGCGATCGCGGCGATCTGGGGTTAACTTTAGTAAATGACGGAAATTTTCCGTCAACGGTCCTTAACTGAAGGACAAGGTTGACGGAAAATTTCCGTCACCGGTCGGGAAGGGTTTAAACTAAGATGTTAAGAGAAACACAGTATAGATATAAATCAGTGGACCTCAGAGTATCAGGCTTAATGCAGCTCTTACAGCAAGGTATACCAGACGTGTGTACGGGATCAAAAGCCAGAGGTATACCAATGCTGATTAAGTTATACAAGTGTTACCGAGTAAACTAGCAGAAGCCAAACACAGAGAGAGAGATGGATGCAGGTCTTCAGGAAGTAAGAAGTCTTTATTAACATACCGATCGGGCCTCAGATGAACTAACGTTCCAAAAATATCTGAGAGACCAACACATGGTGTACATTCCTTATATAGCACTATAACTCCTCACATTAATAGCTACACCCACATATACCTTTAACCAATCAATGAGCAAAATATAGACTTGTACATCTGGCCAAACCACATGGCCCATCCAAGACAAAGGAAATAAGTGCAATTTCAGTTCCTGCATTCCTGCACATGCTCAGTACATTGATGACAGTATCCTAGCTACGTGTAGCTAACTAACTGACACAACATACACATATGCCACATGGAAATCTTGGCCTACTAAATTTACATTCACCGAAATTCCACCACATTCCCCCCGTTTATGCCTCTGATACAAATTATTCCAGATGCATCACCAATCTAAGTTTTACCTACCTCTCTCAAGTAGCCATTGAACCAGAGTAGACCTTGAAAGCATCTTAAAACTCCTTCAACATTCCTCATCCTGAATATATTCTCTTTGGGCTAGGGGATCATATCTATAGACAGCCATTACATGAGCCGCTATCTTTCTCTCTATAGTACTCTCTATAATACTACGTAAGGACCTTACCACTAATGGAATTAGACAGGGCAGAAAAAGACATAAGAATATGATAAACACTACTCCTCCTACTAACGCCTTAATTCCTCCAAGCTGCTCATACCAGCTTCCAAACCAACTATTAGGATTATACCCATTCCAGACCTGAGTCGGTACATGCGCAAGTTTAACCATGGGACTAGTAAGTTCAGCCACTGCCTGACCTTCATCATCTATGTGCAAACAAAAGTTGCTAAGGTTAAACTTTCTGCATACACCTCCTTCCGCTGCTAATAGATAATCTAAAGCTAATCTATTTTGATAGATGGCTGATCTCATCCTGGTATTTTGCTTAGCTAGAAGATTAAGCGCTTGAGCTGTCTCATTAGTAATAATCTCAACCACCGCCTGTAGTCTAATAATGTGGTTGAGCATATATATCGGAGTTCTATATCCATAAGTGCCATCTTCTGCCCAAGTAGCAGGTCCATAATAATTAATAATACGTTGAGGGGGCCACTCATCATCTTCCCAACTACCTATGTTCAAGGATGCTCTCTTCCTTTTATGATTTACATCGTAAACCTTAACTCCCAAGGTCTCTCCTGTCTCAATTGGCAACAAGAAGAAGGATGGTTTGAGCATACCTAATACACATGCCCCTTCCCAATCTTGTGGTAACTCCGAATAAGCTTTCTTACCACAGATCCAGTATAAATTTGCTGGGGCTTTCCAACTAGATGTAGCAGATAAGTCAAACCATACCTCCTTTAAATGAGTGTAATTGGCAAACGGATTAGTAGGCTCCGAGACATTTGAAGCTGACCACCAAGTAGTATTTTTAGTATTAACATTATAGGCTTTTTGTCCCAAGCAAGTTAGCTCACCTACAGACGTGTTATACATTGTCCCTTTCCTGGCTATGCAAACATGACCTATAATGGAGGTTTTTAACCGCCATTCCGATTTACTTCTAGTACTTACTTGATGATAAGACTGAAAAGGTATCTGTTGTTCATATGTCTCAGAGCCATGGTACCATATTTCCTTTGCCTCCCATGGCCACTGGTCTCCCATATTAGTACCTCCACACACATAGCAATTAGTTACATTAAGACTACCCGCAATACTCTCAGCCAAATCAATAAAAAGGTTCTTAACATTATGGGGAATTTTATCCTCAACACTCATCTCCTCATAAAAGGAATGGAAAACCTGATGAGTTTGAGTTGCCACTGTCCCAGTTTCAAGACCTACATATATTATTGTTCCTGGATCTACTCCTGTGCCATGTATTTGGAACCCAAAAATATTTCCAAATTTGTCAATAAAATGCTGGGGATTAGAGATGGTCATATGGACCGGATTACATTCCATAGATTTACAGTATGGTGTGGTAGGCAACCTTTGGATAATCATATCTTGATCCACTGTTTTTCCCCAGGTTGCCCACCCTACACAAGACCAATAGGGACAAAAATTATAATCTCTATTTGGGCAATCAGGATCAGTAGATATTTTACTGGGACATAAGTATTTATCATTAAACCCATAAGTTCGTTCCCATTTAAGATTACCACATACATTCCAAGGTTTTCTACTACCAGAAATTGCCTTACATGCATCAAATAGCAGAACACCCGTAGAATGTATGGTATTTATCACAGTCATATTTATCAAAGTTCCCTGGGAATTACTATTCCTAATTACCAACCAAATTGTACGGGGTTGGAATTGGGGATCAAAACATTTAGACTCTCCTGATATTGGCTTGCACACACTATAATCAATATCCAAATATCTACATTTAGATACAGATCCCTTACATTCATACTGTGAGTGCCAGATGAGAGTTTGGGATATTTGGTTACCTGTTTTAGTAGTCTTAATGCAACTATCGCAATTCGGTATGTCTGTACTCCTACCTTCCTGAAAAATCATAAAAATACTAAGACACATAATAAAACACATTATTCCTGAAATCCTCATTTTCTTCGACCGTGTGATGGCACCTCAGCTTCCCGGTTGTGAGGGCTGCAAGGATGTTGTTCTTCTGATCCTCACTTTCCTTCACAGAGATCCCTACGAGACACTCTGGCTATGACACGTAGGCAGGTGGTCAGGCTTTACTATGGCCGTCAAAACACCTACTTTGCTGATCTCTATAGTTACTCTAGATGTCCCAATATCTCATCGTCACTCCGACTGAGTTGCACGCTTCAACCGGATCTTGCAAGGATTCTCAGGATCTGGGATAGCTTGCCAAGAGTCTGATGCTGGTTTAACCCTAGAATGATGAATCCACGGAGTCACCTCTGCCACCTTTACAGCTGTTGGGGTAGATAAAAGAACAACATAAGGAACCCTCCACTTTGGACCTAATGGAACAATATTCCTTTCTTTTATCCACACTTGATCTCCTGGTTGATAGGAATGAACAGGTGGATATATGTTCACAGGTAACCTATCTTGCACCCATTTCTGCACCTCCTCCATAGTTTTACCCAACTCTACAACCTGCTGCCGAGTAATTCCTTCACCCAACTGATTTAAGTCCCCCCTTAGATTACTTAGTATAGGAGGTGGACGCCCATACATAATTTCATAGGGAGACAAACCCATCCTTCTGGCAGGCGTACTATGTATTCGCAACAGAGCTATTTGCAAAAGGACATTCCACTTGAGCTGAGTTTCCTGACACATTTTAGCCAACTGGGTTTTTATTGTTCTGTTCATCCTTTCCACCTTTCCAGAACTCTGAGGTCTATAGGCTGTATGAAGTTTCCACTTGATACCAAGAACATGAGTTAGTTGTTGCAAACACTGATGAATAAAAGCTGGGCCATTATCTGATCCTATAGAACATGGAAGTCCATATCTGGGTATAACTTCTCGCAACAGAAATCGTACAACTTCTCCTGCCTTTTCTGTACGAGTTGGACAAGCTTCTACCCAGCCTGAGTAGGTGCACACAGTTACCAACAAATAACGATATCCCCCAGATTTAGGCATCACAGTGCAATCTATTTTCAAATCTGACATTGGGAGTCCTCCCATAAATTGAACTCCAGGGGGTTTGACAGGGCCTTGTCTTGCATTATTTTGGGCACACAAAACACATCTCCGAACTATGGCTTGAGTCAGACTAGACAACCAGTTATTCTCCAGATATTTCCCAGCTTCAGTCTTCAACCAATCCATCACTTGGGTTGTATATATTGGAGTCCATTGAGACAGAGGTGCCGGTACAAGGGCTGCGACATATCCCACATATTCCTCTTGCCCAGATTCAGCGACATGTTTTGCTGCGTTGTCGGCCATGCGATTTCCTTTGATGACATCACTATCACCCCTCAGATGTGCTCTACAGTGTATAATACCGACTTCCTTCGGTTCCCATACCGCCTCTAACAGTTGGAGTATTTCAGCCGCATACTTGATCTCTTTTCCTTCCGAATTCAGCAATCCCCTTTCTTTATACAATGCTCTATGTGCATGGGTGGTTAGAAAAGCATACTTCGAATCAGTGTAGATATTCACTCTCAGCCCTGGTTAATGCAATCAGTTCCGCCTTCTGTGCTGATGTCCCTTTTGACAGTGGCCGTGCTTCTATCACCTTATCTATAGTCGTTACCGCATATCCTGCATAACGTACACCTTCCTTCACATAACTTCTACCATCAGTATAATACTGTATGTCTGGATTCTGGATGGGAAAATCGTGAAGATCAGGCCTGCTTGAAAACACTTCATCCATTATCTCCAAACAATCATGTTGACTTTCAGTAGTCTGAGGCAAAAGGTAGCTGGATTCAAATTGTTGACGGTTTCGAGGTGTACTCCTGTATTTTCACACAACATAGCCTGATATTTGGTCATTCGACTGTTGCTAAACCAATGATTTCCCTTATAATCCAAGAGGGTCTGTAATGCATGAGGTACTCTCACATAGAGTTCCTGACCCAAGGTGAGCTTGTCAGCCTCTGCTACCAGTAAGGCAGCAGCAGCCACTGCTCGCAGACAAGGTGGAAGACCACTGGCCACTGCATCCAACTGTTTGGACATGAAAGCTACAGGTCTTTGCCATGATCCCAAGTATTGAGTTAATACTCCCACAGCCATTCTTCTTTGCTCATGTACGTACAGATAGAAAGGACGTGTATGATCTGGTAGACCTAGGGCTGGTGCACTCATTAGTGCTTTCTTAATATCTTCGAATGCCTTCTGTTGTTCAGAGGTCCACAAAAAGGGGTCATGT
The DNA here is from genome assembly GCF_036172605.1 of Pelobates fuscus. Taxonomy (NCBI): domain Eukaryota; kingdom Metazoa; phylum Chordata; class Amphibia; order Anura; family Pelobatidae; genus Pelobates; species Pelobates fuscus. The sequence goes on from NC_086317.1 coordinate 363,226,987, forward strand.
TCTGTTCCTTTCACAGCTTCGTATAGAGGTTTTGCCAATATTGCATAATTAGGAATCCGAATCCTGACGCTCCTAAGAATTCTCGCACTTGTCTTCTATTCTTAGGTATAGATATCCGACACACTGCTTCTTTTCTTTCAGGTCCCATCATTCTTTGACCTTCTGATATATGGAATCCTAAATATTTAACACTTGGCTGGCACAATTGTGCTTTCTTCCTCGATACCTTGTATCCTGCTCTCCATAGAATATGAAGCAAATCATAAGTGGCTTGTTGGCATATCTCTTTAGTAACAGCCGCTATCAATAGATCATCCACATATTGAAGTAGTACACATTCTCCTGGGATGGACTTGAAATCTTGCAAATCCTGGCTTAATGCAGATCCAAATAGGGTAGGTGAATTCTTGAACCCTTGAGGTAGTCTGGTCCAGGTCATCTGACGCTTTGAACCTGTAACAGCATCTTCCCATTGGAAAGCAAAGATATGTTGACTCTCAGCAGCAATTTGAAGACAAAAGAAAGCATCCTTAAGATCTAACACTGTGAAGTAGGTTGCCCCACCTGGTATCAAGGCAAGCAGATTGTAAGGATTGGGTACAACTAGGTGTATATTAACTACTGCATCATTAACTGCTCTCAAATCATGTACAGGACGATATTCGTCCAATCCTGGTTTTTGAACAGGTAATAATGGAGTGTTCCAGGAGGAAGTACAGAATTTTAGGATGCCATACCTTACGAACTTATCCAAGTAGGTTTGTATGTTTTCCTTAGCCTTTTGGGGTATGTGATATTGATGTAGGCTCACAGGATAGGCCCCGAGCTTTAGTTCAATATGTATGGGTGGGATATTACGAGCAAGTCCTGGTGGATTATTCTCTGCCCATACTTCTGGAATGTCAAATAAGGATTCATCACTCTTAGGGTTAACACTTGTCACTATGAAATAGAAGCGCCATTCTTCTTCCCTTGGCACCGATATCGCCATTATGCCTGGTAATCCCTTAAACTTCAGAGATGTTGATCCATTAGGTAAAAAGGTTATCTGGGCTTGAAGCTTCGATAATAGATCTCGTCCTAGAAGTTGAATCGGACACTCTGGCATATATAGGAACTGATGCTTCACCACATGGCCTCCCAGAATACAAGTGCGACTCTTAAGAACCGGTCTAGCTGCGCTTCTCCCAGTAGCTCCTATCACAGTTATAGTCTTCCCCGAAGGCGGAGCCACCATCTTAGTCACCACGGAATGTTCAGCACCTGTGTCGATCATGAAATAACTTCTCTTTCCCCCTATTGCTACATCGACCATAGGCTCCGCTTGACCAAGGGGGATGGAGCCCGGTCGGTATCAATAGTCTTCCATGATAGTGTCAGCCAGACCCACAAAATCTCTATCCTCTCTTTCTCTAGGTCTCTGCATGGGTGGATAGTATCTGTCTCCTTGAACACTTCCTCTACTATTCCCACCATTCCCTCTAAAACTTCCTCTTCCTCTATAACTACCACTATAACCTCCTTGTACCCTTCTCTCTCCTTGTCTATCACCTTCATACTGCTCTCTCTGTGGACACTCACTCTTCCAATGTCCCTCCTTTCTACAATACACACATTGATTCCTACCTAAAGGTCCCTTGCTCAGCCTATTCTCGTCTCCTCTATTCACTTCCCTTCCCTGTCTTTCTACACTTGAGATAGCTACTGCTAGCATATCTGCCTTTTTCCTCATCTTACGTTCTTCCTCCCGCTTTACCTCCATCTCCCTATTCATATATACTTTGTTTGCAATCTCCATTAGGTGTGATATGGGCATCCCTACAAATCCCTCTAATTTCTGTAATTTCCTTTTAATATCATCTTGGGCCTGGCTGACACATGCTGAATTAATCATCCTAGAATTCTCAGGAGCCTCTGGATTAAAAGGAGTATACAACCTATATGACTCCAATAATCTCTCATAAAAGGTACTAGGTGACTCATCAACCTTTTGCAACACTCAGCCGTCTGTGACATATTAATTGCTTTCTTCCCTCCTGCCTTCATGCCAGAAATTATGGCTTCCCGATAAGCCCTTAGTTGGGGCATGTCAGCACCATTCACGTTCCAATTTGGATCGACATTTGGATAATGGGCTGCAGCCCACGCAACTGGATTGGCCTGATTTTGAGTACGGGCCGTTTCCTCAAGCGCTTCAGTAGCCGCTTGATTAATCCGGGTCCTATCCTCACAATTAAATAAAGTTAATAATAATTGCTGACAATCGGCCCAGGTGGGATTTGTTTGGATGTGTTTGGATAATAGAAGTAACCAAATCTGTCACAACTTGAGGTTTGTCACTATATGAAGAGTTATGAGTCTTCCAGTTAAATAAATCAGTCGTAGTGAAGGGGACATATACAAACACTGGATCTGCCCGTTGTATTTGGCCATTCTCATCCACGTGTGTTGGGCCTGGTGTAAGTCGGAAGGGCATTTGGTAATGTCGGGGTTGGAGGGCACCAGTCATCTGTCGAGTTAATATGGGACTACGATACGATGATTTCATAATAAGTTCCGGTCTAGGGGTACTAAGGCAAGGGGAGTGAGGCGGAATAATTTTACTGGGCGGAAGTTCGGTCAACAGGATATTACTGGCCGGGCTGGGAGAAGCCTGACCAGGAACTAGAAGTGACGTCAGTTCCGGATATATGGAACTAGTGGAGGCCGGTACCGGAAGGGGAGGTTTCAGAGCTAGTGGGCTGGGCTCTGAACTAGATGCATGAGTGGGCAGGGACAATGGAAAAGGGGGAGTAGCAACACCAGTAGCACCACCTATAACCTTAGAGGAAGTGTAAGGGGATGGGGAGGGAAGGTCAGTTTCAGAGGGGGAATCTAAAATGGGCGGAGTTGCGGCCCTGATGGAGAGGTGAGTCCTGGCCACCATGAGGCGACATTGCTCCTCGTGGCATACCTTAACCTATTTAGGCAATTCTTCTACAATCTGTTTCCAACAATCAATATACGGAAACTGATCATAAAATTCAGGCCTAGAGCCGCGTGCACACGTTGTACCAAAATGAGATCAAGGCTACCACGTGGTGGCCATGCGGTCACCAGGATAGGCCATTCTCTACTACATAAGGTAGTCAAAATTTTGGGGACAATGTTACCCCCAAATCACAGGCTTTATATCCCTTTGTAAAGTTTTTCAACATGCACAACAAGGGATCAACAATCTTTGAGTCGGACGCACCCATACTGGCAATGGAACGTCTATTACAAAGATACACAATACTTCAAACACTTCCAACAATCACACTCGTTTCCCTGGCAACAGTACCACGTGGCACGGTTGCTAAGCCAAACATACACACACGATAACGCGCAGAGAATTCTCGTTCATACAGTGATATCACAGCGTCCCACTCACAAAGATCTACCAAACACTAGCTACTTACCTCTATAACTATAAATCGTCTCTACAATTATCCGTACTATAAATCAACTTTTAACTAACCAACTATATCACATTCTAGTAATCTCATCTTTACAGTCAGTGGTTATGGTACAGTTAGTAAGTGGTTATAATACAGTTTTAAAGTCACAGATCAGTTAGTAACAGTTATGGTATTATACATATAACATAAAACAGCAATTGTTAGTAATTTTTACACAATGTCATTGGTTATGGTACATGTCAGTAGTTATGGTACCGTGCGCTATTTTACAATTATACACACAATTTACACTCCCACTAGACGGCAGAGCTCTAACTTTCTAGTAGGACATACAAGTTAACCAATTCACCAACTACAATATATTTAACAACATTTACTATTCTAACTGGCCAGCACCTCGAGAGCTTTCGATCTATTTGTACACCAGAGATTCAATAAGGTCTTCGCTGCCCAGACACCACGTATAGCGAACTAGAGGGCAGAATTTACACCAATACCCTTTTAGTCTATTACACTATCAATAATCTAATGGCTGGATTTACAACAGAGCACACTTTAAGTTAAGATAGGGTGAAATCTAGCAAACTATAATATACAACAGAGTCTGCTTAGTTTCGCCTATCTCCCCGACCTAGCAACCAAAATTTACACCTAGCATGCTGGTCAAGGCAGGACATCGCTGTCCGACATGAGCTATTTACAACAGAACTCAGTCTGACAATACCACCTATATTAGACGGGCTGACTACAGAGCGTCTAATGTCCAGATAAGCGTTGCGCCTTCGCTTCTTCCTTCCAGAGGGAAGGGGCCAATTCCAATAACCGGTTCCAAATATAAAACCCCTTGTGGGTCTACCGCTCTAACGGTATTAGTTCCTGGCCCTGGGTTCCACATTCATCGACGGGGCACCCCGGTACTCACTACGTAAAGGCCGATGCTCTCCTGAGCGAAGCAGCCCAGTGGCGTCGAGATGAAGGGATGTCCACGCAGAGGTCCAGGGGTGCTGCCGTAGAGAACGCTGGTAAAAAGCTTTACCGTCTCAAATCTCTGCGCCAGCTTCTGTGCGATGAGAAGTTCCCGGCTCAATGCACCAATTATGTTACCGAGTAAACTAGCAGAAGCCAAACACAGATAGATGGATGCAGGTCTTCAGGAAGTAAGAAGTCTTTATTAACATACCGATCGGGCCTCAGATGAACTAACGTTCCAAAAATATCTGAGAGACCAACACATGGTGTACATTCCTTATATAGCACTATAACTCCTCCCATTAATAGCTACACCCACATATACATTTAACCAATAAATGAGCAGAATATAGACTTGTACATCTGGCCAAACCACATGGCCCATCCATCCAAGTGAAAATTTTACGTACAAATAAGCTCAAAACATGTGTAGATCTGTTGGATAGGCCACAAACGAGGAGGTCATGAATAATTGAAATTGACCCTTGAAGTATGTAACAGGAATGAGGGTAACTAATAGTATTGTTTAACATAACAGTGATGACTACAGTTTGAAAATAAATAAACAATGCAAGTGCGTGAATACATGCATACATATACCTATAAGCGCACACTCACACTCACCCGCCTATAGACACATACGTATATACATACATACTTGCATAGATATAAACACATACATACGCCTATATATCGTACTTATCAACAGAGCTTGTATGAGGTTGGAAGAGTGATAGTAATAACTATAGTCTATATTTCCAAAGTTGAACAATAATATACAAGCACTTAACTTACACCTATAAAGGGGAAATATTAAATAAAACACATATAAATTAACGACAGGTTGAACTTAGCAAGTAAATAAATGGTATGAAGGTCAAAATGTGGGTGCTTTGGAAAGGAATGAACATCGATAATGTAATACTTTAGCGAGGGATGAACAAGAAAACATAACCAAAATTACACACTGTGAGGATTCATGTCAGGTAAACAATACACTTAGATCAGTGAAGAGCGCTGAATGTTATGTTGTGGGCACAAAGCTTACCTGGAGAAAAAGGCTGTACGAGGTCAAATGTAGTGGAAGCCGACAATACATATACCGTATATACTCGAGTATAAGCCGACCCGAATATAAGCCGAGGCCCCTAATTTTACCCCCAAAAATTGGGAAAACGTATTGACTCGAGTATAAGACTAGGGTGGGAAATGAAGCAGCTACTGGTCAATTTCTAAATAAAATTAGATCCTAAAAAAATTATATTAACTGAATATTTATTTACAGCGTGTGTATATGAATGCAGTGTGTATATGAATGCAGTGTGTGTGTATGCAGTGTGTATGAGTGCAGTGTGTATATAATGAATGGAGTGCAGTGTGTGTATATGAGTGCAGTGTGTGTATATGAGTGCAGTGTGTGTATGAGTGCAGTGTGTGTATGAATGCAGTGTGTATGTATGAGTGCAGTGTGTGTATATGAGTGCAGTGTGTATGAATGCAGTGTGTATGAATGCAGTGTGTGTATGAATGCAGTGTGTATATAATGAATGCAGTGCAGTGTGTGTATGAGTGCAGTGTGTATGCAGTGTGTGTATGAGTGTAGTGTGTGTATATGAGTGCAGTGTGTATATGAGTGTGTATAATGAATGCAGTGCAGTGTGTGTATATGAGTGCAGTGTGTGTATGAGTGCAGTGTGTGTATGAGTGCAGTGTGTATATGAGTGCAGTGTGTATATAATGAATGATGAATGCAGTGTGTATGTGTGAGTGCAGTGTGTGTGTATGAGTGCAGTGTGTGTGTAGTGTGTGTATAATGAATGCAGTGCAGTGTGTGTGTATGAGTGCAGTGTGTATGAATGCAGTATGTATATAATGAATGCAGTGCAGTGTGTGTATGAATGCAGTGTGTGTGTGTGTGTGCAGAGCATTTGTGGGGGTTGGGCATTTTATTAATTATTATTTAATTATTATCTTAATTTTTTTATTTTTTTTTTTAGGTAATTATTTTTTTATTTTATTATTAATTGTATTATTTTTGTTTGTTATTATTATTTTAATATTTTTTTTTCTTATTATTTGTTTTCTTAATATTTTTATTTTTTCGTCCCCCCTCCCTGCCTGTTAGCTGGCCAGGGAGGGGGGCTCTCACTCCCTGGTGGTCCAGTGGATGGGCTGTAGGAGGGGGGCTGGCAGGAAGCTGTAACTTACCTTCACCGCAGCTCCTGTCAGCTCCCTTCTCTCTCCTCCGTCCGTGCAGCTCCCAGGTCAGCTTCCTCTGCAACTCTCGCGGCCGCGCGGAGCGTTGCCACGGTAACCCGTGGCAACGCTCTGACCCCGCGGCTCTCGCGAGAGTTGCAGAGGAAGCTGACCTGGGAGCTGCACGGACGGAGGAGAGAGAAGGGAGCTGACAGGAGCTGCGGTGAAGGTAAGTTACAGCTATGCCAGCCCCCCTCTCCCCCCAGTCTTTATTATGGCAATGAAAATTGCCATAATACAGACACTCACTCGAGTATAAGACGAGTGGGAGTTTTTCAGCACAAAAAATGTGCTGAAAAACTCGTCTTATACTCGAGTATATACGGTACTTAAACATAATGATCCATCAAAGATGTTGAAATAAGAACACGTGCACATTTTATAAAATTATTGTAATTAAACAAGTAGTGATGTACCGAACTGTCCGCCGGCGAACAGTTCCCGGCGAACTTAGCGTGTTCGCGTTCGCCGCGGCGGGCGGACACATGCGCAGTTCGATCCGACCCCTATTCGTCATCATTGGGCAAACTTTGACTCTGTGCCTCTCGGTCAGCAGACACATTCCAGCCAATCAGCAGCACTCCCTCCCTTCCACACCCTCCAACCTCCCTCCCAGCATCCATTTTCGATTCATTCTGAAGCTGCATGCTTAGTGAGAGGAGGGAAAGTTTAGCTGCTGCTGATTAGATAGGGAAATTGATAGCTAGGCTAGGGTATTCAGTGTCCACTACAATCCTGAAGGACTCATCTGATCTCTGCTGTAAGGACAGCACCCCAAAAAGCCCTTTTTAGGGCTAGAACATCAGTCTGCTTTTTTTTTTCCCTGTGTAATCTAATTGGAGTTGCCTGGAGTTGTCTGGTGTCACAATAGCTTGCATGTAAAAAAAATAAAATAACTTTTTTGACTGTAATATAATAGCAGTCAGTTTCCTTCACACGTGTGCGTTTCAGGGCCTGCCAGGGCACAGTGTCACACCAGTGCAACTCATATCTGGTGTATTAGTAGTATTAGTAGTGTACATTTAAAAAAAAAAAAAAATGTTTTGACTGTAATAGATTGAATAGCAGTTAGTTGTCTGCAAGCGTGTTTGTCAGGCCTACAGCGTCTACTCTGCTAACTTCTGCCAGTGCACAGTGCCACTCACATCTGTTGTCACAGTAGCTTGCACGCATAGTACCACTAATCGAAAAAAAATGACAGGAAGAGGCAGGCCACCCCGCAGGGGTCGTCGTTGTCGTGGTGCTGTGATTCCCTTTGGCCCTCAGGCTGCTTTTTTTTTTTTTTTTCCTGTGTAATGTAATTGCAGGTGCCTGCCTGCCAGCTTCTGTGTGAGGTTCACATTTGATACTGTGCCCACTTGCCCAGTGCCACCAATCATATCTGTTTTTACAATAGGTTAAGCTTTAGATTTAAAAGAAATATTTTTTTTTCACTGTAATAGAAGAGCAGTTGCCTGCCTGCCAGCTTCTGTGTCAGGCTGGATGCCTTGCCCATTTGCACAGTCAGTGCCACCACTCATATCTGTTTTTACAATAGGTTAAGCTTTAGATTTAAAAGAAATATTTTTTTTCACTGTAATAGAAGAGCAGTTGCCTGCCTGCCAGCTTCTGTGTGAGGTTCACATTGGATACTGTGCCCACATGCCCAGTGCCACCACTCATATCTGTTTTTACAATAGCTTAAGCTTTAGATTTAAAATATTTTTTTTTTTCACTGTAATAGAAGAGCAGTTAGTTGTCTGCAAGCGTCTGGGTGTCAGGCCTACTTCAGCGTGTGCTCTGCAGACCTGTGCCAGCGTGCTTTGACAGTTGCCAATCATATCTGGTGTCTCTTTAGCGTGCTTTTACAAAGAAAAAAGGTTTCCAGTGTAAGCTAATAGCAGCCAGTCAGTGTCCTTCAAGCGGCTCTGTCAGGCCTTCCTTCAGCGTGTGCCCTGCACAACCCTGCCAGCGTACTTTGACAGTTGCCACTCATATCTGGTGTCTCTATAGCGTGCTTTTACAAAGAAAAAAGGTTTCCAGTGTAAGCTAATAGCAGCCAGTCAGTGTCCTTCAAGCGGCTCTGTCAGGCCTTCCTTCAGCGTGTGCACGGCACAACCCTGCCAGCGTACTTTGACAGTTGCCACTCATATCTGGTGTCTCTATAGCGTGCTTTTAAAACCAAAATTTGTTTTTCACTGTTATAGATTGAATAGCAGCTACTTGTCTTCAAGCGGGTGTGTCAGGCCTACAGTGTGTGCTCTGCAGAACTGTTCAAGTGCACATTGCCAATCATATCTGGTGTCTCTATAGCGTGCTTTTACAAAGAAAAAAGGTTTCTAGTGTAAGCTAATAGCAGCCAGTCAGTGTCCTTCAAGCGGCTCTGTCAGTCCTTCCTTCAGCGTGTGCTCTCCAGAACTGTTCCAGTGCACATTGCCAATCATATCTGGTGTCTCTATAGCGTGCTTTTAAAACCAAAATTTGTTTTTCACTGTTATAGATTGAATAGCAGTTACTTGTCTTCAAGCGGGTGTGTCAGGCCTACAGTGTGTGCTCTGCAGAACTGTTACAGTTCACATTGCCAATCATATCTGGTCTCACAGTAGCTTGCACGCATAGTACCACTAATCCCCCAAAAAATGACAGGCAGTGGCAGGCCACCCCGCAGGGGCCGTCGTGGTCGTGGTGCTGTGATTCCCTTTGGCCCTAGAATAATGCCCAGTGTTCAGAGGCCACGTACCCTGAACTTGAAAAGTTCTGAGGACATAGTTGACTGGCTAACACAGGACACCCAATCTTGTACAGCCTCCGCTCGGAACCTTGACGCACCATCCTCCTCCAGCTTAGCTTCAGGCACCTCTCAAGATACCACTCACCCGCCTGCCGCCACCACCAAAACTAGCACCACAGCTGCTTTACTTGGTATGTCAGAGGAGTTATTCACACACCCGTTTGAAGAAATGAGTGATGCGCAACCATTATTGCTAGAGGATGTAGATAACAGGGATATGTCTCAGGCAGGCAGCATTAAACACATGGAGGTACGGTGTGATGATGATGATGTTGTACCCGCTGCTGCTTCCTTTTCTGAGTTGTCAGATACAAGCGAAGCGGTTGATGATGACGATGCGTCCATGGATGTCACGTGGGTGCCCGCTCGGCAAGAAGAAGAACAGGGCGAAAGTTCAGATGGGGAGACAGAGAGGAGGAGGAGACGAGTTGGAAGCAGGGGGGGGTCATCGCAAGGAGCTAGTGGCACAGTCAGACAGCATGCATCGGCACCCGGGGGGAGCCCGACAGCACGCCAATCAATGCATGCTGTGTCCACCACCAGAATGCCGTCATTGCAGAGCTCAGCAGTGTGGCATTTTCTTTGTGTGTCTGCCTCTGACAACAGCGATGCCATTTGCAACCTGTGCCAAAGGAAACTGAGTCGTGGGAGGTCCAACACCCACCTAGGTACAACTGCTTTGCGTAGGCACATGATCTCACATCACAAACGCCTATGGGATCAACACATGAGTACAAGCAGCACGCCTACTCTAAGCTGCCATCCTCCTCCTGGTCCAGCATCTTCAGCCACGTCAACCACTGCTGTCCTCCTTGCCCCCTCTCAACCATCCGCCACTCCGTCTCCCGCCTTGAGCAGTTCCCGCTCATCTGCCCACAGTCATGTGTCTGTCAAGGACATGTTTGAGCGTAAGAAGCCAATGTCACCAAGTCACCCCCTTGCCCAGCGTCTGACAGCTGGCTTGTCCGAACTATTAGCCCGCCAGCTTTTACCATACAATCTGGTTGAGTCTGAGGCGTTCAAAAAATTTGTAGCTATTGGGACACCGCAGTGAAAGGTACCCGGCCGGAATTTCTTTTCACAAAAGGCAATCCCCAACTTGTACTCGATTGTGCAAAAGGAAGTCATGGTATGTCTGGCACACAGTGTTGGGGCAAGGGTCCATCTGACCACTGATACCTGGTCTGCAAAGCATGGTCAGGGCAGGTATATCACCTACACTGCGCATTGGGTAAACCTGCTGATGGCTGACAAGCAAGGAATGCATGGCATTGCAGAGGAGTTGGTGACACCGCCACGAATTGCAGGCAGTCCTGCTGCCACCTCCTCTACTCCTCCTACTCCATCCTCTTCCATAACCTCCTTGGCTGAGTCCTCTTGTGCTGCTGCGTCTTGCTCCACATCAACGGCACCCCCCCAGCTCCCAGGTACTATTCCACATCCCGGATACGGCAGTGTCACGCCGTCTTGGGTTTGACTTGCTTGAAAGCAGAGAGTCACACCGGACAAGCACTCCTGTCCACCCTGAACGCACAGGTGGAAAAGTGGCTGACTCCGCAGCAACTGGATATCGGCAAAGTGGTGTGTGACAACGGAAAAAATTTGATAGCGGCATTGAAGTTGGGCAAGTTGACACATGTGCCGTGCATGGCACATGTGTGTAATCTGATCGTACAACGCTTTGTGCATAAGTACACAGGCTTACAGGACGTCCTGAAGCAGGCCAGGAAGGTGTGTGGCCATTTCAGGCGTTCCTACACGGCCATGGCTCACTTTGTCGATATCCAGCGGCGAAACAACATGCCAGTGAGGCGCTTGATTTGCGACAGCCCTACTCGTTGGAATTCAACACTCCTAATGTTCGACCGCCTGCTCCAACAAGAAAAAGCTGTTAATGAATATTTGTATGACCGGGGTGCTAGGACAGCCTCTGGGGAGCTGGGAATTTTTTTGCCACGTTACTGGACGCTCATGCGCAATGCCTGTAGGCTCATGCGTCCTTTTGAGGAGGTGACAAACCTAGTCAGTCGCAACGAAGGCACCATCAGCGACATCATACCATTTGTTTTCTTCCTGGAGCATACCCTGCAGAGTGCTGGATCAGGCTGTAGATGAGCGTGAAGAGGAAGAGGAAGAGTTGTGGTCACCATCACCACCAGAAACAGCCTTATCAGCATCGCTTGCTGGACCTGCGGCAACGCTGGAAGAGGAAAATGAGGAAGAGGAGTCAGAGGAAGATTGTAGCTTTGAGGAGGAGGAGGAGGAGCAAGACCAAACACAACAGGCATCCCAGGGTGCTCGTTGTCACCTATCTGGTACCCGTGGTGTTGTACGTGGCTGGGGGTAAGAACATACCTTCAATGACATCAGTGAGGAGGAGGAACGGGAAATGAGTAGCTCGGCATCCAACCTTGTGCAAATGGGGTCTTTCATGCTGTCCTGCCTGTTGAGGGACCCTCGTATAAAAAGGCTGAAGGAGAACGACCTGTACTGGGTGTCCACGCTACTAGACCCCCGGTATAAGCAGAAAGTGGCGGAAATGTTACCGAATTACAACAAGTCGGAAAGGATGCAGCATTTGCAAAATAAATTAAAAAGTATGTGTAACGGAGCTCCATGTACTCTGACCGAGTACCCTCAGTTGATGGATGCTCCTAGCGCTTACAGAGGACTCCAAGCACTGCAGACGACACCACAACCACCGCACGCTCCACAACCGCCGTAGCTTAACTGGAGCCGCGCCGTCTTCCTTCCACCCTGGAATAAACCTCCAGCATTCAGGACCGTTTGGGGAAGACCTCTCCTCCAGGAGAGCGTAACCGGAACAAGCTCTTAAAAGAGCTAAGTGATTAAGCTCAGGGGAATATGCAGAGCATAGCAATCCCCAGTGTGATACAGCAATTCCCTCCAATAACGAGACAAGGCTACGTTTTGAAGGTTCAAGAAGAACTGAGGACTGGGACACCCAGCCTGCTTTTTATTACAAAAAGGTACACACAGGACACTCCCAGGGGGAGGTTGAAATTAACCAATCACATACATGGTACCACCCCCACGTCTCCTCCCCTCAGATAAACACATAACATAATTATAGCATACAGTGAAAATACAGTTTTCACACATACACTGTAACTTTAAAACTATACATTCAATCTACATATTTGAACGCAGCATACATCAAACATAAACACTTCCAAAAATCAGCCAAATCCCTCCAGCGGATCAAAAGTTAGCTGGAGGTCCCTTTATGACCGACCGCAAGCACAATTTCCTGCCCAAAACAGTTCCATAGATTTGGGCTGTGCGGTCGGTCAATTTCATGCGAAAAAAACGACTAAGTCCCATTTCGAACGGGACTTAGTCTCTGGAGCTGAAAAACCAAGTGTAGGAGAAGGTAAGGGTCAGCGGTGTTCGGCAAAATGTGTAGCCGATTTCAGTTCCACAGAATCTTTAGCATACACCGCTGACCGCGTTCGACTGAACAAAGATGGCCGCCGCCACGTGCAATTAACCTGCAGTAACCTCACAGCCTGGGAGGTAAATTGCCTGCACACTTTAAAGGACCACTCTAGGCACCCAGACCACTTCAGCTTAATGAAGTGGTCTGGGTGCCAGGTCCAGCTAGCTTTTACCCTTTTTTTTATAAACATAGCAGTTTCAGAGAAACTGCTATGTTTATTCTGAGGGTTAAGCCAGCCTCCAGAGCCTCTAGTGGCTGTCTCACTGACAGCCGCTAGAGGCGCTTGCGTGCTTCTCACTGTGAAAATCACAGTGAGAGCACGCAAGCGTCCATAGGAAAGCATTATGAATGCTTTCCTATGCGACCGGCTGAATGCGAGCGCGGCTCCAGCCGATGACGTCGCGAGGAAGAAGAGGAGGAGGAGTAGAGCTCCCCGCCCGGCGCTGGAGAAAGAGGTAAGTTTAACCCCTTCCTCCCCCCAGAGCCCGGCGGGAGTGGGTCCCTGAGGGTGGGGGCACCCTCAGGGCACTCTAGTGCCAGGAAAACGAGTATGTTTTCCTGGCACTAGAGTGGTCCTTTAACTTCTGGGTGGTCCGCCTGTGTAATACTTGGTTCAGTAAGCCCTATTTACTGAACCAAGTGGGAGAGAGCCAGGGCCAAGTTATTTTACAGGTCTGGGGACATAGTCTTAAAGGGGTATTGTTCAGCAAAGTCACAATATGTCCCCAGACGGTTCTTAAAGGGCCATACACACCCAATAAAAGTTAATAAGTTTTCAGGGGCACAATCTTCCAGGGGCCATAGTCATGAGGAAGGAGGCTGGCAAATAGGCTTCTCCACAATCCAGGGAAGCAGGGCAACTTTCCATTTAAAGGGCCAGTTACAAATAGCGATTTGTAACAGTATGCTTTACACAGCGTATAAGGGTGATGTCACAGCACAACGGGAATTAAACAGGGGGAGAGGTGGAAGTCATCCTCCTCCTCCCACGACCACGCCGGCAAGGACAGGACGCTTTAAAGACGTGTTGTTGATGGAGTACATGCGGACCTTTTTAAGTCCTACGCATCGCCACAGCCCTTCGGGATCCACCCTCAGAGAGCGACTCGACCGACAGGTAGCAGACTACCTCGCCTTAACTGCAGATATCGACACTCTGAGGAGCGATGAACCCCTTGACTACTGGGTGTGCAGGATTGACCTGTGGCCTGAGCTATCCCAATTTGCGATAGAACTTCTGGCCTGCCCCGCTTCAAGTGTCCTGTCAGAAAGGACCTTCAGTGCAGCAGGAGGTATTGTCACTGAGAAGAGAAGTCGCCTAGGTCAAAAAAGTCTAGATTACCTCACCTTTATTAAGATGAATGAGGGATGGATCCCGAAGGGACTGACACTGGGCGATACATTCGATTAAAAAAGGCCTGATGAGATGAGCTGCCTTGGGCTAAAAATGGTCCACACGCTGCTGTATTTTAGCTCTGAATGAGAAGACGCTTAGCTTAGTCAGGTTGCTACTTTGTTACTTAGAAGCTAGACTTAGGCTGGGATAGAACTTTTGATTTCCACTTTTATTTCGCGAAGTTTTCCAGCCTAGTTAGGCATCCACTTTTCTACCAATACCTAGACTTAGGCTGAGCTCGTATTTTGTTTTGTTTTTGGCTCTATGGGAGACATTCCCTGCATCTGAGACAGTGGCGTACATACCAGGGTCGCAGGGGTCGCGGCTGCGACCGGGCCCGGCCCACCAGGGGGCCGGCCGCCCCTGCATGTATGTCACTTGGCCAGCCTCTTCTCCTGGGGGGCCCAGGAGCCGGCCACCTCCGGGTCCCCCGAGGCTGGCCCTGCTGTCACCCGGCTGGCTGGTCCTGCGGGCGGGCGCGCGAGGGAGCACTCTCCCCTGAGTGCTTCCTTTTCAGCTCCCTCGCGCACCGCAATGATACCGGAGCCGGAAGATGACGTCATCTTCCGGCTCCGGTAACAGTACGCGGCGCGCGAGGGAGCTGAAGAGGAAGCACTCAGGGGAGAGTGCTCCCTTGCGCGCCCGCAGGACCGGTCAGCTGGGTGACCGGCCCCCCAGGAGCCCAGCAGCACCACTGGACCCCAGGGAATCCCCTCAGCACTCCAAAAGTTAAGGAGGCTGGGGGGGTTAAATTAAAAAAATAAAATGTGTTTGTGTGTGTGTGTTAGTGTTACTGTGTGTGTTAGTGTGTGTTTTACTGTGAGTGTTAGTGTGAGTGTTAGTGTGAGTGTGAGTGTGAGTGTTAGTGTTACTGTGAGTGTTAGTGTGTGTTTTACTGTGAGTGTTAGTGTTAGTGTGTGTGTTAGTGTTACTGTGAGTGTTAGTGTGTGTGTTAGTTTTACTGTGTGTGTTAGTGTGTTTTACTGTGAGTGTTAGTGTTACTGTGTGTGTGTTAGTGTTACTGTGTGTGTTAGTGTGTGTTTTACTGTGAGTGTTAGTGTGAGTGTTAGTGTGTGTGTTAGTGTTACTGTGTGTGTGTTAGTGTGTGTTTTAGTGTTACTGTGAGTGTTAGTGTGTGTGTTAGTGTTAGTGTGTGTGTGTTACTGTGAGTGTTAGTGTGTGTGTTAGTGTTACTGTGAGTGTTAGTGTGTGTTAGTGTGAGTGTCAGTGAGTGTGTCTGTTGACTGTGTCTGCTAGTGAGTGTCAGTGAGTGTGTTACTGTGTGTGTCTGTTACTGAGTGTGTTTGTATTAGTGAGTCTGTTTGATGTCTGTTAGTGAGTGTGTGTTTTGTAAGTGAGTGTGTATGTATGTCTGTCGCTGAGTGTGTCTCTGTCAGTAAATGTGTGTGTCTGTTAGCTAGTGTGTATGCGTGTGATAGCTAGTGTGTATGCGTCTGTTCGTGAGAGTGTATGTGTGTGTCTTCAGCACCTTTCTCCAGCGCCGGACTCCCTTGGCGCTGGGGATCCCTCCGCCTCTCAGCTCCGAATGCGCATGCACAGCAAGAGCCATGCGCGCATTCAAACCGCCCATAGGCGCCCATATTACTCAATGCTTTTCTATGGACGTTCAGTGTCTGAGAATCGCGGAGGCTCCTCTAGCGGCTGTCAGTGAGACAGCCACTAGAGGCTGGATTAACCCTCAGTGAAACATAGCAGATTCTCTGAAACTGCTATGCTTTCAGCTGCAGGGTTAAAACTAGAGGGACCTGACACCCAGACCACTTCATTGAGCTGATGTGATCTGGGTGTCTGTAGTGGTCCTTTAAGTGTGTGTGCATCTGCATGCACTGGTGTACATACCGCGGTCGCAGGGGTCGCAGCCCTGCGGCCAGGTGCCCGCCACCATGTGTTGCGGCCCCGGCCCGCGCAGAGTAAACGTGCGGGGGGGGCCCACGGATCAATTTTCGCACCGGGGCCCCATAGGTCATGTGTACGCCACTGATCTGAGAGACAGGGGAAGCTCCTGTGTCTCTGGGGAAAGCTCACAAACTAGCAACTTCATACTATTGTAACTTTGTATCTTTCCCTAATAGCACTACTCTGGGACCTTAGCGTTCTATCAATAAGCACTAACAGATCGTCCCAGCTACTTTGTCTACATTATTTTTGTATAAGCAATCCACTACCTTTGTAATTTGGGGCTGACTACTACTCAGTTAAATCGACCTACTTGGGAATCTTTACATACAGGGGGAAGTTTTCCAATTCTATTATGACTTCATTGTTTTTCCCCCACACTGTATGCCTTTGATCCTGATTTATCTCACCAGTGCAGTCAGCATCCCCACGGTTTACCATATACTCCAGGGAAGGACACCCTGGGGTCTGGGGTATCCCCCCCCAGAATATACAGTTGGGCTACATTTTATGCAGACACTCTGACACTATAGGGTTGATCTGTGTTCTGGTGCTTTAGACATTTAGGTAGATACTCTTTTACCGTATGCTAGTATGAGTAAATAGCCTCTAGGGGTTGTGGTACAGTACTCTCTACAGTGATCTGTCCAGTACCCCCCCATCGTCAGTACAGCCATATGGACCAACCCCCACTCCTATACCCCATGATTTTTTTTTTAGTCTCTGTACGTTTTTCTATTAAAGATTTATTATTTTCCTTACTCTGTACATCTATTACTCTGCACACCAAGGGAGTGAATACCCTATTGTGGGCACACCCTCAGTCGAGTATGTTCTGGTAGATGGATTTTGCTTTCCTCTCCGAACACCTCAATTCTTGGGATTTATTCTATTTTCTAATACTTATTGCATTGGGGTAAGCCCTTTAGTTGTTGCCCATTTAGTCCTTGCCTTGGCTCCAGAGCTGGACCTTTCTAGCTCTATAGCCATCTTCCTTTTCCTAATATAGCTCTGAATGACGTTTGACTTGCGTGACTTATCCGCCACCAACTAGGGTTCAAGCCGCCATGTTTTAGGGCACTTTCTGCCTGTGAAACAAACATCAATTTTTCTGGCCGCTGCTACAGCAGCGGCTGCAACAATACCAAATTTTTCAGGCATGTGTACATGCCTAATTTTTAGGCCCACTGGTGCAGCACTGTGGCTTCAAAAACCAAACCAAAAAAAAATCCTCCAAGATGGCACCAATATACCAGTGGTCTAAGCATCTTCCCACCTTGGCCTAAAAAGGGGAGGTGTTTCCACAATTAAAAATCGCTGCCATTTACACATCCACTGATAGGAGACGTGGAAGGTATTAAACTGATATGAACAATACTAAACTCACCACTCCTATCTGGTGGCACATTAGCTTGCCCGCGCAGTGCCCCAAATTTCAAGTAAGAGGACCGACCAAGCATCTTCTTCCATCTCCCTAGAAATTGTACATAATATCCAGGAGAGTTTTACAGGGCCAAATCTTGTCGCCTGTTGAAAGAGGTGACCTTGCTCGGGTCCCAGGTGTGCGGTTCCTAAAATGGCTGCCATATACACGTCCACTGATAGGAGACGCAGAAGGTATTAAACTGATATGAACATTTACTAAACTCACCACTCCGAGTGCTGTTATTTATTTAATTTTTTTGTGGTGAGGCTTTACAGGACAGAGTGCTTCTCCAGGGGACATGTTAACTCGCGGGCAGCTGGCTCATCAAGGAACCAGAGCAGCTTTAACAAGCAGCTTGAACGGTGTCCCAATAGCTTGCATTTAAAAACCTGTTAAATGTTATAATAACATCAGATTGCTTTGCAGCAGGATATCCTTCCAGAAGAGATGTATTTGACAAAATGTTGTAATACCTTTAGTAAAAATTAGTGAAAAAATAAATCACAAGCAGGGTACAAATGGCTAATTAAAGCTAAGGATTTCAGGATTAACCATGTTTTAGAGAAGGAGATCCCACCAAAAAAACAACAAAAACCCTTGTTCGATTCTAGAAACCTGGTGTGTATGGTAATCTGACCCAAGTCAATGAGGCAAAACTGCAGATGGAGGAAACATGCAAACTCACAAGTTACATTAGCACCACCACTCAAAAAACACTGAATAAACAGACGCAGAACTGTAGCCGTCTCTATATTTTAAAGTAAATTAAGTCATACAATTCACCACCCTTATTTTCTAAAAGGGGAAAAATTACTATGGGTCACTTTACCACCAGTGAAGTTCAGCCCACCCCCGGCTCCAACCAATTGACTGAAATCCTCCAAGATGGCACCAATATACCAGTGGTCTAAGCATCTTCCCACCTTGGCCTAAAAAGGGGAGGTGATTCCACAATTAAAAATCGCTGCCATATACACGTCCACTGATAGGAGACGCAGAAGGTATTAAACTGATATGAACAATACTAAACTCACCACTCCTATCTGGTGGCACATTAGCTTGCCCGCGCAGTGCCCCAAATTTAAAGTAAGAGGACCGACCAAGCATCTTCTTCCATCTCCCTGTTACATAAATCAATGCCATATCCAAAGAAATTGTAGAGAATATCTAGGATAGTTTTACAGGGCCAAATCATGTCGCCTGTTGAAAGAGGTGACCTTGCTCGGGTCCCAGGTGTGCGGTTCCTAAAATGGCTGCCATATACATGTCCACTGATAGGAGACGCGGAAGGTATTAAACTGATATGAACATTTACTAAACTCACCACTCCGAGTGCTGTTATTTATTAAAATTTTTTGTGGTGAGGCTTTACAGGACAGAGTGCTTCTCCACGGGACATGTTAACTCACGGGCAGCTGGCTCATCAAGGAACCAGAGCAGCTTGAACGAGGTGACCTTGCTTGGGTCCCAGGTGTGCGGTTCCTAAAATGGCTGCCATATACACGTCCACTGATAGGAGACGCGGAAGGTATTAAACTGATATGAACAATACTCCACTCCTATCAGTAGGTCCGTCCCATTGTGATTTATGCCCCCCACCCACCGCGCAGGGATGGGGGTGGGGGGGAGGAAAGTAGGCCCCCTCATTGTGATTTTTGGCCCCCACCCACCGCGCAGGGGTTGGGGAGGACAGTAGCTCCCCCCAGTGTGTATCATGGGCTTTGAGGACAGGTGTCAATCCATACCTGCCAAGTGACCCTATGTAGGGGGAACAGTCTCTATTCTGCTCTGTGTCAGTGTGTATCAGGGGTTTTGAGGACAGGTGTCAATCCATATCTGCCAAGTGACCCTATGTAGGGGGAACAGTCTCTATTCTGCTCTGTGTCAGTGTGTATCATGGTCTCTGTGGACGGGGAACAGTCTCTATTCTGCTCTGTGTCAGTGTGTATCATGGTCTCTGTGGACAGGGAACAGTCTCTATTCTGCTCTGTGTCAGTGTGTATCAGGGGCTTTGAGGACAGGTGTCAATCCATACCTGCCAAGTGACCCTATGTAGGGGGAACAGTCTCTATTCTGCCCTGTGTCAGTGTGTATCATGGTCTCTGTGGACGGGGAACAGTCTCTATTCTGCGCTGTGTCAGTGTGTATCATGGTCTCTGTGGACAGGGAACAGTCTCTATTCTGCTCTGTGTGAGTGTGTATCAGGGGTTTTGAGGACAGGTGTCAATCCATATCTGCCAAGTGACCCTATGTAGGGGGAACAGTCTCTATTCTGCTCTGTGTCAGTGTGTATCAGGGATCATTAGGATAGATGTCAATCCATATCTGCCAAGTGACCCTATGTAGGGGGAACAGTCCCTATTCTGCTCTGTGTCAGTGTGTATCAGGGAGTTGACTATCTTTATTCAGATTCAAAAATTACAATTCCAGGAAAAATTTAACAAACATTTACAAGAACATGTTATGCACATCATAGAAACAACGTGAACCTCTTTAAAGCCACAAACTTAAGACAAAAAATACGTACACACAATGTGTAAGGGTTTGAAAGAATATTCTGAATCCTTACATGTTTACTTTATCGTTTGTTTGATTTTTGTGAACCATATATAAACTACAAGCAGCGTGAAAACTATAAAAGCTCAAGTGGCCATGCTGATCAAATTAAATAGTATGCTTTAAACAGTGTATAAGGGTAATGTCACAGCACAACGGTAATCTAACAGGGGAAGAGGTGAAAGTCATCCTCCCCCTCCCACGACCCCGCCATATCTGCCAAGTGACCCTATGTAGGGGTAACAGTCTCTATTCTGCTCTGTGTCAGTTTGTATCATGGTCTCTGAGGACGGGGAACAGTCTCTATTCTGCTCTGTGTCAGTGTGTATCAGGGGCTTTGAGGACAGGTGTCAATGTTAGGTGATTTCTGCCCTTTATGGATTAAAAGCAGACTCTGCATCAACTGTGTAATTTTCCATGGGAGTTTTGCCATGGATCCCCCTCCGGCATGCCACAGTCCAGGTGTTAGTCCCCTTGAAACAACTTTTCCATCACTTTTGTGGCCAGAAAGAGTCCCTGTTGGTTTTAAAATTCGCCTGCCCATTGAAGTCAATGGCGGTTCGCGGAACATTTGCGGAACATTCGCGTTCGCCGTTCGCGAACCGAAAATTTCGGGTTCGCGACACTATAAACAAGTATTAGTACTTGGACAAGTGTGGGATGCCATGTACATAACTATGTACTTCCTCTTATGACTAATGAAGCTTGGATCTTAGAAAATGTATTCCAAGGTGACTATTATAACAAAGCAATTGCTTGGCGATTCTTGTTGTTTATGTAAATAACCCAGTATACAGAGACTAACAGTGCAAGGTGTGATTGTATATTACAGTAGATACTATAGTGTAGTTTTATAGCTTAAAGTTTATAGTACAGCAGTATGTTGCAGAGTATAGTAGACTAGAGTATTGCGGCATATAGAATGTTGCATTTTTTATGGTAGAATAGTATCACAGCATGTAGTATGCTGATTATTGAAGTATAGATTATTTCAGCCTACAGAATGCTGCAAAGCATAGAGTATTGCAGTATGCAGATTGTTGCAGAGTATAGTAGTATAGAGTATGTTGTAGAGTACTGTAGCATAGAGTATCATAGTAAGCATAGCATTGCAGAGACCAGTAGTAAAACTATTTCAAAATGCAGTATGTTGCAGAGGTTGTGAGAACAGGGAGAATGGCAGACCCAAAATATGGTAACAGCTGGCATCCGTATTGTTTTTTTTATATTTAACAGAATTCACCACTGATCAGGGCCGGCCTGTGCGAAAAATCTTCACAGCACCCCCTCACCCCCTTCCCCCCCGTCATCCATGTATTATGTAATGTTTGTGTTGTCTGTGTGATGACTGTGTATGATATGTATGCTATGTGATGGCTGTGATATTTAATGGGCGTATTAACAGTGTGTGATATGCGTGTATTGGTTGTATGTGATATTTGTGCTGGGTTTATTGGCTGTGTGTGATGGTTATTTAATTCAGATAAAAACATGCATTTAGGCCTGGCATTCCCCAATCATACCAGTAGTTGAGTGGAGAATGCCAGTTACGAATACAGCCCTATGAACCCTTGATACTGATAATCAGAAAAGTAAGCACTATACTCTTGTAGTATAACAAACATATTCTAAACATATAACTACATGAATTAATATTAAAACAATAACCAACTATGCTGTCCAACATGGAAAAACGATAGGTTATCAAACATGAATGTTTACAAATATGCAATTTTTAGCTTATGTGACCTTGTACTCCTAGCAGAAGGAATTAAGCATACAACCTTACCGCAAAGTAAACTTCCAACCCTGTAACATGACTTTTTAACATATTATAACAACTGGGCTGTCCGAACGGGCTGAATGACCCACATAAATGAATAATCTATTTGCAGCCTGTCGCCGTTAACTTGACAAAAAGAGGAATGGTTGATGTCCCAAACCTGCACTTGTTTCCAGTTAGTCTGACTTCATGATCGTAACTTAGCAAATGACAAACAGAGGGGATCTACCACTGCAGTTTGCTCTTAGTTTGCTGTTATATCGTATTGAATTTGTTCTGGTGAGTAGAATCATTACCTTCAGGCTTTTTGCTGTAAACACTGTCTTCAGAGAAAAAAACAGTGTTTACATTACAGCCTAGTGATAGCTTCACTGGCCACTCCTAAGATGTCTGTTTGAGATCCTTCCTGGGTCATGGCTGCCTAAAATGCATCCAAACACTCAGTATCTCCTCCCTTTGCATGCAGACACTGAACTTTCCTCATAGAGATTCATTGATTCAATTCACCTCTATGAGGAGATGCTGATTGGCCAGGGCTTTGTTTGAATCATGCTGGCTCTGTCCCCTGATCTGCCTCTTTGTCAGTCTCAGCCAATCCTATGGGGAAGCACAGTGATTTGATCAGGCTACCACTTCTGATGATGTCAGTCATCTGCTTGTTTTTCTGAGTCAAACAGCATGCAGAGTTACATCTTCATGCATGAATACAATAAGATTTTGCTACATTTATGAAGACATGTTGGGACCCAGGGGGGCTAGATGGTGGTTTTAACACTATAGGGTCAGGAATACATGTTTGTGTTCCTAACCCTATAGTGATCCTTAAATATTTGACAGAACCAGAGACGAAAGGCCTAGTAATGGGAACGGCCACGTACAGTGGCACATTAAAAGTTCCAATGATGATAATAAGCTTAACGAGGATTGAGTGGCCTAAACATACCTATAACCGATGAAATGGACGAATACAGCCACGTTGAGCAAAAGACTCAAAGAGGCCGTACCTGTTTTACACCAATTGAGACAGCATGATATGATACGGAAATATCAGTTTTGGCCGAACGTGACCTAATAACAATGCGATACAACCTGTTTCTCATGGGAGTAGCCTTGGGGAATGAAGTGGATAGTGTGGCCAGGCTAGGGTGATGATGATTGGGATCAGAAGAGATCTAAATGGTGGTGGTAGCATGTCAGATTAATTTTTTGCACGGGGATCCAAACATCAACGTGATTCTTTGAACAGTCAAACCGGAAGTGTTTACATTCTTGGCTCTGCTCCGGCTCCCTTTCTTCCCTGGCAAGTCACTCACATGAGACAGTCTGGCGGGCTCACACCTATGATGCAAAAAAAAAATTAACCAAAGAGCCATAACCAGCAGAGCCTGTGGCGCACAGCTCATAATGTTCTGTGCCTTGGACATTTACATTGCCACATACATTTCTAAAAATGTAAGCAGAATATTAGGAGGAGGCCGTGGGGAGGAGAAGGCCAAGGGGAGGAGGAGGCCGAGGGGAGGGAGTAGATATAGGCCGCCAACAAACCCCTCCCACAACTTCAGGCATTCTGCCTTACATATATATTTCTTCTTCCTGATGTTACAGTCACTGGGTATTGCCACATCCACCACAACCGTAGTCTTCTGTTCCTTGTGATGATCTGAACTGAAGCACAGGTTCTTGGAGGGGCCAGCTGGCCAGCCTCTTGCCTCAGGACTATGGCCCCTGCAATAGACCTTGGCTAATATACTTTAAAAAGGCTTTGTTTGTGCACTTGGGGTTATGTGGTTCGGGAACTGAATAGCTGCACAAATCAGAGACCACCTGGGAGCTTGTTAAACCCTATTAACACTTAGTAAGGATTCTAACCTCGAGGTGGTGGCCATCTTGTTCGCATGAACGCAGGCAGCGGCGTTTGGTCGTCAAGTTCCTGGAACTAAAATCTGACATGAAAACTCTCGAACACAGCTGGAGTTCCATCATCGTATGTGTTCGGTTCTACACAACTTAGAAGGGCACTGTTCGGTGGAATCGTTCATCTTGATGAGGAGAACAAGATCCAGGGTAAGACTATTGACTATGTTCGGTAGTTTGTTATTTTTTAAACTACTGAACTAGACCGACCGCAAGCCCTGATTGTCTGGAACTGTTTTGGGCATTGGACCATGTGTTGCGGTCAGTCGAATTATAACTTCCAGGAAAATCTCAAAACCCTGAACCGATCTGGGTGATTTTTGGATATGTTGGTCACCCAGATCGGGGCCATCAATGGATGTAACTTTTGTGGGGTTTCCATGTGTTTTGGGGGCACTTTCGGGGTGTCATTAAAATTTATTTTTTCGGTGCATGTAGATAATTGAGTTTAGCACAGTTCCTGACTCAACTATCACACAGGCACAGGGGAGGGATCCTGGACCTGCGAGCCAATGTAATTACAGTGTGTACTTTGCCATAGTCCCCTCTCAAGTCCAGTGGGGAATGCCCCTGGAATATGTCACGGTAAACCCCTTGCATGGGGACTTGCATATAAACCAGCCAGTTGGCCTGAATATATTCATTCCTGTTGTACCCTTCATCTAGTTTAGGCTGATGTTTGGGTATACGTCTGATTGCTGGGAGAATTTACTTGGATACTACATTTCCTTCTGGAGAACGTTCGAATCAACACCTGAACTGTGAGCTATATTCACTTTGAAAGCGATCGGGTGTCTGAAATACCAGCGTTCGTAACAACCACAATGTCAGGTTGGTTGGCCAGTACTTGCTTGCCTGTCAGGATCTGGAAGTCCCACAGATTCTTCCCACAGGAAGAAGGAAGAAGGAACATGAGAATATAGACAAATACCAAGGACTGAAAGAAGAGCTAGTAAGAATGTGGAAAGTGAAGGCAGTAGTAGTCCCGGTTGTGATAGGCGCACTCGTGGCTGTGACTACCAAGTTAGGGGAGTGGCTTCCACAGATTCCAGGTGGGACATCTGAGATCGCTGTCAAGAAGAGTGCAGTTCTAGGAACAGGTAAGATACTTTGCTGAACCCTCAGACTCCCAGGCCTCAGGTAGAGAACCCTAGAATGAGGAATAAACATATCACCCAGGAGGGCTGAGAAAATCTATTTTTATTTTTTATATATACATATGCATATTAGACACAGCACATACCTTTGCAATAAAACACAAAAAATAATAATAAGTGGTGAAAGATATTGGTATAACTACTAACATTATTCAAATATACAGATTCAATTCTAAAGGGATGGCATATGGATTAAGGTTCTTTAGTTATCTAGGTTTTGTCAGCGTTCTCATTTATCTGTTACTTATCCAAGGTAGCTGTAATAATGTAATGTAAAATAATTTCAGTTCAACTACTGTCACCTTGAATTTGGAATTCACTTTGAATTCTCACTTTAGTAAGTAATCCTGGTGAAATTAAAAATAAATGTTGACTTTTGGCTGTTGTGGCCCAACATTTTTAGGAAGTACATGCAATGCCTTTAGTTATATCATTTGGTAGTGGTATGATCTGCACATGAGTGCACATATGAAGTTAGGATGTATAACATTAAGTTATGCAGAAATACACTACTAAATTATGAATAGATAATGGTATTTGTATATACTTTGTTCAAACAGTAGGCATTTAAAACGAATGTCTAATCTAAATAGAATTCTAAAAACTCATTGTGGAATATGTATTTATTTATTCAATTTTTTTTTATTTTATTATTATTCCAAAATCTACTCATTTGGAAAAAAACTAGGATATAAGTCCAACCTTGCAACAATAGGCAAAGTTCTCACTGCATTCACTTAATTAGGGAATATTTAAATTAGATATCACAGATGTTTCCTGATGTTTAGATATATAAATAATTAACTAAAACTCAAAGATCATTCAAATGTGCCATATTTTACTTTAATACTTGCTGGGAATTCGGTAATATATCATAACTGCACCAAAAGTTTCATAAACAGAATAGTTTTAATACACTGGAATATATTACATTACATACATACAGTAATCATGTATTACTGTTATACTATATTTTGTATGAGTGATATACAAACCCATCCTGCATTGTCGATTTAACCTATTGCTTTTTAATGGTATATATATATATATATATATATATATATATATATATATATATATATATATATATATATATATATATATATATATTGATTTTCTTACCCCTCCTGGGTGATATGTTTATTCCTCATTCTCGAGTCCTCTACCAGAGGCCTGGGAGTTTGAGGGCTCTGCACACTATCTTAGCTGTTCCTAGAACTGCATTCTTCTGGACAGCGATCTCAGATGTCCCACCTGGAATCTGTTGAAGCCTGGGAGTCACAGCCCCAAGTGATCCTATCACAACTGAGACTACTACTGCCTTCACTTTCCACATCCTTCCTAGTTCTTCTTTCAGTCCTTGGTATTTCCTTCTCATGTTCCTTCTTCCTGTTGTTATAATCACTGGGTATTGCCACATCCACCACGACTGCAGTCTTTTGTTCCTTGTCTACCACCACAATGTCTGGTTGGTTGGTCAGTACTCGCTTGTCTGCCTGGATTTTGAAGTCCCACAGGATATTAGCCCTGTCATTCTCAACTACCCTTTGTGGTATCTCCCATCTGGACTTAGGCAGGTCCAATCCATATTCTGTACAGATGTTTCTGTACACAATCCCAGCAACTTGGTTGTGTCTCTCCGTGTATGCTGTTCCTGCTAACATCTTGCATCCGGCTACTAGGTGCTGGACTGCCTCAGAGGCCTCTTTGCACAGTCTGCACCTTGAATCTTGCCTGGTTTGGTAGACTCCAGCTTCTATTGATCTTCTATTGATCTGTTGCTGAGTGCCTGTTCCTGTGCTGCTAGGATTAGTACCTCAATGCTGTCTTTCAGTCTTGCCTTTTCCAACCACTGGCAGGATTTTGTCATGTGAGCCACATCCACTATGGTACACCCCATAGAGAAGTTTGTCTTGCCAAGGAACCTTCCCTTTTTCTGCATCTTCTGTCTGTTGAAGTCTCCCTTAGCATTCCCTTAGCAGTTCATCTTTGGGAGCCATCGTGTCTGCTGGTCAACTAGCAGTCATTGACCAGCAGACAAGACTACCAAAGATATAGATATATATATATATATAGTAGTGTAGGTTGGATTAGCCGTATTAGTCCAGTAGACAAGATGCCAAAATACCAGAGTATTGCAGTATTCAATGATACCTTTTTTTATTGGACTAACATAATATTTCAAATACTGCTTCAGAACTGAGAAAGAGAGGAAAACTCTCAAAAGCTTGTCTTTTAAATATAGTATGTTAGTCCAATAAAAAAGGTATCATTGCATACTGCCATACTATTATATACTACTATATTAAGTGAACCATTAATAGAAAGTAGATAACTGGAAGCAGTCCTTGGTGTTGGTACCCAGCTGGGGTACAGGGAGCTCCGCTACAAGTAGCAAAAGTTATCACTTCAAGGGAGCTCAGGCAAGGAGGAGCAGTGGGTCAGAATTGCTGATCCTGCTAGGGGAGGAAAGTGTATTATCTCCAAACAGCTCTGGGAACACATTAATTGTGCCCTGAGGCACTGATGTTGAAAGTTTGAATAAGATAACTTTACCTCCATCAGTGTCTTCTTAAACATACAGGCACGTATTTGACTATGTACAAGTTAAATAAAGAGGAAATAGCCTGACATGAACATTGCACTGTTGAGATGTATATGCTAATGGCACACCTGAACCTAGGTTTTTTTTTCCATATTGCCCTACACTTGCATTGATAAAGAGCCCAGTGTTGGTGACCATTTTAATATTTTTTTTAATTTATTTCATACTGTTCCCTCCCCTTCCTGAAGGATAAGCCTGTAAGGTACAGCCCTGATGTCGCAAAAGGCATTATCTCATCTTGCTGGAGAAGGAGAGATTATTTGGAGTGTAGAACTTTCAATGCATAGGCTTCCTGAAGATGGGGTTTGGCTGACCATTTTGACTCATCCAGTGTAAGTTTAGTATGAGACAGCGAGTATTGTTTTCATTTTTGTTTAAGCATAAGGGAGGCAATGTACCTTGGACTTCAATTTAGAAAAGACCTGATTAGTTGTACTATTACTGAGAAAAAAAACAGAACCAGAATGATTTCCTTGCTGTTTGGTTTAAATAGTAATTATTTTTTATATTTGTTTATAATATATTTTACCTAATTTATTATGATTGTCATTTTTTTGTTTTTGCCTTTTACTTTCCTATTTTGTTGTGTACTGTAAATTACGTATTCAAAATATTCTGGTGAATGCAGAGGTTATTTCAAATTAATGTACTTTGTTATTTTAAATAATTTATAATTTATATTGGTCAAACTTTCTTTACTAATCGTAATGCCTATGACCCCCTAACACAGTCTACTTATGAGGAGCTCTGACTTCGTATAAGTATTATAATTTAAGCTGTTACGCAAGGTCAACAAAAATCATCAAAAAGATTATACTGTGACTAATTAGAGAATATTTTTTCATAAATTCCACAAACCTGATTAATTAATCCAAACAAAGTGTATCACCCTGAGGTTTTAAAAAAAATGACAGTTTGCACATAAATGTAAAAAAAAAATTGTAACATTGCAAGAATTATTCTCCTGGTACCAAGAGCATTTATTACTTAAATAATGACATTTACTAGGAATTACAAAGGAGTAATAATGTAGCTTGAAGTGCACTCTGAATCAGCAATGATCTTCTTGGCTGTCAATGACCTATATGTGACATTTATATCTAATAAATTAGTTGTCTTTCTTTTGAAAGAATTGGCGCCTCATGCATAATGAGAACTGCATCAATGTTAGAATCATTGGCTCATTAATCTAATGAAGCTAGCCTATGGCACTTAAAAACTATTTATATTGCTAAGAATATTTATATTATTTAAAGTGCAATTAACACTATGGTTAACAATCCTCTCTACCCCTTGCCTTTTCAACAATAGGAATAGTCTGAGAAAATGGGATAACATTTGAAATGCAATACATTTTTAAAAGGGTTGTGTTTTCTGTAACACATATATTCTTATTGGTTTGATTCTATTTTTTTAAAAATAAGAATATGACAAGAACAAATTCCATGCCAATCCAAAATGATCTGCTGCAAAAAAAAAAAACCACATGAGCAAGACATAAAAAGTTTAAAAACTGGAGGAATTGGTAAGTCGGTGGTGCTAAATGTGTCCGAGTTGGGAGCACAGGCAGAGTCAGTCCATCAGAGTTTCCCCTTTCAGTTGTCTGCAGGTGTTGTCCCTGCAGGCGTTTTAATGTAAAAACTGCCTTTTAAAAGAAAAGGCAGTGTTTACATTACAGTCTAGTAACACCTCTAGTAGTCACTCCTCAGATGGCTACTAGAGATGCTTCCTGGGTCAGTGCTGCGCACTGTGCAGTACTGATGTTCAGTCTCTCCACCCTCTGCATGAAGACGCTGAACTTTCCCATACAAGGAGATGCTGATTGACAGATAAAGGTGGCATTTGGCTCCGCCCCATCTCCTTGGCTGAGATTAACAGAATCGATGATCTCAGCCAATCCAATGCTTTCCTATGGGCTCTATGTGCAATGCTCAGTAATGGATGTATTGGTAAACAGAATCTTTAGGGTAAAGTAATTCATCACAGAATTGTGATGAGGAATATGTAAATATATTTACTTAAAATATATATATATACATATATGCAAGGTGCAAGGTACAATCTCTATTTTTTATATATATATATATATATATATATATATGTATATAAATTCTGACTAAAATCAAATAAATAGAGAAAAGGCGACAGAGAGGATGGGAGCATAGATAGACAGCCACAGCTGTATGTAGTGAACCAGGTGAATTACCCCAGGCACCTATGCGAAATAAGAAATCCCAAGTCTTAGGGTCCAAACAGCGCCTATGAATGAACTGATCAACCATGAGTCCAAAGTAAGGTACAAGACCTACAAACACTGTGTTCAACGTGGCTAATAACGAAAGCCTCTGTCCTGCCCAGCAGACGTGTTTCACAACGATTGCTTCTTAAGATTGGTGAATCATATTGCAGCCTCATGTGGACAAATCTATACACGCCTTTATAGCTAAGCTCTCCCCACAGGGGAGTTAATCATTTGGGCAGAAGATGGACATTTATGGAAGGATCATGATGAATATAATATCTTTAACCCCTTCCCGACCTCGGACGTATCAGGTACGTCCGACAAAAACGGTCCTTAAAAAAATAACACTACAAAAATTCTGAATCTGGTACACTGGGCACAACGCCTAGACACCCCAAGCGCTCTCCTAGCTATCAATGCCGAAAAGGCTTTTGATAGAGTAGATTGGTCGTTCATGTTAACAACAATTACGGTACTGGGATTTGGACCTAAATGGTTGGATTGGCTGGCAGCAATATATTCTACACCAACAGCTAGATTAAGGATAAACGGGCACTTCTCTACACCAATCGTGATTTCTAATGGTCTAGACAAGGTTGCCCGCTCTCTCTCCTGCTTTTCATCTTGTCTCTAGAGCCCTTTTTACAAGGCATTAGAGACAATCCGGCAATCCAAGGTATAAAAATAAAAGACTCGGAATACAAAGTATCGGCCTTTGCTGACAATGTCCTCTTCTCTGTCATTGATCCCATCCAATCCATCCCATTTATAATTCTAGAAATGCAAGACTACGGTAAATTCTCCAACTTTAAAGCCAATCTCACGAAATGCGAAATACTTCCCATCCACACCACACGAGACGTAGACACCCAGCTCAGAAACAAATTTCACTTTGTTTGGGGCGCCCGATCTCGATAAAATACCTGGGGATACATATACCGCGCCAGCTATCTCAAACATACCAACTCAACTTTCCCCCCTTACTAACTAATATAACTAAAGACCTGACAAACTGGCGTAAACCACAATATGGTTGGTTCAGTAGACTGAACATCTTAAAAATGAATATACTCCCACGCATTTTATACCTGCTACAAACCTTACCTATACTCATCCCCCCAACATTTTTTGACAATTACCTCTGCATACCTCTGGTCAGACTCACATCCCAGAATAGCTTACCCTCGTCTCACAAATTATAGACGGGGCGGAGGTATTGGACTCCCCAATATAGAGACCTACCATAAGGCTATCCACTTAACGAGAGTTTACGAATGGACAAGACACAAAATGACTCAACAATGGGCCTACATAGAAGAAGCCTCCATGACGGTTCCCATCTCCTCAATCCCATGGCATAAAGATGGTCGTACTCATCTATCCCACAAACCCCACCCAACTATCACAGCCACGCTCAAAATATGGTCTAACGTAACAACTATCCGGCAACAACTGGCACCTTATCCTTCTCCCTTATACCCACTAACACATAATCCTCTGCTCCCAATAAGCAATCCTCAATGGACAAAACAATTAACCGAGAACTCCTCCTATCTTCGACTACAAGACGTTACATAGATTATTATGCCTGTATAGAACTAGTTACTAATTGCGTTTGTGATAGTGAAGACTTATACTCTAGAACATATAGAGTCCTATATACTCTATAACTTCCATACTCTTGCCTAAATATCTAATTCAGAATCTAGTATTCTATTACTGTATTATCTAGTAATTTCGAATCAAAGTCTTTGCATATTACTGACACCTGTGATGTTTAGTAGTTATATAACTTGTTTCCATGTTATGCCAGGTGTAACTGTCTATGTTATACATTAATTACCTTATCGGTATTGTTTTTATTGGGTGTATGACACACTATATTATATTCACATCTATATGGGCACTTTAAGTGATGTATGTGACATGGTATATACACACATCACTATAGTTTAGTCCACAGTATATGGACTCTTTTCAGTCCTCATCTTTACTGTTGATTAACCATCAGCTCTTATATCTTTGCACTCTCTACTAATTGTGTTTTTTCACATTTTGCCTCCTTTACACTGCACAGATGATTCTCTTCTAACTTCGAGCTATCTGTCTGTCACCAAATCCTGCTCGGTGTTAGTTTACCTCTTTCTTAGCAACCACGGTGCGGCGATAGACACGCCCATACGTCACGCGTTACGCATCACATGACGCCTTACACACACTTCCGGGTTCGGACTATTGGAAACCGGTGAACACTCTTTGATTGGTGAGTAACTCCTCCTAGGTTCCCTATATATTTTTGTCATATATGTTTGTATACTGATCTTGAGGAAGACCTGAAGAGGTCGAAACGTTGATCGGATTTATGTTAATAAAGGCCAGTGATTTCATTATACAGACCATAGAGTGCATCTTTTTTCTATTTTGACTATATATATATATATATATATATATATATATATATATATGTGTATATATATACATATATTATATTTATATATAATATGTGTATATATATATATATATATATACCTGTATATATATATATATATATATATATATATATATATACCTGTATATATATATATATATATATATCTTATTTATAACGTCATATAAAATGTATTGTTTTATTAATATACACATATATTAATATAAAAATACACTTAGAGTAACATTACATACGTACATATATAATATATAATATATAATATATAATAACTATATATATTGTGTATATATATGTATATTGTAAAAAAAAATTATTACAAATAAATTAAAACCTGTACAAATAATTTTTAAAATTTGAATATATATATATATATATATAATAAACAATACACAAGATCCAGCGCACTCTCCTATCCACTAAACAGCAACTTCAATGTTGACAGATTTTATTAGTTTGTAAAAGTTTTTTTTAAAAACACCTAATCTAGGCAAAAAAATGGGGATTTAGTTACATTATATGATCATACATTGCATAAGCCTGCCACAACGTCAATGTACCCCATCTTTGGCAGGTCCTACTCTCACAGTCTAATGTCTGCTCTTATGAGATTAACCACTTACTTGGGAAAAAATTCCATCTGAGGCTCTCTGCAGTACAAGGCTAAATAGGGACCTTATGCAATGTATGATCATACAATGTAACTAAATCCCCATTTTTTTGCCTAGATTAGGTGTTTTTAAAAAAAACTTTTACAAACTAATAAAATCTGTCAACATTGAAGTTGCTGTTTAGTGGATAGGAGAGTGCGCTGGATCTTGTGTATTGTTTATTGTATAATATGGCCCCCAGCAGCACCCCATTTAAGCATGTTTAGGTGAGTGCAACCACCCCCCCATGTTTCCTATATATATATATATATATATATATATATATAAATACACTTAGAATGAAATTATATATATATCTATGTATATCCCCTTAACGACCGTGGACGTACTATGTACATCCGACAAAAAAACGGTTGTTAAGGACCACGGACGTACCTAGTACGACCGCAGCAAATAGGTGCTCTGGATTTACCTGGACCGGCGATCCGCTCGATAACAGTCGGGGGGACTGCCAGAGACCCCAGCAGTCCCTCTGTAGCAGCTCTGGCCACCGCGGCCCTCCAGGGCCATGTGATCACCATGATCCCATTGCCACAATAGGAGTCTAGAAGCTGCCAGCAGGGGGACTGTCTGAGCTGTCAGACAGTCCCCCAGGTTGCTAAAAAGTAAAAAAAAAAAAAATAATAAATTATACATATATATGTATAATATATTATAAATTAATTAAAACATTTTATAATATATTATACATATAAAATGCATATATATGATTTCATTATAAGTGTACTTTGAGATATATACATAAAAACTGAATGGCTGAATCTCAAATGTGCCCCTTCAACATCCACAGATACCTGACAAAACTACATACGCTGGTATTGCTGTACTGAGACAACATAGATGAGCAACATATGTAGTATTATACAGCCGTAGCACACATAAGGTTTGCAAAATATACTGTGCAAACTCATTTTGTGTGTCAAAATGGCAGAAAAAAGGCTTATTACCACTACACTTGGTACAAGCTAGCGGAAAAATGATCCCATGCTAAGGTTCAAAATATGCCTTTAGAAATACCCTGGGATGTCTTCTTTAAAGGGACACTCCAGGCACCCAGACCACTTCGGCTCATTGGAGTGGTCTGGGTGCCAACTCACACTACCCTTAACCCTGCAAGTGTAATTATTGCAGTTTTTTTAAAACTGCAATAATTACCTTGCAGGGTTAAGTCCTCCCCTAGTGGCTGTCTATTAGACAGCCACTAGAGGACACTTCCTGCTTCATAGCACAGGTTTTCTGTGCTAGAGCGTCGCTGGACGTCCTTACGCTGTGTGAGGACCTCCAGCGTCGCTCTATTCCCCATAGGGAAGCATTGAAATTCATTTTCAATGCTTTCCTATGGGGTGCGCTAATGCGCATGCGCGGCATTGCCGCGCATACGCATTAGGTCTCCTCGGCCGGCGGGCGAGATCAGTCTCGCCCACCGGCCGACGTAACCAGAAGGAGGAGCGGCGGGGGAGGAGGAAGCAGCGACGTGGGACCTGTCGCTGCCCCTGGTAAGTGACTGAAGGGGTTTTCACCCCTTCAGCAACTGGGGATTGTGGGGTGGGAGGGAGAGGGACCCTCCAGTGCCAGGAAAACGGATCGTTTTCCTGGCACTGGAGTTTCCCTTTAAGAAATGGTATGCCTTCATGGTGTAGCTGGAATATGTAGCCTGCTCAAGTGCTCCAAAGTGGGACACGAACACATCAAAACCCTCCATGAAATTTCACTTGAAAACCTGAACTTGTCACGTCTCTTTTACAGTCTAGGTCATATATTGGGCATATTGTTTTACTCAGAAGATGTAACTTAGCATAATTTTGTTTTTTTATGACAGTGGTACATATCAAGTGTAATAAATAGCAAAGGTGCAACATATAGGTAAATATGCCATTTTTTTCCCCTCACCACAAATATTGACATAAACTGGTGAAAAAATGGTGACAAGTTAAGGCACGATATACACCATATAAGATGCCCTGGGGTGTATGCTTTATAAAATGAAAGCCCTTTGTGGGGTTATTTGAACAGTCCCACTGCCATAATACCCTAAAATGAGACATAGGCCTGTCAAATCCATCTACGATAATTCTAACTATAGAAACTGAAATAGCCTTGTCTCTTATATGGCATTGTAGCTTTACAGAATAGTGCCAAAGGCAAACAATGGGGGTACCGTTGTACTCAGCATATGTAGCTGAACATAATATGGGGTTCTGTGCAGGAATAGCACACACCAGCTTTACAAAATACACATTACAAAAACCGTGTTATATGTGTATATGCCAAAATCAAGAAAAAACACAATTTTACTCTAATATTTAGCAGAGATTGGCGATGAAATGGCTACATAATAAGTGTCAAACTAACCTTAGGTAAATAGCCTGTGATGTCTACTTTATATAAATATATATATTAAAACACAGCAAACCACGCCTATAATACACATGTTGGCATTGCCTATTAGAACCAAGCATTATAACCCATATCTAGTGGTCGTGTTCACAAGTAATTAAATTCTGGTCCGACATAGAGCAGCTCATACGCAAATGCTCCGGCATACACCTACCGAGACTGCCAGAAATGTATCTACTACATCTCTTCCAAAAGGGTCTCTCCAAAGACTGCAAGTATCTAATCTATCACAGCTGCCCTCACTATGATTAGTACATTGTGGCGAACAACAGACATACCTACTATTGCCCACTGCATTCAAACAATAGAAATAACTAAAAAATATGAACTCATGGCAAGGAAACATCTACCCCCTAAAAAATACCTAGCGTCAGCTTGGACAACATGGGAGTCATTCCTTTCTCAGACTCACCATGCTGCAGCACCACTGACATAAGCTGACCCCTATAAACGTCCAATCCTATCTAGAAATGATTTATAGGAAACATACCACCGTTACCAATTAGCCCCAACGCAGGGCGACCATGCTGCCTGCCTCGTTGAAAACCTAATACACCCCCTTGAAAAGGTCGTATGACTCTGACAGCTGTGATCATAAACCTGAACTTGTTAACAAAACAAATTGTGTGAATGCTGTTACGGTATATCACTAATAGATGAAATCAAGACACGGTTCATCAAAGACTGTGAGGTTGACACAGTCTAGGTGGCATCCCTAAAGTATACTACATTTCCAACAGCCTCACTCCCAGTGAGATCCCAAATGGGATAAGGAATGTATGCCTACAAATGAATTTAAAAGGTTAATTGACTCCTGACTCTCTCACCCTTGAGCCACCCATAGAGGATGGCCATCTCTAACTTGCTACTGTTCTGGGCAGGAATGTAGTGATGTTGCAGCCACCCTCTTCCCACCCCCTCCCCCCTTCCCATCTATACACTCACCCCCATTCCCACCTCCCCCTCCCCCAACATCTACCCCCTGTGGAAGTTGTGAAGTTGTTGTAATTCATATTCATCTGTTAAAAGCCGGTGTAATACACAGGCAGCACAAAACCTGGTGCTTAGCATGGTATGCCAACCGTCACTATCAACATTGTATAACGCTGCTCTATACTCTGTAATGATTATGTATCTCTTGTACACCTGCACTGAAAATTATTAATAAAAAAAAAAACATATATATACATATTTAATTTGTATCTCTTATTCTGAAGTAAAAATCTTTATAGTAATGACATAACATTAAATATAAACCATTAAACTTGATAAACCTTACAACATTTGCCTGGCTCTTATTTTATTTTATGAATGTGTATTCCAGAGATGACTCACCATCTTTATTTATTGCTTTGATGCTTGTAACCCAGGGCACTGGAAAAAACTCTGTTGCTATGGTAAAAGATTATACAGGCACAAATGTATTCTTTGAAAAACATTTCTGAAAGGCCGCCCTTTATCCCGTCATAGCAAAAACTCTGTGAGGGTTGAAAACGTGTGATCCCAAAGCAATTCTAGATGCAAAACTTCCTGCGAGAGGATGGAAACAAAGCAGACTTACATCTTGGAAAGATATGTCATATTGCTGAAATCTGGTGTGCCCTTTCATTAACCTTGATTTTTTTTAAAAAAATATTTTTTTTAATGAAACTCCATAAAAATTTTGTTGATAACTATTTTGTAAAGATACAAGTTAAAATTGTGGTACCCGCATTGTGATTTTCAGAAGTCCTTTGGGGAAATAAAGACAAATATCTGACAATGGGCTGTTTGTGGTATATTATAAGTGGTTAGGTGCTCTTTGTTGTGTTTCTGAACGTGGATAGGAGTTCTTTGTAATGTGTATGTAGATATGAGCTGTTTATAGTGTACATCAACATGAGATTGCTTGTAGCGTCTGTGTGTATAAGGTCTGTTTGTACTGTGTGTGTATCAGTGCTGTATGTGTAGAGGGGATGTTTGTAGTGTGTGTGTCTGTGTGAATAGGTGATGTTTGTAGTGTTTGTTGAAGCAGCAATTTGGAGTTTGTGTGTAGACAGTGGCTGGGAATTTTAAAAACATATAGAAAAAAAATTGTTTATTACAACTCCCTCTTGCTTACCTTTATCCAGGATGAAAAACTGCTGAAATGCTGGGTAAAACAGTATCTAGAGTATGCAGTTTGTACCAATAGAGTGCCACAAAAGTATCTAAGGTATCAGAGTTCTGGTAACTTAAGCAGTAAAAGTGATCTTCACCTGGTGGAGGTGCAGACATTAAGCTCCCAGGAACCCTGGCATAAGGATGCAATGGGCCAGTCAGTGAGGTCTTTGAATCCCCTCTGGCTAGCAGTGTTCGATCTCCCCATTTCTGCAAAGGCCCCCTAATTATCCAATTTTCTTTTTCTAAATCAAATACACTATTTCAAATTGATCTACGTTATTTTAACCATTATACTGCTACATTATTCTGGAGTAAACTTTCTCAAAACCTTGCAGACACTGTAACTTCATTACATTTACACTCTGAAGAACCTTGAAAAAATGAATGTTTCAAAACAGGTTAAATAAGTTTATATATATCGGATTGTAGTAAAATATCCAATCCCATATGCAAATGTATTAATATAAAAATACATTTACATATATCACATAATTGTACTGAATGACATTAATGCTTAAAACTAAGTTACATTGGTTCTACACCTATTAGTGCTTGACAGAACATATCACTCAAAAATGGAAGCAATTTCAGAATACGGGGGCAAATAATACACCCGTAATTGCAAAGTGAGCAATTTGTATGCACAGACTCGGTGCACACAAAGGCATTGATATTGGCTAAGGCCAGTGAAATATTGGTCCTGAGTTTGTGCTGAGCGATGAATGGACTGTTGTCATATAAGGAATACTTTAGTTTAATTGAAAAGTAAACGCAGGAAAAACCTTCAGTGCACAAGTAGTTTGTACACATTGCATTTTTAATTCTGGAGTTAATATTTTCATTCTGGCTCCATTAGTATTCAAATATTTCAAACAGCAGCGAAGGTGAAAAAGATGTCAGAATTTTGTTCTGTGGTTGTAAATTAATACCAGTTACATATAATTTGTTTATCTAATATGGTTCTCCAAATACCTGCTTACACCAATAATCAGGAACACAGACTAAAAAGGAACATTTTATAGTCTGATAGGGGAATTCAAACCTCCCAGATAACACACCTAATGTATTTGCTTATTGTAAACAACACTTACGCATTTGAATTTTAAATACAAATGTTTCCTCTTGTGCTTATATTGCAATTAATACAAAGATTCAGTCTGGTGAACACATAAAAAAAATGTATTCAGTAATTCATTGTAGTCAGTAGTTCAATTTATAATATAAAAGGAAAACATATTAATCAATCTGTGTTGCATAGAATTTGGAGACAATAGGTTATTTGAGCATTCAGACAAGGCTAGATCCATGTTTCGTATCCCCTTAGAGAAGATGCAGACTATATGATCGTGTTTGACAAGAAGCTAAAAAACTTTACCAGTGTGTTTTCTTATGGGATAAGTAAAGTGTAGTAGGTGCTAAGATATCACCTGCTTTATCGAGTCTGCTGGATTTATTGGATAAAATGTGTGAAAAGCATGAGATCTCAGATGTTGAGCTAGGGAACCACTTGAGCACTAGAAAATGGAAAAACTCTATAATATAATACTTGTGTTCTCACTAGTTAACATTCCAAATGTTAGTGCATATAATTAAATTTTGGGTTATTTTCTGCTACAGTTTTCAATTTATTTTGAAAAAGATATACATGAAAATTCCATCTATCCTTACCTTTAAAACACCATATAAATATGTAAATAAATGTAAATGTTTAATACACACAAATAAATGTATATGTTATAGTATTAATACAGAGATGGAAAAAAGTATTGATCCCCTGCTGATTTTGTACGTTTGCCCACTGACAAAGAAACAATCAGTCTATAATTTTAATGGTAGGTGTATTTTTATTTTTTTTTAATTCTTTATTTTTGTTGTGCACTGAATAACAAAAGATGCTTGCAATGCCACGACAGCAGTTACAGGCGATTTAAAAACAGGTATATGTTAACATTTGCATGGGGTAGGTGTATTTTAGCAGTGAGAGACAGAATAACAAAACAAAAAAATCCAAAAAAACGCATGTCAAAAAAGTTATAAATGTATTTGCATGTCAATGTCCATAAGGAGACACTTTGGGCACCAGCATAGCTTGAATGCATCCAATATGTTTTGTTCTCATTAATGTGCTGTGTTTTGTGTATGCTTAAATCCTTGTAATGTTTTGTAGTTTTCTGCACCATAAGCCTATCTCCTCATTCTAACATACTGATTTCCTTACCAATCCTTGATTGTGATAAAAATTGAGACTGGGTTAATCATTATGAGTTGCATTTTCAGTTAAATTTGGAGAAATCACTTGAAGCATTCATTGTGTTGAGATATTTCAATTGGGTTTGTTTGATTTGTTCATTGCAAACAGTTGAAAGTCTATAAATTATGACAATAAACCTGATTTTCAATAGGGGTTGAATAATTTCGATTACAACTGTACATATGCAGTACGGTCAGAGCAGGGCCTGGTTCCAAGTATGAAATGCTGCTCCCCAGCCCCCCCCCCCCCCCCCCGCAAAAAACAAACATATATGCTTCTGCAATGGTAGTGTCTCTATGTGGGTGTGCTGGGGATACAGTGTGTGTCTGTGTGTATGCTGGGGAAGTAGTATGTGTCTGTGCCTGGGATATAGTATGTAAAAATTAAAACAGGTAGGCACACTCAGAAGTGCTGATCAGAAACAGAAGAGGGCTAAACCAAAATAGACAATCTAGTCCATAGGCGTGCGCACGGGGTGTGCCGGGTGTGCCTGGGCACACCCTAATCCCCGCGGCACGCCTATGTATTGAGACCGGCAGGGGAGATCTCAGGATCCCCCCTGTCGGTCCATGCAGAGCCGGCGCTATCTGAGCGCCGGCTCTGCTCTCAGCCTCCCCTCACCGGCTCACAGGCAGGGAGGGAGGCAGGAGAGGACCCGGGGAGCTATTGCCAGCAGCTCCGCCGGGTTCCTCTCGCGAGATCTGAGCGTTGCCGCGGTAACGCTCAGATCTCGCGTGAGTGAACTCTAGCCCTGCGGGGCTAGAGTTCACTCTCCACTGGACCACCAGGGATGGCAGCAGCAGCCTCAGGATCCCACCTCCCAGGCATAAGGTAAGAAGGGAGGAGGGATAACTGATCTGCCCCCACCTCCACTGGACCACCAGAGAAGGCAGCAAGGAAGGATCCCCCCTCCCTACATAAAGTAAGAAGGGAGGGGGGCTATCAAGTAATGTACCCCCACCTCCACCCCCCACAATCACCCACACACATACACAGCACCAACACACATACAGCACCTACACACATACACAGCACCCACAGACATACACAGCACCCACACACATACAGCACCTACACACATACACAGCACACACACACATACAGCACCCACATACACAGCACACACACACATACACAGCACACACACACACATACATACACAGCAGTGGTGTATTCTGGTTTTGTGCTGCCCTAGGCAGGACAAAATCAGGCGCCCCCCTCCCACCCCCCCGCGCCACCCCACCCAACCCTTCCCCCCGCCCCGCATTCTAAATACACACACACACACATTCACTGACAGATACACACACACTAACAGACACACTCACACTCAGTAACAGACACACTAACAGACACACACTCACTCACTAGCAGACACACACACTCACAGGCAAACACACACAGTCAGACACACAGTCAGACACACACACAGACTAACAGACACTCTCACAGACACTCTCACAGACACAGACACTCTCACAGACACAGACACTCTCACAGACACTCTCACAGTCACAGACACTCTCACAGTCACAGACACTCTCACAGACACAGACACTCTCGCAGACACAGACACTCTCGCAGACACAGACACTCTCACAGACACAGACACTCTCACAGACACACACACAGAGACACTCTCAGTCACAGACACTCTCACAGACACTCTCACAGACACTCTCACACTCACTCTCACAGACTCACTCTCACACTCAGACTCACTCTCACAGACTCACTCTCACTCTCACACTCACAGACTCACTCTCACACTCACAGACTCACTCTCACACTCACAGACTCACTCTCACACTCACAGACTCACTCTCACTCACAGACTCACTCTCACACTCACAGTCTCACACTCACAGACTCACACTCACAGACTCACTCTCACACTCACTCTCAGACTCACAGACTCACTCTCACACTCACTCTCAGACTCACTCTCACACTCACAGACTCACACTCACTCTCAGACTCACAGACTCACTCTCACACTCACAGACTCACTCTCACACTCACTCTCACACTCACACTCACACACTCACCCACATTAAAAAAATTTTTTTAATTTATTTAAACACCCCCCCCCCCCAGCCTCCTTACCTTTGGGAATGCTGGGGGGGGGGGGGTGTCTCTGCAGAGGTGTGTTTCCCTGGTGGTCCAGTGGCTGCTAGGTGGCGCGGCCGGCGAGGGAGCACTTCCTCTGAAGCTCTCTGCTCAGCTCCCTCGCGCGCCGCCCGCAGAGTGAGGCTGGGAGCCGGAATATGACGTCATATTCCGGCTCCGCCTTCCAGCCTCACTCTGCGGGCGGCGCGCGAGGGAGCTGAGCAGAGAGCTCAGAGGAAGTGCTCCCTCGCCGGCTGCCCAGCAGCCACTGGACCACCAGGGAAACACACCTCTGGAAGTGCTTCCTCGCCGCCCGACCGCCCAGCATGTCAGTTAGCCGCGAGGCTAACAAGGCATTTGCCCTGGGCATTTGGGGGCGGCGTTTTTTGCCGCCCCCTGGAAAATGCCGCCCAAGGCAAATGCCTTGTTTGCCTCGCGGCTAATACGCCCCTGATACACAGCACCCACAGACATACACAGCACCCACACACATACACAGCACCCACAGACATACACAGCACCCACACACATACACAGCACCAACACACAAACAGCACCAACAGACATACACAGCACATACACACATACAGCACCCACAGACATACACAGCACCCACACACATACACAGCACCCACACACATACACAGCACCCACATACATACACAGCACCAACACACATACAGCACCCACAGACATACACAGCACATACACACATACAGCACCCACAGACATACACAGCACCCACACACATACACATCACCCACACACATACACATCACCCACACACATACACAGCACCAACACACATACAAAGCACCGACACACATACACAGCACCAACACATATACAGCACCCACACACACATACAGCACCCACACACACAGCACCCTCACAAACACACAGCACCCTCACACACATTACACAAACAGCACCCTCACACTCACACAGCACACTAACAGTACCCTCACAAACACAAACAGGACCCTAACAAACACACACACACACACACACAGCACACTACCAGTACCCTCACACACAAACAGCACCCTCACACACAGTACATTTACAGCACCCTCACAAGTGCACACACACACACAAACAGCACCCTGACACACAGTACATTCACAGCACCCTCACAAGCACGCACACACAAACACCCTCACCCACATAGTACACTACCAGCATCCTCACACACACATCACACTAACAGCACCCTCACACAGCACACACACAGCTTTGTGTGTGTGTGTGTATATATGTGTATATATATATATATATATACATATATACATATATATTTATATATATATATATATATATATATATATATATACGCCGCGTGTGCTTGTGCTTTAGGGTGCACACCCTAATGCAATAGGCTGTGCACGCCTATGATCTAGTCATGGGTGCTCACTCGTATAAGACCATATTCCCAAAGGCCAAAAGAGTTACATCTGTTACTTAAACAAGGGGCACACCACAAATATATATGAAAATATTTTTATTAAATGGGTCACAGTAGCAGGCTATCTCATTAACTGTATCAATAAATTAAAAAGACATACAATGTCGAATGAAAAATACAATGTAACACCTGCAAGTTCTGGATTAGCCTATAGACAGAATACACAATGCATAAATCACTGAATACAAGTATACAGAAATAGCTCTATCAGATACCAAAACATTTGTTATGAACCCAAAAATAATTATACATACAAAGAAAAGAAAAGCATACCGGACCTAATGACAAGAGTCAACCAATAAGCCCCCAACGTTTTGGCAAAAATGCCTTTGTCAAGGGAGCCTGTAGTGAATGAGTGAACAACACCCTTATATACCCATGAGGAAAAAAAATAATGAGACACATAACATGAAGAGGACACCAAGGCAGACGTGAGTGTACCTATGCATGTCTGCCTGTCTGTCATTAGAAGAAAAAGGAATTGGGGACACACGAGGAACGTGCATTTTTTAGCACTGGTACTGCTGTGAAGACCAAGATTTATACAAAATACAGATTAAGAAACAGCATGCACCAAAAATACAGTTTTACATTTTACAAGGCTACCTAACATCACCAGTCTCAGCATACAAATATGAGTATTCAATTCCACCATATTGTGTTAAGCCCACCACTCTGTCACAGTACCCCAATATCGGTGGGTCCTACACTTTTTGTTAAACTAATTTTACCATGATAAACATACAACTAATAGTGCTAGTGCAAAAAAATATATAACCAAGACTAAAGTGCATTTAATTAATCAATCGTAGGTGCATTGTTAATATATACCAAAGTATGTGAATACAAAAGAAAATGCCTAACTAAATAATAAAAGTGGTAGTACATGTATGTATACATTATCAATGCATAAAAATAAAATAAAGCCTTACAAAAAATGTTTT
The DNA here is from genome assembly GCF_036172605.1 of Pelobates fuscus. NCBI lineage: Eukaryota > Metazoa > Chordata > Amphibia > Anura > Pelobatidae > Pelobates > Pelobates fuscus. Next base: position 363,271,303 of record NC_086317.1, read on the forward strand.
TTGTATGCGTGCTGTTCGTTAATCTGTATTTAGTATCTGTTTGTCAATGACGTTGCTTGCTCACAAATACAGCTGGAGCCCACAGCAAAAACAGTATTACTCCTCCCCCAAGACCCTGCATTGGTCACACCTAAACTTAATCAATACGCACTTTGCCTTTTTGTCCTTTTTGTCCCATATAGTTTCTACGATGTAATATTTTTTCTGACACTAGTAGCATACAATACACGTTTACTCAGGACATACTTGAAAACGAGAGAAATCTCAATGTATCTTTCCTGGTAAAATATTTTATAAATAAATAATGTTTAAGAACATAGCTACCCACTAACTCACGCATACATTTGCACAGAGAGGCTATCACTTACATACGAACACAAATATTAATATATACTGAAACAAGCACAGACACATATATACAGAAAGACACACAAATAAATGCACTTACATACACATACACTGATCAGCCACAACATTAAAACCACTGACAGGTGAAGTGTATAACATGGATTATATCATTACAATGGAATATGTCAAGGGGTGGGATTTATTAAGCAGCACGTGAACAGTTCTTGAATTTCATGTGTTGGAAGCAGGAAAAATGGGCAATTGAAAAGATCTAAGTGACTTTGACGATGGCCAAATAGATGATTAGACAACTTGTCAGAGCATCTCCAAAACAGCATGCCTTGTGGGTTGTACCTAATAAGCAGTGTTTAGTATCTACCAAAAGTGGTGCAAGGATGGACAACTGGTGAACCAGCGACAGGGTCATGGGCTCCCAAGGTTCACTGATGCTCATGGGTAGCGAAAGTTAGCGTACTGAGGAGGGGGCTGCGGGGACGGTCCGCCCCGGTGCCACTCACTAGAGGGGTGCCCGGGGAGGAAATTTTCACAGGGGTGGCATTCCCATCCAGCAGCAGCAGGATTCTCTGTTCTCGCGATCCGCGAGAGCGTTGTCACGGGTTGCCATAGCAACCCGCGGCAAAGCTCTCGCGGATCGCGAGAACAGTGGACCCTGCTGCTGCTGCTGCTGGATGGGAAACGAGGATGCAGAGTTATGGGCCCCTCTTCACTGCCCATCTAAAGCTGTGCCACCGGACCACCAGTCGAGGAGGATGGGACGGGCAGGTAAGTGGCAGCACTTATTTCACACAACATACACACTGCATCTGCATACATTATACACACACTGCATACACTACACACACACTTCACACACTATACACACACTGCATACACTATACACACACTGCATAAACACTGCACACTGCATGCACTATACACACACTGCACACACTATACACACACTGCATACACTATACACACACTGCACACTACATACACTATACACACACTGCATACACTATACACACACTGCACACTGCATACACTATACACACACTGCATACACTACACAGACTGCATACACTATACAAGCACACACGCAAACACACACTTATACATGTGCATCTGTATGTCTGTGTATCTGTATGTGTATCTGTGTTTGTTTCGGTGTGTCTGTGTATATGTATGTATGTGTCTATCTGTATGTTTGCCTGTGTCTCTCTCTGTATGTGTGTTTGTATCTGTATGTGTGTCTGTATCTGTGTATGACTGTGTTTCTATATAACTGCATGTGTGTACGTGTGTCTGTGTATCTGTATGTGTGCCAGTGTGTGTATATGTACATACATCTCAGCATTTCGTCTACACTACACACAAATACAACCCTGCATCCAAATGTCAACACTACATAAAAAGACACCACCATATTCAAAAACCACACTACAGAAAAATGCACGCCTGCATTCAAATGGCAATACGTGCAAACACACCCGTACATTCACTCACACAAACTCCATGCAAAAACATACTCACATAAAAAAATATACAAACACTACTCAGTGCCAAATGTGCAGTTGTTTTTTACATTTCAAAGTTGGGAGGGGGGTAGGGGAGTGCCAAATAAAGGATCCGCCCCAGGTGCCAAATGCTCCAGGTACGCCCCTGGTTAGCCCGTCTGGTCCGATTACACAGAATTGTTAATACTGACAATGATAGAAAGATGTGTGAAAACAAAGTACATTACAGGTTGCTGGTCTGATGAATCGCATTTTCTTTTATATCACGTGGATATATGCAGTTTACCTGGGGAATAGATGCCAGCAGGATGCACTATAGGAAGGAGGCAGGCCAGTGGAGGCAATGTTATGGGTTCTATGCTACTTTGTCACAAACCACCTACCTAGAGATTGTTGCAGACCACATACACCCATTCATGGCAATTGTGCTCCCTGATGGTAGTAGCCTCTTTCAGCAGGATAATGCACCCTGCCACACTGCATATATACATATATACATGTATACTTGCATATACATACAAACATGATTAATCAAACACACTCATACACATACATATGTTGACAATATTGTTTTGAAAATACATACACAAACAGCAAAACATACACCATTAAACATACATACATACATGCATACACAAGTAGGCAAAGAACATCTACATTTACATACATACACAAATATGCAAATACATAAATGTTCACAATTTAATTGCCCCTTCCTCCTTTCTCATGATTCTTATTTCATTTCCCCTTGCTCCTATCTCATGTTCCCAATTGAATTGTTTTTTTTGTCTAATGCCCCCCATTTGATGGCCTTCTTCTTTGTATCTTATGATTCCACTTTTAAATTCCCATTCCCTCCATTAATTTTCAGGTGATGTAGTGTACAATGTGTCGGAGCAGTAGTGAATTGTTTGCTCTTGTCATGCTACTAATATTGCTAGTTTGAAGCCCTGGTTAAATGATGACTTGGGATATAACATCTTCCCAGCCTCCATCTGCTCTTGCTTCCTATGGTCTGAACTACACAGTAAAAGTGGGAGCAATATGAAGTTCCAAACTGCTTCTTCCACACAGTGTGTATGGGAGGTCTTCAATGCAGACAGCAATTCCTACGAAGTGATACTAGGTATCAGTGAAGTTCTAGCTCAAATCTGTAGTTCTAGACCATTAGTAATAAACATTAAAGTGCTTCATCCCAAACAGGCAGAGGAGGTAATTCTCAATGGCAAAATAGCAGATGCACAACCAGGGCTTTCCAGGAGCCCACTCAGGCTCTAGTCATGGTCAGTCCCCTAGCGATGCCACTGCTGTCTGTAATGTCCTTAGTTTTTTCTTCCCTCAGGGTTCTGTCCTGGGTCCACTTCTCTTTAATCTAATTATAAATTATCTTGAAGTGGGCATTGAAAGCCATTTGTCTGTGTTTGCAGATGACACAAAACTAGGTAAGATAATACAGTCTGAACCTGATATAACGTATCTACAGAGGGATTTGGTTACATTGGGGGACTGGGCAGGCAAGTGACAGATTAGTTTCAATACAGATAAATGCAAAGTCATGTCTTTTGGAATAAGGAACCCACAAGCCACTTACATATTAAATGAGTTAGATTCATGAAATGAAAAGAACTTGGGAACAAATAGAGAAACAAACTAAGCAACAATATGCAGTGCCAGTCATTGCAAAAGCTAGTCTGGTACTTTCCTATATAAAATGGGTTTTGATTTGCATGATTAAAATAGAATTTTACCTCTTTATAAATCAATGGTAAGACCATTTACAGTGCAATTCTGGTTACCACTTTTACCGAACCATAATACAGAACTAGAAAAAGTGCAGAGGCAAGCTACAAAATTAGTAAAGGGCATTGAAAACATTAGTTATGAAGAAAGGCTACCTCGGAGGGATATATAATAGCACTTTACAAATATAGACAGGGTCAATACAAACTGCTATATTCTAACCTGTTCCTTAGCCAACATACACAACAGACAAGAGGTTACTCATTGAGACTGGAAGAAATATGTTTTTGCTTACTGCAGAGGAAAGGGTTATTCGCAGTAAGGACAATAAAGATTCTATCAAATTCTACAGGTATTTAAAAAAAAGTATTTTTTGAATAAACAGAATAATCAGTGATGTCATTGATATGTATGTGAACAGTTTGTTGATCTAAGGAGAAATCTGATTGCCATTAAGGAGTCAAGAACGAGTATTTTCTCTTTTTGTGGCATAATTGGAAATGGCTACAATTGTTTTTTGTTATGTTTCGGATCAATGGCAAAAAGGAAAAGGAATGGGTTTCAAGTTGGGTGTTGATGGACTTTAGTCTTTTTTTCAAGACTACTTTTTAAGCATTTCCATGGCATGGTATTGCGTGTACACTGGACAACAAAAGTGTTGTTTAGTAGTCTTCTGTAGGGATTTCTAATTGTAATTGATATTAACAAAACAGTACGGACCATTAGAGTATTAAACCCAGGATTGGCTACTTTACACTGCTCGATTGAAAGCCCATGGGGCGTGATCTCCGTGTAACCGGCAGGAGGAGAGTGCCCTTTGCTGTTCTCCCCTCCTGCAGGTCACTGCATGTAGCGTGGCCGAGCGGGTTGACCACCACCTACCCGGTCTGACAGGAAATACAACAAACTACTTCCTGTCAAACTGGGACAGGAAATCAGATCCTCCGCCACAGACCGCCCGCTTAGCCACATGGATGGAGGTGTGGGAGGAACAATGAGAGGTATGGAGGGTGACAAAATGTACAGGAGGGGAGCGGGTACAATAATAGGTACAAGGGTGGGGCAATAATAGGTAAGAGGGGGGGCAATAAAAGTTACAGGGGGGGGACAATAATAGGTACAGGGGGAGAGAATCAAAGGTATGGGAGGGGGGACAATAAAAGGTGCAAGAGGGGAGGGAGGACAATAATACTCTACAGGAGGGGAGGATGGAAAATAAAAGGTACAAGGGGTGGGCAAATATAGGTACAAGAAGGGAGGGGACAATACAAGGTACAGGTGGGGAGGGGACCAATAATAGGTACATGAGTGGAGGGGGAAACAATAATAAGTAAGGAGGGATTGGAACAATAAAAGGTATGGGGGTACAATAATAGATAAAGGAGTGGAGGGGGGACCATAAAAGGTACGGGGGGCAATAATAGGTACAAGAGGGGAGGGGGCCAATAAAAGGTACAGATGGGGAGGGGGAACAATAATAAGTAAGGGGGGAAGGAACAATAAAAGGTAAGGGGGCAATAATAAGTACAGGAGTGGAGGGAGGACAATAAAAAGTACAGGAGGGGAAGGAGGACAATAATAGGTACAGGATGGGAAGGGGGAAACAATAATAGGAATAGGAGGTGAGGGGGACAATAAAAGGTACACGAGGGGATGGGGCAACAATAATAGGTAGAGAAGGGGAGAGGGGACAATGAAAGATACAGGAGGGAAGAAGGTACTATAAATGGTTCATGAGGGGAGACAATTAAAGGTATGGAGTAGACAAAAAAAGGTAGAGGAAGGGGACAATAAAAGGCACAGAAAGGACATTAAAAGGCAATGGAGGGCTGGGAGGCACAAAGAGACATACAGAGGGGCACAGGGCACAAAGAGACACACAGAGGGACCGAGGAGGCACACAGAGAAACTCAGAGGGGCCGAGGGAGCACAAAGACACACAAAAGGGGACAAAAAGACACACAGAGGGGCTGGGGGAGGAAGAGATGCATAGAGGGGCTCAAGGAAATAAGAGGGAAAAAGGGGATAGAGGGGAATAAGAAGAAGCACAATGGGCCTAGGGGGAAGAAATAGATGCACAAAGGTGCTGGGGTAAAAAGACACGAAAATGTGTTGGGGAGAAAGAGCCACACAAAAGAGCTGGGGGGGAAGAAAGAGACACAGAATGGGGTAGGGGGATGAAAGACACACAAAATGGCTGGAGGGAAGAAAGGGACAAACAAAGGGGCTAGAGGAATTAAAAGATACACAAGGGGGGTTGTAAGAAACACATGAGGGATAATATACAGCAGAGGGGTGTGTAAGACACACCAATGGGAAATGGTGGGTAAGACATTCAAAAAATGGGATATACAACACTAAAGGGGGGTAAGAAATTCAAAAGGGGGTTACAAGACACACAGATGAAGATACGTTTTGAGGAGGGGAGTGAAGGGGTAGGGAGCAAAATGCATCTTCGATCAGCCTCAGGGACGTTTTAGCCGCAAGGCAAACAAGGCATTTGCCTTGGGCGGCATTTTCCAGGGGGCGGCAAAAAAGCCGCCCCCAAACGCCCAGGGCAAATGCCTTGTTAGCCTTGCGGCTAACTGTCATGCCGGTCGGGCTGATGGGCTGGCTGCTGGGTGGGCGGCACTGGCGAGGGAGCACTTTCCCCTGAGCTCTCTGCTCAGCTCCCTCGCGTGCCGCCCGCAGAGTGAGGCTGGGAGCCGGAACATGATGTCATATTCCGGCTCCCAGCCTCACTCTGCGGGCGGCACGCGAGGGAGCTGAGCAGGCAGCTCAGGGGAAATTGCTCCCTCGCCAGTGCCGCCCACCCAGCAGCCAGCCCAGCAGCCCGACCGGCAGCCCCAGGGAGAGGGAGAACCCCCCAGCATTCCTAAAGGTAAGGAGGCTTGGGGGGGGGTTAAATTAAAAAAGTGAGTGTTAATGTGAGTGAGTGTGTTTGTCTGCTAATGTGTGTCTGTTAGTGTGTGTTAGTGTGAGTGTGTCTGCTAGTGTGTGTGTGTCTGTTAGTGTGTGTGTGTGTGTCTGTTAGTGTGTGTGTGTGTGTCTCTGTTAGTGAGTGTGTGTGTCTGTTAGTGTGTGTGTGTGTGTGTGTCTGTTAGTGTGTTTGCCTGTTAGTGAGTGTGTGTTAGTCTGTTAGTGAGTGAGTCTGTTAGTGAGTGTGTGTGTGTCTGTTAGTGAGTATTTGTTTCTGTCAGTGAATGTCAGTGAATGTTTGTGTATTTAGAATGCGGGGCAGGGGGGAAGGGTTAAGTGGGGGTGGCGCGTGGAGGGGTCGTCTGAGTTTTGTCCTGCCTAGGGCAGCACAAAACCAGGATACACCACTGCCCAGCCTGCTAGTTTATGGGACATTTCTTCATATAATTTTGAGTGTATTTACCTCTCCACAACCATTAAAACTGCAGGAGGTTGTGTTTTTTTTTCCACATTCATGCTATGGAGTATATGGCTGTCAGTAGACATGTGTACTCTACATATTTAGGCATGAAGTTTAGAAATATGTGCAGTAAATACATCTCTGGTTGCATGGGTAGTTTGTGCCCAGATACCATATACATTAATTGTTGGATGTGTTTCCAATATAGGGTTAAGATTTAGCAATATCAGAATATATGGCTCATGGAACCTGTGTTTTCTATACACCTCTGTCAGTGTCTTATAAGGTGCCATGGAAATGACCGAACCTACCAACTTTTGTTTATGTAACAATGGTAAAATTAGCTTAAAGGTAATTTAACAAACCAAACCAATGATACTCTGCACTAAAACTAACATAAAGCTTCGACAAATTGTTTAGATCACTTTGAAGCTGCAAATAAAATATGGTTGAGATGGTGCCTGATTAGTGATGTCCCGAATGGTTCGCCGGCAAATGGTTCTCGGCGAACATAGCTTGTTCGCATTCGCCACGGATGGCGAACATATGCGATGTTCGGTCCGCCCCCTATTCATCATCATTGAGTAAACTTTGACCCTGTACCTCACAGTCAGCAGACACATTCCAGCCAATCAGCAGCAGATCCTCCCTCCCAGACCCTCCCACCTCCTGGACAGCATCCATTTTAGATTCATTCGGAAGCTGCATTGTTTTTTTTTTTTAGACAGAAGTGTGTTATATTTGAGCATGCTAGGCTAAACGTGCGTATATTATGGCTAGTTGCACTGAGGGTATGAGTATATAGCAGTACATTGTTGTGAAAGATGGCTGTCATGTTTAGGGTGTAGCTTGCACGTTATCAACTGTGTATTTATATCAGCAGCTCCACCACTAGTTATAAATCAAGTGTGAGTTGCCCCATGAGATGAGACTAGTGAATAACATAATACATGAACGGTTAAGGTAAAGGCATATAAGGAACTACGACAATAAACTCTTTAGGAGGTGAAATAATGACAGGTTTAAACGCTTGCTACTTTACGATTAGTTAATGTGCAGAGAGCAGTTCATGTGATCAAAGGCATGGTGTGGAGGATCGGCTGTAGTGGGACATGCTTGGCAGGCTGCTGTTTACTGCTTGTGCTCATCCGATCCCTTCTGGGCACCAGGTGCAGACCCTGGGAGTCCCTGATACCTGGAACAACAAAGGCAAGTCACTGGCTGAGTGCCGGGTTCGCGGCTTGAGGTGGTGGAAGCTTGTTTTGTCGGGTGGTCAGATCTGTCCCGGTGGTGCTTCACGTCCATTGTGGGATTGTGGTGGCTTAAGGTGGAGGCGAGTGCTTTTCGTGGGGCAGGCTCTGCATTTCTGTTTGTGCCTCCGGTCCTGTCTACGACGCCTTTTGCGTTGGTGGATTTTAATGGGGACTGCTTCGCTTAGCTGTGTTGGAGCTTGTTGGGTCTGTGGTGGAGCTTGTTGAGGCTTCCTGCTTGTTATTTGCTTCCAAAATTGATTAAAGTCTGTCCAGCTTAGACTCAATATCCTGCCATGCTTTGCTGGTACCAGGAGGACACGCGGCTGCTGCCATATTGGGAGAGTCGCAGATGAGTATGTGTCAGGGTACCTGAGGCCTCTACCTCTGAGAGAGGTAGAGCCTTAGAAGTTTATCCGTCCAGAAGGGCTGTTTCCTCCGTCCCTCGCGGTCCTTCCGGTCATTTACACGCCGGCCGCGAGGGATCCACTTCCTTTTGTAACACGACGCCCAGCAGTCGACGTCATGACGCCAACCCGGACTGACCTGTCACTCAATTGTCTGGAGACTAATCAGGACTCGTCGGAGGCGTGTCTACTCTCCTGAGCCAGGGTATTTAACAGTGCTTCTTCCATTTGCTCATTGCCCTGTCGTGGTTCTAGCCTGTATAGTCACCCAGCGCTCTTGTATTCCAGTTATCCTTTTGGTTCCGACCCGGCTTGTTTGTATTACTCTGCTTATCTCTATTTCCCTTTGACCCGGCTTGTTCCTCGCTTACCTGTCTTTTCGTTCCCTCGACCTCGGCTTGTCTTTGACCATTCTCTATATCTCCGTACGTTAGTCCGGCCATTCTAAGGTCCGGTATACGTACCTTTCTACTGTCTGTACTCTGCGTGTTGGATCCCTGTCCCGATCCTGACATTACGACAGGGCCAATGGATCCTGCAAGTACAAACAGTCAGCTTGGTCCTTCCGATCCTAGGTTTGAAGCCATGGAACACAGAATGGATCAGATGGCCCTAGCACTACAGGCGTTATTATCTCGTGCTAATAACCCACCAGAGGAGACGCGTACTACTTCTATTTCCCCTGTGAGTTCAGGCCTAGAGGTAGCCACTGTAGGTGCCTCTTCCCGTATTACCTCACCAGTACGTTATGGTGGTTCACCTGAGAAATGTCGTGGTTTTTTAAACCAGATCAGTATCCACTTTGAATTACAACCTCGCTCCTATCCTACAGATAGGGCGAAGGTTGGATTTATTATCACCTTACTCATTGAGAGAGCTCTGAGATGGGCCAACCCATTATGGGAGAATGATAACCCGTTAGTATATAATTATAATGCCTTTGTAGCTGCCTTTAGAAGAACTTTTGACCCCCCTGGTAGAAAGGTCAATTACTAGATTACTTTTGCGCCTGAGACAAGAGAACCGAACACTTGTGGATTATGCACTAGAGTTCAGGTCTTTGGCGGCAGAAGTTAAGTGGAATGAGCAGGCTTATATAGATGTATTTTTGAACGGGCTATCAGATGTAATCCTTGACGAGGTTGCTACTAGAGAGCTTCCTGAAAATTTGGAGGATTTAATTTCGTTCATATCTCGTATTGATGAGCGTTTAAGAGAGAGACAGAACACTCGAGAGAGGAACTTTAGACCTTCCTTTAAATTAGCTCCCGCATTTCAAAGTCCTGATTCCACTACCTCACTGTTTCCTGAACCTATGCAGATAGGCAATACTCGCCTCTCAGAAGAGGAAAGACAGTACAGGAGAAGGGAGGGATTGTGTATGTATTGTGGTGCCAGAGGTCACTTACGCCTGAATTGTCCTAATCGCTCGGGAAACGCCCGCACCTAAGTTTCTCTAGAGGACAGGCCATGGGTGTTTCTATTTTGTCCTCTACTCATAACTATAAAGATCACAGGCTTCTGCTACCAGTTTCTTTAACTTGGGAGAAGGGAGTACTAAAGACCATGGCTTTGATAGATTCCGGAGCTGCTGAGAATTTTATCGACCAGGCCTTTGCTACTAAACACACTATCCCATCCCAGTTAAGGGATACACCCTTGGCCGTTGAGGCCATAGATGGTAGACCTTTACTTGAGCCTGTTATCTTTCGTGAAACCATACCCGTTAACTTAACTGTTGGTATCTTACACGAGGAAAACTTATCGCTTATGCTTATTTCGTCCCCTTCTGTTCCCATAGTCCTGGGTTACCCATGGTTAAAGAGACATAACCCTATTATTGATTGGGAGTTAGGGGAGATACTCTCATGGGGCCAGGGTTGCCAGGATAGGTGTTTACGGAGGGTTTCTCCATTGGGTATAATTAACACACCAGGTAGTTCTACCCAGTCTACAGATTTACAGATACCGCCTCGGTACCTGGATTTTTTTTTTTTTTTTTAAATTCTTTATTTATTCCAGTGCAAAACATCACAAGCAATACATGCACAGTAATACAGAAATTCCAAACATAAAGCAAGTATATTGATACCGTTACATGAAATACCAACAAGAGGCGTGAACTAGCATGAATTTCCAGGTCACCCTGTCACGTATCCCCATAAGCATGCCCAACTCCCGTTCACCACAGAAATCAAAAACCCCACAGGAGCTTGGATGTTCCGCCTGGCTTTTTTGTTATTATATAAAACAGTAATCGGTTAACCGATGAATAAGGTCGGCCGCACCTCCATCGCAAATTTGAGGAAAGAAGCATCTCGATAGAGTTTAGCACCCCAGCGTACTACCTTTCCTGTAGCATTAGCGTCACTCAAAAATAGTTCCGCTACGTGCGGCTCAGCCGTAAGAAGATTAAGAGACAGGAGAAAAGAGAAAGATGAAAGGTAGAGCCCGAGAGGTCGGGGCCTTAGAGAATGGGATAGAGAGAGAAGGAGGAGGGGGGGGGGGGGGAGGGGGGGGTATCCGAGGAGTGAAGCCCCTCACGAAGCCTCGTGAGGGGTATGACGCCCGATCATCACTATCTCATACAGGATTAATTAGTTCTTCTCCCTGTAGGTCGTATCTAGTCCGCCTAAAAAACCGCCTAACACAGAGGTCCCCTAGTAACATCTAGACGCCCCAATCAGTCCCTACCGTCTTAATCGCTGACAGTGCAATCTATCCAGGGGCCCCAAAGTTTGTCAAATTTCTTCGTTGTCCCCCTCACCCGAGCTGTCAACTTGTCCATCAGAAAGGTGTCTTTTATTTTTTGTATCACCGTCGCTATCGTAGGGGTCTCCCCCTGTAGCCATACCTGCGCCAGAGCTCTCCTAGCCGACAGATTTATCTTTTGGACAAGGGCCTGTTCCATTTTCGTCCAACCATCCATGGATCTAGACAGTAGGAACACCCACGGGTCTAGCCTCACTTCCCTGCCTAAAATTTCCCTCAGTAAAGCAGCTACTCGTTTCCAATAGGCTTGCGCCTCCAGGCACTCCCACCACATGTGGATATACGTGCCCTTGTGACCGCAACCTCTCCAACAGAGGTCCGTCGGGTTTTTGCCCATCCGGTGCAGCGTTACTGGGGTTGTGTACCACCTGAATAACGTCTTATAGGATTGTTCCTGCAGCGAGACGCACACCGACGATTTTGCCGCGGCCTCCCATATCTCTTGCCATTCTATTCCTTCCAATACCTCGTTAAGATCTGCCTCCCACCTATGTATGTATGTGATGTCACCCCATTCTAGCGTACTTGTGCTCAAGTGGGAATACAAGCACGAGATCAGGCCCGTAGGGAACTGTTCCCTCTTACACATTTTTTCAAAGAATGTTAATTGCATCGTTGCAGCCGCCTTGATCCTGAAACCCCGGGCAAAAGCTCTGCTCTGTAGTGCATCGAATGTGATGAAGGTGCCGTTTTCAAAGAGGTCACACAACCGCTGTAATCCTGAGTTTTCTATACCCTTGAAATCTCGAGGGCACATGCCCGGTATAAACTTTTTATTTCGCAAAAATGGGGTCATGGGTGATGGTACAGAAGCCAGTCTGTATTTAAGTACTGCAGCGTCCCAGACCCTAAGGGAAGTGTGAATCGCTGCGCAATCCACTCGATCTGCTGGTCTATGTTCCTTAGGAATCCACATAAGAAATTGTGGTCTATCTGGGCCCATCATGGTGGATTCCAGATCCACCCACCTCCGCTCCCCTGGGGGGGAGTGCCACAGTGCAATCTGAGTCAATTGAGCCGCCACATAATAAAAATATAAGTTCGGGAGACCAAGGCCTCCCCTGTCTTTTGCCCTATACAGGACGTTGCGGGAAACCCTTTGCCTTTTATTCTGCCAGATAAACCTTCCTATGGCCTGTTGAAGCGGTCCCAAGGCGGATTTACTCAAGTGGACTGGCAGAGCCTGGAACAAAAAAAGTATCCTAGGCAGCACATTAATTTTTACTGAATGCAATCTTCCGATCCACGAGATCGGCTTGTCTACCCATGTCTCCATGTCAGCTATCAACTGTCTAATCAGTGGGATATAATTTTGCCTATGGAGTTGAGAGGGGTCCGCTGTCAACCAAATGCCCAGGTATTTAATCTGGTCCTTCTCTATCCGTAGGTGATAGGTCCTCCCTATAGACGCTGCGTCTTCGTCCGTCATACCTAAGGGGATCGCGCTCGATTTATGCAGGTTGACCTTATATCCCGACACCTCCCCGTATGCTTCCAGCATCCTAGTCAGTGCCTCCATGGAGGCCTCCGGTTCTGTTAACGTCAACAAGACGTCATCTGCGAAACCCGAAACAACGTATTGTGTGTCTCCCACCAAGATACCCTTAACATCAGGAGCTTCTCGTATGGCCTGCATGAGGGGCTCCAGCGAGAGCACGAATAGCAGCGGTGAAAGAGGGCAACCCTGCCTCGTACCATTGCTCAGGTGGAACGGTTCGACTCGCGCTCCCGAAATTTGAATCTGTGCCCTAACGTTGGAGTACATAGCTTGAATAGTTGTAATAAACGGGGCCGGCACGCCATAGTGTCGCAACACCTCAAATAAGTAAGGCCATTTCACTCTATCGAATGCCTTTTCGGCATCTAGGGACAACAGTAGTGTCGGGGTGCCCTTCGTGACCTGCCTCCCTATGAGATCTATATTGCGTCTCGTGTTCTCGAAAAGTTGTCTCCCAGGTATAAAGCCCACCTGATCCGGGTGAATCATACCCGTAAGGAGTGGGCCTAATCTGCCCGCAAGCACCTTTGCCAAGATCTTTGAGTCGTGGTTGATCAAGGAAATAGGGCGAAAGTTCTCCGGGACCGAGTCGTCCCTTCCAGGTTTGGGCAATAGAACGATATTCGCCAAGGACATATCTCTATCAGGCGTCCCCCCATCCATCAACTCATTAAACCAGGGTTCCAAGTGAGGGAGGAGTTCTTCCCGGAAGGTTCTATAGTAGCTCCCCGAAAAGCCATCAGGTCCAGGTGCTTTGTTGCTTTTCAAGGCGGATATTGCCGCGTCTATCTCCTCTCCCGTGATACGGCTTCCCAGTACATTCGAAACCGCTGCTTCTAGTTTAGGGAGTCGTAATCCAGATAGGAAATTCTGAATCCCTTCTAGTTCCCGGCCCGTGTCCGTGGCGCCTTCCGAAGAGTGGTTATAAAGTTTAGCGTAAAAATCTGAGAACACCGTGGCTATGTCTGTGGGGTTTGTCTGGTAGATACCCGCTTCATTCTTGATCCTCGTAATGTGTGTGCTCCTTTGCCGTGGTCGAAGGGATCTAGCTAGCAAGGTATCCATCTTGTTCGCCTTCTCATAGAAGGTGCGCTTGGCCCATATCATAGCCCTTGCGGTATCATCCAGGAGCGGTTCTCTAATCGAGATCCTTATGTTCTGCAATGATGTCAAATTGGCAGGCGTAGGGTCCGATTTGTGTCTGTTTTCCGCCGTTCTCAATGCTTCCAGTAATGTGGCCAATCGTTGAAATTTACGTCGCTTCCTCAACGTCGCTTCTCTGATCAGTACACCCCTAATGACCGTCTTATGGGCTGCCCACACCGTAGCCTTCGTAACTCCTGACTCCGCTTCCCTTTCAAAGTAGTCCCTGAGTTCCGAACGAATAATCTCTACAATAGCTGGATCTTGGAGTAGTAGAGACGTATTCAACCGCCACGACCAAGGGGACACCGCGCTTAGCCTGTCTAGGGTTAGGGAGATATCTGCGTGATCCGACCAGGTTATGGACCCCACCCTGGACTCTGATACCCTGGGAACAGTTAGTGAGTTTACAAGAAACAGGTCTATCCTTGAATACGTGTCGTGAGGTGGCGAGTAGAACGTATAGTCAGTATCGTCTGGATGTTGAGCCCTCCATATATCCAGCAAATCAGTGTGTTGTATAAAAGTGTGTAACAATTTATCTTGCCCTCCCCGTTTGTGCGATCTCGGAGCTCCCCTACAGGGCCCCCTGTCCATTGCTGGGGATGGAGCCGCGTTAAAATCCTCCCCTACGATGACCATACCATGTGGCAGCGAGTTGACCACGCGGGTCATCTCTGTCCAGAATTCCCTGGACTGCTCGTTAGGGGCGTAGAGATTGAGAACATGGATAGTGTGAGAGTGTAAGGACCCTGATACTAAAACATAGCGTCCGCTCGGATCCGTACTGACCTTGCTAACCCTGAGCGGGCATCTATGATGTATAAGAATAGCTACCCCGTTCCTCTTATTGAGTGCTCTGGCCTCAAACGAGGTTCGAAATGTATGATCTTTAAGGGCAAACTTAGCTGATTTCGGCAGGTGCGTCTCCTGCAGGAAGGCTATATCCGGGTTCATGCGCTTCAGTTCCCGAAACATGAGACGTCGCTTTTTAGGGGCATTTAGACCCTTAACATTAAGGGACATTAGTTTCACAGGCATAACTCATCTTGTGGAATATCGCTATTGTGGAGCCTACCGACCCTACCATCTGTGGCCAAGATACTGAGGGCGTTCCTCGATTCCCCCCCCAGAGGAGAGATATGATGGGAAAGGGCAGAGTGGAGAGGGAAAAGAAAAAGTAGAGAGAAGAAGAAGGAAGAACAACATAACATATTGTACAAAAGTCGCCTGGTCTTACCTAAAGCCAGGCTTATCCGGGGTATATGTCCCGTCATCCCCATAACTAAGAAAAGGTTCTGGGATGCTCGGGACATGGACCAGACAATAATGGCACTACTTGAGTGCCAACTGAAGTTAAATATAGGAAAAAACACTGCAGACCCTGCATAACCCTTAACGGCAGGGAGGGCAAACAAAACCGAGTAAATGAGCCAGAGTATCTAATGTCTTATGCTCCAATATGCATAACCAGAGGAGACATAGTTGAGAAGGTATTAATCGTAATTGAACAAATGTATTTCTTTTTGTTGTTTTATTTTGTATTTTTTTTTCCCTTTTTCTTTCTTTCTTTTTTTTTTTTTTTTTTTTTTTTTTAACTATTATTCTTGTTTTTTTTTTCTAATATAAGATATATAGTTTTTTTTTTTTTTTTTTTTGCTAAGTAGAAGTCGTACACACCAATAAAGCAAGCCTAATATAAGGCAATGAATAAACGAATAACCCGGTGCTGAGAGAGTACTGCAAAAGAAATAAACGAATGAGTACATAGGTATAGTGCAAGAATAAACTCGGGCGGATGGCCGCCGGTGCGGAGGGGCGTCCCCCAAGGTGAGACTACGTTCCCAAGCCGGGGATAGGAGGGGCCAGGAGCAGGGAGGGGAAGGTCACTCTACCCCATACTACCTAGGGGGATCCCGGCGCCATCTCGTGGCTCCGGCCCAGACACCACCCTCCCCCACCCATACGGGGACGAGAGAGCGAGCCCACGCTTCCATGCCCCCTGTAGGGCCTAACCATCTAAGCCAACCATAGCAATTACACCTCAAAAAACTAGGGCCCTATTGCCTACCCGGCTCCCCACGGTTCCGTCCCCCACCCGTGCAAACATAATACAACGCAATACAATTGCGCAAAAAAGTACATAGCGACATACATAACAGTAGCCAGACATCATCCCCCCACCTCCCTCCTTGCGGCCGTGGGTTATATAAAAACAGTAGCCCGGGAGAGAGAAAAAAAAGAAAAAGGGAGAGGGGGGGGACAATATCGTCTAAAGGCATGATAGTTCCGTAGTCTACTTTGAGATGCTGGCTAGGAAGCAAATGACCCCCAGTCCCGATCCTCTCCGATCCCCGATCCCCGCACCCCAACATGAGAAAACAGAAATATAAAAATAAACGGTGAATCTGACCACCCCGGCGTGCAGCCCATAAAGAAAAAACATAGGGGGCACGCATAATCAATGAAGGGGCATCATGTCTCAGCAACCCTAACCCACCCAATAAGGGGAATAGGTGCTCCACGAACCCACCCGGGCCCGAGGGCCTTCTCAGGGACCCTCACGGGAGCTCCCCAACCATGCCCCCACTGGGTGAGCCCCAATGGAAATTAGGCTCCAAAAACCCGCCATACCATCCGCCTCTTAAGAGCCCCCCCTCCGGAGTGGAGAGACAAAAAACCCGATCTCCTCTCCGCCAACCACCGCCGGATCCGGGTCGGCCTACCACACCGGGACTCACTCACCCGCCGTGTCCCACTCACCGGGGAGGGGACGCAGCTCCTCTACGGCAGGAGGAAGCTCCGACAGCTCGATCTGGTCTCGGATATCCAGGCTCCTCAGAAACGCCGCCGGGTCTCCGTCCGCGTACAAGGTTTTGGTGCGACCATCCCGGAACGCCAACAAACGGAATGGAAAGCCCCAAGCGTATTTCACTCCATGCCTCTGTAGGAGCCCCGTCACAGGGCGCCACAGCCTTCTTTTTTGGAGTGTGGCCGGTGTCAGGTCTTGAAACAGGGTGAGTTCTACCCCGCCATACCTGATTGGGCCCTCTCTACTCCTCTTCAGCAGGGCTTCTTTCGTCTGGTAGAAGAGAAACTTAATAATCACGTCCCTCGGGCGGTTGTCAGTCGCTCTTCTTGCCCTGAGAGCTCTGTGCGCTCTCTCGATATGCCACTGATTATCCGGCATGTCCGGCAGCAAAGGCTTCAGGATCTTAGTGACCACTTCCAGCAGCGGGCCCTCACCTTCCTGTTCGGGTAGACCCCGAAGCCTGATGTTGTTCCGCCTGGACCTGTTCCCCAGGTCGTCCAGGGCAGATTCCGCCGCGGTCAATCTGGAAGACAGCTGGTTAATCTGAGCCGTAGCGGCATTGTGGGCCACGACCGTGGACTCCACACGCTGCTCCAGCACCGCCGTCCTCGCTCCCAAGGCCTGAATTTCGGCCTTGACCTCGTGTGTGTTTCTGGTGATTTCCGCAGCTAAGTAACCGCGAACCTCCGCCAGTTTTGCTAGGATTTGCGCAGTATTAGCTTCCGACACTTCCGAGGCCGCCGCCGCTCCCGGGCTAGAGGGTGATCTCGGAGCCATCGGGCTTTCCCGTCCGCCATCTTGGGCTTGCGATTGCATGGCGCGGGAGGCCGCAAACAGATCAGTCACCGTGGCTCCGTGTTCCGATGGCTTTTTGGACTGTTTCTTCGGTGCCCGCCTGTCCATAATGGCTCCCCCGGTTATTTTCTCGTCCAGGTCAGTGTTTTTAGCGCTATTGTAAGCTTATGGCATCGTGGTCCTAACGGAGCTTCAGGAGGACACGTCCATCTTGCTCCGGCTTCAGACCACGCCCCCCGGTACCTGGATTTAAAAGCAGTATTCGACAAAAAAAATGCTGATACTATACCTCCACACAGGACTTTTGACTGTAAAATTAATCTGCTACCTGGCACCATGCCTCCGAGGGGTAATGTATATCCTCTATCCACCAAAGAGAATTCAGTTCTAGAGGAATATATTCGGGAGAATCTAGACAAAGGATTCATTAGGAGATCTTCTTCTACTGCCGGGGCTGGTTTTTTTTTTTGTTAAAAAGAAGGATGGTTCCCTAAGACCTTGCATTGATTACCGAGGTTTGAATAAAATAACCATCAGAAATGCCTATCCGATCCCCTTGATTACCGAGCTGTTTGATCGCCTAAAGGGCTCTAAAATTTTCACCTAGTTGGATCTCAGAGGGGCATATAACTTGGTGAGAATCCAGCAAGGACACGAGTGGATGACAGCGTTCAATGCCCGTTATGGGCATTATGAATACACGGTCATGCCTTTTGGTCTTTGTAACGCACCGGCAGTATTTCAGGATTTGATTAATGAAGTTCTCAGGGAATTTCAACATGATTGTGTTATTGTGTACCTGGACGACATACTCATACACTCTAGAGAGATTGAGACCCACCACAGACAAGTCAGAAAGGTATTACACAAACTTCTTCAACATGGGTTATACTGCAAATTGGAGAAATGTAGTTTTGACCAGTCTCAGATAGACTTTCTTGGTTCCGTGATTTCTGGGGAAGGCTTTAAGATGGATCCCGACAAACTCCAGTCTATTTTAGATTGGCCATTGCCTAAGGGACTCAAGGCTATTCAGAGGTTTATTGGTTTCTCCAATTATTATAGGTGCTTCATTAAGGGATACTCTTCTATTATTGCGCCTATTACCAATATGACCAGACAGGGGGCTGATACTAAGACTTGGTCTACTGAGGCTCTCGTTGCTTTCAAGACTCTCAAGGAACTTTTTGCCTCTGCTCCAATTTTAGTCCACCCTGATACGACTCTGCCGTTCCTACTCGAGGTCGATGCCTCTGAGACAGGCGTAGGTGCTGTTCTGTCACAAAGGCTGGGTGTGGACAAACCACTACACCCTTGTGGTTTTTTTTCCAAGAAACTGTCTGGCCTTGAGAGCAGGTATGACATCGGTGATAGGGAATTATTAGCGGTCATTATGGCTTTGAAGGAGTGGAGACATTTATTGGAGGGGACCTTACATCCTGTTACCATTTTAACGGATCACAAGAACTTGTCCTATATTGGGGAGGCTAAGCGACTGTCCGCCAGACAAGCTCGTTGGTCCTTATTCCTGACTCACTTCAATTATGTACTTACTTATAGACCTGGTTCTAAGAACTCTAAAGCCGATGCTTTGTCTCGCCAATATGAACCTTCTACTATATCTGAACCTGTTCTTTCCTCTATAGTTCCGAAATGCAATATTATCGCTAACACGAATCTTAGGATTCACTCTCCGTTACTTGCCGAGATCTTAAAGCTGCAACATCTAGCCCCTAAACAGACTCCCGGGGATCGACATTTCGTTCCTCCTGCTCTTCAACTGGAACTGTTACAATGTTTCCACAACAGCAAGGTGGCTGGACACCCTGGCATTCGCAAGACGTGCGCTTTGATCTCCAAAGACTTCTGGTGGCCTGCTTTACGTAGGGATATCAAAGATTTCATCAGTGCGTGTGAGGTTTGTACTAAGACCAAGCAACCTCATACTCTTCCATGTGGATTTCTGCATCCCTTAGAGGTTCCAGAAAAGCCCTGGTCCTGCTTGGCTATGGACTTTATTGTCGATTTACCTATATCTAAAAAACAGACTGTTATCCTCACCGTGGTTGACAGATTCACCAAGATGGCTCACTTCGTTCCTCTGCCTAAACTTCCATCTTCTCCCGAGTTGGCAGAGATATTCGCAAGGGAGATTTTTCGTTTACATGGGATACCCTCCCAAATTGTATCTGACAGAGGTTCCCAATTTGTTTCTCGTTTTTGGAGATCCTTCTGCTCTCAACTGGGTATCAAATTGAATTTCTCTTCCGCCTATCATCCTCAGTCTAACGGAGCTGCTGAACGCACCAACCAAAAGATTGAACAATATTTACGTTGTTTTGTTTCCGAACACCAGGACGATTGGGTCGGTTTGATTCCTTGGGCGGAGTTCGCGTACAACAATCTCGTTTGCGATTCTACTCATTCAAGCCCCTTCTTCATGAATTATGGCTTTCATCCATCCATTCTTCCCTCGGTTTCTCCTTCCCAAGGGGTACCGTCGGTTGATGTTCATGTTGCCAATTTGAGGAAGTTGTGGGATCAGACTCGACAAATTCTTCTGCACAATCCTATGCTGGTTAAGAAACACGCTGATAAACGTAGAAGGTCGGCTCCGGTTTTTGTTCCAGGCGATAGAGTATGGCTAAGTACTAGAAACATTCGTTTAAAAGTGCCTTCCATGAAGTTCGCTCCTCGTTATATTGGACCTTACAGGGTTCTGACTAGAGTTAACCCAGTTGCGTATCGTCTAGCTCTCCCATCTGCCTTACGCATCCCTAACTCCTTTCATGTTTAATTGCTGAAACCGCTAGTCTGCAACAGATTTTCCTCCACGGTATCCTCTCCTCGCTCTGTTCAGGTGGAGGGTCAGGAGGAGTATGAGGTCAACTCTATCATCGATTCTCGAATATCCCGGGGGAGAGTACAATATCTGGTCGACTGGAAAGGATATGGTCCTGAGGAGAGGAGTTGGGTACCTCAAGAGGATGTTCATGCTCCTCGCCTCCGCAGGGCGTTTCACTCCCGCTTCCCATCTCGTCCCGGTTCCTTCCGCCCGGTGGGCGTATCTGAGAGGGGGGGTACTGTCAGGGTACCTGAGGCCTCTACCTCTGAGAGAGGTAGAGACTTAGAAGTTTATCCGTCCAGAAGGGCTGTTTCCTCCGTCCCTCGCGGTCCTTCCGGTCATTTACACGCCGGCCGCGAGGGATCCACTTCCTTTTGTAACACGACGCCCAGCAGTCGACGTCATGACGCCAACCCGGACCGACCTGTCACTCAATTGTCTGGAGACTAATCAGGACTCGTCGGAGGCGTGTCTACTCTCCTGAGCCAGGGTATTTAACAGTGCTTCTTCCATTTGCTCATTGCCCTGTCGTGGTTCTAGCCTGTCTAGTCACCCAGCGCTCTTGTATTCCAGTTATCCTTTTGGTTCCGACCCGGCTTGTTTGTATTACTCTGCTTATCTCTATTTCCCTTTGACCCGGCTTGTTCCTCACTTACCTGTCTTCTCGTTCCCTCGACCTCGGCTTGTCTTTGACCATTCTCTATATCTCCGTACGTTAGTCCGGCCATTCTAAGGTCCGGTATACGTACCTTTCTACTGTCTGTACTCTGCGTGTTGGATCCCTGTCCCGATCCTGACAGTATGTCAGCCTGGGCGGCTGTGCTCTGTGCGTCCATTAGCTCCAGACAGCCTCTCAGGGGTGGACCGGGATAACCCCCACCGGTCCGAGAGGGGGTAACGGAGCTCCTGCCGGGAAGTAGCTGCTCCTGGGTCCCAGGATTGGAAGATCAGCCGCCTCTCCCGCCCGGTGAGCACCAGGCCACACTTGCCACGCGGAGGTAAGTAAGACTCTGTCGAGTTGCTGACCGCTATTAAGCATGTCGGGTCGGTCAGGTAGGAGCAGCATTGCTGGGTCATCCCCTTCTGGGGTGAAATTCGCTTGTTGATAGCTGCTTAAAGTGAGATATTGAGGGAGCTCACACGAAGTGCGTCTTTCCTCCATGACAGCTAGGCCCCGCCCCCCGGAGAGGAGGGACAGTATAGCTGCTGCTGATTTAATAGGGAAATCGATAGCTAGGCTAGTGTATTCAGTGTCCACTACAGTCCTGAAGGACTCATCTGATCTCTGCTCATAGGCGTGCGCAGCCTGTTGCATTAGGGTGTGCACCCTAAAGCACAAACACACACGCCGCGTGTATATGTATTTTTATATACACATACACACACACATACATACATACATACATACATACATACACACACACACACACACACACACATATATATATATATATATATATATATATACAAATATACATAGGTGCAGTGTGTGATTGTGAGCGGTGCAGCGTGTAAGGGGTGCAGTGTGTGTGATTGTGAGGAGTACAGTGTGGTATAATTGTGAAGGGTGCAGTGTGTGATTGTGAGGGGTACAGTGTATGTAATTGTAAGGGGTACAGTTTGTGTAATTGTGAGGGATTCAGTGTGTGTGGGGTACAGTGTGTATGATTGTGAGGGGTGCACTGTGTGGGCGACAGGGGTTAGGAGGGTGGAGGGGCAAAGACAGGGGTTGGGGGTAGAGTGACAGGAGGTAGGGGGGTGGAGGGGCAGTGACAGGAGGTAGTGGGAGTAGACGGTTAGTGACAGGGGTTAGGGGGTAGAGGGGGAGTAACGGGATAGGGGGATAGAGGAGTAGTGACAGGGGTTAGGGGGATAGAGGAGTAGTGACAGGGGTTAGGGGGATAGAGGGGTAGTGACAGGGCAGTAACAGGGGTTAAGGGGGTGGAGAGGCAGTGACATGGGTTAGGGAGGTAGAGGGGCAGTGACAGGTGTTAGGGGTAGAGGGGTAGTGACAGGGGATAGAGGGTTAGTAACAGGGGTTAAGGGGGTGTAGAGGCAGTGACATGGGTTAGGGAGGTAGAGGGGCAGTGACAAGTGTTAGGGGTAGAGGGGTAGTGACAGGGGATAGAGGGGTAGTGACAGGGGTTAGGGGGGTAGTGACAGGAGTTAGGGGGTAGAGGGGCAGTGACAGGGGGTGGGGGGGAGTGGAGAGGCAGTGACAAGGGTTGGGGGATAGAGAGGCAGTGACATGGGTTAGGGGGTAGAGGGGCAGTGAGAGGGGTTAGGGGGGTAGAGGGGTAGTGACAGGGGTTAGGGGGGTAGTGACAGGGGTTAGAGGGGTAGTGACAGGGGTTAGGGGGGTAGTGACAGGGGTTAGGGGGGTAGTGACAGGGGTTAGGGGGTAGGGACAGGGGTTAGGGGGTTAGAGGGGTAGTGACAGGGGTTAGATGGGTAGTGACAGGGGTTAGGGGGGTTGTGACAGGGCTTAGGGGGGTAGTGGCAGGGGTTAGGGGGGTAGTGACAGGGGTTAGGGGGTAGTGACAGGGGTTAGAGGGGTAGTGACAGG
This sequence comes from Pelobates fuscus, assembly GCF_036172605.1. NCBI lineage: Eukaryota > Metazoa > Chordata > Amphibia > Anura > Pelobatidae > Pelobates > Pelobates fuscus. The sequence goes on from NC_086317.1 coordinate 363,294,375, forward strand.
GGTTGAGGGGCAGTGACAGGGATTAGGGGGTTAGTGACAGGGGTTAGGGGGGTAGTGACAGGGGTTAGAGGGTTAGTGACAGGGGTTAGTGACAGGGGTTAGGGGGTTAGTGACAGGGGTTAGGGTGTTAGTGACAGGGGTTAGATGGGTAGTGACAGGGGTTAGGGGGGTAGTGACAGGGGTTAGGGGGTAGTGACAGGGGTTAGGGGGTTAGAGGGGTAGTGACAGGGCGTTAGAGGGGTAGTGACAGGGGTTAGAGGGGTAGTGACAGGGGTTAGGGGGGTAGTGACAGGGGTTAGAGGGGTAGTGACAGGGGTTAGAGGGGTAGTGACAGGGGTTAGGGGGGTAGTGACAGGGGTTAGGGGGGTAGTGACAGGGGTTAGGGGGGTAGTGACAGGGGTTAGAGGGGTAGTGACAGGGGTTAGAGGGGTAGTGACAGGGGTTGAGGGGCAGTGACAGGGGTTAGGGGGTTAGTGACAGGGGTTAGAGGGGTAGTGACAGGGGTTAGGGGGTTAGTGACAGGGGTTAGGGGGTTAGTGACAGGGGTTAGGGGGTTAGTGACAGGGGTTAGAGGGGTAGTGACAGGGGTTAGGGGGGTAGAGGGCTAGGGACAGGGGTTGGGGGGGTATGGGGGCAGAGGCAGGGTGGGGGGGCAGTGAGTGACAGGGGACAGAGGGGGGGTTAAATACCTGCCCTGGTGGTCCAGTGGGCGCCCTCTCTCTTCAGTCTGCAGCTCCGCCGGGATTGAGCTGCAGACCACATGGTGAGTCTCGCGATCTCCAGTCAGAGCGTTGCCGCGGCAACGCTCTGACAGGCTGGAGATCGCGAGACACCTCAGTCTGCAGCTCAATCCCGGCGGAGCTGCAGACTGAGGATCAGGGCAGACGGACAGGAGGGGCCTCGCACCCGGCGGCATTGTGGGCAAGCCGCCGGGACCCCTCCTGTGTCGGGTCCTCGGTCATAGACCGAGGACCCGACATGTCAGTCTGCCCAGAGGCAGTGCAGCACAGAGGTGTGATTAGGGTGTGCCCAGGCACACCCGGCACACCCCGTGCGCACGCCTATGTCTCTGCTGTAAGGACAGCACCCCAAAATGCCCTTTTTAGGGCTAGAATATCAGTCTCCTTTTTTTTTTTTTTTCCTGTGTGATCTAATTGCAGTTGCCTGCCTGCCAGCATGTGTGTCAGGCTCACAGCGTATACTGTGCCCACTTGCCCAGTGCCACCACTCATATCTGGTGTCACAATAGCTTGCATTTAAAAAAAAAATAACTGTTTTGACTGTAATATAATTGCAGTCAGTTTCCTTCACACGTGTGCATTTCAGGGCCTGCCAGGGCACAGTGTCACACCAGTGCAACTCATATCTGGTGTAACAGTAGTGTACATTTAAAAAAAAAAATTTGACTGTAATAGATTGAACAGCAGTTAGTTGTCTGCAAGCGTGTGTGTCAGGCCTACAGCGTCTACTCTGCCAACTTCTGCCAGTGCACAGTGCCACTCATATCTGTTGTCACAGTAGCTTGCACGCATAGTACCACTAATCGAAAAAAAAATGACAGGCAGAGGCAGGCCACCCCACAGGGGCTGTCGTGGTCGTGGTGCTGTGATTCCCTTTGGCCCTAGAATAATGCCCAGTGTTCAGAGGCCACGTACCCTGAACTCGAAAAGTTCTGAGGACATAGTTGACTGGCTAACACAGGAAACCCAATCTTCTACAGCTTCCGCTCGGAACCTTGACGCACCATCCTCCTCCAGCTTAGCTTCGGGCACCTCTCAAGTTACCACTCGCCCGCCTGCCGCCATCACCAACACTAGCACCACAGCCGCTTCACTTGATCTGTCAGAGGAGTTATTTACACATCAGTTGGAAGAAATGAGTGATGCACAACCATTATTGCCAGAGGATGTAGATAACAGGGATATGTCTCAGTCAGGCAGCATTACACACATGGATGTACGGTGTGATGATGATGATGTTGTCATCAGTGAGGACAAGGAACGGGACATGGCTAGCTTGGTACCCAACCTTGTGCAAATGGGGAGTTTGCGGTTGTGCAAATGGACTGTTTGCGGTTGTTTGCGGTGCGTCTGTCACTGTGAAGCGGGCGTAACCCTTACACTACCTGATCGATACAACATCATACCTGATGTTTTAAAGCACGTTATTACAAACAATTTAGGAATGTTAGGTGATTTATGCCCTTTATGGATTAAAACCAAACTCTGTATCAACTATGTAATTTTCCATGGGAGTTTTGCCATGGATCCCCCTCCGGCATGCCACATTCCAGGTGTTAGTCCCCTTGAAACAACTTTTCCATCACTATTGTTGCCAGAAAGAGTCCCTGTGGGTTTTAAAATTCGCCTGCCTATTGAAGTCTATGGCAGTTCGCCTGGTTCGCCCGTTCGCGAACATTTGCGGAAGTTCGCATTCGCCGTTCGCGAACGGAAAATGTTATGTTCGCAACATCACTATGCCTGATGCATCAAATTTAATAAACCCACTTTGAAAAATATATTTACAGACTTTCAGCTGTTTGCAATGAACAAATTAAACAAAAGCAATTGAAATAGCTCAACACAACAAATGCTTCAATGGGTTTTCCCAAAATCACCTGAAAATGCAACTTATAATGACTTCCCCAGTCTCAATATTATTCAACCCTTGAATAGGAATCTTCACAACAGCACAAATATGCACAATAGGTGTTGTCTCAAGCACACCTAATACAACTTATCAGGGCTTCATTAGTTACACCAGGTGTGCTTGAGCTGGAACACTTGAAATACCTGAATCCCCATCCTTAAGGGGTCAAGGATCCTGTCAGGATCATCTTTATATTCCCTGGTGCAGTTGAAAACCCAATCCAAATCAAACAAAATACTGACACCTCTTGCTTTGTTAGGGGCATGAGTATGAAACACAGCAGGATACTTTTTAGATAAAAAGAGGGTGGTTAGAGACCAGAGAAATGCATTTCCTGTAGTCATGCAACTGCTTCCTTAGCAGCCTGAATTTGCTAAAATGCTAACCAACCTTCTTCTGGGGAGTATTGAAACCATTGACTTTTAAAGATAATATAGTAAATTGTGGTGTATTTTGGCTTAAGTAACTTTAAGGCTCCTATCGACATGACAAAGACTTGTATCAGTGGTGTTCTGCCATATGTAATAGCTATTATTGGCTCACTGCAAGGGTATGTATCACGAGCATGTACAGACAAAAACAATGGAAAAAATAGAAGATAATGTAAAGTATGAAAAAGTATATGCAACAGTGTAGTATCAGCAACATGTTAGGGAGGTTGAATGTTGACTTATGTAACAGATGCTAAATATCCATGGAGCACCTTTGTAGTTTAACCTTTAGTTGGTGGAGAGTAGTGATGTACCGAACTGTCCGCCGGCGAACAGTTCCCGGCGAAATTAGCGTGTTCGCGTTCGCCGCGGCGGGCGGACACATGCGCAGTTCGATCCGCCCCCTAATCGTCATCATTGGGCAAACTTTGACCCTGTGCCTCTCGGTCAGCAGACACATTCCAGCCAATCAGCAGCACTCCCTCCCTTCCACACCCTCCAACCTCCCTCCCAGCATCCATTTTCGATTCATTCGGAAGATGCATGCTTAGTGAGAGGAGGGAAAGTTTAGCTGCTGCTGATTAGATAGGGAAATTGATAGCTAGGCTAGGGTATTCAGTGTCCACTACAATCCTGAAGGACTCATCTGATCTCTGCTGTAAGGACAGCACCCCAAAAAGCCCTTTTTAGGGCTATAACATCAGGCTGCTTTTTTTTTTTTTTTTTTTTCCTGTGTAATGTAATTGCAGGTGCCTGCCTGCCAGCTTCTGTGTGAGGTTCACATTGGATACTGTGCCTATTTGCCCAGTGCCACCACTCATATCTGTTTTAACAATAGGTTAAGCTTTACATTTAAAATAAATATTTTTTTTTCACTGTAATAGAAGAGCAGTTGCCTGCCTGCCAGCTTCTGTGTGAGGTTGGATGCCTTGCCCATTTGCACAGTCAGTGCCACCACTCATATCTGTTTTAACAATTGGTTAAGCTTTAGATTTAAAATAAATATTTTTTTTTCACTGTAATAGAAGAGCAGTTGCCTGCCTGCCAGCTTCTGTGTCAGGTTGGATGCCTTGCCCATTTGCACAGTCAGTGCCAACACTCATATCTGTTTTAACAATTGGTTAAGCTTTAGATGTTAAATAAATCATTTTTTTTCACTGTAATAGAAGAGCAGTTGCCTGCCTGCCAGCTTCTGTGTGAGGTTCACATTGGATACTGTGCCCACTAGCCCAGTGCCACCACTCATATCTGTTTTAACAATTGGTTAAGCTTTAGATTTAAAATAAATAATTTTTTTTCACTGTAATAGAAGAGCAGTTGCCTGCCTGCCAGCTTCTGTGTCAGGTTGGATGCCTTGCCCATTTGCACAGTCAGTGCCACCACTCATATCTGTTTTAACAATAGCTTAAGCTTTAGATTTTAAATAAATCATTTTTTTTCACTGTAATAGAAGATCAGTTAGTTGTCTGCAAGCGTCTGGGTGTCAGGTCTACTTCAGCATGTGCTCTGCAGACCTGTGCCAGCGTGCTTTGACAGTTGCCAATCATATCTGGTGTCTCTTTAGCGTGCTTTTACAAAGAAAAAAGGTTTCCAGTGTAAGCTAATAGCAGACAGTCAGTGTCCTTCAAGCGGCTCTGTCAGGCCTTCCTTCAGCGTGTGCCCTGCACAACCCTGCCAGCGTGCTTTGACAGTTGCCACTCATATCTTGTGTCTCTATAGCATGCTTTTACAACCAAAATTTAGTTTCCACTGTAATAGAAGAGCAGTTGCCTGCCTGCCAGCTTCTGTGTGAGGTTCACATTGGATACTGTGCCCACTAGCCCAGTGCCACCACTCATATCTGTTTTAACAATTGGTTAAGCTTTAGATTTAAAATAAATATTTTTTTTTCACTGTAATAGAAGAGCAGTTAGTTGTCTGCAAGCGTCTGTGTTTCAGGCCTACTTCAGCGTGTGCTCTGCAGACCTGTGCCAGCGTGCTTTGACAGTTGCCACTCATATCTTGTGTCTCTATAGCGTGCTTTTACAACCAAAATTTTGTTTCCACTGTAATAGAAGAGCAGTTGCCTGCCTGCCAGCTTCTGTGTGAGGTTCACATTGGATACTGTGCCCACTAGCCCAGTGCCACCACTCATATCTGTTTTAACAATTGGTTAAGTTTTAGATTTAAAATAAATATTTTTTTTCCACTGTAATAGAAGAGCAGTTAGTTGTCTGCAAGCGTCTGTGTTTGAGGCCTACTTCAGCGTGTGCTCTGCAGACCTGTGCCAGCGTGCTTTGACAGTTGCCACTCATATCTTGTGTCTCTATAGCGTGCTTTTACAACCAAAATTTTGTTTCCACTGTAATAGAAGAGCAGTTGCCTGCCTGCCAGCTTCTGTGTGAGGTTCACATTCGATACTGTGCCCACTAGCCCAGTGCCACCACTCATATCTGTTTTAACAATTGGTTAAGCTTTAGATTTAAAATAAATATATTTTTTCACTGTAATAGAAGAGCAGTTGCCTGCCTGCCAGCTTCTGTGTCAGGTTGGATGCCTTGCCCATTTGCACAGTCAGTGCCACCACTCATATCTGTTTTAACAATAGCTTAAGCTTTAGATTTTAAAGAAATCATTTTTTTTCACTGTAATAGAAGATCAGTTAGTTGTCTGCAAGCGTCTGGGTGTCAGGCCTACTTCAGCGTGTGCTCTGTAGACCTGTTCCAGCGTGCTTTGACAGTTGCCAATCATATTTGGTGTCTCTATAGCGTGCTTTTAAAACCAAAATTTGTTTTGTGTTTATAGATTGAATAGCAGTTACTTGTCTTCAAGCGGGTGTCTCAGGCCTACAGTGTGTGCTCTGCAGAACTGTTCCAGTGCACATTGCGAATCATATCTGGTGTCTCTATAGCGTGCTTTTAAAACCAAAATTTGTTTTTCACTGTTATAGATTGAATAGCAGTTACTTGTCTTCAAGCGGCTCTGTCAGTCCTTCCTTCAGCGTGTGCTCTGCAGAACTGTTCCAGTGCACATTGCCAATCATATCTGGTGTCTCTATAGCGTGCTTTTAAAACCAAAATTTATTTTTCACTGTTATAGATTGAATAGCAGTTACTTGTCTTCAAGCGGGTGTCTCAGGCCTACAGTGTGTGCTCTGCAGAACTGTTACAGTTCACATTGCCAATCATATCTGGTCTCACAGTAGCTTACACGCATAGTACCACTAATCCCCAAAAAAATGACAGGCAGAGGCAGGCCACCCCGCAGGGGCCGTCGTGGTCGTGGTGCTGTGATTCCCTTTTGCCCTAGAATAATGCCCAGTTTTCAGAAGCCACGTACCCTGAACTTGAAAAATTCTGAGGACTTAGTTGACTGGCTAACACAGGACACCCAATCTTGTACAGCCTCCGCTCGGAACCTTGACGCACCATCCTCCTCCAGCTTAGCTTCAGGCACCTCTCAAGATAGCACTCACCCGCCTGCCGCCACCACCAAAACTAGCACCACAGCCGCTTTACTTGGTATGTCAGAGGAGTTATTCACACACCCGTTTGAAGAAATGAGTGATGCGCAACCATTATTGCTAGAGGATGTAGATAACAGGGATATGTCTCAGGCAGGCAGCATTAAACACATGGAGGTACGGTGTGATGATGATGATGTTGTACCCGCTGCTGCTTCCTTTTCTGAGTTGTCAGATACAAGCGAAGCAGTTGATGATGACGATGCGTCCATGGATGTCACGTGGGTGCCCGCTCGGCAAGAAGAAGAACAAGGCGAAAGTTCAGATGGGGAGACAGAGAGGAGGAGGAAGAGACGAGTTGGAAGCAGGGGGGGGTCGTCGCAAGGAGCTAGTGGCACAGTCAGACAGCATGCATCGGCACCCGGGGTCAGCCCGACAGCACGCCAATCAACGCATGCTGTGTCCACCACCAGAATGCCGTCATTGCAGAGCTCAGCAGTGTGGCATTTTTTTTGTGTGTCTGCCTCGGACAACAGCGATGCCATTTGCAACCTGTGCCAAAGGAAACTGAGTCGTGGGAGGTCCAACACCCACCTAGGTACAACTGCTTTGCGTAGGCACATGATCTCACATCACAAACGCCTATGGGATCAACACATGAGTACAAGCAGCACGCCTACTCTAAGCCGCCATCCTCCTCCTGGTCCAGCATCTTCAGCCACGTCAACCACTGCTGTCCTTCTTGCCCCCTCTCAACCATCCGCCACTCCGTCTCCCGCCTTGAGCAGTTCCCGCTCATCTGCCCACAGTCATGTGTTTCTGTCAAGGACATGTTTGAGCGTAAGAAGCCAATGTCACCAAGTCACCCCCTTGCCCAGCGTCTGACAGCTGGCTTGTCCGAACTATTAGCCCGCCAGCTTTTACCATACAATCTGGTTGAGTCTGAGGCGTTCAAAAAATTTGTAGCTATTGGGACACCGCAGTGGAAGGTACCCGGATGGAATTTCTTTTCACAAAAGGCAATCCCCAACTTGTACTCGATTGTGCAAAAGGAAGTCATGGCATGTCTGGCACACAATGTTGGGGCAAGAGTCCATCTGACCACTGATACCTGGTCTGCAAAGCATGGTCAGGGCAGGTATATCACCTACACTGCGCATTGGGTAAACCTGCTGACGGCTGACAAGCAAGGAATGCGTTGCATTGCAGAAGAGTTGGTGACACCGCCACGAATTGCAGGCAGTCCTGCTTCCACCTCCTCTACTCCTCCTACTCCATCCTCTTCCATAACCTCCTCGGCTGAGTCCTCTTGTGCCGCTGCTTCTTGCTCCACATCAACGGCACCCCCCCAGCTCCCCAGGTACTATTCCACATCCCGGATACGGCAGTGTCACGCCGTCTTGGGTTTGACTTGCTTGAAAGCAGAGAGTCACACCGGACAAGCACTCCTGTCCGCCCTGAACGCACAGGTGGAAAAGTGGCTGACTCCGCAGCAACTGAATATCGGCAAAGTGGTGTGTGACAACGGAAAAAATTTGATAGCGGCATTGAAGTTGGGCAAGTTGACACATGTGCCGTGCATGGCACATGTGTGTAATCTGATCGTACAACGCTTTGTGCATAAGTACACAGGCTTACAGGACGTCCTGAAGCAGGCCAGGAAGGTGTGTGGCCATTTCAGGCGTTCCTACACGGCCATGGCTCACTTTGCCGATATCCAGCGGCGAAACAACATGCCAGTGAGGCGCTTGATTTGCGACAGCCCTACACGTTGGAATTCAACACTCCTAATGTTCGACCGCCTGCTCCAACAAGAAAAAGCTGTTAATGAATATTTGTATGACCGGGGTGCTAGGACAGCCTCTGGGGAGCTGGGAATTTTTTTGCCACGTTACTGGACGCTCATGCGCAATGCCTGTAGGCTCATGCGTCCTTTTGAGGAGGTGACAAACCTAGTCAGTCGCAGTTGTGTGTGTGCGTGTGTATGGCTGTCTGCCTGTGTGTGTGTGTGTGACAGGGTGAATATTTCTTGCACATGGGTGTGACAGGGTGAAGATTTCTTGCACAGGGCGCCCAAAGGCCTAAGGCTGGCCCTGCGCATGGGTCAGTGGCTCTGCACCAGACTTCCCTCCAATTGATCAAAGTTAAAGGATTTCAAGTGGACTGATTACAATTACAGGGCCTCTAAAGAGTCCTGTATTGTTATTTGTCGTCACTACCTTCCCGCGTCGGGAGTGGGTCATTTGCGCCCCTGCTGCCTTCCTTGCATGTGGTATCTGTTTGTCAGGGATTTGTCAATCCATATCTGCCAAGTGACCCTATGACAGGGTGAAGATTTCTTGCACATGGGTGTGACAGGGTGAAGATTTCTTGCACAGGGCGCCCAAAGGCCTAAGGCTGGCCCTGCGCATGGGTCAGTGGCTCTGCACCAGACTTCCCTCCAATTGATCAAAGTTAAAGGATTTCAAGTGGACTGATTACAATTACAGGGCCTCTAAAGAGTCCTGTATTGTTATTTGTCGTCACTACCTTCCCGCGTCGGGAGTGGGTCATTTGCGCCCCTGCTGCCTTCCTTGCATGTGGTAGCTGTTTGTCAGGGATTTGTCAATCCATATCTGCCAAGTGACCCTATGACAGGGTGAAGATTTCTTGCACATGGGTGTGACAGGTTGAAGATTTCTTGCACAGGGCGCCCAAAGGCCTAAGGCTGGCCCTGCGCATGGGTCAGTGGCTCTGCACCAGACTTCCCTCCAATTGATCAAAGTTAAAGGATTTCAAGTGGGCTGATTACAATTACAGGGCCTCTAAAGAGTCCTGTATTGTTATTTGTCGTCACTACCTTCCCGCGTCGGGAGTGGGTCATTTGCGCCCCTGCTGCCTTCCTTGCATGTGGTAGCTGTTTGTCAGGGATTTGTCAATCCATATCTGCCAAGTGACCCTATGTAGGGGTAACAGTCCCTATTCTGCTCTGTGTCAGTGTGTATCATGGTCTCTGTGGACAGGGAACAGTCTCTATTCTGCTCTGTGTCAGTGTGTATCAGGGGTTTTGAGGACAGGTGTCAATCCATATCTGCCAAGTGACCCTATGTATATCTGCTGTCAGTACACAGGAAATGTTTAAATATTTCTTGTTCTACGTTCTCTGCAACTCCACGCACCGACTCATCCAATACGTGAAGATCTGGGGTTTCTCTGACTCTCCTCAGTAGTGTATCAAACAGATTCTGCACTGTGGTAACACGGACATCTTCAGGACATAACTCAACTATTTGCAGATAGGCAGTCTGCAGCTTCTCTTTTTCACCTGTTCTCTTCTTTCTCTTATGCGTATTCTTGTCTATATGCAGGTGGTCTCTTGCCTTTCTTTTAACCAATTCGTTCCTTTCATATGGTTTCAAAAGATCTCTGGCATCATTACTTTCAACGCAAATAACGTCATCATAGTTAGTCTCCTCATTATTCACCGGGAAGAGAGTGTTTGCACTGACTTCCCACAGCATGCTCTTGCCATTGCCTACTCCACCTTCAACGACAGGGTGCAAGTCCCAAGGAGAAGGATCATTCACTTTATTATCTGTCTTTATTTCACAAGTAGTGCCTGGAACATCCTCATGGGTCACAAGATGTAAATCTGGACTAATGTCAACCCCAGGGTCTGGAAAATCATCAATTTGAAATTTTTCGAATAATCCCAGCTGTGGGCTGCCACATTCTTCCTCCTCTGATGGTATTAAAGTTTGCAGAGATTCACTATGGGGTGGTGTCAAGCATTTTGGAGAACAATTAAGCATCTCCATCCCAATACGTTTCAGATGTCCTATCAGCTCTTCCACCCTATGCGATACTATGGGCAGGCTACCCGTGACGTCATTACTCACGGCCCTATTTCACGCGGACACTCTGTGTCAGTGTGTATCATGGTGTCTGTGGACAGGGAACAGTCTCTATTCTGCTCTGTGTCAGTGTGTATCATGGTCTCTGTGGACGGTGAACAGTCTCTATTCTGCTCTGTGTCAGTGTGTATCATGGTCTCTGTGGACAGGGAACAGTCTCTATTCTGCTCTGTGTCAGTGTGTATCAGGGGTTTTGAGGACAGGTGTCAATCCATATCTGCCAAGTGACCCTATGTAGGGGGAACAGTCCCTATTCTGCTCTGTGTCAGTGTGTATCATGGTCTCTGTGGACGGTGAACAGTCTCTATTCTGCTCTGTGTCAGTGTGTATCATGGTCTCTGTGGACAGGGAACAGTCTCTATTCTGCTCTGTGTCAGTGTGTATCAGGGGTTTTGAGGACAGGTGTCAATCCATATCTGACAAGTGACCCTATGTAGGGGGAACAGTCCCTATTCTGCTCTGTGTCAGTGTGTATCAGGGGTTTTGAGGACAGGTGTCAATCCATATCTGCCAAGTGACCCTATGTAGGGGGAACAGTCCCTATTCTGCTCTGTGTCAGTGTGTATCAGGGGTTTTGAGGACAGGTGTCAATCCATATCTGCCAAGTGACCCTATGTAGGGGGAACAGTCTCTATTCTGCTCTGTGTCAGTGTGTATCAGGGGTTTTGAGGACAGGTGTCAATCCATACCTGCCAAGTGACCCTATGTAGGGGGAACATTCTCTATTCTGCTCTGTGTCAGTGTGTATCATGGTCTCTGTGGACAGGGAACAGTCTCTATTCTGCTCTGTGTCAGTGTGTATCAGGGGTTTTGAGGACAGGTGTCAATCCATATCTGCCAAGTGACCCTATGTAGGGGGAACAGTCCCTATTCTGCTCTGTGTCAGTGTGTATCAGGGGTTTTGAGGACAGGTGTCAATCCATATCTGCCAAGTGACCCTATGTAGGGGGAACAGTCTCTATTCTGCTCTGTGTCAGTGTGTATCAGGGCTGGGCTTTGAGGACAGGTGTCAATGTTAGGTGATTTCTGCCCTTTATGGATTAAAAGCAGACTCTGCATCAACTGTGCAATTTCCCATGGGAGTTTTGCCATGGATCCCCCTCTGGCATGCCACAGTCCAGGTGTTAGTCCCCTTGAAACAACTTTTCCATCACTATTGTGGCCAGAAAGAGTCCCTGTTGGTTTTAAAATTCGCCTGCCCATTGAAGTCAATGGCGGTTCGTGCAGTTCGCCGGTTCGCGAACATTTGCGGAAGTTTGCGTTCGCCGTTCGCGAACCGAAAATTTCGGGTTCGCGACAACACTAGTGGAGAGTAACCCGATTTTTCCTAAACTGAGTAATGGCCTATTATATATCCAGTGTATTAGCTCGCCTTGGTGGCCCATTAAATATATCCAGTGTATTATCTCACCTTGATTCCTCTACTGACCAGGTTAGCACTTGTACCGTGAATTTTACTCTGGTCTATAGAAAAACCACAGCTATAAGGCCACAGGGGCCTAAACACACCGTTGAGTAAACATTGTTATAATTGCTATCATTCGTACTTCACAACTACTATACATTTCCATTGTTATGTGTACATATGTCCTTCTATATTAAAAACGGAATACTAAAATGATAGACAGCCAAATAACCTCTCTGCTGAAGAGAAACCCTGTCCAACTTTAGATATGGCAATTATTGGTATCCACTAGCTGTGGGAATTATGACCCTTTTTCATCTTTTTTTTTTTTTGTAAATGTCAACAGTGATGACTTAGCACCTGTGTCTGAAAGATGCTATTTGCATTTAAAGTGCTAAGGCACGGGTGGGATAATGCTTAAATTACAAAGAAGTTCATCTAGCATAAAAGCATTACATCCCTACTACCAGTACTCGCAGACCCCAATATGTTGCATGACATCTAAACCAGTTCACGTAGTATACGAAAGATTATGTAAAGTTACAGTCCATTTACAGTTCTGCTGAGTACTGATATCTTCAGACAGTAATAAGAAACCAATCGACTCAATATGGTACAGTCTGTGCAATGGTCCACCTCGATAGTTTGTAGAGTTATGTCAAGTAGGTTTTCAGTTGTTTTTTTGCACCTTGGTCTACAGTGAAGTCTTGAAAGCAGATGTTGATTGCCCATTTATAAGGCACAAGTTCTGTAATAAGTGTAATTCTTTCCTTCAAATCATCTACCTTTGCTAGCGAGCCATTCTTCCAGATTAACACTTTAGGAGGAAAATACCATCTGTACAATATTTTGTGGTTTTGGAGAACTTTAGTTATGTTGATAAATGTGGCGGAACCAACCTCGCCACCGGGCACTGGAGAAGCCTGGTTGCTCGCCTGCTCCCTTTGGACTATGGCCCTGCAGGTTAAACCTGCTATTTTCCCTGCAGAAAGGCTTATTCGTGCTTTTCTGCCGGGGTGTTCAGTAGATTTGATCTACCGAACAAACTACCGAATGCACGACCACCTAGGAGCTGGAGTGTGCCGCCAATTGACCTCCCTGAAGCTGCGGTTAACCACAGCTTAATTGGCAAACGCTGGGTGGCCTTTGTTCATGAAACGAACACGTGGCGGTGGCCATTTTAACTCCCGAACGGCCAGCGGTGTTCATCGCTCAAACTATGGAACTGAAAACGGACGCTTTATTGCACGAACACCGCTGAGCCGCCAGCCTCCTTACCTCTGCATTCGGTAATGGAACCGACTGGCTGTTCATTCGGTAGTTTGACCGTATGAACAGCCTCACCCCAGATAGCCATGCCATGGAGCCTATTCGTGTAACGAAAGACTATGGGAAAGACTTTGGCTCCATGGCGATTGAACTGTATGTATGTGATCGGAGCGCCATTCGGTAATAATGTGCGCTCAGATCTAAGCTATCTGGGGATATGTAGAATGTATATGTTTTATGTACTAAATGTATCAGTATGTAATTTTAAGTCTTTTACTGTCTTTTTGCCTGCCATGTGTGTAATGGAGTTCTGCCTCTGTCCTTGGAGATAATTGGATTACTTCTCATTCTAATTGCATTCTAATGCAATTGTGGGATTGTTTAAAGGTGTATGTCTGTGATTGGTCAGTGTCCTATATGTTTCCCAGTTTCCCATCTGGTCCCCTAGGGGAGTGTCCACCAGGTGGGAGACCTGCATAAAAGCCGGCAGTTAGCCCCAGTAAATCAGATTCTGCTTAACCCTCAAACCGAAGTGTCGTCTCGTATTTGGGGGAATTGGATTGTATGCTGATTGCCAGGAGTGTAAGTGGATTGTATGCTTTTCCTGTTCAGCTATTCCAGTGTTCGTGTGTTTCCAGTTCGGGAGATTGGGGAATTCAAGTGTGTGCAGTTCGGGAGTTGGAAGATTCGTGTAGTTTGCAGTTCGGGAGATTGGTGCTTGCAGTAGCTGCTGGTCTTTCTGGAAGGGGACTATCGCCTAAACGGTTTTTATCCTCTTGTGAGCGAAACGGTGTGTTACAATGGAATTTTTATTTAAACTCCTTTATTATCTTTTAGTGTATGACAATATTGCACTGTTCTCTGTACTTTTGTCTTTTTCAGAGTTATGAAAGAACAATATATTTTGTTTGTGCAATTATATCTATAGGTTTTATTTGCTAATTACCACGTTGGTGATTGTGCTACACCTGTGTGGATCACCGATTGTTTTTCAGGGTATTTTAGTGATCGTTTATACACATTGTTTCTATTTTTATGATACATGTTTTATATTGTGATACGTGTATAGAATGTTTAAATGGTTTGCACACCAATTTATCAAGTTTTTATCTTAGGTGTTTTTGGCGGTGCCATTATTGCTTTAGGCCGTGTAACTGCAGAGTTAGCTCACCATGTGTCCTCTCCACAGCACCGGCAGTCCCACCCCCAATATGCAGCAATGAAAAAAGGGAATAACGCACTCTTATGGTGATTACCGGTGCTGTCATACCTAGGGCTGGCTACCCCCACTGCAATAGTCAAACAAAAAATGCAATGTTTCACTCTCTTCGGAAATCGAAACATTGCACTTTTTGTCCTAATTTTTTCCCAATAAATCTACCACACAAGTGACCCTTGAGTAACTGGACCATATTTTTGTTTGACCACCACCAGTATGTTTTTTTTACATATATGGTATGTAATCATCAGCATGCAAAGATAAGACACAACAGAGAGGATTAAACATATTTCAGAGTTTTAAAAGAATTGGGAACTTGCAGTTATTGGTATGGAACAATGCTTAATCCAATTGACGAATGACAGGTAGAACTTAAAGCCAGGCTTTTGCAAGTACATTTAAAGGGATTTTAAAAATCCAAAGCTGATATATTCTTCGATTTTCATTCAACATACTGTATGTATATATGTTTGAGCATACATATTTTTTGTTAAACCTCTGAAATAAAAAGAATCTTGTAGTTGATCGTCTTTGTAAAAGGTCAGAGCAGTCGACAAGAAATCAAATTTGGGTCACGAGGCAAAAGGTCATAAATGAATATGTAATATAACATACTCACATAAATTATGATTGATTCATTTATAAAGTACCAATCAATCCCATAGTAAAAAGTGCAAATACTGCTGCTCAGGAAAGGAAAAAGAAAAATACAGGTTGCTTGAAAATACTACCACACACAGATTGTTTCTTAATTGTTTCATATTTAAAAATATTAATGTTAAGTAATGATAAGACTACTTATCTTAGGAGGGAACATTATTAATGAGAGTATTTTTAGGATTTTTCTACCCATGTGACTATTAACGTTTTTGATGAGATGAGAATATCAGTTCATTATACTTCTTCCTTTATAAATCAGTCTACTAGTGATGTACCGAACTGTCCGCCGGCGAACAGTTCCCGGCGAACTTAGCGTGTTCGCGTTCGCTGCGGCGGGCGGACACATGCGCAGTTCGATCCGCCCCCTATTCGTCATCATTGGGCAAACTTTGACCCTGTGCCTCTCGATCAGCAGACACATTCCAGCCAATCAGCAGCACTCCCTCCCTTCCACACCCTCCAACCTCCCTCCCAGCATACATTTTCGATTCATTCTGAAGCTGCATGCTTAGTGAGAGGAGGGAAAGTTTAGCTGCTGCTGATTAGATAGGGAAATTGATAGCTAGGCTAGGGTATTCAGTGTCCACTACAATCCTGAAGGACTCATCTGATCTCTGCTGTAAGGACAGCACCCCAAAAAGCCCTTTTTAGGGCTGGAACATCAGGCTGCTTTTTTTTTTTTTTCTGTGTAATGTAATTGCAGGTGCCTGCCTGCCAGCTTCTGTGTGAGGTTCACATTGGATACTATGCCCACTTGCCCAGTGCCACCACTCATATCTGTTTTTACAATAGCTTAAGCTTTAGATTAAAAAAAAAAAATTTTTTCACTGTAATAGAAGAGCAGTTGCCTGCCTGCCAGCTTCTGTGTGAGGTTCACATTGGATACTGTGCCCACTTGCCCAGTACTCATATCTGTTTTTACAATAGCTTAAGCTTTAGATTAAAAAAAATATATATTTTTTTCACTGTAATAGAAGAGCAGTTGCCTGCCTGCCAGCTTCTGTGTGAGGTTCACATTGGATACTGTGCCCACTTGCCCAGTACTCATATCTGTTTTTACAATAGCTTAAGCTTTAGATTAGAAAAAATATATATTTTTTTCACTGTAATAGAAGAGCAGTTGCCTGCCTGCCAGCTTCTGTGTGAGGTTCACATTGGATACTGTGCCCACTTGCCCAGTGCCACCACTCATATCTGTTTTTACAATAGCTTAAGCTTTAGATTAAAAAAAATATATTTTTTTTCACTGTAATAGAAGAGCAGTTGCCTGCCTGCCAGCTTCTGTGTGAGGTTCACATTGGATACTGTGCCCACTTGCCCAGTGCCACCACTCGTATCTGTTTTTACAATAGCTTAAGCTTTAGATTAAAAAATATATTTTTTTTTTCACTGTAATAGAAGAGCAGTTGCCTGCCTGCCAGCTTCTGTGTGAGGTTCACAGTGGATACTGTGCCCTCTTGCCCAGTGCCACCACTCATATCTGTTTTTACAATAGCTTAAGCTTTAGATTTAAAATAAATATATTTTTTTTACTGTAATAGAAGAGCAGTTAGTTGTCTGCAAGCGTCTGGGTGTCAGGCCTCCTTCAGCGTGTGCTCTGCAGACCTGTGCCAGCGTGCTTTGACAGTTTCCAATCATATCTGGTGTCTCTTTACCGTGCTTTTACAAAGAAAAAAGGTTTGCAGTGTAAGCTAATAGCAGCCAGTCAGTGTCCTTCAAGCGGCTCTGTCAGGCCTACAGTGCGTGCTTTTAAAACCAAAATTTTGTTTCCACTGTAATAGAAGAGCAGTTGCCTGCCTGCCAGCTTCTGTGTGAGGTTCACAGTGGATACTGTGCCCTCTTGCCCAGTGCCACCACTCATATCTGTTTTTACAATAGCTTAACCCCTTAAGGACCGGACTGTTTTTGTGATGTTGTACATTTGCGACCAGGCATCTTTTTACACTTTTGTGGTGTTTGTGTTTAGCTGTAATTTTCCGCTCTCTCATTTACTGTTCCCATACAAATTATATATTGTTTTTTTCAGGACAAAAGGGGCTTTCTTTACATACCATTATGTATATAATCTCATCTAATTTAATTTTTAAAAAATGAAAAAATATGATGAAAAATTGAAAAAAATACATGTTTTTTGACTTTAATGTGAAAAATCTTTTACTCATCTACAAAAGCGAATGAAAAAAACTGCTAAATAGATTCAAAATTTTGTCCTGAGTTTAAAAATACCCAGTGTTTACATGCTTTTTGCAATTTTTTTGCATGTAATAGGGCTATAAGTACAAGTAGGATATTGCGGTTTCAAAACATACATTTTTAAAATGTATCAATAGTGACATTGTAACACTATTATCTGTCATAAATCGCTGAATAACACCCCACATGTACATATTTTTTTTAAAGTAGACAACCCAGGGTATTCAATATGGGGTATGTCCAGACTTTTTTAGTAGCCACTTAGTCGCAAACACTGGCCAAAGTTAGCGTTCATATTTGTTTGTGTGTGAAAAAAGTAAAAAACTAAATTGAACGCAAATTTTGGCCAGTGTTTGTGACTAAGTGGCTACTAAAAAAGACTGGACATACCCCATTTGCAATACCTTGGGTTGTCTTCTTTCGCAAATGGTATGCCATCATGGGGGTAATTCTCATTCCTGGGCTACCATACGCTCTCAAAGGCAACGCAACCAACCTGGCCATTTTCAATGTAAAAATATTTGACCCGGGGGGGGGGGGGGCGGGGCTTGACCTGCAAGCTGAACAGTCGCATGGTGGAAGAGCTCCTGCCACAAAGACTGTTTATAGGGAAATATTCACAGACCTCATGCTTGAAACAATACCGGGGTACGCTACCCATGCTGGGGGCACCCTGGTGAATCTCCCGAAGCCAAACTCGAGTGTTTCCCACAACCGAGAATCCATAGTGGCAGGCAGCGGCCTGCGGTGGATGGAGCTGGGGGGAGGCGGCCGCTCCCCTCGCCCCTACGCCGGGGGCACCAAACCACAGACTACCCGCTCCCCCCCCTCAGGACCGGTGGGGGTGATCCCGGTCCAACCTCCCCAGGCAGCACAACCTCACAGGCAGCCCCTAGCCACGAGGGCCCATACAATGGCGGAGGCCGCATGCAGAAACGACTGTTGCGTCGAATGGCACCACACTCTGACCAAGCTGGATGCCATATTCAACGCCTTCTTGGCGCACCTGGCTAATAGAGAACGGCATACCAACACCCCAGTACACTCACCCGATGAAAAACCAGCATATCCCCACCACAAACGCACAGGCCTCCACCCAAAGAGACCGAAAAAATGGCGCCGAAAACGAAGACTCCTCCTGCGGGCACACAAACAGGCGGGAACGCTCCACGCAGTAAAGCCAGCACGAGGAGGCCTACAAGGACCCTTCAGATCCAGATCCAGCATAAAGCTGCGACCTGCAAAGCAGATAACAACACACAAACCTGCTCCACAGCTCCGAACCCGCTCAACAACATGGAGAGCCCCAGAGTACCAGAGAGAGACTCTACTTACCTGCTTCATCGGAACGGGCCCCTGCAGTGACAGGCGGACGAGACAGCCACTGGAGCTCATGACACTGCGCCTTGCTGTGCCCCGTCAGAACTCCCGAATATACCAGACACCCTTCTATGCACTGGGCATAGGATGAAAGAGAACTCACGGTACATGCCCAAAGCCTCTGATATAACAGACGCTACCCATACCACACTACAACCTCCTCAACAGAGACTAACCAACGACATAGTTTCCAACAGTTGTATTTTATTCTGTTTGATTGTTTTCTCACGTTTCGCATCCTTTTAATAAGCTTCTCAGATAGGTGTGGTGCCTCACTACACGCATCAGGCATGCCCACTTTTCACCTGTTGCCTATTCACTTTAAAATGACAAGCTTGCCTGCCTGGCAAATTTCATTTCATGATTATTTTTCCTCATAGATGCATGTTACTCCCGCTATGATTTCATTTAAAGGGCAAAGCAGTTTTATACTCGTCCACTAACTATATGCCATTTGTCTTGACTTGTTTGCGCACTGCATATTTCTGCCTCTAGTCTCGTGATATGGTTTCATGTATAAGCGTAGTCTACAGTTTACTTAAAATCACCCGTTTGGTTGCAGAGCTAAATCTGTACCTACCTGTCATGTCTAATCCTAAATATAAAAATGTGCAGCTCACAATATATTGTTATTCAACTTGCATACAACCAGTATAGTACCCTTTGCAGTGTAGTTTTTAGCATATTGCAGCCTACATTCAGCTAGGCATATTTTACAAGCACGTGAGACACCTGCGTGGTGTGTTCTACGAAATTTCACGTTCCTGAGAACTACAGATAGAAGCGTATACTTCAGCTTGCATATATAATATATAAAAATGTGCAGCTCTTTCCATGCCATATATGTACTAAGATTGTGTTTATTTCTTGACTGCATATGCTGTTGTGGCATTATTACACGAATGTTAACCCCTGCATACAAAAATAAAGAATTAAAAAAAAAAATATTTGACCCATTTATTTGACCCTGTAACTTTCAAAAACGCTATAAAACCTGTACATGGGGGGTACTGTTATACTCAGGAGACTTTGCTGAACACAAATATTAGTGTTTCAAAACTGGAAAATGTATCACAGCAATTATATCATCAGTAAACGTGCTGTTTGTGTGTGAAATGCAAAAAAAAAGTCACTTTCACTGACAATATCATCGCTGTGATATGTTTTACTGTTTTGAATCACTAATATTTGTGTTCAGCAAAGTCTCCCGAGTAAAACAGTACACCCCATGTACAGGTTTTAGGGTGTCGTAGAACGTTACAGGGTAAAATACAGGGTAAAATACAGGGTAAAATACAGTGCTAGCAAATTAAATTCTCTGGACTTTCGGCCTGGGTTGGCAGGCAGGTCCCTTAAATTGCAATCAATAAAATAACTTAATTATGTAAAAATATTACATAAATACGCACGTAGAATTTAAATATATATACATATTTATATATTTGAAGTCTACTTGTATATTTATATAATTATTTATGTAATTTTGTATATGGACATATGAATAGTTCGTATTCTTTTTATTTATTTATATATACATAGATATATATACAATTTCATTCTAAGTGTATTTTGATATAAATATATATATATTAATATCAAAATACAGTTAGAATAACATTTCGTATAGATATATAATTTTTTTAAAATTTTTATTATTATTTTTACATGTTTAATTTAATTTAAATTACTTATTATTTGTATTTTATAATAATATATATATACAATATATATAGTTATTATATATATTATATATATACGTGTGTAATTTAATTATAAGTGTATTTTTATATTAATATATGTACATATTAATATGAAAATACACTTAGCGTGACATTATATATATGATATATAGACATATATTATATAGGTATAATATATGTCTATATATCATATATATATACACATATATAATAATAATTTTTTTTATTAACATTAATTTTATTTTATTTTTAGGATTTTACACTGGCAGGGAGACTGCCTGTCAGCACAGACAGTCTCCCTGCAGGCAGACACATGGACACCTATTGTGACCATGTGGTCACCCTGTTGGGCGATCACATGGCCACAGGGGTCCTAATCCGCCATGGGGAGACTGTTTGGGCTGCAGGCAGTCTCCCCACAACGGGAGCACCGCCGATCGCCGCCGGGGGAACGACGGCGATCGGGTAAGTACATTTTAAATTTAGGACGGTTCAGGACCGTCGTCGGTCGGCAAGGGAAAAATGCCGATGACGGTCCTGAACCGTCTAGCGTCCTCAAGGAGTTAAGCTTTTGCCCAGTGCCACCACTCATATCTGTTTTTACAATAGCTTAAGCTTTAGATTTAAAATAAATATTTTTTTTTCACTGTAATAGAAGAGCAGTTAGTTGACTGCAAGCGTCTGGGTGTCAGGCCTCCTTCAGCGTGTGCTCTGCAGACCTGTGCCAGCGTGCTTTGACAGTTGGCAATCATATCTGGTGTCTCTTTAGCATGCTTTTACAAAGAAAAAAGGTTTCCAGTGTAAGCTAATAGCAGCCAGTCAGTGTCCTTCAAGTGGCTCTGTCAGGCCTACAGTGTGTGCTCTCCAGAACTGTTCAAGTGCACATTGCCAATCATATCTGGTGTCTC
Organism: Pelobates fuscus; assembly: GCF_036172605.1. Lineage (NCBI taxonomy): Eukaryota > Metazoa > Chordata > Amphibia > Anura > Pelobatidae > Pelobates > Pelobates fuscus. The sequence goes on from NC_086317.1 coordinate 363,315,524, forward strand.
TATAGCGTGCTTTTAAAACCAAAATTTTGTTTCCACTGTAATAGAAGAGCAGTTGCCTGCCTGCCAGCTTCTGTGTGAGGTTCACAGTGGATACTGTGCCCTCTTGCCCAGTGCCACCACTCATATCTGTTTTTACAATAGCTTAAGCTTTAGATTTAAAATAAATATTTTTTTTCACTGTAATAGAAGAGCAGTTAGTTGTCTGCAAGTGTCTGGGTGTCAGACCTCCTTCAGTGTGTGCTCTGCAGACCTGTGCCAGCGTGCTTTGACAGTTGCCAATCATATCTGGTGTCTCTTTAGTGTGCTTTTACAAAGAAAAAAGTTTTCCAGTGTAAGCTAATAGCAGCCAGTCAGTGTCCTTCAAGCGGCTCTGTCAGGCCTACAGTGTGTGCTCTGCAGAACTGTTACAGTTCACATTGCCAATCATATCTGGTCTCACAGTAGCTTGCACGCATAGTATCACTAATCCCCCAAAAAATGACAGGCAGAGGCAGGCCACCCCGCAGGGGCCGTCGTGGTCGTGGTGCTGTGATTCCCTTTTGCCCTAGAATAATGCCCAGTTTTCAGAAGCCACGTACCCTGAACTTGAAAAGTTCTGAGGACATAGTTGACTGGCTAACACAGGACACCCAATCTTGTACAGCCTCCGCTTGGAACCTTGACGCACCATCCTCCTCCAGCTTAGCTTCAGGCACCTCTCAATATACCAATCACCCGCCTGCCGCCACCACCAAAACTAGCACCACAGCCGCTTTACTTGGTATGTCAGAGGAGTTATTCACACACCCGTTTGAAGAAATGAGTGATGCGCAACCATTATTGCTAGAGGATGTAGATAACAGGGATATGTCTCAGGCACGCAGCATTAAACACATGGAGGTACGGTGTGATGATGATGATGTTGTACCCGCTGCTGCTTCCTTTTCTGAGTTGTCAGATACAAGCGAAGCGATTGATGATGACGATGCGTCCATGGATGTCACATGGGTGCCCGCTCGGCAAGAAGAAGAACAGGGCGAAAGTTCAGATGGGGAGACAGAGAGGAGGAGGAGGAGACGAGTTGGAAGCAGGGGGGGTGTCGTCGCAAGGAGCTAGTGGCACAGTCAGACAGCATGCATCGGCACCCGGGGTCAGCCCGACAGCACGCCAATCAACGCATGCTGTGTCCACCACCAGAATGCCGTCATTGCAGAGCTCAGCAGTGTGGCATTTTTTTTGTGTGTCTGCCTCTGACAACAGCGATTCCATTTGCAACCTGTGCCAAAGGAAACTGAGTCGTGGGAGGTCCAACACCCACCTAGGTACAACTGCTTTGCATAGGAACATGATCTCACATCACAAACGCCTATGGGATCAACACATGAGTACAAGCAGCACGCCTACTCTAAGCCGCCATCCTCCTCCTGGTCCAGCATCTTCAGCCACGTCAACCACTGCTGTCCTCCTTGCCCCCTCTCAACCATCCGCCACTCCGTCTCCCGCCTTGAGCAGTTCCCACTCATCTGCCCACAGTCATGTGTCTGTCAAGGACATGTTTGAGCGTAAGAAGCCAATGTCACCAAGTCACCCCCTTGCCCAGCGTCTGACAGCTGGCTTGTCCGAACTATTAGCCCGCCCGCTTTTACCATACAATCTGGTTGAGTCTGAGGCATTCAAAAAATTTGTAACTATTGGGACACCGCAGTGGAAGGTACCCGGCCAGAATTTCTTTTCACAAAAGGCAATCCCCAACCTGTACTCGATTGTGCAAAAGGAAGTCATGGCATGTCTGGCACACAGTGTTGGGGCAAGGGTCCATCTGACCACTGATACCTGGTCTGCAAAGCATGGTCAGGGCAGGTATATCACCTACACTGCGCATTGGGTAAACCTGCTGACGGCTGACAAGCAAGGAATGCGTGGCATTGCAGAGGAGTTGGTGACACCGCCACGACTTGCAGGTAGTCCTGCTGCCACCTCCTCTACTCCTCCTACTCCATCCTCTTCCATAACCTCCTCGGCTGAGTCCTCTTGTGCTGCTGCGTCTTGCTCCACATCAACGGCACCCCCCCAGCTCCCCAGGTACTATTCCACATCCCGGATACGGCAGTGTCACGCCGTGTTGGGTTTGACTTGCTTGAAAGCAGAGAGTCACACCGGACAAGCACTCCTGTCCGCCCTGAACGCACAGGTGGAAAAGTTGCTGACTCCGCAGCAACTGGATATCGGCAAAGTGGTATGTGACAACGGAAATAATTTGATAGCGGCATTGAAGTTGGGCAAGTTGACACATGTGCCGTGCATGGCACATGTGTGTAATCTGATCGTACAACGCTTTGTGCATAAGTACATAGGCTTACAGGACGTCCTGAAGCAGGCCAGGAAGGTGTGTGGCCATTTCAGGCGTTCCTACACGGCCATGGCTCACTTTGCCGATATCCAGCGGCGAAACAACATGCCAGTGAGGCGCTTGATTTGCGACAGCCCTACACGTTGGAATTCAACACTCCTAATGTTCGACCGCCTGCTCCAACAAGAAAAAGCTGTTAATGAATATTTGTATGACCGGGGTGCTAGGACAGCCTCTGGGGAGCTGGGAATTTTTTTGCCACGTTACTGGACGCTCATGCGCAATGCCTGTAGGCTCATGCGTCCTTTTGAGGAGGTGACAAACCTAGTCAGTTGCAACGAAGGCACCATCAGCGACATCATACCATTTGTTTTCTTCCTGGAGCGTGCCCTGCGAAGAGTGCTGGATCAGGCCGTAGATGAGCGTGAAGAGGAAGAGGAAGAGTTGTGGTCACCATCACCACCAGAAACAGCCTTATCAGCATCGCTTGCTGAACCTGCGGCAACGCTGGAAGAGGATTGTGAGGAAGAGGAGTCAGACGAGGAATGTAGCTTTGAGGAGGAGGAGGAGGAGCAAGACCAAACACAACAGGCATCCCAGGGTGCTCGTTGTCACCTATCTGGTACCCGTGGTGTTGTACGTGGCTGGGGGGAAGAACATACCTTCAATGACATCAGTGAGGAGGAGGAACGGGAAATGAGTAGCTCGGCATCCAACCTTGTGCAAATGGGGTCTTTCATGCTGTCCTGCCTGTTGAGGGACCCTCGTATAAAAAGGCTGAAGGAGAACGACCTGTACTGGGTGTCCACGCTACTAGACCCCCGGTATAAGCAGAAAGTGGCGGAAATGTTACCGAATTACAACAAGTCGGAAAGGATGCAGCATTTGCAAAATAAATTAAAAAGTATGCTTTACACAGCGTATAAGGGTGATGTCACAGCACAACGGGAATCTAACAGGGGGAGAGGTGGAAGTCATCCTCCTCCTCCCACGACCACGCTGGCAAGGACAGGACGCTTTAAAGACGTGTTGTTGATGGAGGACATGCGGACCTTTTTAAGTCCTACGCATCGCCACAGCCCTTCGGGATCCACCCTCAGAGAGCGACTCGACCGACAGGTAGCAGACTATCTCGCCTTAACTGCAGATATCGACACTCTGAGGAGCGATAAACCCCTTGACTACTGGGTGTGCAGGCTTGACCTGTGGCCTGAGCTATCCCAATTTGCGATAGAACTTCTGGCCTGCCCCGCTTCAAGTGTCCTGTCAGAAAGGACCTTCAGTGCAGCAGGAGGTATTGTCACTGAGAAGAGAAGTCGCCTAGGTCAAAAAAGTCTAGATTACCTCACCTTTATTAAGATGAATGAGGGATGGATCCCGAAGGGACTGACACTGGGCGATACATTCGATTAAAAAAGGCCTGATGAGATGAGCTGCCTTGGGCTAAAAATGGTCCACATGCTGCTGTATTTTTTATTTTTTTACATTCTTTATTTTTGCGGTGCTTTGCATGACAGTAAAACAGTACATTGCAAGTCAGAATTTCCAGTATATAGCATCAACATATTTATCTTGCATCTTGTGAGACTGCACCAATTATATAATTTTATAAAATACAAGCAATAACTTGGATCCGGGTCATTAACCGTTTAACCTGTGTTATTTGTGTGTTTGAGTCGTATATTCGGTGCTGGTATCCGCGTTCCGTGTGTGAAGTAGTTATGGAGTATGTGGTGCCTCCATGGTTATGACACTTGGGTGTGTCTGTATGTGTCGGTATGGTGTCCCGTGGGCATATTGATGGGTGTGTACTAGTGAGTGACTTCTGAAGCGTGTGGGCTGTCCAGTGCTGCCTCCTGCCGTGAGTGTGGTCTCTGCCTCACGTGATCGAAACTCCTAACCTAGGGAGTCGTGGGGGGGGGGGTGGTCGTGGTAAGAGTGTAGCAGTCACTCCATTAAGCGTTTGTGGTATGTCCCCGTCTTAGGTGTACCAGTCGTGCGAGAGTGGGTCCCGTTGAGCCTGTGGTGTCAGTCAAGTACGGTCCATGTCAGGGTTAGACCTGTCGATTGTTGTACGTGTGTCAGTCTTCTAGTAGGGATCGCAACAACATAAACAATAAACTGTTTAAACGTCCTTTTGTAACTCAGGTATGGTGTGAAGTTAGATAGGTTTCTCCTGACCTATGCTTTTGTATGCAATTCTTGACTCGTTTTAGACTTCACAAACCCTCGAGCTTAAAGCTCTACACCCACTAAGACTGCAGGACAAACCCTAATCTTTGCAGAATAATGTACGTTGCCATATGGACACTTTGACGGTAGGTAATGGGTCATATACAACCTGTACCTTTACTATGCTGCCCTCTTAAAGGCCGGCTACTGTTCAGTATTCTAGATTAGTCATCTATATAAGGTCAGCATTTAATGGGCTTTAGCAATATATACATTTTGCCAGACCATTTAATCTTGTTTTTGTAGCTTGAAAGTAGTGAGGTGTGTTTATTAAATTTTAGTCATGGGACACTGAGCTTGGCTTTAACCTCTATCAGATGTTTGGAGACCTTACAAACTGACAGCCACCGGCTCAAAAACAGGGTTCAGGAGAAAGAACAAGGTAATAAACAATTGTGATTTTCGCATTGAGTGTACGAACTGTAGGAATTATGGTAACGTTTCCAAAACGGCACTTGGTTACCAAAATTGGGCTCACAAAAAATAAATATATTGTTTCCCCCAAGAACAATGGGGTACTATAAGAAATGTTAAACGTTCAATGAAAATAACTTTGCAGTCTTTAGACCTGAGGTAAAGGTGAGCGCTGGGAAGGTGTCCATACTGTGCCTCATTGTCAGCCAGTCCCTTGAGGCTGTCTTGGGTCCGAGGACCGAGGGCTTCTGTTCCGCGGTACAAACGTTGCGGTGCGCTCTGGGTCCCAATTGGTAGTAGAGGGTCTTGAGGGTGAGTTGGCGGTTGGTGGGTCCAGTCCCAAGGCCTGTATTATTGTGGGTGCCTCTTCCATGGAGGTAAGTGTGAGTTGGGATCCGTTCTGTGGTATCACCAGGGATCCGTGTGCCCCCCATCGATAGGTGATGTCTGCTGCCCTCAGTCTGTTGGTGAGGGAGCTGAAGGTTTTGCGCCACATGAGGGTAGACTTTGTAAGATCCTGGAAAAAGTTAGGCTAGCGCCCTCAAATATCAGGGGTGTTTTACCTTTTAATGCAGACATGACCTGAATCTTGTCGTGTACATTTGGGCACCTGAGTATCACATCTCTGGGTGTGTTTGAGCGTACCTTTGAGGACGTAGGCAGGCAGTAGATCTCCTCAGTGACCATCTTCTTGACCGTGGTGTGAGGCAGAATAGTGGCCAGAAGGCGCCTTGTGTAGTGCGGTAGTTCATCTGGCAAGATGGCTGCCGGGATGCCTCTAATTTTTATATTAGTGAGCCGATGGCATTCCTCCATGGTTGTCTGCTGTGCCATTATGGCTCTTTGTTGCGCCTGAAGGTGGTGCATTGATTCTTGCAGCTCAGCTAGGTGAGTTTGCATGTCTGTAATGTGTTTTTCATTAGTGTGTACCCTGTTTATAGTGGCAGTGATGTCCTTTTTGATGGGGGCCAGTTCTGCCGCAAGGATTTTATGGAAGTCCGATAATAGGTTTTTTAAATCATGCCTGGATGTTGGGGTCATGTCTGCTGGAGGGTCTAGTTGGTGTTGTGGCCTTATGTGGGCTTCTGAGGTTGTTTCTGCCTCCGGTTGATCCGTGTGTTGGTAGTGGGGCGCCGTACGCGGCGTGTCCGCGGGAGTAGTTGTAGCTGGAGCAGGCCTTTGAAGCATGGTCCCTATGTCCCGGTTTTGTTCTATGGCTTGTGGGCGCTGTGAGCGGCGGCCCATGGCTGGTGTGTGTGCCGGATGGTCTGACCTTTGGAGGGAGGCTTCGTCCCGCGCTTGTCGCGCTCCGTAGCCGCCGAGTAGTTTCTCCAGGTCTGGGATTGTGAGCGTGGGGTAGGCCCCAACCTTCCGTCTCCGCTTCTGCTGGGTGGAAGCCGCAAAGAAGGGCATCGATCGGCTCGGGAGTAGGTAGGGAGTCCAGCTGGGGGCTGGAGGAGGTTGGATCGGCTGAGGGTGTTGGGATTTTTAATAGATTGTGCCCGTTTACTGGGGAGCTTGTCGAGATGGCGTCCGTTTAGCTCGCTGGTTAAGCTCCGCCCCCCACGCTGCTGTATTTTAGCTCTGAATGACGTTTGACTTGCGTGACTTATCCGCCACCAACTAGGGTTCAAGCCGCCATGTTTTAGGGCACTTTCTGCCTGTGAAACAAACATCAATTTTTCTGGCCGCTGCTACAGCAGCGGCTGCAACAATACCAAATTTTTCAGGCATGTGTACATGCCTAATTTTTAGGCCCACTGGTGCAGCACTGTGGCTTCAAAAACCAAACCCAAAAAAAATCCTCCATGATGGCACCAATATACCAGTTAGACCACCTTGGCCTAAAAAGGGGAGGTGATTCAACAATTAAAAATCGCTGCCATTTACACGTCCACTGATAGGAGACGCGGAAGGTATTAAACTGATATGAACAATACTAAACTCACCACTCTTATCTGGTGGCACATTAGCTTGCCCGTGCAGTGCCCCAAATTTCAAGTAAGAGGACCGACCAAGCTTCCTTTTCCATCTCCCTGTTACAGAAATCACTGCCATATCCATAGAAATTGTACATAATATCCAGGAGAGTTTTACAGGGCCAAATCATGTCGCCTGTTGAAAGAGGTGACCTTGCTCGGGTCCCAGGTGTGCGGTTCCTAAAATGGCTGCCATATACATGTCCACTGATAGGAGACGCGGAAGGTATTAAACTGATATGAACATTTACTAAACTCACCACTCCGAGTGCTGTTATTTATTTAATTTTTTTGTGGTGAGGCTTTACAGGACAGAGTGCTTCTCCACGGGACATGTTAACTCACGGGCAGCTGGCTCATCAAGGAACCAGAGCAGCTTGAACGAGGTGACCTTGCTCGGGTCCCAGGTGTGCGGTTCCTAAAATGGCTGCCATATACACGTCCACTGATAGGAGACGCGGAAGGTATGATATGAACAATACTCCACTCACTCCCAGGTGTGCGGTTCCTAAAATGGCTGCCATATACACATCCACTGATAGGAGACGCGGAAGGTATGATATGAACAATACTCCAATACTCCACTCCACTCACAACTGATATGAACAATACTCCACTCCTATCAGTAGGTCCGTCCCATTGGGATTTACGCCCCCCACCCACCGCGCAGGGAAGGGGGACGGGGGGGAGGAAAGTAGGCCCCCCCATTGTGATTTATGGCCCCCACCCACCGCGTAGGGGTGGGGGCCGAGGGGGGGAGGACAGTAGGTCCCCCCATTGTGATTTATGGCCCCCACCCACTGCGCAGGGGTTGGGGAGGACAGTAGCTCCCCCAGTGTGTATCATGGGCTTTGAGGACAGGTGTCAATCCATACCTGCCAAGTGACCCTATGTAGGGGGAACAGTCTCTATTCTGCTCTGTGTCAGTGTGTATCATGGTCTCTGTGGACGGGGAACAGTCTCTATTCTTCTCTGTGTCAGTGTGTATCATGGTCTCTGTGGACAGGGAACAGTCTCTATTCTGCTCTGTGTCAGTGTGTATCAGGGGCTTTGAGGACAGGTGTCAATCCATACCTGCCAAGTGACCCTATGTAGGGGGAACAGTCTCTATTCTGCTCTGTGTCAGTGTGTATCATGGTCTCTGTGGACGGGGAACAGTCTCTATTCTGCTCTGTGTCAGTGTGTATCATGGTCTCTGTGGACGGGGAACAGTCTCTATTCTGCGCTGTGTCAGTGTGTATCATGGTCTCTGTGGACAGGGAACAGTCTCTATTCTGCTCTGTGTGAATGTGTATCAGGGGTTTTGAGGACAGGTGTCAATCCATATCTGCCAAGTGACCCTATGTAGGGGGAACAGTCCCTATTCTGCTCTGTGTGAGGAGGAGGAACGGGAAATGAGTAGCTCGGCATCCAACCTTGTGCAAATGGGGTCTTTCATGCTGTCGTGCCTGTTGAGGGACCCTCGTATAAAAAGGCTGAAGGAGAACGACCTGTGCTGGGTGTCCACGCTACTAGAACCCCGGTCTCTATTCTGCTCTGTGTCAGTGTGTATCAGGGGTTTTGAGGACAGGTGTCAATCCATACCTGCCAAGTAACCCTATGTAGGGGTAACAGTCTCTATTCTGCTCTGTGTCAGTGTGTATCATGGTCTCTGTGGACGGGGAACAGTCTCTATTCTGCTCTGTGTCAGTGTGTATCATGGTCTCTGTGGACAGGGAACAGTCTCTATTCTGCTCTGTGTCAGTGTGTATCAGGGGCTTTGAGGACAGGTGTCAATCCATACCTGCCAAGTGACCCTATGTAGGGGGAACAGTCTCTATTCTGCTCTGTGTCAGTGTGTATCATGGTCTCTGTGGACGGGGAACAGTCTCTATTCTGCTCTGTGTCAGTGTGTATCATGGTCTCTGTGGACAGGGAACAGTCTCTATTCTGCTCTGTGTCAGTGTGTATCAGGGGCTTTGAGGACAGGTGTCAATCCATACCTGCCAAGTGACCCTATGTAGGGGGAACAGTCTCTATTCTGCTCTGTGTCAGTGTGTATCATGGTCTCTGTGGACGGGGAACAGTCTCTATTCTGCTCTGTGTCAGTGTGTATCATGGTCTCTGTGGACAGGGAACAGTCTCTATTCTGCTCTGTGTCAGTGTGTATCAGGGGCTTTGAGGACAGGTGTCAATCCATACCTGCGAAGTGACCCTATGTAGGGGGAACAGTCTCTATTCTGCTCTGTGTCAGTGTGTATCATGGTCTCTGTGGACGGGGAACAGTCTCTATTCTGCTCTGTGTCAGTGTGTATCATGGTCTCTGTGGACAGGGAACAGTCTCTATTCTGCTCTGTGTCAGTGTGTATCAGGGGCTTTGAGGACAGGTGTCAATCCATACCTGCCAAGTGACCCTATGTAGGGGGAACAGTCTCTATTCTGCTCTGTGTCAGTGTGTATCATGGTCTCTGTGGACGGGGAACAGTCTCTATTCTGCTCTGTGTCAGTGTGTATCATGGTCTCTGTGGACGGGGAACAGTCTCTATTCTGCTCTGTGTCAGTGTGTATCATGGTCTCTGTGGACGGGGAACAGTCTCTATTCTGCGCTGTGTCAGTGTGTATCATGGTCTCTGTGGACAGGGAACAGTCTCTATTCTGCTCTGTGTGAGTGTGTATCAGGGGTTTTGAGGACAGGTGTCAATCCATATCTGCCAAGTGACCCTATGTAGGGGGAACAGTCCCTATTCTGCTCTGTGTGAGGAGGAGGAAGGGAAATGAGTAGCTCGGCATCCAACCTTGTGCAAATGGGGTCTTTCATGCTGTCGTGCCTGTTGAGGGACCCTCGTATAAAAAGGCTGAAGGAGAACGACCTGTGCTGAGTGTCCACGCTACTAGACCCCCGGTCTCTATTCTGCTCTGTGTCAGTGTGTATCAGGGGTTTTGAGGACAGGTGTCAATCCATACCTGCCAAGTAACCCTATGTAGGGGTAACAGTCTCTATTCTGCTCTGTGTCAGTGTGTATCATGGTCTCTGTGGACGGGGAACAGTCTCTATTCTGCTCTGTGTCAGTGTGTATCATGGTCTCTGTGGACAGGGAACAGTCTCTATTCTGCTCTGTGTCAGTGTGTATCATGGGCTTTGAGGACAGGTGTCAATCCATACCTGCCAAGTGACCCTATGTAGGGGGAACAGTCTCTATTCTGCTCTGTGTCAGTGTGTATCATGGTCTCTGAGGACGGGGAACAGTCTCTATTCTGCTCTGTGTCAGTGTGTATCAGGGGCTTTGAGGACAGGTGTCAATGTTAGGTGATTTCTGCCCTTTATGGATTAAAAGCAGACTCTGCATCAACTGTGTAATTTTCCATGGGAGTTTTGCCATGGATCCCCCTCCGGCATGCCACAGTCCAGGTGTTAGTCCCCTTGAAACAACTTTTCCATCACTTTTGTGGCCAGAAAGAGTCCCTGTTGGTTTTAAAATTCGCCTGCCCATTGAAGTCAATGGCGGTTCGCCCGGTTCGCCGGTTCGCCGGTTCTAAATACACACACACACACATTCACTGACAGATACACACACACTAACAGACACACTCACACTCAGTAACAGACACACTAACAGACACACACTCACTCACTAGCAGACACACACACTCACAGGCAAACACACACAGTCAGACACACAGTCAGACACACACACAGACTAACAGACACTCTCACAGACACTCTCACAGACACAGACACTCTCACAGACACAGACACTCTCACAGACACTCTCACAGTCACAGACACTCTCACAGTCACAGACACTCTCACAGACACAGACACTCTCACAGACACAGACACTCTCACAGACACACACACAGAGACACTCTCAGTCACAGACACTCTCACAGACACTCTCACAGACACTCTCACACTCACTCTCACAGACTCACTCTCACACTCAGACTCACTCTCACAGACTCACTCTCACACTCACAGACTCACTCTCACACTCACAGACTCACTCTCACTCACAGACTCACTCTCACTCACAGACTCACTCTCACACTCACAGTCTCACTCTCACACTCACAGACTCACTCTCACACTCACTCTCAGACTCACAGACTCACTCTCACACTCACAGACTCACTCTCACACTCACAGACTCACAGACTCACTCTCACACTCACAGACTCACACTCACTCTCAGACTCACAGACTCACTCTCACACTCACAGACTCACTCTCACACTCACTCTCACACTCACACTCACACACTCACCCACATTAAAAAAAATTTTTTTAATTTATTTAAACACCCCCCCCCCAGCCTCCTTACCTTTGGGAATGCTGGGGGGGGGGGTGTCTCTGCAGAGGTGTGTTTCCCTGGTGGTCCAGTGGCTGCTGGGCGGCGCGGCCGGCGAGGGAGCACTTCCTCTGAGCTCTCTGCTCAGCTCCCTCGCGCGCTGCCCGCAGAGTGAGGCTGGGAGCCGGAATATGACGTCATATTCCGGCTCCGCCTTCCAGCCTCACTCTGCGGGCGGCGCGCGAGGGAGCTGAGCAGAGAGCTCAGAGGAAGTGCTCCCTCGCCGGCTGCCCAGCAGCCACTGGACCACCAGGGAAACACACCTCTGGAAGTGCTTCCTCGCCGCCCGACCGCCCAGCATGTCAGTTAGCCGCGAGGCTAACAAGGCATTTGCCCTGGGCATTTGGGGGCGGCGTTTTTTGCCGCCCCCTGGAAAATGCTGCCCAAGGCAAATGCCTTGTTTGCCTCGCGGCTAATACGCCCCTGCCATTAGTACACCTACTTTTATATGTATCTGTAGATTCAAAAAAACTTGAGAGGATAAGAGAATGAAATTATGGAATTTCAATCTAAGACTAAAAGTAATCTATCTCATATATAAGGTATATTAGATAAATAATATTCATGGACACATTCCAACATATACACATTGATTTACTAGAGCTCAACACTTTTAAAATTAGTGTTGCAGCAAAATTACAAAAAAAATATGATTTACCATCTGGCATAAGTTTTTTCTGCAATTAGTAAATGGTTCGAACTGGAGTGCAACCCAGTTTACTAAATTACATTGCTGTTTCACAGGTTTAAAAAAAAGCAATTGTTTGGAATAAATGTTACATCTACTGAGAAGAGGCTTAAGCTTTGATTAACCAAATTTGCCAAATCAAAACTTTTGCCGAATCAACACTTTTGGTGTCACTTCTGAGAACAGCTTAGTGCACTGTTGTCCCATAAACTAAAAGTTATTTATTAATACAAGCAGGAGTCTGTGAGATACCAGCATGTAATTGGAAAGAGATGATTAGCTCTCGCCCATTGAAACAGTTAATCTGCTGTCTCTATTAAAAAAAAAGTGCTTGTTTGGTTTTTAAATATGTGCACCAAGCACTTAACAGAGCAGGGGATAAGAAAACTAGTAAACTTTTGCAAGAAAGGTAATTGTTTAACCCCTTAAGGACCAAACTTCTGGAATAAAAGGGAATCATGACATATCACACATGTCATGTGTCCTTAAGGGTTAAATGACACTCTATGTCTTAAAGGGCCAGAATGTGTCCAGTCCCTGACCGTATTAATATTATTAGAGCCATGAGAAAAGCCTGTATATATTGATAGAGAGAGAATCTTTTGGTTGTTTCCACTCTCTGGCCCTATTTTTATTATTTTTGTAAATATTTTTTGTCTACCTCAGTGGTTCCCAAACTTTTTAGGTTCAAGGCGCCCCAAGTCAAAACAATTTTCTAGGTTGTATATATGTACAGCGCATCGGCATATACTGGGCCCCTGTTTGGCAGAAATAGTTGCTGTTTAAGCGCAGATTCAGAACCTAATCTTGGGAGGGGCACTGGTAGATTATTTAAAGAAACAATCCACGCACAATAACCAATACAGCATTTTGACGTTGTTATGGTGCCAACAGTGTCCTCCCAGAGTAGGTTGTATGAGGGGTAAAGTGTGTGGGGGGGGGGGCAGGTTGTGTGAGGGGTGCAGGGTGTGTGTGTGAGGCAGTGTGTGTGGGGGCAGTGTGTGTGTGTGAGAGGTACAGTTTGTGTGTACGGAGGGGCAGTGTGTATACGAAGGGGCAGTGTGTATGTATGGGGGTTAATGTGTGTGTATGGGGGTTAATGTGTGTGTATGAGGGGCATTGTGTGTATATTGTGTGTATATGGGGGGCAGTGTGTGTGTGTATGGGGGAGCAGTGTGTGTGTATAGGGGTAGTGTGTGAGTATGAGGGTGCAATTTGTGTGGATATAGGGAAGCAGTGTGTATGTATTTGGGGCAGGGTGTGTATATGGGAGGTAGTGTGTGTGTGTGTGTGTATAGAAAACAGTGTGTGTGTATGGGGGAGTAGTGTGTATATGGGGGTAGTGTGTGTATATGGGGAGCAGTGTGTGTATATGCAAGGTGGTGTGTGTGTATGAGGGGGAAGTGTGTCTCTGTGGGGGTAGGAGAGTAAATATATATTATATATATATATAAATATATATATAAAAAAAAATAATTAATTTTTTTTTTTTTTCATATTCCACCTCTCTGCTTACTTTGCCTTGGAGGGGGGGGGACAGTGCAAGACAATACCCTGGCGGTCCTAGTGGCGAGAGTTAACCTTAGCAGCCTCAGGAGCTGCTAGAGTTCACTCTCACGAGATTAGGAGCATTGCTGTGATAAGCAAGAGGAGATCCTGGAAGAGCTGCATGTTAGAGCTCCCCCGGGTGCTATTTGATCATAGTACCGGGAAAATATCTTGCGGCGCCCCTGTGTGCCTGTTGCGCCGCCCCAGGGTGCCGCGGCACACAGTCTGGGAACCGCTGGTCTACCTGTTTTATATTTATTTTTGGTTTGTCTGTTTGTTTATTCTCTATGTTTTTCTCTTTCCATTAACACAGTTTCTACACTTATACTTGACATATCTTAATTGCATTCTTTTATTTGTCTATGTTGTAAATATAGTTAATTTTGATATAGATGTACGTGGTATAGATCGTTTTTCAGTTGGGTGAGACTCCGTGTCTAAGCTCATCAATTCTTTATACCATAGTTTGATTTAGATACCATGAAGAAAATGCATGATTTCAATTGGATTCATATAGTTCTTATCTGGTCATAAACCTGTGCAGGAATCTGTCCAAGATGCAATTTAGAAAAGGTCTGGTCCAAACCTAGGAAAGACATTGGGAGATGGTGTGGTCTCGAAATTTCTCGGTTAGGTAGAATTAATTCGGTTAAAATTACTCTCCTTCCAAAAATGTTATATATACTGAGGACTATTCCCCTCCCTATACCTCCCTATCCACTCTGCATTTGTTTAATTTATTTAGAACAAAAAAAAAACAGGTAGAATTAAATTATCCATTTTACAAAAACCAAGGATTGGGGGGTATGGGTTTGCCAGATTTAATTTATTACTATTATGCTACTAATACAGCTATTGCTTTTAAATTTAATTTAGACAAAGCCAGGTCCCAATAGCTTAAAAAAATGGAGGAGAGTAAAATTTACCTCATTCAATTAAAGATTTATTGTGGTTGCCTTCATCTCAAAACCCTAAAGACTTGTTTCCCTCCACTAAATTAACCCTTAAAACTTGGTACCTTTCATTCAAAAATATTCAACCTCCTGCCATGTGGTCTAGGGCTACACCATCATCAGCAATATGTTATGCTCTACCTGAATTGGATGTACATTACTGGGCCTCTCATTCGATTGTCCATATTGATGATTTATTTTGCTCCAATAACCTTCTGCCTTTTGATCAACAAAAAAAATAAAAAATAAAAAAATAAGTTTAATTGATGCCCAAACACATGAGAGACTTGTGACAACAATTAGTGAACATTTCACTCTTTCTGATCAGGATCCGAACTTGTTGAAATTAGATATGACAAAACTAGAACATTTTTATTTAATGGACCCTGGTCTCCATGCATTATAATATTTTTGCAGGTGACATGTATGATAAATTGAACTACATGTTAAAATGTGAGGGTGAACTGGGTGGGATATACACAGTAGAGGAGTGGAATATTTTTTTATTATCATTAAGAGGTATAAATTTAAATTTGATGTCGTTTTATCCCTGTGTCTTTGTCTCTTTAAGCAAATTCTATCGAACCTGCCTAGATGTAAACAAATTATACTAGGGCAACTTTTAATCTCAGCAAAATTCCATTATCTCCCGACTCTGGAAATCACCCACTATACCAACTGTCTTATCTGTAATATTTGAAAATAAAAGATGTGAATTAGCTTTTTTATTTTTTTATTTTTTTTATTTATTGAAATAATTTAATAAGTGCTAACATGTTGTGCATCGCTCTACAAATGACTGTTAGAGGGTTACTCCAAACACCATAACCGCTTTAGTGATTTGAAGTGGTCACATTGGTAGCAGTCTGGATGTGTAGTAGTCTGCTTGGAATACTGCACATTCAGAAATATTTACGCTTTTTTTTTTTTTCATTCTTTATTTTGTTTGTGCAGAGATAAAACATGCAATTTGCACTGCCACAAAAGCTGGTGCAGATCGATTGGCATTCACATATGTTTGCATGGCATCAGAGACATTGCACTTTTTATTTTGAAGCGATAAAACAAACCGGTTGACATCGTATACTTCCTAACCACCTAGAAGGAACAGTCGCTAAGCCCACCGATTGATAGCGTGGTTTAGGAAAAGGTAGGGGTAAAGGTCATGCTAAAACATCACTTTATAGAATTGAGTCGAGGACAAATGGCTTTGTGCCTGGCTTAGTGCCTAGTGCGTTGAAACAAGAAAAATAAAACAGAACAAGTTTGCTAAACAACCAAGAGTTAATACACGAGATGGTAGCAGTATTTAAACTAATGGCATGCTTGATAACATGAATTAAACGTAGTAGATGCGCCAAGAATTCACATTTAAGTTGTTTTTGTTTAGATAGATATAACAGGCTTGGTCTAGGCTTGGTACATGTGTATAAAACTATTATAGCTGAGCTATATATACTTAGTTAAGTAGTTACTATACGATCATACGATTAGTAAGTTACAGGCTAAACAACGTTAGGTGTAGATTTCTCCACACTGCTTTAAATTAACCACCAGGGGGCAGCGAGTCACTGAGCTTGCCGGATAATGCATATATTCAGTCTTAGACAGTTGTAAATGATTTCCCTGCAGTGATAAATTCAGCTGTATTAAAAGCATAAATGAGATTAAGAAGACAATGCAAAACTGAAGCATATACAATGCTCTGCAGGATTTTCATTCTACATGGTTAGCAGCCGCTTAGTTACTTCTGCCATTTCTGCCATCTCCAGGTCGCTTGTGTTTCCCGCTGGTTGCTAGAGTGCTTCGGTACTTGCTGGCCATGGGTGTGTTCGCTTTTATACTTCTGCCAGCATCAGCCTTGGGTACAAGATGAAGCCTGCGTGCTGTGCCCGCTGCTACTCTCTGTGTGAGCAGAGTGAGAGTCCAGGTAAAGACCCCCTTGGTCCGCCGGTAACACAGGGAGTTGTAGCTTCTGCTTAGGTAGATGGGAGCTCGTTCTCTGGCTTGTAATGGACGTGGCGGCCATTTTGGATCTTGCCATGCGGTCCTTGTTTAAGCCTTTCGCCGCTCGCCGCTAGGATGATAAAAGCGGTCACTGCCTCTTCGGTGGGGGGCCCGGGATAACCCCCCTGGCCCACAGGGGGGGAACGGGGCCATCAGTGGGTGTGCGAGATGTCCCACCGGACTAAGCACGGGAGATCGTCCGTTTCTCCCGCCAGAGCCTCACAACAGGCCTCAATCCCAGCCGCCCAGCAGTCAGCTTTGCCGGTAGGACGGGGGCTGATATTGGCACCATGGGTGATTTCTTGTGTTTTCTTCGCCTTCATGTGGCCACTGATCGCCAATCTCGGGGAAAAAAAAGGGAATTTTTGCCTGATTGTGCTACTTTCATAGAGGAGCCGATGTGCCCCACGTCCATCCCGTTCGGCGGTTAGGCCCCCCCCCCCCCGTGAATTAGCTTTCTGTGAACCATCTACCTTCACATCTGTACTGCAGCATGAATGGTCCATGTGGGAAGATGGTGTAAAAGAGGAATTTGAACTTTAACCATGTTCCCACCTGACTGAATGCTTGTTCTTACCGACTTTTTGTTTGGTACCATGTAATAACTTATTCTATTCATTTATTTTTCTGTACATATATCACTTATCTCATTTATATAGGAAACTATAATTTTATGTGTATTTCTATGATTTATCTGTTTTACTTGACAACAGTTCATACATTATTGTATTTATGCCATTCTTATATTATCTGTTATACTATTAAAAAAACAACAACACATTAATATATATATATATTAGACAAGAAACATTTCATACCTGCAGAATTCTTTTTGAAACATTTTTTTTCATTAGGCCAAAACTAAAATGGCCAAACTTGGCAGAATAGTGGGAAATGGAAATTATCAGCCCACAAAATTCTTTCACAATTACCAGGTTTTTAAAGATAAGTTTGGGTGATCCATATCTGGTAGTTTAGTGAAGATATTATGAAATATAAAATGTACATCACTAATCTTGTACCTCTTTTTTTCTTGTTCCTTGTCCCTCTATTATGCAATGAAATCGGGAAGCTCCACAATTAAACACAGCGGGATTCATTTCCAGCTAGGAGTCTAATAAATTCAATTCAAACTCGGCTGACAGCTCCCTGAGCAACTCATCTATCAAATCCCCATTAAATATTGAATTCCCGCATAGCAGAGTAAACCTTATAGTTGAATACCATGTTTTCTACCATAGCAATCTTAGATCATAATTTGTGGTTTGCAAAATACATTGTTTGCTGAAATGGCAATATTAATATTTTGAATTTTATCTCACAGTTCTGTATTTAGAATAGATATGTAAGGAAAAGCATTGTTTTGCATTAGGTTAGTCAAGTTTAATCTTCAAATTATTTTATAGCAGTTTAACAGATGTTTAACAATATTTTAATACCTCATATGCTACAAGCCTTGAAGAATGCAACTTTCTGTATTCATCTGTCTTATAATTATTTCAATTTATTTTTCTTGCATAGTATCTGGTCAGGGCTTGATTCGGTTATTCTCATTTGTAGGTTGGTACAATATAAAAGTAAATCAATCCATTTTTATTAACCATCAAATTCAATTAGTATGCTTTCATGAAATAAATAAATATAGTCAACTTACATATGAATGTCAGTGTGTAGTTCATTTCCATAATTAAAAAAAAATATATTTTTTTTTTGCAGCTTCTGCTTCTGATATCCTTTTGTTGTTTAATGTAAAATCTGCACTCCATATTCTGTTAAGCTTGCACAAAGTGGCACTTTTACTGCCAAATCAAAGTCCCACTTCTTCCCACAGAATTATTTATCTGTTTTGCTCTCGGCAATTGAATTTCAGCATCTGTTGTCAAAATACCTAGAATACCTCTTATTTCCAGCTTCCTATCCTATTACCATAGAATTCTGTCTTGAGCCTATGCTCTTTCTACATTGTGTCTACATTGGCAAGTTAGAGGGTTCATTTCACATTCAGAACCACCTGTTCGCAAATAACAGAAACATAACTTGATTCTTGTATCATTTCACAGATATTTTGCTTCAGTTCTACCTGGATGTCTTGCCATTATTGAGACCCCCACAATTACTTTATAGGTTAGATAAAAAATAGACAATAAACAATTGATTGAAATATGTGTCCTTTAGGTCTGTTATCAACTGTTGGTGGTTTGCAAAAAATGGCTAATTCTGAATTACATATAAAAGGTGCTTATTTTAAGTTGCATTTTTTTGTGTGCAAATATCGTTATATTTTCATTTCAAGGGTTTTTGTTAAGAAATACAACATACATATTTTGAAAGTATATGTATAAGAATAGTGGGGCTTTATAGGTCCTTAAAACACAGAGAGAATCAAGGAGACACGCAGGTCGCGTCTGAAGTATGTGCCAACGTTTTACTAAAGCAATACTGTCAGTATCCATAACCCATGCATGTACTATGCCCCCTTTCCATAGAGGGCACAGACCCCATGAGGTGAATGGGCTGTTTGATCCAAGCTCTCATCCTCCACTAACCCAGATGCTCACAGTTGAGAATCCCTGTGTCTGTGGAGATCGAACACACAACCAGCGATGGTTGTACATGCATGGTTTTGTGTGCTGGCCAGTAAGTGGGTCTGGGGGAGGGGAGGAGGGACAGGTCAGAAAGTGAAGTGGTAAAGAGAGGGGAGAGAGCCTGGGAGTATAGGTAGGGAGGAGGGTGGAAAATAGAGAAGAAAAAGAAGGACGAGAAAGAAAAAAACATAAAGCCCTGTGGCCATGATGTCCCAGGAGCAGGCTCAGGTGAGCAGTCCCATCTCCTAGTCATCAACCCCTGCAGCCTATCAGATTACTTAATGTGTGGATCTTGAAACTTGGGGGACAGAGCATGGCATCCATATGTCAGTGTGTGCCTCTGCTCTGCACTGTGTGGTGTGCCAGAGCTCCTCTTCAGACCCTTAGTTCATCCAACTTTGTAAACCATAGTGTCAGCGGTGGTATTTTTTCCCGTTTTAAGTGCAGGGGTATCAGTTGATTGGCAATGTTTAGGATGCAAATGGTCAGGGACCATTTGTATTGGGTTGTGGGAGTGGGAGTGTGGTGGAGTAGATAAGTGGCTGGGTGGAAGGGTGAAAACTTGTTAACAATAGACTCAATCCGTGCTATTATTAGGCATTCCCACCAAATGTGGAGGAAGGAGCAGTGCATCTCTATCACTTTCCATCCAAGTCAGAATATATCCTCTGGAGGATATTGTATGCAGTTTCTTGAGTCCTACTGGTTATTGAGCTTTGGTGTACTAGACTACACTAGGTGTACTTATGCCATTTTGCTTTCATGTATGTTTAGCCTAAAACCAAGAAAAAAAGTATATACACTAAAGGTGAAGAAAACGTATAGCTGGAAGTGATCCCAGGTGTACTTCCCAGCCACCTAAGAAAATATACACATATACAAAGAAGTGGAAATCACCCAGAATACGTATAAATGTAATATATACAATAGAATGACCTGTATTTAAGTAGACTCTCCAGGCATATGTTCTGTGTAAATAAATCAAATAGCTAACATAGCGTA
This sequence comes from Pelobates fuscus, assembly GCF_036172605.1. NCBI lineage: Eukaryota > Metazoa > Chordata > Amphibia > Anura > Pelobatidae > Pelobates > Pelobates fuscus. Next base: position 363,335,589 of record NC_086317.1, read on the forward strand.
AAATAGTATATTATAAGGATGTTGTCAGGATCGGGACAGGGATCCAACACGCAGAGTACAAACAGTAGCCAGATACGTATACCGGACCTTAGAATGGCCGGACTAACGTAAGTAGTACAGTAGAGAATGGTCAAAGACAAGCCGAGGTCGAGGGTAACAGAAGACAGGTAAGCGGTAGACAAGCCGAATCAAGGGTAACAGAGATAAGCAGAGAAGAGCAAACAAGCCGGGTCAAAACCAAAAGGGATAACTAGAAAACACGAGCACTGAGTGACTAGAACAAGCTAGAACCACGACAGGACAATGAGCTAATGAAAGAAGCACTGTTAAATGCCCTGTTCAGATAAGTAGACACACCTCCGACGAGTCCTGATTGGTCCTGAACCAATTGAGTGACAGGTCGTTCCGGGTTGACGTCCTGACGTCGACTTCCGGGCGTCATGCTATAAAAGGGAGTCACTCCCTCGCGGCCGGCTTTGCATGACCGGATGGACCGCGAGAAAGGGAAATCAGGCCGTCCGGATGGATGAACGACTAAGTCTCTACCTCTCTCGGAGGTAGAGACCTCAGGTACCCTGACAGTACCCCCCCCTCTCAGATACGCCCACCGGGCGGAAGGAACCAGGACGAGAAGGGAAGCGAGAGTGAAATGCCCTGCGGAGACGGGGAGCATGAACATCCTCCTGAGGTACCCAACTTCTCTCCTCAGGACCATATACTTTCCAATCGACCAGATATTGTACTCTCCCCGGGAGATTCGAGAATCGACGATGGAATTGACCTCATACTCCTCCTGACCCTCCACCTGAACAGAGCGAGGAGGGGCGATCGTGGAGGAGAATCTGTTACAAACTAGTGGTTTCAGCAACGAAACATGGAACGAGTTAGGAATGCGTAAGGTAGTAGGCAAAGCTAGACGATACGCAACTGGGTTAATTTGAGCCAACACCCTGTAAGGTCCAATATACCGAGGAGCGAACTTCATGGAAGGCACCTTTAACCGAATGTTTCTAGTACTTAACCATACTCTATCGCCTGGAACAAACACCGGTGCTGCCCTTCTACGTTTGTCAGCGTGTTTTTTCACCAGCATAGAATTGTGCAGAAGAATTTGTCGAGTCTGGTCCCACAACTTCCTTAAATTGGCAACATGAACATCAACCGACGGTACCCCTTGGGAAGAAGACTCCGAAGGAAGAATGGAAGGATGAAAGCCATAATTCATGAAGAAGGGGCTAGAATGCGTAGAATCACAAACGAGATTGTTGTGTGCAAACTCCGCCCAAGGAATCAAACCGACCCAATCGTCCTGGTGTTCAGAAACGAAACAACGTAGATATTGTTCAACCTTTTGGTTGGTGCGTTCAGCAGCTCCATTGGACTGAGGATGGTAGGCAGAAGAAAAATTCAATTTGATGCCTAGTTGAGAGCAGAAGGATTTCCAAAAACGGGAAACAAATTGGGAACCTCTGTCAGATACAATTTGGGAAGGTATCCCATGTAAACGGAAGATCTCCCTAGCGAATATCTCTGCTAATTCGGGCGAAGATGGGAGTTTAGGTAAGGGAATGAAGTGAGCCATCCTAGTAAATCTGTCCACCACAGTGAGGATAACAGTCTGCTTTTTAGAGATATGCAAATCAACAATGAAGTCCATAGCCAAACAGGACCATGGCTTTTCAGGAACCTCTAAAGGGTGCAGAAATCCGCATGGGAGCGAATGAGGTTGCTTATTCTTGGTACAAACTTCACACGCCCCGATGAATTCTTTAATATCTTTACGTAAATCAGGCCACCAGAAATCTTTAGAGATCAAAGCATACGTCTTGCGAATGCCAGGATGCCCAACCACCTTGCTGTTATGGAAACAGCGTAACACTTCTAGTTGGAGAGTGGCGGGAACGAAGTGTCGATCCCCAGGAGTCTGTTTGGGCGCAAGATGCTGTAATTTCATGATCTCAGTAAGCAACGGAGAGTGAATCCTGAGATTCGTGTTAGCGATGATGTTACCCTTAGGAACTATCGAGGAAAGGACTGGCTCAGTTATAGTGAACGGTTCATATTGACGAGACAAAGCATCGGCTTTAGAGTTCTTAGAACCAGGTCTATAAGTAAGTACATAATTAAAGTGAGTGAGGAACAAGGACCAACGAGCTTGCCTGGCGGACAGGCGCTTAGCCTCCCCAATATAAGACAAGTTCTTATGATCCGTTAAAATAGTAACAGGGTGTAATGTCCCTTCTAGTAAATGTCTCCACTCCTTTAAAGCCTTAATGACCGCTAACAGTTCCCTATCGCCGATGTCATATCTGCTTTCAGGCCCAGATAATTTCTTAGAGAAGAAACCACAAGGGTGTAACGGTTTGTCCACCCCTAACCTTGGAGACAGAACAGCACCAACTCCCGTCTCAGAGGCATCGACCTCGAGTAAGAACGGCAGAGTCGTATCAGGGTGGACTAGAATGGGAGCAGAAGCAAAAAGTTCTTTGAGAGTCTTGAAAGCAACAAGAGCCTCAGTAGACCAAGTCTTAGTATCAGCCCCTTGTTTGGTCATATTGGTAATAGGCGAGATGATAGAAGAGTATCCCTTAATGAAGCGCCTATAATAGTTGGAAAAAACAATAAACCTCTGAATAGCCTTGAGTCCTTTAGGCAACGGCCAATCTAAAATAGATTGGAGTTTGTCAGGGTCCATTTTAAAGCCTTCCCCAGAAATCACGTAACCAAGAAAGTCTATCTGCGACTGGTCAAAGCTGCATTTCTCCAATTTACAGTATAGACCATGTTGCAGAAGTTTGTGTAGTACCTTTCTGACTTGTCTATGGTGAGTCTCAATCTCCCTAGAGTGTATCAGTATGTCATCCAGGTAGACAATAACACAATCATGTTGAAACTCCCTAAGTACCTCATTAATCAAATCCTGAAATACTGCAGGAGCATTGCAAAGTCCAAATGGCATAACTGTGTATTCATAATGGCCATACCGAGTATTGAACGCCGTCATCCACTCGTGTCCATGCTGGATTCTCACCAAATTATATGCCCCTCTGAGATCTAATTTGGTGAAGATTTTGGAGCCCTTAAGACGATCAAACAACTCGGTAATCAATGGGATAGGATAGGCATTTCTGATAGTTATTTTATTCAAACCTCGGTAATCAATACAAGGCCTCAGCGTGCCATCCTTCTTTTTAACGAAAAAAAACCCAGCCCCGGCAGGAGAAGAAGACCTCCTAATGAATCCTTTCTCTAAATTCTCACGAATATATTCCTCTAGAACAGAGTTCTCCTGAACAGATAAAGGATATACATTACCCCTCGGGGGCATAGTACCAGGTAGAAGCTTAATTTTACAATCAAATGACCTGTGTGGAGGTAATGAATCGGCATTCTTCTTGTCGAATACTGCCTTTAAGTCTTGGTACAGGGACGGTATCTGTTTCTCTGTGGACTGAGTAGAACTACCTGGTGTATTAATATTAGCCAATGGAGAAACCTTGCGTAAACACCTCTCCTGGCAGCTCTGACCCCACGAGAGTATCTCCCCTAACTCCCAATCGATAATAGGGTTATGTCTCTTCAACCATGGATACCCCAGAACTATGGGAACAGAAGGGGACGAAATGAGCATAAGAGATAAATTCTCCACGTGTAGGATACCAACATTTAAGTTAATGGGTATGGTCTCACGAAAGATAACGGGGTCCAGTAATGGTCTACCATCTATGGCCTCAACGACCAAGGGTGTCTCCCTTAACTGGGATGGGATATTGTGTCTAGTGGCAAAGGCTTGGTCGATAAAATTCTCAGCAGCTCCGGAATCTATCAAGGCCATAGCCTTTACTACTTCCTTCTCCCAGGTTAAGGAAACTGGTAGCAGAAGCCTGTGATCCTTATAATTAGAAGTAGAGGACAAAATAGAAACACCCAAGGCCTGTCCTCTAGAGAAACTTAGGTGCGAGTGTTTCCCGAGCGGTTAGGACAGTTCGAGAGTAAATGACCTCTGGCTCCACAGTACATACATAACCCCTCCCTTCTCCTGTACTGTCTCTCCTCCTCAGAGAGGCGGGTATAGCCTATCTGCATAGGTTCAGGGAGCAATGAGACCGTGGAGTCAGGACTTAGAAATGCGGGAGCTAACCTAAAGGAAGGTCTCCGGTTCCTCTCTCGAGTGTTCTGTCTCTCTCTTAAACGTTCATCTATATGAGAAATGAACGAAATTAAATCCTCTAAATTCTCAGGAAGTTCTCTAGTAGCAACCTCGTCAAGGATTACATCTGATAGCCCATTCAAAAATACGTCCATATACGCCTGCTCATTCCACTTGACCTCTGACGCCAGAGACCTGAACTCTAGTGCATAATCCACAAGTGTTCGGTTCTCCTGTCTCTGGAATAACAGTAATCTGGCTGCATTAACCTTTCTACCTGGAGGGTCAAAAGTTCTTCTAAAAGCAGCTACAAATGCGTTATAGTTATATACTAACGGGTTATCGTTCTCCCATAGTGGATTGGCCCATCTCAGAGCCTTCTCAATGAGTAAGGTGATAATAAATCCCACCTTTGCCCTATCCGTAGGATAGGAGCGAGGTTGCCATTCAAAGTGGATACTAATTTGGTTTAAAAACCCACGACACTTCTCAGGAGCACCACCATAACGTACTGGTGGGGTAATGCGAGAAGAAGCACCTACAGTGGCTACCTCTAGGCCTGAACCTACAGGAGAGATAGGAGTAGTACGTAACTCCTCTGGTGGATTATTGGCATGAGATAATAACGCCTGTAGCGCTAGCGCCATCTGATCCATTCTGTGATCCATGGCTTCAAACCTAGGATCAGGAGAACCAAGCTGACTGTTTGTACTTGCAGGATCCATTGGCCCTGTCGTAATGTCAGGATCGGGACAGGCATCCAACACGCAGAGTACAAACAGTAGCCAGATACGTATACCGGACCTTAGAATGGCCGGACTAACGTAAGTAGTACAGTAGAGAATGGTCAAAGACAAGCCGAGGTCGAGGGTAACAGAAGACAGGTAAGCGGTAGACAAGCCGAATCAAGGGTAACAGAGATAAGCAGAGAAGAGCAAACAAGCCGGGTCAAAACCAAAAGGGATAACTAGAAAACACGAGCACTGAGTGACTAGAACAAGCTAGAACCACGACAGGACAATGAGCTAATGAAAGAAGCACTGTTAAATGCCCTGTTCAGATAAGTAGACACACCTCAGACGAGTCCTGATTGGTCCTGAACCAATTGAGTGACAGGTCGTTCCGGGTTGACGTCCTGACGTCGACTTCCGGGCGTCATGCTATAAAAGGGAGTCACTCCCTCGCGGCCGGCTTTGCATGACCGGATGGACCGCGAGAAAGAGGGAAATCAGGCCGTCCGGATGGATGAACGACTAAGTCTCTACCTCTCTCGGAGGTAGAGACCTCAGGTACCCTGACAGATGTGAATAAATGTGATATGAATGCACTCACAAACGGATGAGAGAATCAGGCCTTTCACCCACTCAGGGGTACGTGATGAATATGAGATGCAATATCTTCCAACCAAATATGTAAGATAAGAAAATCGAATATAGTGAAGTACGTTTAAAATAATATATAACAAATTTATTGGTCGCACTTACACTTAAGTAGTATAAAAACAGCGTGTCTCCAAGTTATTATGGACTCCTTGATAGATGTTTCTTCCAAAGTGACCACAGTAGGAGTCTGGGAGCAGCAATTAGAGAACAGCAGAACATAAAATAAACACACATAAATAAAAAAAGTTCACAAGGAATGAATCCAACGCGTTTTGTCCGGTGAGATGCTGGACTTCTTCAGGGATGTCTTTGGGTTCGTCCTTGTGGGTTTTTATAGCTGGTGTAATCTTCCAAATCATCCGGATAGCTGATAACTCTGCGTGCGTTCCATTCGTGGAACGCAAAAGAAGCGCCGAATGTCCGGGATTCTTAGTTAGTAGTTCTGGTTTTTTTGGGCGCATGCGCGTATCACGCGCATGCGTAAACAAAGAGTACCGCAACCTGCGAGGGACACAAAACATATGGCGAAAACGCCTGAATGTCTGCTTAATCAAAAAAATCAAATTGGTGTGATAACACTAGAACCACCAATGTAAATTAAAGGATCAAGAAATAAGGAGTAAATATATATGAAACATATATATATATATATATATATATATATATATATATATATATATAAGGAAACAAAATAATCCTGCACTCCACAATCCAAACGTAAATGCCCGGTGCTTGTCCAGCAAAATACAAAAAACGAAAAAGAGATAGCACTCCCAGGACTTGTAGTAAAAATAAAACTTAACTTTTAATCAATCGGCAAGAGGTCGACGTTTCAGTCTGTTAACCACAGACTTTCATCAGGACTAATGCACAACACCATAAAATGACATATATATACAATAAATACATATTGGTAATCAACTTACCCACCACCAAACCAATTACGTATCCCTGTCAGCTCCGGCTGGGTTGGCCGCGGGTTCCGCCGACGTCAATGCGTGCGTCGCGATGACGTCATTACACGGCGCCGGCGTCATCACGCCACGTGACCACATGCCCGTCAGCATCATGGGGAGTGTTGTCATGGAAATAGACTCCATGGCAACCTAATAAAAACAAAAATAGACGGCTGAAGCGGAAATTAGGAGAACACTTAAATTACATTGCTTAGTCTAAATGCATAAGTGTAACCACTATCCCCATACAATCGGGGGATTATAAGGCTTACAATAATTATAGTCCAAGGCAGGACAATATCAAGGTGAATCTCTAAGGGGGCAGAGAACTAAAGGGATAAATTCTCTAGGAAACCCAAAGAAAATTAGAAATTAAACGGATGGGCCCATAGTGCTGTTGTATAAAATGCGATCTTGCTTTCCGTAAAGTGTATACCCAATATACAAACACAAAGATCTCAGGGCCTGCTAATAAAATAGCCTAACATACTGACCCCGCAAATATAGCGACTAAGAGAACAATTGAGCCAAATCATGTTCAAAGAAATTGAACCAAGATGTAATAATCTATATGGAGACTAAATCATGGGCTCATCTGTATACTGACCAGAACTCCAAGGTATACCCACTAGGTGGCTTACAGGAATAATTAGTAAATAACTAACTAAGAAGCAACAATCTGGGAAAAAAATCTATATAGATGGGTAATATCAATAAAGAACACATATCAGGAACCCACTTTGTGGATCGGTCCCCATGCCATTGTATTCACTATATTGGTCAATATTACCTACAGACACATACAAAATTCAAAAGTATGAAAAATATGAAAAATATTAAAAATATGGAGTCAGTGACCATCCTCATAACTGGACAACCAGGGAGGTGGCTTAACCCCAAGGGCGGGCCCCCAACACCTATGCCAGTATACATCAGGTCATGCAAGATATTAAACTATAAGAACACAGACAATGAATATTTTTCATTCAGTCCAAGGGGATGGACCGTTTGTAGTGTCCTTATCCAGAACAATTCTCTTTGAAGGAGCATCTTTTTTCGATCACCCCCTCTCCTAGGTGCTGGGACATGATCTATAGCCATCAACTTCATAGATGGCAAGTTGTGGCCAAGTTCAAGGAAGTGCTTTGCTACCGGTAACTCCGACTTCTGGTCCCTGTATGCTGTTCTGATGCTAGACCTATGGTTTCGGATCCGTTCCCTCAAGGGCAAGTCCGTTTTCCCGATGTATGTTAAACCACACGGACACATGAGTTTGTATATCACGAAATCGCTGGTACATGTTAGTCGATGTTGGATGCGGAAGCTGGTTCCCGTATGAGGATGTGTGAACGTCTTTCCGGGAATCATATGTCCACAAGTCACACATCCTAAACAGATTGTTGCTTCTTAGTTAGTTATTTACTAATTATTCCTGTAAGCCACCTAGTGGGTATACCTTGGAGTTCTGGTCAGTATACAGATGAGCCCATGATTTAGTCTCCATATAGATTATTACATCTTGGTTCAATTTCTTTGAACATGATTTGGCTTAATTGTTCTCTTAGTCGCTATATTTGCGGGGTCAGTATGTTAGGCTATTTTATTAGCAGGCCCTGAGATCTTTGTGTTTGTATATTGGGTATACACTTTACGGAAAGCAAGATCGCATTTTATACAACAGCACTATGGGCCCATCCGTTTAATTTCTAATTTTCTTTGGGTTTCCTAGAGAATTTATCCCTTTAGTTCTCTGCCCCCTTAGAGATTCACCTTGATATTGTCCTGCCTTGGACTATAATTATTGTAAGCCTTATAATCCCCCGATTGTATGGGGATAGTGGTTACACTTATGCATTTAGACTAAGCAATGTAATTTAAGTGTTCTCCTAATTTCCGCTTCAGCCGTCTATTTTTGTTTTTGTTTTTATTAGGTTGCCATGGAGTCTATTTCCATGACAACACTCCCCATGATGCTGACGGGCATGTGGTCACGTGGCGTGATGACGCCGGCGCCGTGTAATGACGTCATCGCGACGCACGCATTGACGTCGGCGGAACCCGCGGCAAACCCAGCCGGAGCTGACAGGGATACGTAATTGGTTTGGTGGTGGGTAAGTTGATTACCAATATGTATTTATTGTATATATATGTCATTTTATGGTGTTGTGCATTAGTCCTGATGAAAGTCTGTGGTTAACAGACTGAAACGTCGACCTCTTGCCGATTGATTAAAAGTTAAGTTTTATTTTTACTTACAAGTCCTGGGAGTGCTATCTCTTTTTCGTTTTTTGTATTTTGCTGGACAAGCACCGGGCATTTACGTTTGGATTGTGGAGTGCAGGATTATTTTGTTTCCTTGTATGTATGGCTCAGTGGCAGGAGCCAGCCTTCTATGCACCCCGACTCTGGAGTTTGAATCACTCCTGAATCTACATTCAACTACTTCTGTTGGAAAACTACATTTTTGTACCCTTGTGAGTACTTGTATATAATTGTATATATTGGATTCAATCTATTATCCCACATTTTTTCATCTATGGAAGATTTTTTTACATTGGCTGGTGGTTTAGTTGAACAGGCGGAAACATGGCAGTACAGTGAGGAGGATGCAGACAGGATACGGTGGGCAGCGTCTACATCTGATTTACCCAATACTACGTCTCTAAGGGATATATACTTCGAGTTACTAAGACTTAGAAAACGAGAGACTGATTTGGACCTACACGGGCTCTTCCTGTCTGATTACCATCGCAAGCTACAGATTCCACGAGGTTTTCGGGTCAAAAATATTCCTACCATTGGCAGATTGAAGCCACAGGTCTGCAAACGCTGGATCTCCGTTCTTAATAAATGTTCATTAGACCTTATGCTCATTATTATTGAGGACGTCAGGGAAGATCTAATCCAAATTAGGAGAAGGATCTCTGAATTAGAAACACGACAGGCGGTACTACTATCAGCACCTGAATCGGCAACTACCTTATTAAAACTAGAGGACAACATTAAGAATTACAAAACTGATTTGGTGAGATTCAAAAGAGAAAAACAGGAGAGGGTTACAGCTGACTATAAAGAACATCGTGTATATAGATGGCTCAGTGGAAAGTCGGAAACACCGAATTTTATTAAGAAACGCAGACCCATCCGTAAACCTAGACAGTTCACAATAGATAGAACTTCAGGAGAATCCACCTCCGAGTCTGAATTACCGCACGATTCTTCTTCAGCACGGAGAACTGATAGTTCATCCAGTACTGCACAACCTTTTTTAGACAGGGCATCAGCAGAGGAAACATCTATACGGACACGGTACCAGAGCAGACACGGAACATCAGGCGGAGGTACATTACAAGACGTGGCCAGAGGGGGCGTACCTTCTGGGGCAAGAGGGCGGCCACCCCGTCAACAGAGATAGCCCCAATCTTCAATCTATCTTCCAGAGCTCTGACACCAGAGGAAACAAGGATGCTCAGTAAAGGCTTATCATTTGTTCCCACGTCTGGAGCTAAACCCCTAGATTGGGAAGTTGAACTTTATAAATTTGGTCGGTCGTTAAGATTGAAAGATTTTTTTAAGACCAAAACTATGGACACAACGAACCCTACTAACAGATTCAGAACTAAGAGCACATTCGACCCTATGCCCAATCAAACATCTATTAAGTCCTTCTTACGCTCAGTACAGAAGGAGTCGTCTGATCATTTGAAACAAAAGCTTCCTCATCATTCCAATTGTACCAAGAGTGAACGAGCGATCATCAAATCCTTGTCTGCCGACAAGGAGATTATCATCCGTCCGGCTGACAAAGGGGGAGGCATAGTCATCCAAAATTATTGCGACTACAGCTCAGAAATTCTATTACAACTGTCGGACTACAACACATATGCCAAACTATCAAAGGATCCTACTGATCTAGTCATCAATCAAATTGAAGAATGCCTATCAAGAGGGCTTCGCTCCAACTATATTTCTATGGAACTTTACCAATATCTCCAAGCAACCTCACCAAGGACTCCTGTGATCTACTCATTGCCCAAAGTCCATAAAAATTTGGACAAACCTCCAGGCCGCCCCATAGTGTCGGCGATTGGGGGAGTTCTGGAACCGCTGGCTAAATGGCTGGATTTCTTGTTTAAAGAACCCATTGAACATCTCCCAACTTGTATAAAGGACACCCCAAGCTTCATAAGATTACTATCTGAGACAACATTACCCTCTGAACCGGTTGTTCTATTGACGTGTGATGTGTCAAGTTTGTACACCGTGATACCCCATCAAGAGGGAATAGATGCTATGAGGTCGATATTATCGCAATCTACACACTACATAGGACCTCCTATAGAGTATACGCTGGAGCTTTTAGAAATAGTCCTGTCCCAGAATTACTTCAGGTTCGAGACGGAGTGGTACAGACAAATTGCTGGTACATCCATGGGTGCGGCCATGGCACCCATGTATGCCAACGGTTACATGTTTGAATTTGAAACCAGACACATTCTGGAACCCTATCATGACCGTATCCTGAAGTATGCAAGGTATATCGACGATATCTTTATGTTGGTTACTGGTTCCATAGCCGAGGCCAAAGAAATGGTCCAGTCCATCAATATAAGTACCAGCAACATCAAACTAACAGCAGAGATGGATGTGGCATCAGTTGACTTCCTGGACATCAGAGTACTACGGGAAGGGACGAGACTGGCCTATACTTTATACTCTAAGCCGACGGACCGAAATACAATCCTTCAGGCTAATAGCTTCCACCCTGGCTCATTAAAGAACTCTCTACCCTACTCACAGTTCTTGCGTGTCCTGAGGAACAACTCAGATCCTATAAGAGCCCAAGAACAGTTAGGGTTAATGTGGGAAAAGTTTCGACAACGTGGATATACGTGCCAGATTTTACAGAAGGCACTTGACCGAGGGCGGGCTACAATTGACACTCCTGCACCAAAGGCAAAAACTGACAGATTGGTCTTCCCCACCACGTTCACAACATCATCATTTAAATTTAAACAAATTATTGAGGCAAATTGGAGAACACTTAGCAATGATGTGACACTACCTCCAATATTCCAAAATCCTCCTATGTTTTGTTATAAGAGGAACAAAAATCTGAGGGATCTGCTAGTGAACACCGATCCAGTTCACTGCTACACGAAGAGTAGTACTCCACAGAATCTGGGATGCTATCGCTGTTTAGGATGTGTGACTTGTGGACATATGATTCCCGGAAAGACGTTCACACATCCTCATACGGGAACCAGCTTCCGCATCCAACATCGACTAACATGTACCAGCGATTTCGTGATATACAAACTCATGTGTCCGTGTGGTTTAACATACATCGGGAAAACGGACTTGCCCTTGAGGGAACGGATCCGAAACCATAGGTCTAGCATCAGAACAGCATACAGGGACCAGAAGTCGGAGTTACCGGTAGCAAAGCACTTCCTTGAACTTGGCCACAACTTGCCATCTATGAAGTTGATGGCTATAGATCATGTCCCAGCACCTAGGAGAGGGGGTGATCGAAAAAAGATGCTCCTTCAAAGAGAATTGTTCTGGATAAGGACACTACAAACGGTCCATCCCCTTGGACTGAATGAAAAATATTCATTGTCTGTGTTCTTATAGTTTAATATCTTGCATGACCTGATGTATACTGGCATAGGTGTTGGGGGCCCGCCCTTGGGGTTAAGCCACCTCCCTGGTTGTCCAGTTATGAGGATGGTCACTGACTCCATATTTTTCATATTTTTCATATTTTTCATACTTTTGAATTTTGTATGTGTCTGTAGGTAATATTGACCAATATAGTGAATACAATGGCATGGGGACCGATCCACAAAGTGGGTTCCTGATATGTGTTCTTTATTGATATTACCCATCTATATAGATTTTTTTCCCAGATTGTTGCTTCTTAGTTAGTTATTTACTAATTATTCCTGTAAGCCACCTAGTGGGTATACCTTGGAGTTCTGGTCAGTATACAGATGAGCCCATGATTTAGTCTCCATATAGATTATTACATCTTGGTTCAATTTCTTTGAACATGATTTGGCTCAATTGTTCTCTTAGTCGCTATATTTGCGGGGTCAGTATGTTAGGCTATTTTATTAGCAGGCCCTGAGATCTTTGTGTTTGTATATTGGGTATACACTTTACGGAAAGCAAGATCGCATTTTATACAACAGCACTATGGGCCCATCCGTTTAATTTCTAATTTTCTTTGGGTTTCCTAGAGAATTTATCCCTTTAGTTCTCTGCCCCCTTAGAGATTCACCTTGATATTGTCCTGCCTTGGACTATAATTATTGTAAGCCTTATAATCCCCCGATTGTATGGGGATAGTGGTTACACTTATGCATTTAGACTAAGCAATGTAATTTAAGTGTTCTCCTAATTTCCGCTTCAGCCGTCTATTTTTGTTTTTATTAGGTTGCCATGGAGTCTATTTCCATGACAACACTCCCCATGATGCTGACGGGCATGTGGTCACGTGGCGTGATGACGCCGGCGCCGTGTAATGACGTCATCGCGACGCACGCATTGACGTCGGCGGAACCCGCGGCAAACCCAGCCGGAGCTGACAGGGATACGTAATTGGTTTGGTGGTGGGTAAGTTGATTACCAATATGTATTTATTGTATATATATGTCATTTTATGGTGTTGTGCATTAGTCCTGATGAAAGTCTGTGGTTAACAGACTGAAACGTCGACCTCTTGCCGATTGATTAAAAGTTAAGTTTTATTTTTACTTACAAGTCCTGGGAGTGCTATCTCTTTTTCGTTTTTTATATATATATATATATATATATATATATATATATATATATATTGAATGTTATAGTTACAGGGCAGAGCTACTAAATAGCTAAATAAAAAAATGAGAAAAATATAAAAAATCTATTAAAATAATTTGATTAAATAAAAGAAAAATGTAATCAAGTAGACTCATTGATTCATTATACATATAGTGGTTTGATGTATCATACCAAAAAACCAAGAAAAGTGATGAATAAGCAGTGCACTTGCTTTACCTAAATTAAATACTATCTTCAACAAAACATCACAAAAACTTAAAATATAGACGTATGCAGTATCACAACTGATCACTAGAGGCCGACATTTAAATATTTAGTATTAACCAAAACAAAGAATTGTAAACATTTTGTATGATTTCATTTAAAAAGCCTACTAATAAAATAGGGTGTTCAGTTCTAAATATACGAACGGCCCTCATTTTGGGCGTGGTTTTCATATAATCGAACGTTTCATGATTAATGAAACTGCACATAAAACAATCATAAGAGCAATTATAACATATTAGTGTTTGTGTATATAGAGACGAACAGGTGCATTCGTGCGCATGCTCCTGAATGCCCGCTAAAACCTATGTGAGATATGAATAGGCTGGAATTAGCTGAAAGATAGTATGGTAGCCTAGCCGTTCGCATAGCCGCGAAATACAATAAAAATGAACAGATATATACGAATTGAAAGTACAGCATAGAGCCGACCCAGGATTATGTAGAGCGCCCGTGACAGGCGGCTTGACTCACGGTGTTGATGATTCAGTCGAATTCAGGTATCAATATTAAAATAAGTACTTTTAAATTCACTTATTTAGTATTGGCACGGCTATGCTTTATTAAGATATAGCTGATTTTTTTTCATTTTTAGTTTAAAAAAATAAATAAAAATTTTATGTTTTAAAAGTACTTTTTTAAACTCATGCATTCCCCATAAATCTTTGCTTTGCAGGATTTCACAGAATATTCAATCTCTTGTTTTGTCCTTGCGCTCAATCTTGTCTAGTGTTTAGGTACCAGGTGGAAGGAGCTGTGCATCACTTTATCCAATATCTGGTTGGTGGTTGGGCTATATTACTGAAGAAGCTTAGAAGAAGCATCAACCTATGGGGAAGATTTGGATTGGCTGAGATCATCAACATTGAAAATCTCAGCCAAAGAAGCAGAGCAGCAGTGAGGAGAGCTCTGCGGCGAGGGCTGTAAGGGTAGTAATAACCAACTTTCAAACACTCACATTGGGGTTGGGTACACTTAGATAAGTCTCAAAGCACTAAAATTTGGAATATATGTTTGCATTCCTAATGCTATAGTATCCCTTTTGCTTACTTATCCCCTATGTTATTAACACACATACTTTTTTTACCTCTGAAAAATAAACTGAGTGTACAAATCCATGCCTCTGTATTTAGCTGACATTTGGAACCGAGTGCTTCTATTTTGGCTCATTGTGAATTAGTGTTATAAGCTCAACCCTTTTCGGTCACTGAACATAGTAAATTAAGGTGGAAAATCAGAAATAATGTCCTGATGTATTTTTTTTTATTATTTATGTGTGTACCCCTTGCACAGCCTGTTGGCTTCTAAAGGGTATTTACAATCAAGTTTGAACAAATCTATTATATATAATAGTTTACAATGGTTCCCATCTGACATTGGATACAATAGAATTTATTTCTGTCTCAATGGTAACTTTGAGTTATACAAGGCATACTTTTGCAGAAAATGAAAGTTAATTTGTGACATGAAGTTTGTGCTGAAAGCTTCCCTACAGAGCTAGAACACTACTGATGAGAGATTAAAAAAAAAAAGTTTTGCCTATTTTTAAGTACTGGATAAAAAGGGGGAAATGAAAAGAAAGGAAAGAGAATGGAAGGAATTACAAAGGTGAATAATGCTGTCCATATTTTCAAGAAACTATGAAAAAACATTGCTAAAAAAAAATGTACTCGCATAGCTTATATTCTAGTGCCATCTAGTGGTACGACTAAAAATAAAAGCAAAAAGCAGAGATAGATTCATACTTATATAAAATAATAATATATATCTTTGAAACTAGATAAAATTAAAAACGTATTCTAAATGTATTACATGAAAATATTATACATAATTGATTAATTACCTTGAAGTGCATTATTCTGCAATCTTCAAAACACATTAAAGGATTTTTCCCTAAAACATAAATGTAGGGAATTTGAAACCAACAGAAAAATATAAGCACTCAAGTGTTGATTTAGAAAAATTTTCCATTTCAGTTATAGTTTACCTATTTCTGCCAAAATTTTTCATTTATTTTTTAAATACCTGCAACTCAGTTTTTAACGACAACAAATCCCAAGTTCCAATATAATAGTAGGCACCACCCTCAGATCTCCCTCCTTCTTTTCTGCTCCACAGAATGAAGCACGGTTTGGTAATAGTTTTTGGCCTTGTTGGCGGGGTTTTTGCCTCCCGCGAGTCTCGCAAGCTTTGGGGACGGTGCTTTTTCTTCAGTTTTTTTTCTCTCCTCCCCCTCCTTCGTTTTACCTTGCCTGTCTTGTGTAGTTACTTCTGGTCTGGGCCCTGGTGAGATCTCTCCTATTTACCGTTTCCCTGGTTTTGTTTAATTTGGGTGATTAACCCTTACTGTGCTAATTACTTTACAGCTGTTGGAGTGTAAGTTAATATATATTTCTAACTCTTTAGTGTGGGTCATTTTATCATGCCTAAACCCAGAGTGCCTACCTGTTTACCTACCCCTGGGGAGACGAATACCCCACAAGCCCTGGGAGAGAACCCTGCTACCCCGGGCTCCCGCCCCTGTTGGTGGACCTGTCTGGCCACGACGAGGGTGCGCAGGCCTCAGTGCCACAGTGCTCAGTAAAGGAGGCCATTATGGTGGCCATTGGGACCATGTCATCAGCCCTGTCTCACACTATCTCACAGACCCTACTCACGCTCCGGCGGTTGTTTCATTTACTGGCTCCATGGCGCAACGCACACATCCAGCAGTGAAAGTTTCAGGTGTGGCCCCCAGGAAGGCTCTACGCAAAGCCAACCATATTTTCACCTCTGCCCCCAGAACCCCTATTACTGACGTACTTTTGGTCACCCCAGAAAGTGTGTCCCATCCACCCAACAGAGCCTTTCCGCACCAGGCAGAATAGGCACAGTGATGGAAATGTGCGAGAGAACAAAAAGAGAGCGACTCCGACTCAGAAATCGGGTCTAGTGAGGAGGCTGGTGAGGAGTCTGAGAGCAAATCTTAGAGGGATTGGGCCATGACCTCTTTTCCTCCGGAGGCGATCTTGGGGCTGCTCCTCCCACGGATGTGGGGACTGCCCTCATGGACCCATTGGGTAAGCCCTTATTCGACACGGATGAGCTCCACCATCCGAGGTTGGCTGAGTGGCGCCCTGAGGACCATGTGGTCCGATACCTTGAGAACTGGGTACGGCACCCACACAGCAAGGTGGCCTGCAACAAACTATGGGCAGAGTTTCCCAGGCCTGTAGTGCCTAACAAAGTATGTGACACCCCAGAGGTAGACCCTAAGATGACCCAGTTTCTGGCTAAATTGGGTTGGAACCAATGCAAAGGGTTGGATTTGTGCCAAGACAAACACCTTGATGTGTTTGGTCCCCTAGCAAAATGGTTTGACTTGGCAGAGGACGCCAGAGTTGAAAACCGTATGGTAGACCCGGAAGAACTTTGCGGTTGGATTCATAGAGCAATTTGCATCGCCAGGAGTGTCAATTCCTCCCTGACCATGGAACAGTGTAAAGCCATCCTGTTTAAAATAGAGCCCAAATTGGCCAATCTCACCCTCACTGAAGCTGGTAAGAACGCCCAAGGCTTATTATTTGGCGATTACTTTATTAAGGATCTAGGATGCTTGGTGGGGGCCCTTGATAAGGCCCAATCCTCCATGAGAAGGGTATTCAAGGGGCGGGTCTCTACCAGGGACAGCATATTCAGGCACTGTCTGGTAGGATGCAACTATTTCCAGTCCCTTGGCTCAAGACGAGGCTCTTTCCAGCACTGCTCCAATTTCCAGGAGACAAGGACCCGGTCCCCCTTCTTCCCATCCCGGCTCAAGAATCATTGAGCCTTCCATCCTTCCAATTCGGATGATTCACAAGGAGCTTTGCAGGGCGCTCCTCTGTTCATGGATCACCCTGCGTCACTTGGCACGGCTGATCAGACTGCTGGCCTCATCTATCAAAATCCAGAGTTTCGCGAGGGACCAAGCACAGGCGTGCATTCGCTTCTGCATGGACAACGTCTCGGAGGTATGCCAACCACATGGGCGGCACCCAGTCAGCAGTCCTGCCCAGATTGGTGAAAGAATTTTGGGAGCTCTGCCTAGCTCGGAATTTGGTGGTCCAGCTGAATATCTGCCTACAAAATGCCCAAGCGGATTGGAATTCACGGTATCTTTCGGACAACAGCGACTGGAAATTGGACGCAGAGGTGTTCTCAACTGTATCGTCTCTCTGGGGTCCTTTTGTTATCGACCAGCTCCCACGGTTTTTCGTCAGCTTTTTCGTCAGCTCCCACGGTTTTTCAGCTGGAGGCCAGACCCAGCGATGGAGGCAGTGGACGCTTTCCTGCAAGACTGGCAAAGGGATCTCCTGTACGCATTTCCCCCCTCCGCCATGATTCCACGCATGCTCCTTCAGATTTGATGCCAACAAACCAAACTAGTGCTTGTCATTCCTTTTTGGGGGATGCAGTCATGGTTCCCTCAACTTCTGGAGATGTCGGTGGATTGTCCCAGGCTGCTGCCGTCATTCCCAGGCCTGCTTCGCGATCCGTCGGGAGATGGTCACCCTCTGTTGGTGGACAGATCCCTCCTTCTCATGGTATGGTGGATTTCAGGGAACCCTGGGAAGTCCAGGGAATTTTCGGAGACTACTCAAAGATTGTTGGCGGACGCATGGACTCCCGAAACTAGATTATAATATGGGTCAGCATGGCAAGCTTGGGCTGGCTGGTGCTTGGCTAGGGACATGGGTCAGTTTCAGCACCTGTGACAGACATTCTGGAATTCCTGACTTCTCTGTTTGACACTGGCAGGGCTTACCAAAATCATTCTCATTTCTTGCAAAAGGGTGTCGGATGTACGTGCTTTGGATTTTGATGCCAGATCATACACTCTGGAGGGTGTGACTTTCAATATTTCCAGACGTACTAAGACTTCTATTAAGTCAGTATTGTATCCAGCTTTCCTTTTGACACCGGCTTTATGTCCAGTAGAGCGTTTATGCGAATATGAGGATTGCACCAGGCCGCATTGTTCCGCATCTATGCCCTAACTTTTCTTGTCTTTTCGTCCTCCTTTTGTTCCAGTTGCGAGCGCTATGTTGTCCCGATGGTTGGAGTGGATTCTGGAACAAGCTGGTATTGATGTTTCTGTTTTTGGAGCGCAATAAAGCCAAAATGAAGAATTCATGTGTGAAAAACTAAGTACACCCATACTGCTTCCATAAGAGTAGAGAGACTAAGATTAAGTAGCAGACAGGTACTGCTAATCAAATGCTCATGATTAATTTATTAGCAGCAACTTTGATCACCTCATCAAAAGCTGAAGTTTTAACAGTTTGCTGGTCTGGAGCATTAAGGTGTGTGTTAACACAATACCAAGAAGGAAAGACACCAGCAATGATCTTAGAGAAGCAATTGTTGGTGCCCAACAAACTAGGAAGGGTTATAAGGCCATTTCTAAACAATTTAAAGTCCATCATTCTACAGTTAGAAAAATTATTCGAAAGTGGAAAACATTCAAGACAACTGCCAATCTTCCTAGGAGTGAATGTCTCAGCAAGTTCACCTTAAGATCATACCGTGTAATGCTCAGATAAATTGCAAAAAACCCAAGAGTTACATCTCTGTTTGGTCTGTTTGGAAGGGTTGCTAGGAGAAAGCCTCTTCTCTCTAAAAAAAACAAGGCAGTACGGCTTAGGTTTTCAAAGTTGCATCTGAACAATCCACAAGACTTCTGGAACAATGTCATTTGGACAAACGAAACCAAAGGGGAGTTGTTTGGCCATAATGCAAAGCAAAAGCCAAACAACATATCAGCACAAACAGAAAAAAAAGGTTCTAATTCACCAGCACAGATAC
The DNA here is from genome assembly GCF_036172605.1 of Pelobates fuscus. Classification (NCBI taxonomy): domain Eukaryota; kingdom Metazoa; phylum Chordata; class Amphibia; order Anura; family Pelobatidae; genus Pelobates; species Pelobates fuscus. The sequence goes on from NC_086317.1 coordinate 363,354,995, forward strand.
CCGAATCGGTAGTGTGCCAGGAAAAAGATGTACAACCCTTAAAACTCGTTCTTATGATTAAAAAGTCGTAGTTTATTGAATAAAGCTAAAAACCTTAGTCTCCAGTCCACTAGGAACTAATTGTCGTAGGTCAAAATTAAATATTCTATGTCAAAGACTCAAGGTAACCATCAGGGATAATAGGCAGCTTACTATAGACAAAAGTTCTAGCAGGAACTAATCATAGGTATCCAGCAGGCATTAATACACTCCTGTCAGTGCTACACGGCTTAAATTCATCCGTAAATTCTCTAAATCAATTGACCAGTTGAGTGCTGCCTGAATACTGTCCCTATTACCTCAGCATAGCATAGAGCTCATGCCTACTAACAAGAAGTTCTAGCAGGAACTGATCATAGGTATCCAGCAGGCGTTAATACACTCCTGTCTGTGCTACACAGTTTCTCTGAATCAATTAGCCAGCTAAGTGCTGCCTAAATACTGTCCCTATTACCTCAGCATAGCATAGAGCTCATGCCTACTATCACAATAGTCCTATGGAGTGACTAAAAAAACACAAAAAAGGTTAAGTAAAGTGCTAACCCCCACACCCCAAGTGCATAGTTAAAATAAACAAGGATCAAAGCCCAACGCGCGTTTCAGCGTATCTAGACGCCGTCGTCAGGGGCAAGTGTGAAATCTACCAGTCTCTCCCACTTCCTTAAAAAGCCGAATTCTTAATTGGTCATCATTACCAGCTGGTTAATTGGTCATCATTACCAGCTGGTCCCCATCGTAAAGACTCACAATCCGTTGGTCCGGACGAGACTCCTCCCACCAACCTAAGCCAATGAGTCCATCTCAACACAGCTTGCCTCCACGTATCCCACGTGACGATTACGTAATCACGTTACGTCACGTGGGTAATGAGGAGGCGATTGCGACGTCAGGATACCCCACGTGACTGTGACGTCGAGCGTTACGTCACGTGGGCGGGGAAGGACGACATCTCCATAGTTACATCCCCTCACTAGCGAACCATATGACTGAAGAAACGTCACTAGGTGGGCGGGGTTATCAAAGATCCCCGAAAACACGCTATAGCAAGGGGATAAGTTTTATAAAGGAGATCAAATCCTAAACCAGGGTTGTCTATTCATTGCCCAGATATTATAACAGTAACACAATGTGAAGTTATGAAGGACACATATACATGAGGCCCACTAAAGAAATAAAGAATATTAAAAATAATAATAAACTTGTAATTTAATTGTGAATGGGCACTCCCTAATGCAAGATGTGTCCCAACCCCATTATCTAACCATAGGAGGTCAGTGTAGAGTCCTGTTATATATTAGATATCAAGGGCGAACATAGATTCCTCCCGATAATCAGGTGACTAAGGATAATCAATATAACATCACTGAAGTGTATATAAGGAGATACACATGGTAGATTGGATCCCTAAATGAACACAAAACAAACCAAAAAGTGAATTATAGCTTCAAAAATAAATTATGAATAAAGATTACAATCATAATGAACAAAACCCCTTATAACGTTACTGGACAGAGTGTGTTCATTAGATGAAAGGGGTATATGAAAACCCCTCATTTAGACCTTGTGGTGACAGGGTTTGGAGTTTCAAAATCCAAAATGCCTCCCTCTGACGGAGTTTAGTATCCCACCCTCCCTTTCGTTGAGGCTGAGGGATATGTTCTAATCCCAGGAAGCGTATTCCTGCTGAGGACGCTTCCTGGGATTAGAACATATCCCTCAGCCTCAACGAAAGGGAGGGTGGGATACTAAACTCCGTCAGAGGGAGGCATTTTGGATTTTGAAACTCCAAACCCTGTCACCACAAGGTCTAAATGAGGGGTTTTCATATACCCCTTTCATCTAATGAACACACTCTGTCCAGTAACGTTATAAGGGGTTTTGTTCATTATGATTGTAATCTTTATTCATAATTTATTTTTGAAGCTATAATTCACTTTTTGGTTTGTTTTGTGTTCATTTAGGGATCCAATCTACCATGTGTATCTCCTTATATACACTTCAGTGATGTTATATTGATTATCCTTAGTCACCTGATTATCGGGAGGAATCTATGTTCGCCCTTGATATCTAATATATAACAGGACTCTACACTGACCTCCTATGGTTAGATAATGGGGTTGGGACACATCTTGCATTAGGGAGTGCCCATTCACAATTAAATTACAAGTTTATTATTATTTTTAATATTCTTTATTTCTTTAGTGGGCCTCATGTATATGTGTCCTTCATAACTTCACATTGTGTTACTGTTATAATATCTGGGCAATGAATAGACAACCCTGGTTTAGGATTTGATCTCCTTTATAAAACTTATCCCCTTGCTATAGCGTGTTTTCGGGGATCTTTGATAACCCCGCCCACCTAGTGACGTTTCTTCAGTCATATGGTTCGCTAGTGAGGGGATGTAACTATGGAGATGGCGTCCTTCCCCGCCCACGTGACGTAACGCTCGACGTCACAGTCACGTGGGGTATCCTGACGTCGCAATCGCCTCCTCATTACCCACGTGACGTAACGTGATTACGTAATCGTCACGTGGGATACGTGGAGGCAAGCTGTGTTGAGATGGACTCATTGGCTTAGGTTGGTGGGAGGAGTCTCGTCCGGACCAACGGATTGTGAGTCTTTACGATGGGGACCAGCTGGTAATGATGACCAATTAACCAGCTGGTAATGATGACCAATTAAGAATTCGGCTTTTTAAGGAAGTGGGAGAGACTGGTAGATTTCACACTTGCCCCTGACGACGGCGTCTAGATACGCTGAAACGCGCGTTGGGCTTTGATCCTTGTTTATTTTAACTATGCACTTGGGGTGTGGGGGTTAGCACTTTACTTAACCTTTTTTTGTGTTTTTTTAGTCACTCCATAGGACTATTGTGATAGTAGGCATGAGCTCTATGCTATGCTGAGGTAATAGGGACAGTATTTAGGCAGCACTTAGCTGGCTAATTGATTCAGAGAAACTGTGTAGCACAGACAGGAGTGTATTAACGCCTGCTGGATACCTATGATCAGTTCCTGCTAGAACTTCTTGTTAGTAGGCATGAGCTCTATGCTATGCTGAGGTAATAGGGACAGTATTCAGGCAGCACTCAACTGGTCAATTGATTTAGAGAATTTACGGATGAATTTAAGCCGTGTAGCACTGACAGGAGTGTATTAATGCCTGCTGGATACCTATGATTAGTTCCTGCTAGAACTTTTGTCTATAGTAAGCTGCCTATTATCCCTGATGGTTACCTTGAGTCTTTGACATAGAATATTTAATTTTGACCTACGACAATTAGTTCCTAGTGGACTGGAGACTAAGGTTTTTAGCTTTATTCAATAAACTACGACTTTTTAATCATAAGAACGAGTTTTAAGGGTTGTACATCTTTTTCCTGGCACACTACCGATTCGGGTATCTGTGCTGGTGAATTAGAACCTTTTTTTTCTGTTTAATAATTTTCTCCTAGGGTTACCCCCTGTAATCTGTACAACCTGGTGGCTTCTTTGATCTCAGGGTTTCGGGAGGGACACCCGCCTTGATCACCCCACTCTCTTTTTGGGGTTGGGAGAGGGGGTCTCCTAACTGAACCTGGAATCTATCTTTAGACAATATCAGCACAAACATCTCATACCAACTGTCAATCACAGTGGTGGAGGGGTGATGATTTTGGCTGTTTTGCAGCCCCTGGACCTGGGAACCTTGCAGTCATTGAGTCAACCATGAATTCTTCTGTATACCAAGTATTTTAGAGTCAAGTGTGAGGCAATCTGTCCTACAGCTTAACCCCTTAAGGACAGACGACGGATATATCCCGTCATGATTCCCTTTTATTCCAGAAGTTGTGTCATTAAGGGGTTAAGTATGGTCGGAATTGGGTCATGCAACAGGACGATGATCCCAAACACACCAGCAAATCTACAACAGAATGGCAGAAAAGAAAAGAATCAACATGCTGCAATGGCTTAGTCAAACTCCAGACCTCAACCCAATTGAAATGCTATGATGGGATTTTAAGAGAGGTGTGCATAAACAAATGCCAGCAACACTCAATGAACCGAAGCAACGTTGTAAAAAAAAGTACGTCAAAATTCCTCCACAATAATAGTGATGTCCAGAACTGTTCGCTGGCGAATAGTTCCTGGCGAACATCGCTTCTTCGCGTTCGCCACGGATGGCGAACATATGCGCTGTTCGAAATCAAACCAATATGTGAGCGCTATAGAAACACCGTACAGATATTATGGCAGCAATTAAAATACAATACACAAAAAATGTGCAAAAAATAGACAATAGTTACCAAAACAGCGCGCTAAAATAATCTGCAAATATAAAATACAAATAATAGTGCAGACTGTCTGAATACACTCCTATATATTTAGAGAAATCTTAGGGAAAAAAACTCACATGTCCCAGAGCCCTATCACCCCTGGCTCTGGGTTTGCAAGGCTCTTTAGGAGAGGGGATATCCCCACACCGCTGAATCCTTCCAAGGATATGTTCACTGCCGATCCCTGCTGTGCTGTGTGTGAAAACAGAAGGGGAGGACCTCCAATTGAATAATATCTTAAGTAAGTTTATTACATAAAAAAATTAAAACCCTTACTTGGGATGTGGTGGGTATAGACTCGCAGAGTCACCCACATAAAAGCATGAACAAATATTGTAAAAACGCTTCCTGATTGCAGTCCGCTGATCGCTGTTCGGTCCGCCCCTATTCGTCATCATTGTCATCATTGAGTAAACTTTGACCCTGTACCTCACAGTCAGCAGACACATTCCAGTCAATCAGCAGCAGACCCTCCCTCCCAGACCTCCTGGACAGCATCCATTTTACATTCATTGTGAAGCTGCATTCTTAGTGAGAGGAGGGACAGTGTAGCTGCTGCTGATTTGATAGGGAAATTGATAGCTAGGCTAGTGTATTCAGTGTCCTGAAGGACTCATCTGATCTCTGCTGTAAGGACAGCACCCCCCAAAACGCCCTTTTTAGGGCTAGAACATCAGTCTGCTCTTTTTTTTCTGTGTAATGGAATTGCAGTTGCCTGCCTGCCAGCCTGTGTGTCAGGCTCACAGCATATACTGTGCCCACTTGCCCAGTGCCACCACTCACTCACTGGTGTCACAATAGCTTGCATTTAAAAAAAAAAAAAAACTTTTTTGACTGTAATATAATAGCAGTCAGTTTCCTTCACTAGTGTGCGTTTCAGGGCCTACCAGGGCACAGTGTCACACCAGTGCAACTCATATCTGGTGTAACAGTAGTGTAGACACAGGTCTACTCTGCCAACTTCTGCCAGTGCACAGTGCCACTCACATCTGTTGTCACAGTAGTTTGCATGCATAGTACCACTAATCAAAAAAAAAAATGACAGGCAGAGGCAGGCCACCCCGCAGGGGCCGTTGTGGTCATGGTGCTGTGATTCCCTTTGGCCCTAGAATAATGCCCAGTGTTCAGAGGCCACGTACCCTGAACTGGAAAAGTTCTGAGGACATAGTTGACTGGCTAACACAGGACACCCAATCTTCTACAGCTTCCGCTCGGAACCTTGACGCACCATCCTCCTCCAGCTTAGCTTCGGGCACCTCTCAAGTTACCACTCGCCCGCCTGCCGCCACCACCAACACTAGCACCACAGCTACTTCACTTGGTATGTCAGAGGAGTTATTTACACATCAGTTGGAAGAAATGAGTGATGCGCAACCATTATCACTAGTGTGCGTTTCAGGGCCTGCCCAGTGCCACCACTCATATCTGGTGTCACAATAGCTTGCATTTAAAAAAAACCCAAAACTTTTTTGACTGTAATATAATAGCAGTCAGTTTCCTTCACGCGTGTGCGTTTCAGGGCCTGCCAGGGCACAGTGTCACACCAGTGCAACTCATATCTGGTGTAACAGTAGTGCACATTTAAAAAAAAAAAAATGTGACTGTAATAGATTGAATAGCAGTTAATTGTCTGCCAGCGTGTGTGTCAGGCTCACAGCGTATACTGTGCCCACTTGCCCAGTGCCATCCCTCATATCTGGTGTCACAATAGCTTGCATTTAACAAAAAAAAAACTTTTTGGACTGTAATATAATAGCAGTCAGTTTCCTTCACGAGTGTGCGTTTCAGGGCCTGCCCAGTGCCACCACTCATTTACTGGTGTCCCAATAGCTTGCATTTAAAAAAACAAAACTTTTTTGACTGTAATATAATAGCAGTGAGTTTCCTTCACGAGTGTGCGTTTCAGGGCCTGCCCAGTGCCGCCACTCACTCACTGGTGTCACAATAGCTTGCATTTAAAAAAAAATAAAAAAAAATTTTTGACTGCCATATAATAGCAGTCAGTTTCCTTCACGCGTGTGCGTTTCAGGGCCTGCCAGGGCACAGTGTCACACCAGTGCAACTCATATCTGGTGTAACAGTAGTGTACATTTAAAAAAAAAAATACAATTTTGACTGTAATAGATTGCAGTTAGTTGTCTGCCAGCGTGTGTGTCAGGCTCACAGCGTATACTGTGCCCACTTGCCCAGTGCCACCACTCATATCTGGTGTCACAATAGCGTGCATTTAACAAAAAAACACGTTTTGGACTGTAATATAATAGCAGTCAGTTTCCTTCACGAGTGTGCGTTTCAGGGCCTGCCCAGTGCCACCACTCTCTCATATCTGGTGTCCCAATAGCTTGCATTTAAAAGAAAAAACATAAAAAACTTTTTGGACTGTAATATAATAGCAGTCAGTTTCCTTCACGAGTGTGCGTTTCAGGGCCTGCCCAGTGCCACCACTCACTCACTGGTGTCACAATAGATTGCATTTAAAAAAAACAAAAACTTTTTGGACTGTAATATAATAGCAGTCAGTTTCCTTCACGAGTGTGCGTTTCAGGGCCTGCCCAGTGCCACCACTCACTCATATCTGTTGTCCCAATATCTTGCATTTAAAAAAAAAAAACTTTTTGGACTGTAATATAATAGCAGTCAGTTTCCTTCACGAGTGTGCGTTTCAGGGCCTGCCCAGTGCCACCACTCACTCATATCTGGTGTCCCAACAGATTGCATTTAAAAAAAAAAAAAAAACTTTTTGGACTGTAATATAATAGCAGTCAGTTTCCTTCACACGTGTGCGTTTCAGGGCCTGCCAGGGCAAAGTGTAACACCAGTGCAACTCATATCTGGTGTAACAGTAGTGTACATTTAAAAAAAAAATAAAAAAATTGACTGTAATAGATTGAATAGCAGTTAGTTGTCTGCAAGCGTGTGTGTCAGGCCTACTGACACAGGTCTACTCTGCCAACTTCTGCCAGTGCACAGTGCCACTCACATCTGTTGTCACAGTAGCTTGCACGCATAGTACCACTAATCGAAAAAAAAAATTACAGGCAGAGGCAGGCCGCCCCGCAGGGGCCGTCGTGGTCATGGTGCTGTGATTCCCTTTGGCCCTAGAATAATGCCCAGTGTTCAGACGCCACGTACCCTGAACTGGAAAAGTTCTGAGGACATAGTTGACTGGCTAACACAGGACACCCAATCTTCTACAGCTTCCGCTCGGAACCTTGACGCACCATCCTCCTCCAGCTTAGCTTCGGGCACCTCTCAAGTTACCACTCGCCCGCCTGCCGCCACCACCAACACTAGCACCACAGCTGCTTCACTTGGTATGTCAGAGGAGTTATTTACACATCAGTTGGAAGAAATGAGTGATGCGCAACCATTATTGCCAGAGGATGTAGATAACAGGGATATGTCTCAGTCAGGCAGCATTACACACATGGACGTACGGTGTGATGATGATGATGTTGTACCCGCTGCTGCTTCCTTTGCTGAGTTGTCAGATACAAGTGAAGCAGTTGATGATGACGATGCGTCCGTGGATGTCACGTGGGTGCCCGCTAGAACAGAAGAAGAACAGGGGGAAAGTTCAGATGGGGAGACAGAGAGGAGGAGGAGGAGATGAGTTGGAAGCAGGGGGAGGTCGTCGCAAGGAGCTAGTGGCACAGTCAGACAGCATGCATCGGCACCCGGGGTCAGCCAGACAGTACGCCAATCAACGCATGCTGTTGCCTCCACCAGAATGCCGTCATTGCAGAGCTCAGCAGTGTGGCATTTTTTGTGTGTGTCTGCCTCTGACAACAGTGATGCCATTTGCAACCTGTGCCAAAAGAAACTGAGTCGTGGGAAGTCCAACACCCACCTAGGTGCAACTGCTTTGTGAAGGCACATGATCGCACATCACAAACGCCTATGGGATCAACACATGAGTACAAGCAGCACACAAACTCAAAGCTGCCATCCTCCTCCTGGTCCAGCATCTTCAGCCACGTCAACCACTGCTGTCCTCCTTGCCCCCTCTCAACCATCCGCCACTCCGTCTCTCGCCTTGAGCAGTTCCTGCTCATCTGTCCAAAGTCAGGTGTCTGTCAAGGACATGTTTGAGCATAAGAAGCCAATGTCACAAAGTCACCCCCTTGCCTGGAGTCTGACAGCTGGCTTGACTGAACTCTTAGCCCGCCAGCTTTTACCATACAAGCAGGTGGAGTCTGAGGCGTTCAAAAAATTTGTAGCTATTGGGACACCGCAGTGGAAGGTACCCGGACGAAATTTCTTTGCACAAAAGGCAATCCCCAACCTGTACTAAATTGTGCAAAAGGAAGTAATGGAATGTCTGGCACACAGTGTTGGGGCAAGGGTCCATCTGACCACTGATACCTGGTCTGCAAAGCATGGTCAGGGCAGGTATATCACCTACACTGCGCATTGGGTAAACCTGGTGACGGCTGCCAAGCATGGAATGCGTGGCTCTGCAGAGGAGTTGGTGACACCGCCACGACCTGCAGGCAGGCCTGCTGCCACCTTCTCTACTCCTCCTACTCCATCCTCTTCCATAACCTCCTCGGCCGAGTCCTCTTCTGCTGCTGCGTCTTGCTCCACATCAATGGCACCCCCCCCCCCCAGCTCCCCAGGTACTATTCCACATCCTGGATACGGCAGTGTCACGCCGTCTTGGGGTTGACTTGCCTGAAAGCAGAGAGTCACACCGGACAAGCACTCCTGTCCGCCCTGAACGCACAGGTGGATCAGTGGCTGACTCCGCACCAACTGGAGATCGGCAAAGTGGTTTGTGACAACGGAAGAAATTTGTTGGCGGCATTGAATTTGGGCAACTTGACACATGTGCCGTGCATGGCACATGTGTGTAATCTGATCGTACAACGCTTTGTGCTTAAGTACCCAGGCTTACAGGACATCCTGAAGCAGACCAGGAAGGTGTGTGGCCATTTCAGGCGTTCCTACACGGCCATGGCGCACTTTTCTGATATCCAGCAGCGAAACAACATGCCAGTGAGGCGCTTGATTTGCGACAGCCCGACACGTTGGAATTCAACACTCCTGATGTTCGACCGCCTGCTCCAACAAGAAAAAGCCGTTAACGAGTATTTGTATGACCGGGGTGCTAGGACAGCCTCTGCGGAGCTGGGAATTTTTTTGCCACGTTACTGGACGCTCTTGCGCAATGCCTGTAGGCTCATGCGTCCTTTTGAGGAGGTGACAAACCTAGTCAGTCGCACCGAAGGCAAAATCAGCGACATCATACCATTTGTTTTCTTCCTGGAGCGTGCCCTGCGAAGAGTGCTGGATCAGGCCGTAGATGAGCGTGAAGAGAAAGAGTTGTGGTCACCATCACCACCAGAAACAGCCTTATCAGCATCGCTTGCTGGACCTGCGGCAACGCTGGAAGAGGATTGTGAGGAAGAGGAGTAAGAGGAGGAATGTGGCTTTGAGGAGGAGGAGGAAGACCAACCACAACAGGCATCCCAGGGTGCTCGTTGTCACCTATCTGGTACCCGTGGTGTTGTACGTGGCGGGGGGGGAAGAACATACCTTCAGTGAGACCACTGAGGACGAGGAACGGGACATGAGTAGCTCGGCATCCAACCTTGTGCAAATGGGGTCTTTCATGCTGTCGTGCCTGTTGAGGGACCCTCGTATAAAAAGGCATCCATGTGTGAAGGAGAACGACCTGTACTGGGTGTCCACGCTACTAGACCCCCGGTATAAGCAGAAAGTGCCTGAAATGTTACTGAATTACGGCAAGTCAGAAAGGATGCAGCAGTTCCAAAATCAATTAAAATGTATGCTTTACACAGCGTATAAGGGTGATGTCACAGCACAACGGGAATCTAACAGGGGAAGAGGTGAAAGTCATCCTCCTCCTCCCCCGACCACGCCGGCAAGGACAGGACGCTTTACAGACGTGTTGTTGATGGAGGACATGCAGAGCTTTTTAAATCCTACACATCGGCACAGCCCTTCGGGGTCCACCCTCAGAGAACGACTCTGTCACTGTGAAGCGGGCGTAACCCTTACACTACCTGATCGATACAACATCATACCTGATGTTTTAAAGCACGTTATTCCAAACAATTTAGGAATGTTAGGTGATTTATGCCCTTTATGGATTAAAACCAGACTCTGCATCAACTATGTAATTTTCCATGGGAGTTTTGCCATGGATCCCCCTCCGGCATGCCACAGTCCAGGTGTTAGTCCCCTTGAAACAACTTTTCCATCACTATTGTGGCTAGAAAGAGTCCCTGTGGGTTTTAAAATTTGCCTGCCCATTGAAGTCTATGGCGGTTCGCCCGTTCGCGAACATTTGCGGAAGTTCCCGTTCGCGAACCGAAAATTTTATGTTCGCGACATCACTAGTAATACAGTAAATGATTACCTATTGCTGCAAAAGGTGGTTCTACAATCTTTTGAATCATAAAGTGTGCTTAGTTTTTCACACATGGCTTTTCCATGTTGGCTTTATTTTTATTTTTTTAAATCAATACACAGTGTACTATGTCTTGTGTTGTTGTTCATCTGATGTTTTATTTACCTAACTTTAAGGCCTGCTGAAGAACAGATGAAATCAAAACCAGAAATAAATATTGATATCTTGTCTATCTTTAATAAAGTGAGACAAAAATATTTTGTTACGTACCCAGAATAAGCATATCAAAAAAAATCCTCTGATATAATAAAGAATTAACATGTAACAGCTTTCTATCATCTTATGGATTTTTTTTTAGAAAATATTGTATGCAGCCTTGAAAAACCTGACAAGATCAAGTAAATTAAGCATGTGCAAGTATAACATACAATTTATAAATAAACTATAGTTTTTCATTATTTTTTTTTTTTTTTTTAAAGAAAGAAAATGGGGAACAAGCAATCTCTTTTAAAGGGTAAATTAACTTGTCTTGATTCTAGGGAATAATTACCTGCAAGGTGCTGCGATGTGTTAATAAATCAGTGTTCACAGTAAATTTATCTTCTTTAAAATTTTATAGGCAATATTCACACTCTAGCTGGCAAGGAGACTTTGCTTTAATGCTGCATCAATCTCAGTTCTGTGAGTTTGCAACATTTTCTAGAAAGGGAAACTAGCTTCAAAACAAAATAGGAGGGGTTTATTTGATAAAAAAAAGTGAGTAGACTATTGTCCCTTGACTTATGCCCCAGTTAATAAAAATTTAGAATTTATGTTGCATTTTTGTCTCTATGGCTCTTGCAAACAATTTAAAAGAATACGTAGTGCTAATGATATCTGCTCACATACGTGCTATTAACTGGTAAATGTTTCTCCCTGGTGTTCTTGCACTGTAACATCAGGATTTGCCTGAGTTCTTACTGACATGATCCCAATGCTGACATTAAACAGGAATCATAGCGGCCATGGTAGTTGACATTTCTTGAGAAGTGATGTCTGATACAGGCCATCCAACGATAAATTCACAAGTGAGCTATTTGAGAAACAGACATCTAGTGTTCCTAACAGCACATTAGTTGCAGGTGGTCTGGATGGTTGATTTGGGTATTGTGGGGGCAGGTGATGTAGGGGGCAGTGGGTGTTAAGCCTACAAAGAGAGGTTAATGTGTGTAGCATAGATGGTATTGATATGGGCACACTTGCTTAAGTTTGTCGTATTAGATCTTCTTGGTACAGAAAAGGGATTATATCGGGGGCGGAGCCAGCGCCTTAGCGAGACGGTCGCAGCTCACCATAGCTCCGACGGCCGACCTGATAAAATAGCGACAAAGGAGGCTAAAACCACAACGGGGACCCGTGATATAATCCCCCTGCGTACCCGAGACCATGGGGAAAAAGACAAAAAAACACAGAGCAGAACCGGGCTCCGGAACCAGGGATATAGGCGCTTTCATGCGCCTGACACAGCGATGCGAGTCAGCCAAGATGGCGCCGGCTGAGGCCTTCACCTCGCAATCCTCAGATGACGACAGCCTCCCGGACATTGTGCCTGCACAATCAAAGGTACGACCTATGCCCCAACAGACATCAGATCGGGGTGACCTAGCACCAGCAACAAAAGCCGATATTAAGGCTATAATGATAGAAATAAGGGCGATGTTTGACGCAGACATGGCACTCGTTAGAGGAGAGGTGCACACTCTTGCAGGCCGCGTAGCCTCCACGGAGGAGACGCTTAGAAGCACTAAGGTGGCACAAACGGCCACAGATGCCACACTGGGATCCCTACAGAAACAGTGCACTACACTGGCGGCCCAACTAGCAGGCATGGAGGATAAAGCTAAAGCGCGCAATGTGCGCATCAGAGGTGTACCTGAAACCATTACTAATATGGAACTGCCTCACTACTGCAGAAGGCTGATAGCCACATTGCTACCACCAAAACAGGCTAAACTGATTGTAACTGACTCCTGCTTTAGACTCCCCAAAGCCACAAAAGCACCGCAAGATGCCCCAAGGGATGTTCTACTTAAAATGGTTCAAGACTCTGATAGAGGGGCCCTTATGGGGGCAGCACGGGGATCCCCCACAATCACTTTTGAAGGAGCCAGCTTGACACTGTACAGGGACCTGTCGAGACACACCCTCACGTGGCGCAGAACATTCCGCCACATCACGCAACACCTGCGGGAGAACTCTATCCCTTACAAATGGGGCCCCCACAGACTGACGGCGGAACATGATGGAAAGACTCAACTCCTACTGAGTGCCTCGGAAGCACCGACTTTCTTCCAATCGATAGGCATCCCAGCGCCGCCGGTGAATACGGGAGCCTGCCCACCGTGGAACATCGCAGAAGTTACTCCCTTTGCTCCCAGGGGAACGGCACTAAGGACGACGGACCTGCAAACCTGAGATGAGCGGACGCACACCCTTACAACATCCTACTATGTACTTTCTTGTGGAGATTACAACTCCCAGTTGAAGGCCTCTCAGGCCTATTGTTTTTCACCAGTTTTAAATGTATGCTTACATGACCTTTTGTCACGTTGACATATTCTCTGACGTTACTATCCACACTTACAGTCTTACTTCAGAGACACCACCTCTACCCTGGCTCCGCAAGCCGACTGACTGAGACGTTACCTAGGCAACACACCATTCCCCCCACCCTCAAGAAGACAGAGTAGGGCCTCAACCAGCTGGTCTATACACCCACACTACAGGGCAAGAGACCCACCCTGAAAAACCCTGACCGACTAAAGGACCCACATAGGGGCACAAACATATGCAGACCATACTTTATCAACTCCCCCAACCACTCACCATAATTGCCCTAGGCAAGAAGCTTTGACCTAACTACTTAGCAGGGCACATAAAGCTTGACACCCAAACCCTCCCTAACATATTGCTGCACACCGTATACACTGACAAGAGGAGGATTACCCTGACGAAAAAGAAAAACTAAACCGGGTAGACGACTCACATGTGCGACTCTCTGACATATGCTGATGATCCAGTTTGTACAATGTTACATGTTATCCATTTGAGCACATGCTGTAACTGTTATTCTTGACTTGACAACCCACTAAAAATAAAGAATTTAAATAAAAAAAAAAAAGGGATTATATTGTATCATGAATGCAACAGAGGAACACCAAAGAAGAGGTACAAGGACTCTCTGAAGAAATCACTTCATGCATGTCACATTGACCATCATCACTGGTCTGCTCTAACCTCCGATCGGGAGACTTGGAGATACACCATTCAGGCTGTCTCTTCCTTCAAGAATGAATGCAGGGCAGATATTGAGAATAAAAAGAAACAGAGAAAGGACCGTGATATTGTGGCATCAAAGTCAGACCAGATTTTCCCTTGTAGCTGCTACGGCTGCATCTGCCTGTCCTACATTGGCCTTGTTAGCCACCAGCGAGTCTATAGCAGACATAGACTATCCACTTCCTAAATCTTTGTTTATAAAGTTAAGCAAAGAAAAAAAAACAAGCATAAGTTGATCCTTGCATTTGTTGTCCAAGCCCCAATATAAATGTGTATGGATGTATGGATGGATTGATGAGAGTTACAATTATACAATAACCTTTGGACTGTGCTAACTGTGGTCTATTTGATGTCCCTGAACCTATTGACAAACAAATAATAAAGTGGGCAATGAGTGTTTTATTGCTTTTGGGCACAGTCTCAAACAAACGTCAGTTTCCTATTTGTGACTATAATTTAGCACATTACAAAAAGAACACATAAAATCAAATGCTTTGTGAATACCAATTAACGTGACATACAGCGTACAGATTGTTAGCCACACAATTAATGGAATTGGGTGTTTACATTGAACATTGAAATAGATTCCCATAACAAATATTTTTTTGATAATAATACACATGACGAGGCCTCAGCAGAAAGGCAGACATCAAATTAAAAGTGTATGTAAAGCAATGTATTCTGTTCTTATCTGTATAGTCCTTCAACAAGTGATCAGTTATTAGGCCCTGTCCTGCCAGGTTTAGCTCAATGAAGATGCCTCCCGGGTCAGAGAAGGAGTCGATTGGTGCCTGGTAGACCAGCAGGGGCGGGCTGGCAAGGGGGGCAGGGAGGCAATTGCCCCCCAGGCCGCCCTAAACCCAGGGGTCAGGGCTGCCCACATCCAGCAAAAAAATGAAAATCTCCTGCCTCTGGCTGAGGACTCAGATTACTCAACTTACCTCACTCTCCTTGAAGCCAGTGGAGTCGGCTGGCCTCTCCTGATGATGTCAGGAGGAAGGGGCGTGACTTTCACTGTTTTCTCATAGGACTGCTGGGGAGTATGGGAGAAGAGCAGAGGAAGTCACGCCCCCTCCTCCTGACATCATCAGGAGAGGCCGACTTCACTGGCTGCTACTGTATGCTGGTTGCTGCTCCTGCTGGCTGCTGTACACCCCTCCCTGGCCTAAGGTAAGACTCAGGGAGTGGGGCAATACACTTTAGTTTTATTTTTATTCCCCTCCTCAGCCCTGTCCCCTTAGTCAGCCCCTGTCACCCTTCCTCAGCCCCGTCCCCATAGCCAGCCCCTGTCCCCCCTCCTCAGCCCTGTCCCCTTAGTCAGCCCCTGTCCCCCCTCCTAAGCCCTGTCCCCTTAGTCAGCTCCTGTCCCCCCTCCTCAGCCCTGTCCCCTTAGTCAGCCCCTGTCCCCCCTCCTAAGCCCTGTCCCCTTAGTCAGCTCCTGTCCCCCCTCCTCAGCCCTGTCCCCTTAGTCAGCCCATGTCCCCTCGTCAGCCCCATACCCTTGGTCAGCCCCTGTCCCCCCTCCTCAGCCCTGTCCCCTACCTCAGCCCCTGCCCCCCTTCCTCAGCCCCTTTCACCTTTCCTCAGCCCTTGTCCCATTGCTCAGCCCCTGTCCCCTCGCTCAACCTCTGTCCCCTCGCTCAACCTCTGTCCCCTTGCTCAGCCCCTGTCCCCCCTCGATAGCCCTGTCCCCTTAGTCAGCCCCTGTCCCCTCCTCAGCCCTTGTCCCCTTGCTCAGCCATGTCCCCTTAGTCAGCCCCTGCCCCCCCTCCTCAGCCCTGTCCCCTTAGTCAGCCCCTGTCCCCTCCTCAGCCCTTGTCCCCTTGCTCAGCCCCTGTCCCCCCTCCTCAGCCCTGTCCCCATAGTCAGCCCCTGTCCCCTCCTCAGCCCTTGTCCCCTTAGTCAGCCCCTGTCCCCCCTCCTCAGCCCTGTGCCCTTAGTCAGCCCCTGTCCCCCCCTCCTCAGCCCTGTTTCCTTAGTCAGCACCTGCCCCCCTCCTCAGGCCCTTCCCCCTTAGTCAGCCCCTGTCCCCTCCTCAGCCCCTGTCACCTCCTCAGCCCTTGTCCCCTTGCTCAGCCTCTGTCCCCTTGCCCAGCCCCTGTCCCTTTCCCTTTCTTCGCCTCTGTCCCCCTTCCTCAGCCCCTGTCCCCCTTCCTCAGCCCCTGTCCTCCTTCCTCAACCCCTGTCCTCCTTCCTCAACCCCTGCCCTCCTTCCTCAACCCCTGTCCTCTTTTGCCCAGCCCCTGTCCCTTTCCTCAGCCCCTGTCCCTTTCCTCAGCCCCTATCCCTTTCCTCAGCCCCTATCCCTTTCCTCAGCCCCTATCCCCTTCCTCAGCCCCTAACCCCCTTCCTCAGCCCCTAACCCCCTTCCTCAGCCCCTGTCCTCCTTCCTCAACCCATGTCCTCCTTCCTCAACCCCTGCCCTCTTTTGCCCAGCCCCTGTCCTCCTTCCTCAGCCCCTGTCCTCCTTCCTCAACCCCTGTCCTCCTTCCTCAACCCCTGCCCTCTTTTGCCCAGCCCCTGTCCTCCTTCCTCAGCCCCTGTCCTCCTTCCTCAACCCCTGTCCTCCTTCCTCAACCCCTGCCCTCTTTTGCCCAGCCCCTGTCCTCCTTCCTCAACCCCTGTCCTCTTTTGCCCAGCCCCTGTCCCTTTCCTCAGCCCCTGTCCCTTTCCTCAGCCCCTATCCCTTTCCTCAGCCCCTATCCCCCCTCTCAGCCCCTGTCCCACCCTTTCAGCCCCTGTCCCACCCTTTCAGCCCCTGTCCCACCCTTTCAGCCCCTGTCCCACCCTTTCAGCCCCTGTCCCACCTTTTCCCTGCTCCTTTCCCCTCTCTCAGCTCCTGCCCCCTTCCTCAGCCCCATGCCCCCCACCACAGCCCCATAACATCCCACTACAGCTCCTCTCCCCCAATTGCAACCCATATCACCCACACCACAGCCCCTTTCCCAAATTGTAGCCATCAACCTGCTTCAGCCCCTATCCCCCCCTACATTTCCTAAACCCCCAATTGTAGCTTATACCCTCCACTACAGCCCCTGTCCCCCCACTACAGCCCTGTCCCATTACTCAGCCCCTGTCTACTGGTTTTAAAAGTGTAAAGTTTGGGTGTATGTCTGTGTGTCAGTATGTCTGTGTGTGTGTGTGCAAGTATGTCTCTGTGTGTGTGTCAGCCAGTATGCCTGTGTGTGTGTGTGTGTGTGTGTGTCAGTATGTCTGTCTGAGTCAGTATGCCTGTAACAGTGTGTATTTCTGTGTGTGTCTGTGTGTTTTGTAGTGTGTGCCAAATCAGCAAGTGTGTATGTGTGCCTGTCATTGAGTGTCTGTTTAGGTGACTGCTCCTCCCCGCCCCCCCTCTTCAATCGCATGGGAAAGTTGTTTTTACTCTCCTCTTGGTGCAATGGGCCACTTGACTGGATTTGCCCCCCAAGCCTAAGGCTGCCAGCCCTCCCCTGTAGACCAGGTAAGTTGCAAAAAAGTTTGCCTACTTGCCTGGGAGAAGGCTGTTGTGGTTATCATGCCTGGAGTGTTCTTTTAAAAGCTCTTCTTTGCCACTCACATTAAGCATAGAGAAGATATACTGAAAAAGAAATTAAACATTGTTTCACTTTTTTCTAAATATTTGCAATGCTTGCCCTAGCTTTGCCTTGTCTGAACTGGATTATGATGTAATTTGCTAAATCTGTAATATGAATTTAAAAGAAAATGAAGGATCTCATGAAAAAGCAGATTAACACAAGTAAAAGGTGGCTTTTCAATGTTTTATTCAATTGTCTAAATTCCAGAGAAGAGAAAGTTTATCTTAAATATGTTATATCCAATTTACCTTCATTCCTCATATTTGTTCCCAAAAATCTGTAAAACGTAATGTTTGCATTTTTTGCAAACTATTTGAAGACAATTGTTCCGCTGCCTTTCTTGTGTCTATTTTGTGGACAAATTAACACTTACAATGATTTCACAAAAGCACATTTTTAATAATGCCACTTACTCAGAAGTTAAAACTTGTTAAAATCCCTAAAAAAGAAAGGGGAGAAAACATGGATTCAGATACAAGAGTACTGTAAAGAAAAATGACCTTTCCACTTGCTGAAGCAGACCATAATACAATGCCCCTTCAAAAATGCTTGACAATAGCATCAATATAAAACAGCTCACAAAGATTCAGTAAAAAAAAACTTTAAAGGGATTGAAAATATTCTATGCCAAACTACTTCTATAGGAACACCAGAAGTATAAATTAAATGAACAATCAGAGTTTTCAAATGACAAACTAAAAATGTAATTAAAAGCTTGTTTTTACAATGCTATTGTTTCAGAATTTTGTTCAATTTGCTGTAAATGTAGATTGTATGATAGTTTTTTTTTAATATATAATTTCTCATAATATGCCATAAGACTCCCCTTAACAGCATTGTTGCAAAGCAGATTTTTGATTTCTGTCTATTCATGTTCAGATAGGCAGGGCCAGGCTGATTATAACACTACTTCCAATTTAAAACTCTGCAGTCTGCTTTGCCAAAGTTAAAAAGAAAAAAAATATATATATAAAACATAGACGCATGCACACAAAGAAACATACATATTTACAAATGTTAAATTCTAGCATATTGTTCTCAGCATGAAGATGGAAACTCACGAAGGTTTGTATTTTAATATGTTGTTAGACCAATTATACATTGGAAAAGTAATCTAAAATAGTATCACTGTATTCAATATTATTGTTACTTCTGGAATTTAATAACAAGACTAACTATACACACTCAAAAACATGCAAACACACACTGCGTGAATGTGATATATACATTTTATATCATTGGATAAGTCCAAACTGTTATCTGTTTAACCGCATAAGGACCAAACTTCTGGAATAAAAGGGAATCATGACATGTCACACATGTCATGTGTCCTTAACCCCTTAAGGACACATGACATGTGTGACATGTCATGATTCCCTTTTATTCCAGAAGTTTGGTCTTTAACCCCTTAAGGACACATGACATGTGTGACATGTCATGATTCCCTTTTATTCCAGAAGTTTGATCTTTAAGGGGTTAAGGGGTTAAGTACTGAAAATTGTTATCATAAAGAGTATCCTTCAAAATGCACCTTAGTTAATTACTTGTACAAACATGTATTCCTAACTCTTTAGTGTTCCTGTCCCTAAGTAAAATGTCTCCCTCCTATAGGCTCGCTCCGCACTGCTTACCCCTCCTCCTCCTATGGCATCACAGTGGAGAAGCTGTTCTCTGGAGTCAGTCCAATCCACTGATCCTTATAGAGGAGCATTTGGGACCAAAAGTGCATGCGCGGGCGAGTGCCACACAGATATAGAATCAAAGCTTTTCTATGGGGGCTGTGGTCATGTGACCAAGTTTTCTTGGTTACTAAACCAGGAAGCACATCCAGTGTCTGTCAGTGTAACAGTCACTGGAGGTGTTTTTAAATGGACACAATAGTCACCAGAACAACTACAGTGTATTCTATTTATTCTGGTGGTATACTCAGTCCTATCAGGCTTTTTGCAGTAAACACTGTTTTTTTAAAATAGAAAATATAGTGTTTACATTACAGCCTAGGGATACCTCCACTGGCCACTCCTCAGATGGCTACTAGAGGTGCTTCCTCTGGCAGTGCTACACACTGTGCAGCACTGACATTTATGCCTCGTTTCCACTGAGCGGATCGGTTCGGGTCGGTACATTTTGGAAGGTTTTG
This sequence comes from Pelobates fuscus, assembly GCF_036172605.1. Classification (NCBI taxonomy): domain Eukaryota; kingdom Metazoa; phylum Chordata; class Amphibia; order Anura; family Pelobatidae; genus Pelobates; species Pelobates fuscus. The sequence continues at coordinate 363,374,764 of NC_086317.1, forward strand.
AATGGTCCGGCCTATTCCAGCGAGCGTTTCCACTGCAAGTTGGAACGCCTGGAGGCTTGCGTGGTTTACGCCAAATGCGTGTGACGACACACTTGGTCGACAACATACGTGACGCTACAAATAACAATAATGGAGGTCATCCAGCAGCTCGTCTTTGCTCTATTTGGCTTTTGGTTCTTTGAAATCAAAGTACATGCCGCACTTTATGAGAGAAGGTTGCGAGCGGCGAAGAGAAACACAGCAGAAAAGAGAAGAAAACTTATGGCTTGGGTCTTGAGCCGGGAGGAGAAGTACACCTTTGTGCGGCAAAGACAAAGACGGCAGCGCTATAGGGTAAGCAACTTTATGCCATTTGTCATGTAGTTCTACACGTATTAAAAATTAAAAATAATACTGAATATGTTAAAAATCGAATACAAGATGGGAAGGAAATACATTATGTATTTAACAACATCATGTTGCACACATTTGTAAAAATCAAGAATTACACCTTATACATAAATACTCCTTATGTTATTTTTGTTGATCGCTTTTATACATGATGCTATTAATAGTGATATAGTAACATCTGTCCTTTTTTGTTTGTTTATTTTTTTAGACGCTTCTCCTTTTGTCAAAACAGCGCCGCCGACCAGTCATTTGGGCTCTCCGCCGCGCCAATGAGTGGTGGGATGTGACCGTCCCTGGATTCACACACACACAGTGGGTGCACAATTTCAGAATGTCGGAGGAAACATTTTTATACCTTTGTGCAAAGCTAGGTCCAGCGATGGAGAAGCAAACCACCAACTTCAGAGCTTGTGTGCCTGTGAGGAAAAGAGTTGCCATTGCACTGTGGAAGCTGGCTACCAACAGTGAATACAGAAGTATAGGTCATCTTTTTGGTGTCAGTAAATCATCAGTGTGCCGGTGTGTGCAGGACTTTTGTAAAGCTGTATGCACATTGCTAGCTCCTGAAATTATTCATTTTCCGGACTGGCAAAAGCTTAAAGACATGGCTGACTACTTTGAGAACAGGTGGGGCCTTCCACAGTGTGTTGGTGCTATTGATGGGTCACACATACCAATAATAGCACCACAAGAATACCACACTGACTACTTCAACAGAAAAGGGTGGCATTCCATCATCCTCCAAGGAGTAGTGGATGGAAAAGGACTATTCTGGAGTGTGAACGTAGGAAAGCCTGGGAGCTTGCACGATGCTCGGGTTCTACGACTGTCCACATTTTGGGATTGGGTTGGCCAGGGAGGCCTGTATCCTGTTTGCACTAAGAACATTGGGGGGGTGAATGTTGGCTATTATGTGCTCGGGGACTCTGCCTACCCTTTACAAAATTGGCTCCTGAAACCATTTCCTGACAATGGCCGCCTGACACTAGAACAACAAACCTACAACAAGAAAACATCCAGGGCTCGTGTAGTAGTTGAAAATGCATTCGGAAGACTTAAGGGTAGGTGGCGTTGTCTTATGAAGAGGAATGACAGTGACATTGCACTTGTCAAATCCATGGTGCTTACTTGCTGTGCTCTTCACAATCTTTGTGAAAGACATGGAGAAGACTTCCACCAGGATTGGAATACGTCTGCAGAAGAGCCAGGACGGGTAATTACACTGGATAGCGAAGAAGAGTGCAGTGAAATACGTCAGGCTCTCATGCGGCACCTCAACCTTTAATTTCTTACCCTGGTTTTATTAACGTTTTATTACAGTTTTATTACATTTTAGAAATTTTTAATAAAGTTTTAAATTTAATCAGACACACACAAAAAGTCTCTCCTGTTTTTTATTCTAATAAAAAAATGATCTTTCAAAATATACTCACAAGTACAGAGTAAAAAAATATATTTACAAATAAACATTATTTACAAAAAGCAAAAATAAATGTAATTATCAAAAAAATAAAATAAAGAAGTGTACAGGTCATGTGCTAGTGGAAACGAACTACTGCCTGGGCGGTGACCTGGGATCACGACTGCCTCCCAGCACTTGAACAAGCTGCCCAAGGACACCAAGGAAGGCCTGGTTGAAGTTAGCCAACTGCTCCATCTGCTGCCGGGCGATTTCTGCCTCCTGGCGCCTCGCTTCCTGGGCATCTTGACGCAGTGCCTGAAAGCGCCGCTCAGAAAGGTTCTCCATCCTTTCCTGCTGCCTTTCCTCTGCTGCCCGCATATCCTCCATGACTGTGTGCAAATCCAGCTGAAACCGTCTCCTATCACCTGGAATAAACAAAAGACCATAATAGTGCTTTTTTTTTTTTTAGCAATTGGTACAAAAAACAGGTGGATATTTATCATTTAACATAATGTAAATAAGGAAAATATGTAACACATAAGAACAGTATAAGCACAAAGTACAATAAACACCCTAAACACAATATACTTAAGATAAGCTCAAAATACAATGGAATTTAAATAGCAGTATATACAGACAATGTACAATTATGATTATGGATTTAATTATGCAAACAAACTACATATAGAAGCATTTTGAGTGAGTTCACAGTTTGCTGTAAATTAAAAGTTAGGAAAATGCACAATTACAATGTTCACTCTGAACAGCATGTCTTACCAGTGTGCCGGGGTGCATTGGGCATACTCTGCGGTTGGGTCTGTGGTTGGGTCGGTGTTGACGTAATCGTACTGGTGCTGCTGAACGACGTTGATGGACCATCGTCAGAAACATATGAAAAGCTTGAGGTATCATTGGAGAGTCCTTCAACTGTATCTGAAAATGCACAGATCAATAGTTCAGTACACTGTACAAATAAAATGTGTTTTTTGGTGCAAATAGTTAATGGTTTTGTTCAGTGAATCTATAAATGGTTAGCAGAGCGAAAGCCAATGCAAATTAAGAAAAAAATAAATCTTACCAATGGGTTCTATCATGGATTCGAGAAGTGTAGATGCAGAGTCCAGACCGCCCTCCCTGCCTTGGTTTGCCGGCCTATGACCGTAAATGGCGTCCATGGCGTCGTACCACTTCCAACTACTTCGACTGTTTCCACTACGGCTGTTGGCATCCTTAATTTTTTTATATTGGCCTTTCAGCTTTTTAAGCTTTGCCCTACACTGACCCGATGTCCGTTCAAATCCCTCAGCAGCCATCCGCTGAGAAATATCTTTATACACCTTTTCATTTCTCACTGATCCATCAAGCTCACTCTGAATAACGCTATCGCCAATTATAGTTAGGAAAGTGGATAGTTCCTGAGCCGACCAGAGCTTGCTGTTGTTTGCAGGCATCCTTCTCCTATTATCTGGACTAAACGGCGACGTGGTGTTTATTTCGCGCTTGCCTTTGACGTGAGCATTGACGTTTTTCTATCCGCCAATCAGTGGAATGTATTGTGTGACGCCAGTAGCTCCGCCCTAACCGTACCGTACCATTTCCTATGGCCCTACATCTAAAGGGGGACCATGAATGGTGCGGTTTGGTTCGGTTGTATGGGCCACTTTCATAATGGAAACACTCAAAATAGCGTACCGTACCGAACCGACCTGAACCGATCCGCTCAGTGGAAACGAGGCATTAGTGTCTCCACCCTCTGCATGGAGACACTGAACTTTCCTTATAGAGATGCATTGATTCAATGCTTCTCTATGAGGAGATGCTGATTGGCCAGGGCTGTGTTCGGGCTGTGTTCGTACCACATTGTTTAACCCCTTAAGGACACATGACATGTGTGACATGTCATGATTCCCTTTTATTGTTGAAGTTTGGTCCTTAAGGGGTTAAACGATATTGCCTGGGTGACTTTAGAGGTCATTTGATTATTTAATTACTTCACTACCATTCTGCTCTCAATGTTTGTAAAAAATATAATGGCATAGATATAACTGTTAACTGACTTTAAAAATAAAAAGGCTGCATTTGGATGTAATGAGTCACACAGCTGTAGAATTATTCACCAAACTTCTGACTAGTAGTAAATTAATATCCAAATGGTATAATGCCTACTAAAATAGTAAATATGTCACTATAACTAAGTTTTCTGATCAGATATTTTTGTTATTTGGATTTTAAGGACAAGCCCACTGGTATGTTCCACAAACCCTCAAAATCCCCCGACCCTCTCCCCCAAATTTTTATTCTGAAACATCCCCTTTATTTACAATTTTCTTTTTTCCATTATATTCTGTTCCTCCTTCTATCACTTCTCATATTTACTTATGACCAAGCTAACTTTACATTTAATCAATAGGCAGTACTTGTGTTTTTTATTTTTTACTCATATAAATCCACACAATCCCCAGACATTCAGAGTATTACTGTTTCGCCACTACAATTTCAGTGTGTTTTCTTTCTGTGTATATTTGGTTATAACTGTTATAATTCAGCAATTATCGTCAGCAATTGACCAGCCCTGTCCAGGGATATTTCATTTTGACTTACACAGTTTTAGATATTTGCAGTAGACCACTGTAACAGAGTACATTAAACTGATCTGACAGTATGCCTATAAATGAAAGCTTTATTGCTGTTAGATGGACGAACATAATGATGATGATTGCACCTGTAGACTTTCTGTATACTATTATATTTTAGGTTGATAGGAACATTGTATAGAAATCAGTGTGCCTTTCATATATGAATTTCTCAGTAATAGTTCCTGCTGTTTAATTTTCTTCAATTTATTGAAGCTGAATAATGTATTAAGTTACCTTTTGATTGGACTTTTGAGTTAGCTGAAAGTTGTATAAGGATCTAAATTGTCACATGTAATTTGTGTCCTATTTATTCACTTGCAATTTCAGTACTTTTCATGCTAGATTCTACATTACAATAATCACCTGTGAACGTTATATTCCAGAGGGGCAATTGACCCATTGGTGAGTGTTTTCGATTTTTCTCTATGTTATATTTAAGACTACGCTATTGCTCTGTTGAAGTTCCATGTGAAAGCTGGTAATATGACTTGACTACAGAATTTATATATAAATGTAATGCAAAATGTGAGCAGAATTAATATACAAGAAAAAGAAAAGTTTTGTGGTTTCTGGAAAATCCAGTTGGTTGGTAACGCTAGCTAGCCAATCAGAAAGGGAGAATTTCATAATATAATGACATATGGCAGTACTGCATCTAAAATTTTAAATCATTGCAATTTTCAGCAGAAGCTGTGGTCATTGAATTGATATTTTTAAGTGTATTAGCTAATTAAGTGTATCGGAATTTTTTGTATTTTTGGGGCTGATACCACAACAAGATATCAGTACTTTTTAAAATTATACCAAAGGACTGGGTGATGTATTTCATTGCCACCTTCTGTGACACGTACCTGTTGTCTACAGGTCCATGACTGCTTATAATCCCACTTCCCACATAGACAGGGTTGTTCAATAATGTGAGAATTGTCAGCAATTTCATGTGATTTCAAAGTGATTTTCACATGTAAAGCCTAAATAGCTGAACTTGAACTGATAACATTCTCCAAGTACGCTATTGTTTCAGTTTGGCAATGAATTGGCCTAACAATTCATTTTGAATTCACTTAAATTCCCAGCAATTCTCACTTATTGAATAATCCTGAGAGAGATGTTGAGGGGGTGGTAGGGAAGTTATTTATGCAGATATGTTTAGGAGAACTCATCATGAAGAATATGATTTTGCATTTGTTGATTGTGTAACATAGATACCGTTACTATTACTCAAGGTTTGCTGACCAGGGGACTAAGTATTCTTTAAGTACAGTTTGAAATTATGTATTCTTGACGAGAGCATTAGTTGTTACATGTCAAATTAAATTTAGTCCAAGACTCAATTGCGATAGACAAGTATACTTCTATGCTTCTGCTAACCTCCTATTTAAGAATTTATTTTTTGAAAGTGGAACTGTTTAACTGCTATTCTGGCTGTATTTCTATCAGGTTCCCTGATGGATACTTCTTATAATTAATGCATAGATGTTAATTATCCTTCAAATGCAAGGACCAGATTGTATATCAGGCGTTGAATATCGAGGCAAAAAAAAAAAGGAATTATTTGTCAAACATTAATCGATCGATCTTATTCTTCTTTAGGCATCTCTATGCAGGCTTGCTTAATTAAATGGCATAAAAATAAATACAAGTTGCAAATGTAAAACATATTATGCCCATCAGCATTAAACTTTATCCAACTGACGCAGAGGATGTACTATCATAAAACAATTGTGTGACTACAAAGGTATGATTTTTAAATATGACCACCTGAAATAAGGAATTAGAACCGAAGTTCAAATAGTAGGCATAGATTTACATTTCCTGTATTACGTTTCTGCATTAAAACAATGCAAAGTTAGCTACTATGTGAAACAATACAGGCTCATATTTCCTGGATAAGGCAGTATAAGAACAATGCTTTGAGAATCAATAAACCAGTTCAATAACATGCAAGATAAAACATAAATGCTGCAGTTAAAGTAAGAAATGGAACAACGGGGGGAAAGGGCTGCGCTAAAAAATAAGATACAGTTAAATACAGTGAAAACCAGACCAAATGGTCACAATCTGATAGCAACGGAAAGCGTAAGTCTCTTGAACCAGGTGAAAAAATATATATATATATCTTGGAGGAGAGTCTTTGCAGATAAAAAGGATAAAAGAATATACAATGAAAAAATTGTAAAAAAAAAACAAAAAAAATTGTAAAAATGAATAAAAAAGTGAATTAAATAAAAGTCTCACTGATATAGCTTGGTGGGATATCTGTACAGTCCTCAGGAGTTGATCCGTCCGGGTAGTAGGATGATCCGTATATGTGGAGACAAAATAGGAGACACGACAAACTGCCAATAGTGAAGAATTGCGGCTCCAAGGATAAAATGAGAAAATAATATAATAATAAACTCACATTTGTAAGAGCTTTGAACCAGCTCTGGACTTATAGGCGCTGCAGCGGTATGATCCCCGCTACCAGGATATACTGGAGAAGACGTCTGGCGATCCAACTTGGGTACTCCGGAATGTATAGAAAACAACAATAGTGCTCTCAGTAGGTAGGGTATGTAAAGTAACAGTAAATAAAAATATACTTACAAATATAGAGCAGGAAATACTGCTCTATTAATAGGGCGCTGGTGGAATAATCCCCACCTAGGATTTCTTTGGGTCAGGATCCGAGTATATGAGGTAAAAATAGTAGTAGTTGTAGAATAGAATAATATAATAATAATATATAAAAATGAATATAAATATAAAAAATATATATATATATATATATATATATAAAAATAGAAAAATAAAATTATAGAACTGCCAGGGATAATAAAATAGTTGTGTTGAATAAAGTAGGAGTTGGTCCTATAAAGAAGGTAACCAAAATCACTTTTAATATTAAAATACACAATTTAAAACCATTAACGCGTTTCACCAAAATAGGCTTTTTCAAAATGGTAATAAATAGTAATTTGAAAAAGCCTATTTTGGTGAAACGCGTTAATGGTTTTAAATTGTGTATTTTAATATTAAAAGTGATTTTGGTTACCTTCTTTATAGGACCAACTCCTACTTTATTCAACACAACTATTTTATTATCCCTGGCAGTTCTATAATTTTATTTTTCTATTTTTATATATATATATATATATATATATTTTTTATATTTATATTCATTTTTATATATTATTATTATATTATTCTATTCTACAACTACTACTATTTTTACCTCATATACTCGGATCCTGACCCAAAGAAATCCTAGGTGGGGATTATTCCACCAGCGCCCTATTAATAGAGCAGTATTTCCTGCTCTATATTTGTAAGTATATTTTTATTTACTGTTACTTTACATACCCTACCTACTGAGAGCACTATTGTTGTTTTCTATACATTCCGGAGTACCCAAGTTGGATCGCCAGACGTCTTCTCCAGTATATCCTGGTAGCGGGGATCATACCGCTGCAGCGCCTATAAGTCCAGAGCTGGTTCAAAGCTCTTACAAATGTGAGTTTATTATTATATTATTTTCTCATTTTATCCTTGGAGCCGCAATTCTTCACTATTGGCAGTTTGTCGTGTCTCCTATTTTGTCTCCACATATACGGATCATCCTACTACCCGGACGGATCAACTCCTGAGGACTGTACAGATATCCCACCAAGCTATATCAGTGAGACTTTTATTTAATTCACTTTTTTATTCATTTTTACAATTTTTTTTGTTTTTTTTTTACAATTTTTTCATTGTATATTCTTTTATCCTTTTTATCTGCAAAGACTCTCCTCCAAGATATATATATATATTTTTTCACCTGGTTCAAGAGACTTACGCTTTCCGTTGCTATCAGATTGTGACCATTTGGTCTGGTTTTCACTGTATTTAACTGTATCTTATTTTTTAGCGCAGCCCTTTCCCCCCGTTGTTCCATTTCCAGTCTGTTTTTAGGGTTTTGTGGGATTCCCTAATTAGGGTTGCAGCTTCTTCTGTTATTGAGCGCAGACTCTTCTTTCTGTTTTTCAGTTAAAGTAAGAGTAATAAATGGGAGTCATTTTCTAGATCATTCGTAGATGTAATGAGTGCACAAGTTCAATATATTAGAACACTGCATTGATTACTACTTATTTATTACATTATAATGCTTGGGAACATAGTCCATGCATAAAATAAAAACTATTATGATAATGTGTTTGCTTAATTTAACCAAATCCATCTAATCAAGATCATGAAATGTGTTGTCTTGCACAGTGAGAAAAACAGAACAGCTGGTCATACCATCACCCACGAGAGAAGAAAACCTCAATGCGACTGAACTGAATATGAATGAGGAAAACAGGCAGTAAGATTAAAAGAAATGTAGACAACATGGAACAATGTATGTAAAGAGTATTAATGGTTAGTCTTTATTAAATAATGCATTGATATCTGGCAGGATACTAAAAGATATGTAAACAGTAATATGACTTTTTTCTTGTAGACCTCGGCAACAAAACAAAATCATCATCCAAGACAACTGCAATCTTCAAGGTTCCACACCAGATAGCAAAGACACCTGGTCATGGTTAAATAAAATACATTAAATGCAATATCTTACACATTTCTGGCTGTGTTTTAGTGCTAATGAAATTTTATTTTGTAATAAAAAAAATTTTTCCTTCGGTCGCAAGCCTAACCTGCATTCCTTGCGTAACGGACAGATCTTTGTCAGATGTCAATTAAAAAAAAAAAAAAACTATTGAAAAAGGTCTTGAAATTTCACAATGAAAATGCCAACCTTAGCAAATAAGCCTGGTCACTCATAGATGAAATGCCATATAAAATTGCAAACTTTTGTAAACAGGAGCTATTATAGGACACTATAAATTTAGGAATCCAAACATGCATTCCTAAAGATATAATTATAATCTATTTATTTTGGTGTCTACCCTTCATCCTCCACCGTGAATGTTTAAAAGGTGAGATTTACTTACCTTAATTCCCTCGCCGCACTGGTCTTGCCACTGTCACACTGCTTTCCTGGCTGAGACCATGAATCTTAATGATCTTAGCCAATCCATTGGCTCTAGGAGCAGCATTTAATTAAAAAATGTGTTTGAGCTGCAGAGCCGGACTGGTCCACCGAGATACAGGGAATTTTCTGCACAGGAGTCTATGCTGAAGAGTTAATTCACAGGGAGAGAAAGACTGCTAACATAATGTATTACAGAATGCACAACATATGTTAAGGCTTTGCCTGGAGTTATGGGAGGGGCTTTTTATTACCTATAAAGGGGACTCCCCCCTTTCCTACCCTACTGTTATTGGTCTGGCAACCTGCATGCATCTACTTCCGATGCATGCAGATCTCCACGTTACAAACTTACTTGTCCATGTGGAACCGATCTCCTACTGTTCATCCAGTGGCTCGGGATCTCTTCAATGCATATTCCGTTTAGGCTGATTTCACTGCTGCTTCGGTCTTCTGTGCAGCAAACTGACCTGGAAGCACCCACTGACCTTCAAACCTGCGGACAAGTCGTTGCACCGGCGCCTTCCCACGGCGTCATCACGGTTTGACTCTATTCAATTTTCACTTAATCTGTTCATTTAATTTAGTTTGTTTGCAATTAGTTTATCTGGCTAACGAATGCCTTAGGTTCCATTCGTAGAAAGCTTTGGGTTATATGCCCGCACGGATACCATCCCGTTCAGCTCTTTCCATACTAACTGCTTCTTAGGCATAGGCTTACGACAGCGTTCGCATGAATTAAAACTCATGTATCCATATATTAGGTTGCTATGCGAGGCACTAATGCTCTATGGTCGAATAGAGCGTTCGCGTTTTTTATTTTTTATTTTACGATTACATGGTTTCGTCAAAGCATTCATTCATTTAAAATACAAATGCCCCGCGAAGGTCACAAGCTCTAATTGTAGCAAGAACGTGCTATGGCAGTATAGCGCATTAGTGCCCTTTTTCATGCGAACACCACTTAGGTTTTGATTGTAGACTGATGCCACATACGAGCTTGCACGGACCGAATATTATTAAACTTAATTGATTCTAGGGGTTACTTTGGCTTGTGGCCCACTGGGGGTTGATATCTATTACTACAGGAATGTCTCCTTGTATGTAATGCTTACAACAGGCATTCAAACAGGTTAAAAGTGGTTTTATTCATGCTATTTCTTATTGTTGAATTATGAGCTTCAATTTGTTTATACGTCATATATGTTGTTCAATTTCAGGTCCTCTTGTAACAGTAATAATACTTAGGCCTCTAAGAGTAAATCAGTTTACTGTTCTTCATTCTTGCAATAGGTGGGTCATTCATGGTCTTAAATTGGTACTGCTGCACGGAATCTGTTTTAACACGTTTGTCTAATCAATAGTGTGTCACGGGGTTTATTAAGTAATGTGATGTAATTCCAGTAAAATACAAGTTTAGCAGGCTAAGATTGCCACAAGGCATATGTATGTATATGTGTTTGTAGTATCAGTTAGTTAATTACACGTAGCTAAGATACTGTTATCACTGTACTGACCAGGTGCAGGAATGTAAGAACTGGAATTACGCGTCCCTCTCCTTTGTATCAGATGAGCCACGTGGTTAGACCGGATGGATGAGTTTAGACTCTATTTATTAAATAGGTTAAGGGTATGTGTGGGTGTAGTTAATTGTGGGAGGAGCTACAGTGCTATATAAGGAATGTACTCTATGTATTCAGTACTCAGACTTTGCTGTATTTTGGTGACGCTAGTCCCTCTGAGTCCCGATCGGTGATCCAATAAAGAATCTCTTCCTTCCTGAAGAAACCTGTGTCCATCTCTCTGTGCTTGGCTTCCGTCAGTTTCTCCGGTATCATTTGGTGCATTGGCCGGGAAGCTCATCGTTCAACGGTAGCTGAGAGGCAGAGGCGTGAGACGGTCTATCTTTGCCCACGTTCTCTACGGCTGCACCCCTGAACTTCTGCGTGGACCTCCCTTCGTCTCGGCGCCACTGGTCTGTTGTCCAGGAGATCATCGGCCTCTACGTGAGAAGTGCTGGGGTGTCCCCGTCGATGAGTGTGAACTCAGGTTCAGGAACGAGGAGGTAAGACAACTGCTGTTTTAGACGGCAGGACCCACTAGGGGTATACCGATTGTGCGGTAGGCCCAAAGGGGTTTTGAATCTGTGTATCTGCCCCCTCTGTCGGAGGGAAGGAGCGAAGGCGCACCGCTCGATCGAACGCTCTTTAGTCAGACCGTTTGATTTGGTTAGTCAGGCGGGGTCCTGGTGTAAATAGCCCTAGCCGGACACCGGTGTCTTGTCTAGACTAGCGTTCTAGGGTGTATATTACGTTCGCTAGGTCGGAGGGACCGGGAGACTAAGCGGCGCCTGTGTAAATTCGGTTCGCTAGTTCTCATCCTATCTGGGCTAAGTGGGAAGGCGTGTAAATTTGGAACCCACTAGACTTTTGATAGTGCGACTAAGAGGCGCCTGTGTAAATTCGGTTCTCTAGCTCGCTATATATGTGGTGATTGGGCAGTGTGGCTAACCAAAACGGGTGTATATAGTTTTAGGTAGTCCATTCAAGGTACTGGCCAATAGTTTAGTTGGGAATTGTAAATGTGTTAACGATTGTTTTAGTAAAGTGTATATCTTGTTAGATAGCGCGAGCTCAGCCGTCTAGCGAGAGTGTTAATAGTGTGTTGCTGTATTATAGTGCACGGTACCATAACCCTGTATATTTACTGACATTATATAATAAGTACTAATCATTGTCGTCCATTGCATGTTTAACACCATAACCACTAATAATTGTATTGTGACCTTAACTTGTGCTTTGACCTATGCTAACCGTACTGTAACCGCTATTTGTAAAAGACGATGTTACTGGGGTGTGTTATAGACGGGTAATTCGTATATAGAGAATTATAGCGTGGGTGACTGTATAGTTACGCCAAAGGGCATAATATTGATTATATAGTGACTGGTGTAACAGCTGTGTGTGTACGGGAATTCCCTGAGTGTTTATTGTTATTGTGTACGTTTCACTTGGTAACCGTACCACGTGGTGCTGTTGCCAGAGGAAACGGGTGTGACTGTTGAATAGTACGCGTGTATAGTATTCGTTGTCGACGACGTTCCATTGTTAAGTATGGGTGCGTCGCAGTCAACGATTCCGGATCCCTTAGGATGTATGGTTAAGAATTTTAAAAAGGGATTCAAAGTTTGTGATTTTGGGGTAAAGATGTCTCCTGTACGTTTGGTCACTTTGTGTACTAGGGAGTGGCCTACTTTGGTTGCGGCATGGCCGCCACGTGGCAGTTTGGATCCAACTCTGGTACAGCGCTTACACGTGGCTGTATCGGGTAGGCCTGAACTTTACGGCCAGTTTCCTTATATTGACTGTTGGAGACAGGCCGTAAATGACTCGCCAAAATGGCTCCAGACATGCCACGAGGAGCAGTGTCGCCTCATGGTAGCTAGGACTTGCTCGTCCACTAGGACTGGTGTTAGGCCCATTTTGGACACGCCCCCTGAGTCCGAGATCCCTTTGCCGCCCCCTTACTTTCCGTTAAGAAGAAGTGACGCAAACGCAGGAAGTCCTGCACCCCTCCCCTCATTACCCTCATCCACTTCCGCTTCCTCCTCCAGTACAGGATCCACCCCCCCTCGTACTAAATCTCCCCTTCCGGAACCAGAATCCACCCCCATTAGAAACGAATATCCTGATTTGGCGCCACTTCAGACTTCCGGTCAAGCTTCATCTAGCTCGGCTCGAAGTGTTTTATTTACGACCTTTTCCCAAAACCGACCTCCCACATCCCCATACCCTATCTCTCCCCGACCGGAACCCATGACTGACGCCTCTCTACGTAGCCCCATCCAAACCCGACAGTTGACTGGTGCCCAACAATTAAAGCACTATCAGATGCCTCTTCGTCTGAATCCCGGGTCAGCTTATATCGATGCCGCAGGTCAAATGGCACACGCTGACCCAGTCTTCGTATATGTCCCATTTACCACAACCGATCTTTTAAACTGGAAGACCCATAATTCCTCGTATACTGAGAAACCACAAGCTATGACTGATCTGTTCACCTCAATAGTACAGACGCATAATCCGACATGGGCTGATTGCCAGCAGTTACTAATGACTTTATTTAACAATGAGGAAAGGACAAGAATAAATCAAGCAGCCATTAAAGCATTAGAGGATAGAGCCCGTGCTTTGAACCAAGCCAATCCAGCAGCATGGGCCGCGACACACTATCCCAACACCGATCCCGATTGGAACGTAAATGGTGCTGATATGGTTCAACTCAGAGCCTATAGAGACGCTATAATTGCTGGCATGAAAGCCGGAGGAAAGAAAGCCATTAACATGTCGAAGACAGTTGAGGTGATCCAGAAAAGCGATGAAGCGCCCAGTGTCTTTTATGACCGATTATTGGAGGCATACCGCTTGTATACCCCCTTTAATCCGGAAGACGCAGACAATTCCCGAATGGTTAACTCCGCCTTTGTCAGCCAAGCATACGGAGATATTAAGCGCAAGCTACAAAAGTTAGAAGGGTTTGCAGGTATGTCCATCACCCAACTAATGGAGGTAGCAAATAAGGTCTATATGAACAGGGATACAGAAAGTAAGAAAGAGGAAGAGCGCAAGATGCGTAAAAAGGCTGATATGCTAGCGGTAGCGATCGCAGGCGTAGATAAACGGGGCCCAGATAGAGGCAATAATAGATGGAGTAGGGAGCCTTTGAGTAGGGATCAATGCGCGTATTGCAAGGAAGAAGGGCATTGGAGGAACGAATGTCCGCAAAGAGAGCAGTACGAGAGAGACCAACCCAGGGCAGGCTACGGAAACTTTAGAGGTAGAGCGAGAGGTAGAGGAGGCCCCGGAGGGAGTAATGGTTATAGAGGGAGTAATGGGAACAGAGGAAGTGTTAGGGAAGACAGGTATATTCCAGCAGCGCAAAGGTCCCGCGATAGAGAAGGTAGGGACTTTGTAGGATTGGCTGACACTGTCATGGAGGACTATTGATACCGACCGGGCTCCATCCCCCTTGGTCGAGCGGAGCCTATGGTCGATGTATCAATAGGGGGGAAAAGGAGTGCGTTCATGATCGACACTGGTGCTGAACATTCAGTGGTGACTAATCTAGTTGCTCCTCCATCTGGAAGGACTATTACTGTGATAGGAGCAACTGGAAGAAGTGCTGAAAAACCGGTTCTTAAAAGTCGACTCTGTACATTGGGAGGCCACGTAGTAAAACACCAATTCCTTTATATGCCTGAATGTCCAGTCCAATTGCTGGGACGTGATATGCTATCAAAATTACAAGCGCAGATTACGTTCCTACCAAATGGAACAACATCCTTAAAGTTTAATGGACCTTCAGGTATTATGACTTTATCCGTACCAAAGGAAGAAGAGTGGCGACTTTATACAGTGTTGACTAGCCAAAACCCTAGGAGTGATGAGACATTGTTTAACATACCAGGAGTTTGGGCAGAGAACAACCCACCAGGACTGGCCCGCAATATTCCACCAATAAAAATTGAACTGAAACATGGGGTTTATCCAGTGAGCCTAAGACAATATCACATTCCGCAGAAGGCTAAGAAGAACATCCAATCCTATCTGGATAAGTTCATACGGTATGGTATCCTAAAATTCTGTACTTCCCCCTGGAACACCCCATTGCTGCCTGTTCAAAAGCCCGGTACAGATGAGTATCGACCTGTACAGGACTTAAGAGCAGTCAATGATGCGGTTGTTAGCATACATCCAGTTGTACCCAATCCATATAACCTGCTTGCTTTAATTCCGGGCGGGGCTACTTACTTCACAGTCTTAGATCTCAAAGATGCCTTCTTTTGCCTCCGAATTGCCGCAGAAAGCCAATGTATTTTCGCTTTCCAATGGGAGAACGCTGTAACGGGCTCAAAACGCCAAATGACTTGGACAAGACTGCCCCAAGGGTTTAAAAATTCACCTACCCTATTTGGTTCAGCTCTAAGTCAAGATCTACTGGATTTCGAGTCTATCCCAGGAGAATGTGTATTGTTACAATATGTAGATGACTTGTTGATAGCAGCAGTTACAAAAGAAAAATGTCAGCAAGCAACGCACGATCTACTACATATTCTCTGGAAGGCAGGATACAAGGTGTCCAGGAAGAAGGCTCAGTTGTGTTTGCCAACTGTCAAGTATCTGGGATTCCATATCTCTGAAGGTCAAAGGATTATGGGGCCAGAGAGAAAAGAAGCTGTCTGCCAAATACCAATACCCAAGAATAGAAGACAAGTGCGAGAATTCTTGGGGGCAGCAGGCTTCTGTAGGATATGGATTCCCAGCTATGCGATACTGGCAAAACCTCTGTACGCAGCCATCAAAGGTACAGAGCACGACCCCTTCTTATGGACCCAAGAACAGCAAACGGCATTTGAAGATGTGAAGAAGGCTTTGATGAGTGCCCCAGCATTAGGTCTACCTGATCACACACGACCATTCTACTTATATGTACACGAGCAAAGAAGAATGGCTGTGGGAGTATTGACACAGTACTTGGGATCATGGCAAAGACCTGTTGCCTACATGTCTAAGCAACTGGATGCAGTGGCCAGCGGACTTCCACCGTGTCTAAGAGCCGTAGCTGCAGCCGCCCTGCTAGTAGCTGAAGCCGATAAACTCACTCTGGGTCAAGAACTTTATGTACGAGTCCCACATGCAGTACAGACGTTGTTGGATTACAAAGGAAATCATTGGTTTAGTAACAGCCGTATGACCAAGTATCAAGCAATGTTGTGTGAAAACCCAAGAGTGCATTTAGAGACTGTAAACACCTTAAATCCAGCTACCCTTTTGCCGCAACCTACTGAAAGTCAACATGATTGTTTGGAAGTAATGGATGAAGTATTTTCAAGTAGACCAGATCTTCGTGATTTTCCCATCCAGAACCCCGATGTTCAATATTACACCGACGGCAGTAGTTATGTGAAAGAAGGGATCCGCTATGCAGGATATGCAGTGACAACAATAGACAAGGTGATAGAAGCTCGGCCACTGGCGAAAGGAACATCAGCACAAAAGGCAGAATTAATAGCACTAACACGAGCGTTACAATTGGCTGAAGGTTTAAGAGTAAATATCTATACGGACTCTAAGTATGCGTTTTTAACCACTCATGCCCACGGAGCTTTGTATAAAGAAAGAGGACTACTGAATTCAGAAGGCAAAGAAATCAAGTACGCAGCTGAAATCCTACAACTATTGGAAGCAGTGTGGGAGCCGAAAGAAGTCGGTATCATACATTGTCGAGCGCATCTGAGAGGAGATGGTGATGTAACCAAGGGAAATCGGATGGCAGATAGTGCAGCTAAGCGTGCTGCTGAATCAGGAAGACAGGAGTATGTGGGGCATATAGCTGCTCTTATACCAACTCCACTGTCCCAATGGACTCCAGTTTATACAGCTCAAGAAGAGGAGTGGTTAAAGACTGAACCGGGAAAGTATTTGGAGAACAAGTGGTATCAGCTAGAAGATGGAAGAATAGTCATACCAGCATCACTAGCGGTAGAAATTGTCCAAAATTATCACAACGGGACACATTCTGGGAGAGACAGTACTGAAGAATCTCTCAGGAAACATTTCTACATACCAAGATTGTCCAACTTGACTCAGGCCATTGTACGCAGATGTGTAACGTGTGCTAAGAATAATGCAAGACAAGGACCAGTAAAGCCACCAGGAGTCCAGTTTATGGGGGGACTCCCCATGTCCGATCTACAAATAGACTTTACAGTAATGCCTAAATCGGGTGGACATCGTTACCTGTTGGTAATTGTGTGCACCTATTCAGGCTGGGTAGAAGCATGTCCTACTCGTACAGAGAAAGCAGGAGAAGTTGTAAGATTCCTGCTACGAGAAATAATACCCCGATATGGACTACCCTGTTCTATAGGATCGGACAATGGTCCAGCTTTTGTTCATCAGTGCCTACAACAACTGACTCATATGCTTGGTATAAAGTGGAGGCTTCATACTGCATATAGACCCCAGAGTTCTGGTAAGGTAGAGAGAATGAATAGAACTATAAAGAACCAGTTGGCTAAAATGTGTCAGGAAACCCAACTTAAGTGGAACGTTCTCTTACCCATAGCTTTATTGCGAATCCGCAGTACCCCTACCAGAAGGATGGGCCTCTCTCCTTTTGAAATCATGTATGGGCGACCACCTCCCGTACTTGGTAACTTAAGGGGGGACTTGAGTCAGTTGGGAGAAGGAATTACCCGGCAGCAGGTTGTAGAGTTGGGTAAGACTATGGAGGAGGTACAGAAATGGGTACAAGATAGATTACCTGTGAATATTTATCCCCCTGTTCATAGTTATCATCCAGGAGACCAAGTGTGGATTAAAGAGTGGAATAATGTACCGTTAGGGCCCAAGTGGAGAGGTCCTTATGTTGTTCTTTTGTCTACCCCTACAGCGATAAAAGTAGCCGAAGTAACTCCGTGGATACATCACTCCAGGGTTAAACCAGCAGCAGTCGATTCTTGGCAAATTACAGCAGATCCAGAGAATCCCTGCAAGATCCGGTTGAAACGCACTACTCAGTCGGAGTAACGAGGAATTATTGTGGATTACAAATTTTATTGTTACAGGTGTGAGTGAGAAGGCCATAATAAAGCCTGTCCGCTTACCAACACATAGTGTATAAGCCAGGAAAGTCTCGAAGGGACACCTGTGAAGACGAGCAGAACTCCATTCCCTGCAGCCCTCACATCCTGGAAGCTGAGGTTCCATCGCACGGACGAAGACTGAGGATGACGGCGAAAGATGTGCTTTTGATTGTGTTTATTTATATGTGTTTTTATATTCAGGAAGGTAGAGGTACCGACACTCCTAGCTGTGAGGTATGCATTAAGACTACGAGAACAGGTAACCATATTTCCCAAACCCTAATTTGGCATTCACAATACGAATGTAAAGGAGAGGTATCAAGATGTAGATACCTAAATATAGACTATAGTGTGTGCCATTTAGGAGTAGGAGAACCTAAGTGCTTCAGTCCAGAGTATCAACCTCGTACAATTTGGTTGACTCTCAGGAATGGAGATCCTCAGGGGACCCTAATTAATAAGACGGTGTTAGAATCCGTACATTCTTCGGGTGTTCTGCTATTTGATGCATGTAAGGCGATATCAAGTGGTAGAAAACCGTGGAATGTATGTGGGGATCTTAGATGGGAGAGGACGTATGGGTCTAATGATAAATATATTTGTCCCAGTAGTAAAAATAAATATGTGAGTCCTAGATGCCCAAATAAAGACTATAACTTTTGTCCATATTGGTCTTGTGTGGGGTGGGCGACTTGGGGACAGACAGTAGATAAAGACATGATAGTGACTAAGTTGCCGACTAGCCCTTATTGTAAGTCTATGGAATGCAACCCAGTCCATATACTTATTAATAACCCCGACAAGTTCCTAGATAAGTATGGAAATTTATTTGGGTTTCAGATATACGGGACGGGTTTAGATCCTGGGACATTATTGTTTATAGGAATAGAGACTGATACGGTATCCTCCCAGACTCATCAAGTATACCATTCCTTTTATGAAGAGATGAGTATAGATAATAAGATCCCCCATAACGCTAAAAACCTGTTCATTGACCTAGCTGAAAGTATTGCCGGTAGTCTTAATGTTACCAACTGCTATGTGTGTGGAGGTACTAACATGGGAGACCAATGGCCTTGGGAAGCAAAGGAGGTAATGTCCGGTTCTGAGGCAGTTGACCAACTAATATCTACACAAGCCGATTATCATTTGAGTGTTAGAGGTAAATCTGAGTGGAGATTAAAGACCTCCATCATAGGTTATGTTTGCATAGCAAGGAAAGGAATAATGTATAATACTTCTGTAGGAGAATTAACTTGTCTAGGGCAAAAAGCTTATGATGATGATACTAAAAATACAACTTGGTGGTCGGCTTCAAATGTCTCAGAACCATCTAACCCGTTTGCTAGATATGCCAGTTTAAAGGATGTGTGGTTTGATTTATCCATCACATCTACCTGGAGAGCCCCAGCAAATTTGTACTGGATCTGTGGTAAGAAAGCCTATTCGGAGTTGCCACAGGACTGGGAAGGGGCATGTGTGTTGGGTATGCTCAAACCATCCTTCTTCTTGTTACCGATTGAAACAGGTGAGACTTTAGGTGTTAAAGTGTATGATGTGAATCATAGGAAGAAAAGGGGACCCTTAGAGATAGGCACCTGGGAAGATAATGAATGGCCTCCCCAGCGTATCATAGATTATTATGGGCCAGCCACGTGGGCAGAAGATGGTACCTTTGGTTATAGAACCCCAATTTATATGCTCAACCGTATTATAAGATTACAGGCGGTGGTTGAGATTATTACTAATGAGACCTCACAAGCACTCAATCTTCTAGCGAAGCATAATACCAGGATGAGGACAGCAGTGTACCAAAATAGATTAGCCTTGGATTACCTTTTGGCAGTAGAGGGAGGTGTATGTGGGAAGTTTAACCTGAGCAATTGCTGTCTTCAAATAGATGACGAAGGGCAAGCAATAGCTGAGCTTACTAGCCATATGGTTAAACTAGTGCATGTGCCTACTCAGGTATGGAAAGGGTACAATCCAAGTAGTTGGTTTGGTAGCTGGTATGAGTGGTTTGGAGGGCTTAAGGCAGTGGTAGGTGGAGTCCTACTGATTTTACTGTTGTGTCTACTCCTACCGTGTCTTATACCCTTAGTAGTTAGGTCTGTGCAAAGCCTGATAGGAAGTATAGCAGAGAGGAAGGCTGCTGCACAGATAATGGCGATATATAAGTATAAGGCTCTAGATCAAGGAGAACCAATGCAGGAAGATGAGTGTTAAAAGATTCACATCATAAGATAAGTCTGGTCTGGTTCATGGTAACCTGAGGTATATGCAAACCAAGGTTAAGTGATGCCTCAAGTAATTGTGAAATATCAGAGGCATCAAAGGGGGGAATGTGATGTAATTCCAGTAAAATACAAGTTTAGCAGGCTAAGATTGCCACAAGGCATATGTATGTATATGTGTTTGTAGTATCAGTTAGTTAATTACACGTAGCTAAGATACTGTTATCACTGTACTGACCAGGTGCAGGAATGTAAGAACTGGAATTACGCGTCCCTCTCCTTTGTATCAGATGAGCCACGTGGTTAGACCGGATGGATGAGTTTAGACTCTATTTATTAAATAGGTTAAGGGTATGTGTGGGTGTAGTTAATTGTGGGAGGAGCTACAGTGCTATATAAGGAATGTACTCTATGTATTCAGTACTCCGACTTTGCTGTATTTTGGTGACGCTAGTCCCTCTGAGTCCCGATCGGTGATCCAATAAAGAATCTCTTCCTTCCTGAAGAAACCTGTGTCCATCTCTCTGTGCTTGGCTTCCGTCAGTTTCTCCGGTATCAGTAAGACAAGCAATTATTCCAACCAAATTAATTTTCCTGCACTGACTGCAGGCCAGCTTATGGATACCTTATACAGTATCTAGGTGCTCAATAGAGGTTAAAAACAATGGCCAGCTTCTCTGCCTTAGTGTTCTTAGTGGAGGTGTAATTATTTTACCTTTAAGGCATACAAATCAGATAAAAAAACGAAATAATTTATTATATTGTAATTACCGTATATACTCGAGTATAAGCCGAGTTTTTCAGCCCATTTTTTGGGCTGAAAAACCCCAACTCGGCTTATACTCGAGTCAGAGTCTGTATTATGGCAATTTGCATTGCCATAATACAGACTGGGGGGAGAGGGGTGCTGGCAGAGCTGTACTTACCTTTCCTGCAGCTCCTGTCAGCTCTCTCCTCCTCCGCGCCGTCCGCTCAGCACCTCGGTCAGCTCCCAGTGTAAATCTCGCGAGAGCCGCGGCTCTCGCGAGACTTACAGTGTGAGCTGATAGAAGGAGCTGCACGGACGGCGCAGAGGAGGAGAGAGCTGACAGGAGCTGCAGAACAGGTAAGTTACAGCTCTGCCAGCACCCCTCTCCCCCCACTGAACTGCCACTGGACCACCAGGGAAGGAGAGCCCCCCTCCCTGCCATGTATCAAGCAGGGAGGGGGGACGAAAAATAAATACAAATATAAATAAAAAGAAATAATAATAAAAAATAATACTAATAATAATAATAAAAAAAAAAAAAAAAAAGGGGGTATAAGGACCACTGTGGGAGGGGAGGGGGGGTATAAGGAGCACTATGGGAGGGAGGGGGTGGGATAAGGACCACTATGGGAGGGAGGGGGGTATAAGGACCGCTATGGGAGGGAGGGGGGGGATAAGGACCACTATGGGAGGGAGGGGGGATAAGGACCACTATGGGAGGGAGGGGGGGGGATAAGGACCACTATGGGAGGGAGGGGGGGGATAAGGACCACTATACCACTATGGAAGGGAGGGGGGGATAAGGACCACTATCGGAGGGAGGGGGGTGGGATAAGGACCACTATGGGAGGGAGGGGGGGAGAAAAGGACCACTATGGGAGGGAGGGGGGGATAAGGACCACTATGGGAGGGAGGGGGATAAGGACCACTATGGGAGGGAGGGGGATAAGGACCACTATGGGAGGGAGGGGGGGATAAGGACCACTAGGGGAGGGGAGGGGGAAGTAAGGACCACTAGGGGAGGGGAGGGGGAAGTAAGGACCACTAGGGGAGGGAAGGGTAAGGACCACTAGGGGAGGGGTGAGTCAGGACCACTGGGGGAGGGGGGTGAAGGAACACGGGGGTGGGGAGGTAAGGACCACTGAGGGAGGAGGAGGGGAGGTCAGGACATATGGGGGGGCAAATATCCTTGCACCGGCCCTGCACACACTGCATTCATACACTGCATTCATACACACACTGCATTCATACACACACTGCACTCATACACACACACTGCATTCATACACACACACACTGCACTCATACACACACTGCACTCATACACACGCTGCACTCATACACACGCTGCACTCATACACACACACGCTGCACTCATACACACACACGCTGCACTCATACACACACACGCTGCACTCATACACACACACGCTGCACTCATACGCACACACGCTGCACTCATACGCACACACTGCATTCATTATACACACACTGTAAATAAATATTCAATTAATATATTTTTTTAGGATCTAATTTTATTTAGAAATTTACCAGTAGCTGCTGCATTTCCCACCCTAGTCTTATACTCGAGTCAATAAGTTTTCCCAGTTTTTTGGGGAAAAATTAGGGGCCTCGGCTTATATTCGGGTCGGCTTATACTCGAGTATATACGGTAAGTTTAAAAAGAACTAGCTCACATTCTACTAAAAGCTAATAACCCCAGTGATAATTTTGTCTATAAAAAAAAAAAAAAAAAAAAAAAAAAAAAAAGAGAGAGAGAGAGAGAGAGAAATGCATGATTTACTATGTATCATAAATGGCTATTCCCTCCCGATCTTCTTTGGTTCTGTCACGTCCCCGGCTCCTTCTCATCCCCGGCCGCATCCGATCAATGTGGTCACACTGTTAAAAATCATAATGAAAGCTGACCGCTGCAGTCCCAAACAACTATGTAGCCCCGTTATCCTTATTCATTGTGTATTACATAGTTCTGCGTGTTGGGTCATATAGTAATCGTGATAGGTTCCTGCACTGATCTTTACTAATTCATTTCAAATTGCATTTTCTGCTAGTCCTTTAACATGCCTCTACCAAAGTAAGCTGAATTTCACCTCTACAGAGTCTGGTTCCAAATGCAAAGGTCAGTCTTACTCACATAAATTAATTCCTTCAAGTACATCTCTATATATGCAATAATCCATTAAGATGTTGAAGTATTATATAGTTTTACATTCTAAAAGTAAACCAGCAATTATTAGCTGAAACCAATAACAGAGGTATAAATAGAATTTGTTGTAATATGCAATGTACTAGTAACTAGTACATGCAATGGGATTTTCAATGTCAAAGAATATGTACAGAAATAGTATGATGTAATGAAGTGTGGGCATTACCACTTACCAAGTAAGACCATAAAAATTGTTCTTACAATTTGTAACACTACTTCTCAAACCAAACTCACACCAGCTATTAATCCAATATAAAACAAGACAATCTATTGAGTTTTAAAATGTTATATTTTATTTTCAAAAGACAATTGAAGAATTTGCCTTAGCAGGCCATCATCATATACCTGAAGTGTTTTGGTACAAAAAATATTCTTCTCTCTAATGAATTCCTTAAACAAGTGAACACCCCCTCCGACACCAAAATAATGTGACTTGGAAGCCAAATACACAATACCATTTTTTCCTAATAGATGCTGAAGTACATCATGCAGCACACTATAGTAAGACGGATTATAGATGGTCTCTGATGTTAAAATAACATCATATTTCTTAGGAGGAATTTCATTTTTCATTAACTGCACAAACCGTGACCAGTCCCCTGAAAAAAAACGGCACTTGGACAGAAGCCCAGCCTTCGATTCAGTGTTTTTTTGCCTTTTTGGACTGCATTCATTTAACTTTTTATTTTCACAGTTCACTAGTACATTGGGGATGGTTATTTCACCTATTACAGTACTGTTGTAGTCTTGGAAATGCACTTCTTTAGCTTTTTGCTTAAGGGCCAGAATTCCCAGCAAACCAGCTCCACACCCAAGATCCAAAACCTCCTTGCCATCAAATTCTATGCTATTGTCTTCCAAGTATCTTATAAGATCAAACGTGCATTCCCAAATTTTCATCCCACCTTCGTAAACGCCAGAAATTAGATCAGTGTTATATGTAATTGTTTTGCTTACAATGCTTTCACAATAAGAATCTCTATCTGATAATGTCATTTCAACAACGGACACATTTACAAAATTCAGCCCTGAAATACTTTCGACTATTTTATTTTCAAGCGCTCTGCTGACATCTTCTGGAAGTTTGTGCTCTGTGGCAAAGGTACTGCAGCTTCCCGTTTTTTCTTCAGATTGACAATTAAAGCTGGTTATGTCACTGCTAATTAGATTGTTTTTACCACTTGAGGTCACTGGCTTTGTTTCCTTTACTTCATTTGTTATCTCTGTCTGTACTTCACAGTCTCCTAACAGCACTTTATTGTCCTTTGACTTTTCTTCTTTGTCAAGACGGTCTGAAGAGCTATTGTAGAACACTGTGCTTAATCCGCACTCCGAGGGACTGCTTTCTGTGTCCTCTATAGAAAAATTGAACTGAAAAGACATCCTTGATGTGAAAAACAAACTCATACGTAATAAGCCAAATACTTCTTACAGTTTGAATTACTGAGGAGCTTCTTGGGTATCAAATGTTGAAGTTCTAAAAATAAAGGAAAAACAGTAAAATATATATATATATTTTTCAATCCAAAATGCAAACACTTTACACAAACCAAAACCAAGCAGGAAATGTACATTATTAACATTTATACAATTATTATAAACTTGCTCAGATTGCATTATTGGACACCCACCTCCCCTCTCTCGCTTTTTTTTACCCACCTACCTCAGTTTCAGACCTGTCCACTACTAAATATGTAAATGTAAATTTATCAGGATGCCTATTGCATTTTTCCAGCATTCCTAGGGATGGGACAATAATTGGGTAGATCGGTGGCCACCCGAGTGAGTGTGGAAAGTAAAGATAGTAGAAGTAAGTAAATTTGCGAGGGGGGCAGGCGACAGAGCGCGTGAGGGGGCGGTGGACGGGCGACACACTGAAATACCTTTTTTTTTTCCTCCATTATCAACTTCATGGTGGTCCAGTGGTCTTTTCCTTGTGGTACGCTGGGCTAGCTGTACAGTCTGCAGATCTGCATCCAACATGATAGAAGGTCTCACAAGCTTGAGTTGTCAGACCAGCAACGCTTGATGGCTGAGATCGCGAGACACTTCCATCTGCATCCGGCAGAGCTGCAGACAGGAGGCTCTGGCCTCTCACCCAGCAGCATGCATGGCAAGCCCCCGGACCCTGAGGCGATTTAGGCAGCCACGAGGCCTTAGCGTGAGGCCTAAGGTGACCACCTAAATCGCCTAATTAGAGAGACACCTCTATTCAGCAGACTTCCTTAGTCAATGAGCCAATCAGACTCAACTCTTCAGGAAGCAGAGCATGCAGCCACAGCGATCATCAACACCAGGTAAGCTGCCAAACTGTTCTAAAATGGTTTGACACACCACTCGGAGGGTGCAGGGGCAATCCTGACATTATAACCATTGAAACCAGCAGAAGTAGTTATTGTGCTTGTTAAAACTAACTAGAGACTGTATAGCCCCAGTAATAGCTACAACTGACAGATCACACAGTTTGTATTAGAATGAATAAGCAAGAAACAACTACCTAGTATATTCCACGTGTAAAAATACACTGCTTGTCTTCATTTCATTGCTGCTCCACATCATGTCACAGTTTAGGAAGGGGTTTAGTCAGTTACTCTGTGTACTGTTAGATTAATGGTGAAATCACAGCACACGTGGTGCACACGTACTTTCAACCCAGACTCTCATTACAAAAAAACAAACTAAAAGCTCAGCCTGCCGGTTTATCACGTGACAAGCGCTCATCCGCTTACCAAGTCACGCATGTTTGGTGCCAAATGCAGTACACCGCCGCTTTACTTCCTGCTCGGCTCACTTTGCTAAAAGTTATTATACATGAACGTTTAGCTCTCACTCCGGCTGTCTGCTATTATGTAGATTCCGCTGCACAGAGCGCGCCACCAGCGTCCTGGGTCCCTCAAAGTTCTGACAATATAGCCCCTCCCTCACAGTGCAGACAATATAGCCCCTCCCTCACAGTGCAGACAATATAGCCCCTCCCTCACAGTGCAGACAATATAGCCCCTCCCTCACAGTGCAGACAATATAGCCCCTCCCTCACAGTGCAGACAATATAGCCCCTCCCTCAAATACACTGTACAGACAATATAGCCCCTCCCTCAAATACACTGTACAGACAATATAGCCCCTCCCTCACAGTGCAGACAATATAGCCCCTCCCTCACAGTGCAGACAATATAGCCCCTCCCTCACAGTGCAGACAATATAGCCCCTCCCTCACAGTGCAGGCTCTATCCCCCACAGACACAGTATTGCCCATATTCTTTACAGTGCAGCTCCTATTACCCCCACTTTAAAGACGCTGGTCACCTCACGCAGTGCTGACCCTATCATCCCCACACACAGTACAGCCAGTTATCTCCCAAATACTAGATTTCCTATACCAACACACTATATTCCCTATCCCCTCTACACACACAAATATACTACAGCTCCTATCTACACACCACCATGAACGCACTACTGCTCTGCCCTGACATACACTGGACAGCGCTCAGCCCCCATCAACACACAACCCCACATGCACGTAGCACAAAGCAGCAGAAGCACATCCAGTGACTGACAGTAAGACAGCCACTCTAGGTGCATTTAAGCCTGAAATGTGAACATTTCAGTTTCTAAAAAGTGTTTATCATTACAGGGGTAAAAGACAGGACAACTGAACAAAGACCTCTTCATGGAGATTAAGTGGTCTTGGTGACCTTAGTGACCCGTTAAAGTGTCCCTCTTTGACCATTTGAAATGTTGGGAGGTGTGCGTTGAGGGATGATCTGTATTTAAGTGAATGAATGACTGCATTCAAATAGTTGATGAACGTCTGAGATGATTAACAGTTTTAGTAATATGCACAGCATTTTGTGAGAGCTATGAGTCGCAATGAATGCAGGCATTCTACAATGTTGAAGTGGGACAGAGAATGCGACCTTCAGGATTACACACATTACCCTTCTAACAGTGTTTACAAAGAATAGAAAAATACAAACAATCTAAAAGCTAATGTACAGATAGGGTGCATTTAAGAGCAAGCAAGGGAGCTATTGCTAATGGAGTTAAATGCCTTTTATGCTGCATCTGTGTAGAAAAGAACTTGAAAATGGATTTTAAACCCATCATTGAAGAGTATAAACTTTTCACATATTCATTAAAATCAACATTATAGTAAAACAATGAAAGATGGTCAACCATACCTCTCACTATCTGCTCTGTGAATAATTTAAAAAGTTCATCACTAGGAGTACAAATTCTTTAAAAAGAAAAAAAACCTACATTTATACATATATATGTATTTCAAAGGATCTGCCTGTATTTTTTAGTGGCAAATCATGCTGAAACCAGATTAGTAGCTATTAAAGGAACACTTCATGATCCAAAACCATCATTCTACCATAAAATATTTTGCTACTTATAATAAAGGGATGCAGAAGACCCCTTCCATCTTGAAGTGATAAGCAATCAGTGATTTGAGGTTAATGGCTGGACAAACCTTGACACCTTTCTTGCGAATCATGAAAATGTTGCTCGCAAAGCCTGTGGAATCTGGAGGAACCTGTTGGATAGCATTTTTCCCCTCGTGTTTTCAAATTTCATGGGCCGGGATCAGTCTCGCCCACCGGTCGACGGAAGAACAGGGAGGAGCGTCGCGGAGGAGGAGACAGCGGCGAGGGACATCGCCGCTGCCTCAGGTAAGTGACTGAAGTGAGTGACTGGGAGGGACTGAAGTAAGTGACTGGGTGGGAGCGAGAGGGACCCTCCAGTGCCAGGAAAACGGATCGGTTTCCTGGCACTGGAGTTTCCCTTTAAGAATGCACAAGCAATTTACACCCTAAATGGTAGTGAACTAGGGATAACCACACACGAGAAGGATTTGGGAATTGTTATAGACAACAAATTAGGTAGCAATATGCAATGTCAATCTGCCGTTGCTAAGGTTTTGTCATGTATAAATAGGGGCATAAATTCTCGAGATGAAAATATAATTTTGCCTCTTTATAAATCGCTGGTAAGACCACACCTTGAATATGCTGTGCAATTTTGGGCACCTGTTCTAAAGAAAGATATCATGGCACTAGAAAAAGTGCAGAGACGAGCTACAAAATTGATAAAAGGAATGGAGCATTTTAGTTATGAAGAAAGGTTAAAAAATGTAAATCTCTTCAGTTTGGAAAAACGGCGCCTTAGAGGGGATATGATAACATTATACAAATATATTCGGGGCCAGTACAAACCATTATCTGTAAATCTATTCATAAACAGGGCTATACATTGGACACGAGGTCACACATTTAGGCTTGAAGAAAGGAGATTTCATCTAAGGCAAAGAAACGTTTTTTTTACAAGAGCAATAAGGATATGGAATTCATTGCCCGAAGAGGTGGTTTTGTCAGAGTCTATACAGATGTTTAAACTGCAATTGGATAAATACTTGCAAAAACATAACATACAGGGATATAATTTCTAATTAGTGGGGTAAAGAAGACATCTGACAAAAGAAATCAGCTTACTATATGATACACTAGAAAGACACACCCCCAAAAAGTGTACCTCACACACACTATATAAAATATGCACAAAAGCGTGTATAAAACCCCAAGGGTGATATACACAGGTAGAGGGTGGTACAAAACAATACAACCTGTTTATGGCTGATCGTGAACGTGGAATCTATTGAATAGCAAAAATACAAAATATGGTGAAGTAAATAAGGCAAAGATAAATTTTGCACGTGGTAGAGAACTTACAAAAGAGAGATGGTAATCACGCCTGTCACCCTGTCAGGGGTATTGTCCAAATGAAGGATCAGATGTATATGATAGAGACTGGATAGCAGTGGAAGCAGGTGTCTGTCTCGTAGTATATGGAGAGGAGAGGTTCCAGATTCAATCGCTTGTATGGCAATATCACTTTGGCTCAGGAATAAAAGAAAATAGAAATAGTGCAGATTGTATAAAATTTACAAAATTTATTACAAAGATTGCACTTACAGAAAATCAGTGGTAAAACAGCATGTCTCCATAATGAAGTTTTGGTCTGGTCTCCAGATGGTGATAGAAAGAGATCCAAAATTGGAGATGCACAAAAACAATAAGATAAAATAAAATGGAATGGACTATAATAACAGTGCTGGTTATTAGCATAAAATGTCCAGAGTGTAGTATCCAACGCGTTTCGTCACTATAGTGACTTCCTCAGGGATGTAGATATGCTGTAATCTTCATGGTTTATATACCATATCAGTTTTCAAATTTCGCGGGGAAAATTCTCCGGTCACATGTTACTTCCGGTTTTCGGCCATTTGACTTCCTGTGTTCCACCTTGGAACGCATGACATCACTTCCGGTTTCGGGTTAATTCTGATCGAGGAGAGCCCTTATCTGATAGTACTAATAGTAGTGCAGCAGAGACTTCCTGCGTTCCACCTTGGAACGCATGACATCATTTCTGGTTTCAGGTACAAACTGGTCAGGGGGGAGTCCCTATCTGCTGGCACAAAAGGTGGTGCAGCAGAAAAGGTTTCCCCCCTAAACAACCCTTATACAATAGGTTCCCATTACACATCAATAGGGCAAAACAGAGAACTGTATGTCCTTAGAAAAAAACTGGCATGCAGAACATCATGAAGAACCAATGAAAAATACTTTTTTCAATGCATTATATACTCTGTAATATCAGAATACATGGCTTCAAAGGATTTTTTATATATGAAGCCCAAAATATAAAACAAGAAATAAATAATACTAATAAAAATAAAAAATAAATAATAAATAAAAAAGCTAAGCATACAGTTCAAAATCCAACCTATAATGTATAATGGAACAGCATAGACAGGTATTTAGCAATGACTAGATATATTTCAAGGATTATATGCATAAGAATTATAAAACATACATAGAAAACTTTGCAAATTATATAACATATATACAATAGAATACATGGATATGGTTATACAAATATGGAGTGAAAATGGTTCAACATCCATCTATAAAGTAGAAATAAAAATTAGTATCCATATAACATATTTAATATACTATATATTATATGGATACTAATTTTTATTTCTACTTTATAGATGGATGTTGAACCATTTTCACTCCATATTTGTATAACCATATCCATGTATTCTATTGTATATATGTTATATAATTTGCAAAGTTTTCTATGTATGTTTTATAATTCTTATGCATATAATCCTTGAAATATATCTAGTCATTGCTAAATACCTGTCTATGCTGTTCCATTATACATTATAGGTTGGATTTTGAACTGTATGCTTAGCTTTTTTATTTATTTTTTATTTTTATTAGTATTATTTATTTCTTGTTTTATATTTTGGGCTTCATATATAAAAAATCCTTTGAAGCCATGTATTCTGATATTACAGAGTATATAATGCATTGAAAAAAGTATTTTTCATTGGTTCTTCATGATGTTCTGCATGCCAGTTTTTTTCTAAGGACATACAGTTCTCTGTTTTGCCCTATTGATGTGTAATGGGAACCTATTGTATAAGGGTTGTTTAGGGGGGAAACCTTTTCTGCTGCACCACCTTTTGTGCCAGCAGATAGGGACTCCCCCCTGACCAGTTTGTACCTGAAACCAGAAATGATGTCATGCGTTCCAAGGTGGAACGCAGGAAGTCTCTGCTGCACTACTATTAGTACTATCAGATAAGGGCTCTCCTCGATCAGAATTAACCCGAAACCGGAAGTGATGTCATGCGTTCCAAGGTGGAACACAGGAAGTCAAATGGCCGAAAACCGGAAGTAACATGTGACCGGAGAATTTTCCCCGCGAAATTTGAAAACTGATATGGTATATAAACCATGAAGATTACAGCATATCTACATCCCTGAGGAAGTCACTATAGTGACGAAACGCGTTGGATACTACACTCTGGACATTTTATGCTAATAACCAGCACTGTTATTATAGTCCATTCCATTTTATTTTATTTTATTGTTTTTGTGCATCTCCAATTTTGGATCTCTTTCTATCACCATCTGGAGACCAGACCAAAACTTCATTATGGAGACATGCTGTTTTACCACTGATTTTCTGTAAGTGCAATCTTTGTAATAAATTTTGTAAATTTTATACAATCTGCACTATTTCTATTTTCTTTTATTCCTGAGCCAAAGTGATATTGCCATACAAGCGATTGAATCTGGAACCTCTCCTCTCCATATACTACGAGACAGACACCTGCTTCCACTGCTATCCAGTCTCTATCATATACATCTGATCCTTCATTTGGACAATACCCCTGACAGGGTGACAGGCGTGATTACCATCTCTCTTTTGTAAGTTCTCTACCACGTGCAAAATTTATCTTTGCCTTATTTACTTCACCATATTTTGTATTTTTGCTATTCAATAGATTCCACGTTCACGATCAGCCATAAACAGGTTGTATTGTTTTGTACCACCCTCTACCTGTGTATATCACCCTTGGGGTTTTATACACGCTTTTGTGCATAAAGAAGACATCTGACTGCTATTTTGGGGTCAAGAAGGAAATTTTTCCTAGTTTGTTGCAAAATTGGAAGCGCTTCAGGCTGGGGTTTTTGCCTTCTTTTGGATCAACAGCAAAAGCATATGTGAGGAAGGCTGAACTTGATGGACGCAAGTCTCTTTTAAGCTATGTAACTATGTAAATGCTTATTAAGTTATTACCTCGGTACCGCAGGGCGAACACTGCTTGTACCTACCTAAACCAGCTATAAATCGTGTCAATGCCGGCAGTCAAAACTTAGAGAACTGTTCTTGCCCTCATGAGAGATAAATAAATGTTTTTAGGTTGTTACATAAAGGGAATTAGCACAGTAAACTAGGAGACTATATTTAAAAGAAGAAAAACTACCACAACAAGAGGACATAGTCTTAAATTAGAGGGGCAAAGGTTTAAAAATAATATCAGGAAGTATTACTTTACTGAGAGGTTAGTGGATGCATGGAATAGCCTTCCAACTGAAGTGGTAGAGGTTAATACAGTGAAGGAGTTTAAGCATGGGTGGGATAGGCATAAGGCTATCCTAGCTATAAGATAAGGCCAGGAACGAATTAGAGTATTTAGAAAATTGGGCAGACCAGATGGGCCAAATGGTTCTTATCTGCCGTCACATTCTATGTTTCTAAGTTACATATAGTAATGTGATGTCAATACTCTTAAAGTTAAATTACAATTTTATGCACCATTTGAAATTTCACTCGAATCAGTGTCTGAGTTTTGGCTTGCTGAGATATATTTGGTTCTATATACGAGTGAAAAAAAATATTATTGTTATCAGTCTCCAACACATGGATCATTAAGTCGGGTTGATTTTTTCCTGACCTGTTAAGATTCGGCAACATGTAATTTGAGAAATAATCTGCTAATCACAGATGACCATACTTCCATTATTGTCTTACACAATATCTTTTAATTGGAATATTAAAAAGTAGATGTAGTAATATAGTTTTAAAAAAAAAATTTGAGGAAAATATGACCCATGATATTTGTAATATGCTTAATCCTCTTCACAAGCTGTTTCTTAATCTTTCTCCTTTCAATCTGAGTTAAAGAAAAATCTTGTATATGTAATTCAAGTTTCACAAATCCTTAAATCGATTAATGTTAAAGCAACTACTGCTGAAAATGAGACAGTAAACTATGTCCTATATAATTCTGGATACTTTAGTATTATAGAAAGCTAAAACTTGCAGCTTACTAAGTACATACAATTTTATTACATTTTATTATACTATCATTATGTTTGTGCTTGCATTTTATAGATCATTTTTTAGCTACCAATTACAGATGTGCTTCGGCATCATATCTTGCCAGATGTACAAATGTGGTGTTTTGAGAACATTTTTAATATTCTCTCGCAATATTTATTATAAATATTATCCTTATGAAATGAAAATAAATACTTAACAAATATTGAAAAATATGATCTTAACAAATATTTGCTTTTCTAACACACACTGATCTAAATAAAGTGCTTGCAGAAAGTACCGTATTTATCGGCGTATAACACGCACTTTTTTCCCCTGAAAATAGGGGGAAAATCGTGGGTGCGTGTTATACGCCGATATCCCATAATTACTTACCTGTCCTGAAGCGTGGGCCGGCTTCACAGCTTGCACCGCGGTACAGGAACTTTAATTTCATGTTCCGGTTTCCGGCGGGACTGAAAGGAAGTGTGCACAATAGTGTGCACACTTCCTTTCAGTCCCGCCGGAAACCGGAACATGAAATTAAAGTTCCTGTACCGCGGTGCAAGCTGTGAAGCCGGCCCACGCTTCAGGACAGGTAAGTAATTATGGGAGGGGAAGTACACTATGGGAGGGGAGGGGGGGGGGGGGGAAGTACACTGTGGGAGGGGAGGGGGGGGGAAGTACACTATGGGAGGGGAGGGGAGGGGGAAGTACACTATGGGAGGGGAGGGGGGGGGGAAGTACACTATGGGAGGGGAGGGGGAAGTACACTATGGGAGGAGAGGGGAGGGGGGAAGTACACTATGGGAGGGGAGGGGGGAGAATACTATGGGAGGGGGGGGGAGAATGGGAGGGGAGGGGGAGAATACTATGGGAGGGGAGGGGGAGAATACTATGGGAGGGGAGGGGGGAGAATACGAGGGGAGGGGAGGGGGGAGAATACGAGGGGAGGGGAGGGGGAGAGTACTATGGGAGGGGAGGGGGAGAATACTATGGGAGAGGAGGGGGGAGAATACTATGGGAGGGGGGAGAATACTATGGGAGGGGAGGGGGGGAGAATACTATGGGAGGGGAGGGGGGGAGAATACTATGGGAGGGGAGGGGGGGAGAATACTATGGGAGGGGAGGGGGGGAGAATACTATGGGAGGGGAGGGGGGGGGAGAATACTATGGGAGGGGAGGGGGGGAGAATACTATGGGAGGGGAGGGGGGAGAATACTATGGGAGGGGAGGGGGGGAATACTATGGGGGGGGGGAACACTATGGAAAGGGGGGAACACTATGGAAAGGGGGGAACACTATGGGATGAGGGGGGAATACTATGGGAGGGAGGGAAATTTCCTGGAATTTCTTTCTAAAAATGAGGTGCGTGTTATACGCCGGTGCGTGTTATACGCCGATAAATACGGTATCCTTTAGACTTCAATCATCTATAAGCTCTTTATCTTGCTTAATTTGTATAAATGGGTATCCACAACATAGTGCTAGTGAAAAGTAGACACCTGACATTACAGGGTGAGAACTAATGCAATTTCTCAAAATAAATGCTTTCCCCACTAGCAGGTTTGCCCTTATAGATTGGTTGAAGAGTATGCAGGATAGTCTTAAACCTTAGCAGGACATGGTAGTTTGTCAGGAGAGATGTTTCTGACCTACAGAGGAACAAATATAGGCAGTAGAAGCCAATCCACATATACTTCTTCATTAGTAAGCATTATATTTGTCAAAAAGTGAAAGCCTGACACCTGTGACGGTATTGTCAGAATTATATATATATTTTAACATGTAATATGTAAACATAGATTTTTTTTTTATTGCTTCTCCTCTTTTCCCCTCAATTGGTCACTTATCACATGATCAATTTATGAACTCAACATTTTAGAGCACAAGTGGACCTGCTAAATATATTTGAAATATATATGAATATATATTTTTCAATCTATTTTTCTATATAGATTTTTTTATTTTCTATATCAATTTATACAGATAGTTATCTGGATTTGAGATATTCTCATGTTTTTGAAGGCGCATATATAAATTATGATCGTTTACATTCACCTCTAGAAAGTTACAATGCCAATGTGGACATTTCTATAAAGTTTGGATATTCAAACAGAGAAACATCACGGGTGTTAGGAGACGCGCGTGTGCGGGAGGAAAATTTTTTGCATCCTTCCTCTTGTGGTGTTGAGAGTCGAAAGGGGGCAGGGATACACCATGGCGGGACATTTAAACGAAGCAGAGCCAAACAGAAGCCAGCTCTATAAAAAAGTCTACCTTATCGACGAAACACATTGAGCAAACTATATTGGCACCAAGACTCTGGATAAGAAGCCTGGACTGAAGGAGTGTCCCCCCATAAAGAACTTATTTTACTATTTTTGACTGACAAGAGGAGGGAATTCAAGGTCTTCCAACCCACAAAGGGTCCACAAGACTTCCTGAGTATCCATGTGTGCAGCTTTTAGGAGATAAGTGTCCCCACTAGGGGCAAGGCTCATTTGCACAAAATATTTTTTATGTGCCATTTTAAATTGTGAGTGTGTTATTTTTTGTTGTGTCTGATATTGTTGTAATAAATACTACACTATAAGATTTTTTTCTTCCTTTTTTTTCCCCATTTCACTGTTACCATACTACAGAGTACCTATACCTGTAGAATTGTCCATCTATACTTCTACTCCAGGTAACAGATTTATCACTATAGACACCTTTTCACTATAAGGTGGTGTTGTGTGACTGCACTATTTTGTGTTATCTATTTGCGCCTAAGACATAGGTTATACACTGCATATGAAGTGGAGTGAGTGTCTTTACATTTTATTTATTTTTATTTTTTTTAATTGCCGGCATCAGAGGGTGCACCCACAGGGAGGATGGGTGGGAGGGGAGAACTAGTTTGTGTTATGTGACGGTAAGTGATTTTGACAAGCCTGAAAATAATCTTATATTTTCACTAGAACAGTGAATTTAACAAGTCTTTTTTTCCCTGCCCATTTTACCTTTAGATTTTTAAGAGCTTGGAAATAAAAATGCAAATGAATGGCTTCTGTAACAAAAAAGTGGAGTTTTACTTCTCTACATGTTACCAATCTATCCATGCCAATCCCCATTGTGTGTGTGTGTGTGTGTGTGTGTATGTAACTCATACACACATGCATACTCTAATAAAACGTATGTATATATTTAAAAAATAAAATAGAATGTCTCAAATTAGCTACAAATATGTATACTAATCTAGTACAGCATTTGGGATAGAACAGTGAAGTTTTATGTGCAGATGGCAAATTGTTCTGGCTCAATCAGAGTAAACATAGAACCGTATGTTCCTACTGTGCAAGGGAACGTGTTCCTTGAATTGAGTTCTTTGCAAAGTACATTATTTTCAATGGTGTTTCAAATGCTTCCAAAGTTAATTGAATTCATCATTAAACAACTCACCTTTTTATAAATTAATGCAGGGACATTGTGTACAGTAGTTTGTTTTTCCTAATTATTTGAATTTCTAATACCCAATTTATGTCAGCTTAGATGTCTCGCTGTTATTCTAGAAATATTATCTTTAAATGAATGTTCAATATTGTCATGTTTCAAGAGGCAACATTCCAGTACTTATAAAATATTCAAGTGGTTTAAAAAAGTAACGTATCATTAATCATATTATACTGAGCTAAAGTAGTGAGTATTCCTGGTTATCTAGAAGAACATGGTGCTAACCTTGGGGCAAACAATGTCTATTCCTATTTTAGGCTGAATTAATTTCCCTGATTAGGGAATACAAATAATTGAATTAACGTTTAAAAATAACTCAGCACCAGTTCCTTCTACCTTGCTTGTCATTGAGCTGACATTTGATGGTGAAATATACTAAGTAATTACACTTTGCATAAATCAGAAGAAAAATGGCAAACATGTTAGATTTATGTTAAAACATGTCATTGTTGATAAAAAAAAAAGGTTGTTCTATACCCAGCTCAAAAAGTTTCATTTCCATATTGCTTTCCATACTTTATAAGAACCTTTGCGATTGTCGCATACTAGCACTGCTGGATAATTAATTAAACTCTAAAGATTAGTATAGGTAGCATCCCCACTCAGCAATATCTCCAGCATCTTACATACCTGATCCCAGCAATTCTGCCTACCTACCTTACTTTCATGGGATAATTTCATATCTCTGGTGGACAGCATGAGGGGATGCAAGTGGTATATAATTTCTTCTTTAGCATAAAGAAATTTAAATATTTACTTCCTTTCAAGTGCAGTGTATTTCTTGGTTCATAGCACTGGAAAAGGAGGTGGCATCATTACCCTGTGCTGGTTTACTTCCTTACCAGGCAGAAGAGCAATGGTCTATTCAGGGGAGATCATTCATCCAACTACCACAATTCTTCAAGAGATACTATCACTTCTCTGGAATATTCATCATTAACCCCTTAGTGACCAGACAATTTTTCAATTTTCTTACCGTTCAGGACCAGGGCGCTTTTTATATTTCTGCTGTGTTTAGCTGTATTTTTGCTCTTACTCATTTACTGTACCCACACATATTACATACGGTTTTTCTTGCCATTAAATGGTCTTTCTAAAGAACATATTTTCATCATATCTTATAATTTACTATAAAAAAACATTATAAAATATGATGAAAAATTTAAAAAAAAAACACACTTTTTTCTAACTTTGATCCCCAAAATCTTTTACGCATCTACAACCGTCAAAAAACACCCATGCTAAATAGTTTCCAAATGCCCAATGTTAACATGTTCTTAGCTGTTTTTGGAAAGTTATAGGGCTATAAGTACAAGTAGAACTTTGCAATTTCCAAACCAATTTTTTTTCCAATTAACGCAAGTTACATTGTAACACAGATATCTGTCAGGAATCCCTGAATAACCCTTCACATGGATATATTTTTTAAAAGAAGACAACCTAAGGTATTAAACTTGGGGTATTTTGACTCTTTTCATGCAACCGTTTTGCACCAATCTATGCCAAATAAAAAAAAAAAAATTGGTGATTTTTTTGACACACATAGCAATTTAAGAATACATGTACAGAAACTTTAAGAGTTACTGCCAAAAAACACCAAAATATGTGTTTAGCAACATCTCCTGAGTTCCATGATACCCCCCCATATATAGGTGTGTCGGGTTGTCTGGGTGCTAAAATACCTTATTGGAGGATGCGCATTCCAGTTTTCCAACTTAGCATTTTCACAGCTGGTCATCATGCAACCATTTCCTATTTGGGACATTTGTGAAGCTGGCCAATGTAATTTACCCCCATCAAACCATATATTTTTGAAAAGTAGACACCCTAGGCCTAGGGTATTTCAAATGGTGTTTTTTTTTTTTTTTAACACTTTCCATGCACTAATTCTACCACCAGTCTTTTTCAAACTTTTTGGGAAGTCATTTTTTTGTGTTATTTTTCTCTCACATTGTACTTTAGGCATGTATTCTCAGTTCCTGTTATGTGCTACTGACAAAGAACACCCCGATATGTGTTCAGCAACATCTCCCGAGTACAACAGTGCCCCCAATGTACAGGTTTTATAGGCTTTTGCAAACTTACAGGGGTCAAATGTAGGGCTTTACCCTTTTCCATGTTTGCACATTGAAATTTGCCAGATTGGTTTGCTGGGCCTATGTTGCCCTTTGAGACCGTATAGCAACCCAGGAATGAAAATTAACCCCATCATGGCATGCCATATGTAAAATTAGACAACCCACGCTATTAAAAATGGGGTATGTCCAGTCTTTTGAAGTAGCCACAAACGCTTGCCAAAGTAAGCGTTCATGTTTTTGATTTTTGCATTTTTTTTTTTTTTACACAAAAACTTCCATTTTACTGGTGATTTCATCATTGTGATGTTTTTCTGTTTTAAACACTCATATTTGTGTTCAGCAAAGTCTACCGAGTATAACAATACCCCCCATGTACAGGTTTTATGGTGTTTTGGAAAGTTACAGGGTCAGTACAGGATTTGCCCAATTCAGTTTGCCAGATTGGTTTGCTGGGTCTGTGTTGCCTTTTGAGACCATATGGTAGCCCTTTTTTTTTTTTTCATTTTGTTACACAAAAACTGCACTTTTACTGGTGATTTAATCGTCATGGTAAGTTTTACTGTTTTAAACACTCATATTTGTGTTCAGTGAAGTCTCCAGATTATCACAATACCCCCCCCCATATACAGGTTGTATGGTGTTTTTTTAAAGTTACAGGGTCAATATCTACAGGGTCATTTTGCTTTGCACTGCTGCATATATGGAGCATTACCCCTCTGCTTCTTGAGTTGTAACTCCACCTCCATTTAAAAAAACTATAAGGAAATGTTATAGGGCTGTTATTAGCTTGGCTGAAAATATTCCTATGTACAGATTTGCAGTTATTGGCTGAGAGCGGGATTCTGCATAGCTGCCTTTGGTGTCTGGCGGAGCCCCAGGTAACTGGGCAAAACGTAGCGAAATGGTTTTCCCCATTGTCGATAAAAGGGACCAGGGTACTCATGGCATTATAATGACTACTGCAGGCTTTAATGGGTATGATGCTTGCGGTAACTGTTTTCATTAAAAAAATGTAATTACTTTTAACTTGTTTTAATCTTTTTTAAAGAGTTTAATTTTTCCTCTCCTCTGCATGCTTTCTCTTCGCTGACTGCTAGGTGCAAATTGCAGACCTTGTAATAAAAACTGACAAGGAGCCAAGATGGAGACACTAAGTTACAGAATAAAGAGATGGGGATTTGTAAGATTAATTTTCTGCACATCACATATTTTTAAATAGACTTATTTGTTAAACGTAGGGATAATTGGAAGTAAACAATTTTACAAATCCTTGGAAGTGATAGTTGCCCTTTAAATATGATGGGATTTACTTAAGCATTTGTCTCAGCAATATGTAACTAAATAAGCGGTATATCTTTTGTGTGTATATTGATTTTTAGCTTTTTTTTTTAAATTAACTTAGGAGTGTCTTCTGTAATACTAAAGAGAATTGCAAAGTTTTTCATTACCGTGTAAATTGCTTCAATGTATTTGTCTCATTCACATTTGTATTTTTTGATTTGATTGATTTTATACTTATTTCAATGTGCATCTCTCTCTGTAGATGTAAAAAGCTGTCCCTTTTTGCTATGTGAAAATTTTAGTGGATTAATGAAGAATAGGGAACTTCAATAAAAGACGGATAGTTCATTTCATATTATGAACTGAATGACTTGATTTGGGTATTTACATATGGTCAAAACGGACAAATGGAAGATTAGAGAGTAGGAGTACTTGAGTGACTGCAACTCTATTTAAGAGAAGATGCTGTCAAATGAAACCCATATGATTGGGGGAAACACATAACAGTGAACATTTGGAGGTGGGCCTGTGGTATGTCATGTGATTGGAATACATGAGAATCAATACAATCTACAGGAGTTGTTTTAACTATTTATGAAGCACTTTTTTGTGAAGTTTTTTGTTATGTGAGTTTGCAAGGATTTTGGGTATGAATTTTTATATTATCTATTCCACAATAAATTAAATTGTATAATACTATTTGGGCCCCCCCCTCATTTTTTCTGATTCTGTATTGTAAAAGGTGGAGAGCCAGGAGTAGGGTGTTAACCTCTCTCATTACTGAGATAATAAAACCCAAAGCTGGGCAGAAGGGACTCTGGTACAGTGGTACTTATAAGTCTTTCCAATAAGGGAAGCAAAAGGGGATTCTTTTAGGACGTTATTTGCAATATAGACGTGATGTTGCTTTTTTATTAAAATGAAACATTTGGGACTGAGAAATTAATTTAAGTATGTGTTTATTTTTATCACTAGCACTTTATTCTTATGAATTGCGCATAGAATGGCATTTTGTACGCACATTACATGTAATTGCACTTAATATGTTTTTCAAATCATCACTGTTTTTTGGTTTTGTTGGGTACTTTTATTTGGACACTAACTTGGTTATTTACTAAAGTGAGAATTTAAAATGAAGTTAAGGTCAGAGTGGCAAAAATTGGAAGCATAGTCACCAATTTTTCCAGTTTGGTTATCCTGACCCTAAAGGTGAAATTCACTATCAGTGTTCAATGAAATGAGCACTATAGGGTCAGGAACACAAACATGTATCCATCTAGCCACCCTGTTCCCCTGATGCCTTCCTAAAAATAGTAAAATCTTACTTGTATTCAAGTCTGCAGCTGCATGTTTTGTCCCTATTTCCTTTAGACCTGCCCACTGCCTGCTGACATCAGCAGAAGTGGTATCCTGATCCAATCACAATGCTTCCCGATAGGATTGGCTGAGACTGACAAAGAGGCAGATCAGGGGCAGAGCATGCACAATTCAAACACAGCCCTGGCCAATCAGCATCTCATCAGAGATTAATTGAATCAATGAATCTCTATGAGGAAAGGTAAGTGTCTGCATGCAGAGGGAGGAGACACTGAATGTTTGGATGCATTTTAGGCAGCCATGACCCAGGAAGGATCTCTAACAGCCATCTAAGGAGTAGCCAGTGATGTTATTACTATTCTGTAATATAAACACTGCATTTTCTCTGAAAAGACGGTGTTTACAGCAAAAAGCCTGAAGGTAATGATTCTACTCACCAGAACAAATGCAAAAAAGCTGTAGTTGTTATAGTGACTATAGTTCCCCTTTAAGTGAATTACCCTGTAAGCTGAATAGCTAAAATATTTGAGCACTTTATAATTTATGCAAGCCCCTCACACTTTAACATTGGTCATTGTTAACTGAAAAAGAGCACTTGTGTGACAATCTTTTTACCCTGTATTTGTACTCCCACCACATGCTGATTCATTCAGATTTTAAAGGCATTGGATAATTAAAAAATGTTAAAGCTAAATACCCAAGTACCTCCACACCACTATACAAATATATGAATAGATTTCTACATGTTTATTCAAATGCATTATTTTCCGTTGACATCTGCTGCAATAATATGTATTTCCTTGTTACTGCTCATATAAAACATTACCTCAAGGTAGGATGGCAAACATTTTAAAAACTATAACAAAAAGTTATGAGTTGGATATTGCTCTACATTTGCTGACATTTAATTTAATCCTGTTTGCTACATTTAGAGATTTGTCCCAAAAGCAGTGAAAACCGAATGTATGTTTATTTTTCATTTTATTCAGTTTGTGTTATGGAGCCACAAGATGGCACTGTAATCACTAAAATATGTTATCAAATAATTGTTATTTATAGATGAAAGTAACCAAAGAGCCATTTTATTTCGGACTTGGATGCACATCTCCTTAAAATACTTTTTGCTGTCTTTTATCAGCACAACTAAATTTAATAACATATTACTGTAAAATGTATCTTTATTTAAAATAAAAGTATATTGTTTGAAAAAGTTTAATC
This sequence comes from Pelobates fuscus, assembly GCF_036172605.1. NCBI lineage: Eukaryota > Metazoa > Chordata > Amphibia > Anura > Pelobatidae > Pelobates > Pelobates fuscus. The sequence goes on from NC_086317.1 coordinate 363,417,123, forward strand.
AACACAAGTCAGGTCTTCTAACTAGAGCTATTTCTGCCCTTACCTTACCGTATTTTGTTTTTTTTGCATATAGAATACGTTTATTAATATTGCCTAAATGTATTACAATATAATTAGATTATGGTACGATGTTATATGAAAGAGTTACTAAAGTGTCAATCTAAAGTTTAGCTCAGGTCTTATTAATATTATCCATTGTGCTTTTTGTAAAAGCATTGTTTAGAAAATTAATTGTTTCCAAAAAACAAAGTAACTGTCACCACCCAAAACATTTTGAGCATTGTATTACCATAGAATCTTTTTGACAGACTGACATTGACTGTGATAATATTAGAGACGAAGTTTGACAAAAACTTGACAAAAGGTGGAGCTTCTCCCATCGTGTTTTTGAAATTCCTTTAGTTTGTCACTAGCAAAGGGTGTGGAAATCAGACTCCTTCTTTGCAGATTGCAACACTTGCAGCGGAGGTTCCAGTGATCTTGGAAAATCCTCCATAGACATCAGTTTTCTACTCTCACGTAAGCGGCTCCTGGCAGTAGACGTGCCAGAAGCTGTATATGGAAGATGGTAGCACTCACTGGGGGATAGCTTCAAGTAAGTATATCTACCTTCTACTCCACACTTCATCTGAGGGGCTCCTAAGGGTCTCTTTGCAACATATGCAAAGACCACGGAATGTGACAGAGTCACTTTAAGATTTGCTATAATTTACTTAATCTGTAGGTTTAAAATTAATTTTAGTACGGTCATATAAATCAGGCTGTATTACTAACATGTTCAAATATAGAAACAAAATAGTGTTTTATATTTGTATAGCTCATGTGAAAGCTATATTAATTATCTGAGGCTCTTTTAATTCTAATAAAACACTACCTCGAAGTATATAGTTTTGTGCCAATAGTGTTTGTTTCAGTAGAATGTAGACCTGTGCAATGCGTTCTGAATTACATTTTGTCTGAATTTGGATATTCTTATGTGGAATAGCCATAAATAAGGGTACCAAATTAGGGACTTCTCTATTAAGCAACTGAAAGAGCAAAATAATTAAATCTAATCTGCCTTATTTTTTTTAGTTTTATTCTGTCAGCTGTTTCGGAGATAGTTCCTTAATTTGGTACCCTTATGTGGTATTATCATATTAATAGGGAGGTATATAGAAGGTACTGTAGGTCCCTGCTTTGGTACTATTATGTTGGACCACAATTTTAAGGACACCAAATTAGGAAGCTATTTCTAAACATAACAGCTTCCTAATTTGGTACGCCTATGTAAGATTTCCAAATTTAATGAACCACAGAAAGCAATTATAACGTAACACACAATACACAAAGAAGAAACAAGCTTTTATTGAGCCTAATCATTATTTTAAGTAAATAAAAATATATTAAAATCAATATAAGGGATAGCCTGAATAATTACCAAAGAGTAAAGTGAGTACAAATAAACAAACATAGACATTATACGTAACACTGTCGGCCAGCTTTCCACCAATGCAAAACATTTTGGCAAATGTGCCTTCCTCAAGTGCATAAAGAGTCCTCTTGTGTCCTCATCCTTATAAATAGGATCCACCCTCAATTGTCCCATCCTCCTTTGTGTGCACTACTTGTCCATTCCGAATCATGTGTATTCTTTACGTCACTTCTTTCTTCTTGGAATTCAAAATCATGTAATCTCCATCTTTGGTCATTTGTGGTGTCTTCTCTACCCAGAGCATATAGGGCGCTATATTAGAAAAATGATTCCTATTCAATTGTTCCTTACGCATCGATCAGAGTACGCCAAACAATAAGAAACAATAAAAACTATTGATATCATTAGGATAACCCCCACTGATGGATGCATAAAGCAAACATATACCGATTAAAGAAATGTAATTACTCTCAATAGGAAGTTTAACCCCTTACGGACCAAACTTCTGGGGAAAAAAAAGGGAATCATGACATGTCACACGTCTGCTGAAGACTTACATCTATCTTCTGTCCATACTCTCACCTATGATGCTCGCCTTCAAGACTTCTCAAGGGCTGCGCCGTTCCTGTGGAACTCACTTCCCTCTTCCGTTAGATGCTCACCCAGTCTCCACTCCTTAAAAAAAATCATTAAAAACCCTCTTCTTCATAAAAGCGTATCAATCTCTTGCAACTGCCATAGTCTAATACTATCCTTACCTTTTGTGTCACTTTACCCCACTCCCTCTAGCATGTTAGCTCATTGAGCAGGGCCCTCAACCCCTCTGTTCCTGTGTGTCCAACTTGTCTGGTTACAACTACATGCTTGTTCGTCCACCCACTGTGAAGCGCTGCAAAATTTGTTGGCGCTATATAAATGATAAAATAAAACGTTTGAGACACAGCCATTTAAGTTTTTTTCAAACTTAGAATTTTTTTACGCTAGGTCCTTACACCACTTTGGAATTTTTTTAGTAGGTTAATTATTCCAACTACCCCATAAAGGCATACCATTTCTTCAAGAAGATACCCTAGGGTATTTCAAAAGGCATATTTTGAACCTTAGCGAGAAATCATTTTTCCATCAGCTTGTACCAAGTGTATTGGTAATAAGCATTTTTTATGCCTTTTTGACACACATAATGAGTTTGTAATATATATTTTGCAAACCCGATGTGTGCTACAGCAGTATAATATATCATCTGTTGCTCAGCTCTGTCATCTGAGTACAGCAATACCCCTGTATGCACCTTTACCAGGTATATGACAACGTTGAAGGGGCACATTTGAGACACAGCCATGTTTGAATTTTTACGCTGGGTAAAATGCCCATGCCCCACTTTGGAATTGTTTTAATAGGTTGTGTTTTCCAATTACTTCTCAAAGGCATACCCCATTTCCTAAAGTAGACACCCCAGAGTGTTTCAAAATGCATATTTTAAACCTTAGCGTGGTATCATTTTTTTCGCTAGCCTGTACCAAGTGTAGCGGTAATACGAATTTTTTCCCTTTTTTTTTTTACGTTTTTGTCAACTTTTAAAAACGTTTTCTAGCTTTTAACAACTTTTTTTCTTACTATTTTAAAACTTTGTTTAAACTTTTCAAAAAGTTAACTTTTTAAAAGTTTTTTTTTACTGCTAACCCCTAACTAGCCTAACAATAAATCCCCCAATTTCCCCACTAACGTCTACCCAATCTAGCTAAAGAAATATTTTACAAATATTTAAGTAACTAACTAAATAAATGTAACCCCTGAGGATTAAAAAAAAAAAAAAAAAAAATTAAAGTTAACCCTAAAATCTGATTACATTGAAATACTGTTATCTGTAATTTGATCACTGCAGACAGTGATCAAAGGGCAGGGAAGGGGCTAAATTTTATTTGAAAAGGGTGAGGGGGGGGGGGGATTTTATAACTAACAGGTTGTTTTTTTACAGCGAGAGACTGATCAGCACCGATCTGTCACATGGAGCTGCAGGGAGACAGATCGAGTTTCACTGCAGCACGTGTGATCGCTCTGACTCCAGGTCAGAGTGATCACATGGGCTGTGAAAGTAAAACTGCTTGCTGTAGTGTGCCTCTAATACGGAGACACACTACAGGAACATTAACCCCACGATTGCCGCGATTGTGTCAATCTGGGGTTAGTTTTAGTATTGGACGGAAATTTTTCATCCTGCAATGACGAAAAATTTCCGTCCGGCGTCCTTAAGAGGTTAACATACAACATGGCCAAAACAGTCCGGTCCTCAAGAGGTTAAGAAATTAAGTGTAGATAATTTGTTTAACAAAATAAATGGTAAAAAATATATCCCATTAAGGGAGTACTGACATGCAAAAGTAAAAACGTCATATATACATGGCTTTTCCATTTTGGCTTTATTTTTTTTTTAAATAAGTCATGACAGTGTAATATATCATGTGTTGGTTGTTCATCTGAGTTTGTGTTTACAGGATCATGTATATAATATTAAATGATGTTTCAGCAAACATACAGTTACAGTACACTCTAAAACTATAACTGTTCAGTTGAAGGTTGTTTAATTTTGTCGATAAAAAAAAATTTAGGATTGAGAGGAGAGAATTTTTAAACCCCTTCGTGACCGCAGATGGACAGGTTACGTCAGCCAAAAACCGTCTATTAACGACCGCTGACGTACCCTGTACGTCCGCGGCCAAAATGAGAGCTGGAAGCGATTGTGATTGCTTCCAGCCACTCCAAGGGTATTACACAATGCCCTGATATCGAGGCATCATGGAATACCCCCCTCACTGCTGGGCACCCGAGTGATCGCTCCCCCTGGAGGAAAGCTCCCCGCCCGGCGCTGGAGAAAGTTTTAACCCCTTTCCTCTCCCCAGAGCCCGGCGGCACCCTCAGGGCACTATAGTGGTCCTTTAATATCAAGTCATTAAAGTGTTGACTATGGTGTGTATGCCACAGTCACATTCAAACCCTTAGGTGACAGGGTATAATAAGAGTTTGCCCCTGTCTCCACCACGTACTGGGACAGGGACATGCTCTATTGCCACACATCTAAGAGATGTAAGTTGGTGTTGGAACTCGAGAAAATGTCGGGCCACAGGTTTGTCCGACCTGCCATCTCGGTACGCGAGTCGGATACTAGATCTGTGGCCCCTGATTCTCTCAAAGAGCGCAGTTTCTGTTTTGCCTATATAATTAAGGCCCCAAGGGCATGTTAGCTTATAGATGACAAAATCAGTCCGACAATGAATACGATGTTGGATTCTGTACACTTTGTCTGTGTAGGGATGAGTAAAGGTTTTTGAAGGGATGATATGTCCGCATGTTACACATCCCAAACACCTTACACACCCTGCATTTCTATTCTCTTTTTTATTAGATCCATAGCAATGCTGTGGACCTGTTTTAACTAACATGTCTATCAAATTCCTGTTTCGTCGAAAACAGAACATAGGCTTCTGATGAAGATTTTCCGGGAGAGAAGAATCTAGTTCCAATATATTCCAATGTTTGTGAATTGATGTTGTGAGTTCCGAACTCGCGGTGTTAAAATTCATAGGGAAGATAGGTAGAGTGATCGTTGCTTTCTCTCCCTGGCAGTCTGGAGAGATAAAGGCCGATCTTGCTTTATTCATGGCCTCATCGAGAATGGTACGGGGATATCCACTTGATTGAAATTTTCTGTACATAGTAATTAGTTGTTATCTATATATATTTTATATATAACGTCATACTAAGTATTTTTTTTAATTAATATATACATATATTAATATAAAAATACACTTAGAGTAAAATTACACACGTATATGTAATATATTATATATATATATATATATATATATATATATATATATATATATATATAATAACTATTGTATATTAAATAGTAAAAAGTAACTTTTATTATAAAAAGTTATAAATAATAAATCAATGAAAAACTAAAAATATAAAAAATTATATATATATGTAATTTTATTTTTACTGTATTTTGATAATTAAATATATATATATATATATATATATATATTTATAAAATAATTAAATCATTTTATAATATATTATACATATATAATGCATATATATGATTTCAATGAATAAGAACGCAAAGTCTCATCTACAAAAGACTGGACATACCCCATTTTCAATACCCTGGGTTGTCTACAATTGAAAATTGTATGCCATGATGGGGATATTTCACATTCCTGGGCTACCATATGGTCTCAAAGGGCAACACCAATCTGGCAAACTGAATTGGGCAAGCCCTATATTGACCCTGTAACTTTCAAAAAACACAATAAAACCTGTACATGGGGGTATTGTTATACTCGGGAGACTTCGCTGAACACAAATATGAGTGTTTAAAACAGTAGAACTTATCAGGACGATGAAATCACCAGTAAACGTGCAGTTTTTGTGTAAACAAATCAAATAAAAACGCTAACTTTTGCCAGCGTTTGTGGCTAAGTGGCTACTAAAAAAGACTGGACATATCTCATTTGAATACCGTGGGTTGTCTACTTTAACAAATGGTATGCCATGATGGGGTTAATTTTCATTCCTGGGTTGCTATACGGTCTTAAAGGTACCATAGGTCCAGCAAACCAATCTGGCAAATTTCAATGCGCATACATGGAAAAGGGGAAAGCCGTACATTTGACCCCAGTAAGTTTGCAAAATCCCATAAAACCTGTACATTGAGGGCACTGTTGTACTCGGGAGATATTGCTGAACACATATTGGGTTGTTCTTTGTCAATAACACATAACAGGAACTGAGAGTCCATGCCTAAAGTACAATGTAAGAGAAAAATAACCTAAAACAATGACTACCCAAAAGTTTGACAAAGACTGGTGGTAGTATTAGTGCATGGAAAGTGTTAGAATACCACCATTTGAAACACCCTAGGTTGTCTACAAAAATATATGGTTTGATGGGGGTAAATTACACCGGCTGGCATCAAAAATGTCCAAATAGGACATGCGTGCATGATGACCAGCTGTGAAAATTCCAAGTTGGAAAAGTGAAATGCGTTTCCCCCAATAAGGTATTTTAGCCCCCAGAGAACCCGACACACCCGTACATGATTGGTATCCCTCTACTCAGGAGATGTTGCTGAACAAATATTGGGGGGTTCTTTGGCAATAATACATAACAGGAGCTGAGAATCCATGCCTAAAGTACAATGTATGTGAAAAATAAAAAAAAATGACTACTCAAAAGGTTGACAAAGACTGGTGGTAGAATTAGTGCATGGAAAGTGTTAAAATACCACCATTTTAAGTGCCCTAGGGTGTCTATTTTTCAAAAATATATGGTTTGATGGGGGTAAATTACATTGGCCGGCTTCAAAAATGTCCCAAATAGGACATGGGTGCATGATGACCAGCTGTGAAAATTTGGGAAACTGGAATGCGCACACTCCAAATAAGGTCTTTTAGCCCCCAGAGAACCCAACACACCTATACATGGGTGGTATCACAGTACTCAGGAGATGTTGCTCAACACATATTGGGTTGTTCTTTGGCAGTAACCCTCAAAGTTCTCCGTACATGTATCTTAAATTGCTATGTGTGTCAAAAAAAATCACAAATTATTATTTATTTTTTTATTTGGCATAGATTAATACCTTAGATTGTCTTAGTTTAAAAAATATATATACATGTGAAGGGTTATTCAGGGATTCCTGACAGATATTAGTGTTACAATGTAATTTGCGTTAATTTTGAAAAGAAATGGTTTGTAAGTAGCAAAGTTCTACTTGTACTTATTGCCCTATAACTTGCCAAAAAAAAGCTAAGAACATGTTAACATTCTGTATTTCTAAACTCAGAAAGAGTTTGTTTTTTTAATTTTTTCATCATATTTTAGTTCTTTTTATAGTAAATTATATGATATGATGAAAATAATAGTATCTTTAGAAAGACCATTTAATTGCAAGAAAAACAGTATATAATATGTGTGGGTACAGTAAAGGAGTAAGAAAATTATAGAAACTTATAGCTAAACACAAACACCGCAGAAATTTAAAAACAACCCTGGTCCTTAACGGTAAGAAAATGTTAAAACGGTCTGGTCATCAAGGGGTTAAAATTATTGACTAATAAAACTTTTTTTCTATTTCTAATTTGTTCATTTAAACAAATTTTTTAAGGTTCTTGAGGTCATCACAATATTTTGATACCCACAAGGATAACTCAATAAATAAATTACATTCACTGAATAACAGGTAATGAGAAACTCCAGGTTATAGATCTTAAAAGATTAATAATAGAAACATAGAATGAGACGGCAGCTAAGAACCATTTGGCCCATCTAGTCTGCCCAATTTTTTAATACTTTCATTAGTCCCTGGCCTTATTTTATAGTTAGGAACATTCGGTATTTCTAAATTCAGGACAAAATGTAGGAACTATTTAGCACAGGTGTGTCTTGGTGGTTGTAGATGTGTAACAGATTTTGGCGGTCAAAGTACAAAAAAGTGTTTTTTTTGTTTTTTTTTACATGTTTTCATCATATTTTATAAACATTTTATAGTAAATTATATGCTATGATGAAAATAATGGTATCTTATATATATATATATATATATATATATATATATATATATATATATATATATATATATATAATGTGTGTGGGTACAGTAAATGAGTAAGAGGAAAATTACAGCTAAACAAACAGCGCAGAAATGTAAAAACAGCCCTGGTCCAAAACGGTAAGAAAATTGAAAAGTGGTCTGGTCACTAAGGAGTTAAATAAAATTAATAAGGAGGAAATTAAGTGGATTTATGAACTCAAAACCTTGATTTCTAATGGGCTAAACCAGTATTTTAACATTTTGAATGATGTCATTCTTTTAATTTTTTGTTTTGTTATTATTGTATGTATATTTAATACTTTTTTTTACATTTTGTAGAATTTATTATCTATATATATTCTATACATGTATATATTTAGTCCTGGTTTAACCCTTTAAATTATATGGATTTATTGTTTTTAAAGTTTATACTGAACATAAATATTCATAACAGGTCCTCAGAATATTGTCTATATGTAACATGTATGGAAGCCTTCTGTGATGTGTAATCATTAAGTTTGTATAAATGTTTTAGTCTCTAGTCTTATGATGCACTATAACCATATAAGCAAAGTTTTCTATTTGGTTTTAATCTTTTCAATCATTATACTTGTTTTTTGCATATATTTTATGGTGGAACATATTTGCTTTCCACTTACGATACAGAATGAGAGGATCCATCTCACTCTTTGACATATAGAAAGGACGTCGCAGGGGCGGAGCTTGACAGCCAAGCTGAGCGGTCGCACTGCAGATGAGCTCCGGGCAAAACAGCCCAAAATCAGCCTAATTCACCGCAACAAACTACATATTGCCTACGTTATAGCCCCAGAGACATGGTGAAGGGGGACATGGCTACCCCCTCACCGCTCCCCTCGCAAGTATACAGTCCCACCTGGGAGGCAGCGCCATGTCAGAAGGCCCCGGCGTCACAGACGGGATCCATGCCTTAACAGCTTACCTAAAAGTCGACCACCCACCGTCCGAACACAGGAGAGCACTCCTGCCTTACAGCTGAGAACAGCAGTTGGAGGCCGGGCAAGAGAATACGCCACTGCCGCGGGCTCTCCCCTCTCTTTCCTACAGGGCGACGGGACACTACTGCAGCGAGGAGGGTACCCTGGGGGGCGCCCAACACGCCCCACCCCAGATCTCAGCCTAGTCAAGATCTTGACGGACATAAACACAGGGTACCTGAGATCCAGAAGCGGCATTAGATGAGGCCAGGCCTGAAAGAGGACTTTCCCACTCACTACAGGGGATGGCTCCTATAACCTTAAGGCTCACCACCTGCTAACACAGTGCTTATCCTCCTCATATGGTCAACACCCAGAGACACTACCGAAAATCAAATAGCCAAGCTAGCATATTTATATTTTCATTTACTTTCTTTTAAAGCATAAGCATAATTCTATGATTTAAATATTGAACAGCAATGTTAGCTATAGTTAGACAGCATAATGAAAATATCCTTTAATTAGTCCTAAACAACCTATCACTGTCAAGAGGGCAGACTGTGCATACTAATCATCAACCCACTCGTTATACACATTCATTTCTCCAAGCCATATGTCCACTAGTCAAACTTAACTTATTTAGTTACCTTTATAAGTTTATAACTCTATGATAATCTCTTACACTAAGCCTGTTACCAGAACGCCTGTTACCTAATAGCCTTCTTCATAGGATCCAGTGACAGCAAAGCCTTGTTGTCTTCTAAGATGATCCAGCATGTTTAACTATTTTGGTTTTTATTTACCTATAAGACTTAGCCTAGCATCCACCCTTAACTCACATAACTGGATCAGTATGCATCCTCTCAGATAATGGTACAGTTAATTTAAACTAGGTTAACGCTGCCTCTGGAGGACACTATATCATATAACAGTATAAAATGGGCACTGTTTAATTATGCCATACTACTGCTCCCATATGTTGACAAAAAAAAAAAAAAGTGCAGCACATCTTGACCTTATTTGTTTAAACATTGTCATTATACCTCTTGTCATAAGTCACAGAGTCATTACGAAAGCTTGTACTTAACACTGCACACCTAAAATAGAGAATAAAAAAAAAAAGATAGAAAGGACGTCACCTTTGAAAGCCTTCAGGCATGCACAGTCGGGTGGTACGCACAGTGCGTTCCTGAAGTGGAGATCAGTCCCATACTCTGATATACAGGAAATACGTCATCACTGAAGGTCATCGGAAGACAAAAGAAGCAGGAAGAGAATTCTCCTTTGTGATTGGATAGGTTTATATATTTATGTGTGTACTTGACACTTGTTACTTACCAACTACCATATTTACTTTATACACCTTTACAGGAGCATCATTTGGCTTTAGTGAGGTTATGCCTCAGAATCAAACAACTTTTGGGCATCTATCAAGCAGCATATTACTCATATATTTATATTAATCCAATCTCTATATTCTTTAGTGATGAGCACTGTTTAGTTAATCATTGAGGTTTATTTTTTTTTTTTTATTTTTTTTTTTTTAAGAACTTGCATAATCCATAAATAATGATTACCGTATATATTCGAGTATAAGCCGACCCGAATATAAGCCGAGGCCCCTAATTTTACCCAAAAAAACTGGGAAAACTTATTGACTCGAGTATAAGACTAGGGTGAGAAATGCAGCAGCTACTGGTAAATTTCTAAATAAAATTAGATCCTAAAAAAAATATATTAATTGAATATTTATTTACAGTGTGTGTATAATGAATGCAGTGTGAGTGTATGAGTGCAGCGTGAGTGTATGAGTGCAGCGTGAGTGTATGAGTGCAGCGTGAGTGTATGAGTGCAGCGTGAGTGTATGAGTGCAGCGTGTGTGTATGAGTGCAGCGTGTGTGTATGAGTGCAGCGTGTGTGTATGAGTGCAGCGTGTGTGTATGAGTGCAGCGTGTGTGTATGAGTGCAGCGTGTGTGTATGAGTGCAGCGTGTGTGTATGAGTGCAGCGTGTGTGTATGAGTGCAGCGTGTGTGTATGAGTGCAGCGTGTGTGTATGAGTGCAGCGTGTGTGTATGAGTGCAGCGTGTGTGTATGAGTGCAGCGTGTGTGTATGAGTGCAGCGTGAGTGTATGAGTGCAGCGTGAGTGTATGAGTGCAGCGTGAGTGTATGAGTGCAGCGTGAGTGTATGAGTGCAGCGTGAGTGTATGAGTGCAGCGTGTGTATGTGAGTGTGTGAGAGTTGCAGAGCCTTGGTGGGGGGTGGGTGTGTTTTTTTTATTATTTACATTTTTATTATTTAAAAAAAAAATATTATTATTAATTATTATTTTTATTTATTTAATTATTATTATTATTGTATTATTTTTTATTATTTAATTATTATTTTTTTATTATTATTCATTATTTTTTCGTCCCCCCTCCCTGCTTGATATATGGCAGGGAGGGGGGCTCTCCTTCCCTGGTGGTCCAGTGGCATTGGCAGTTCAGTGGGGGGAAGGGTGGGCTGGCAGAGCTGTAACTTACCTGTCCTGCAGCTCCTGTCAGCTCTCTCCTCCTCCGCGCCGTCCGTGCAGCTCCCTCTGTCAGCTCACAGTGTAAGTCTCGCGAGAGCCGCGGCTCTCGCGAGATTTACACTGGGAGCTGACCGAGGTGCTGAACGGACGGCGCGGAGGAGGAGAGAGCTGACAGGAGCTGCAGGACAGGTAAGTTACAGCTCTGCCAGCCCCCCTATCCCCCAGTCTGTATTATGGCAATGCAAATTGCCATAATACAGACTATTAACTCGAGTATAAGCCGAGTTGGGTTTTTTTAGCACAAAAAATGTGCTAAAAAACTCGGCTTATACTCGAGTATATACGGTAGTTTGTTTCTTTAGTTGCCTAGGCTACACTAATGAGTATACATTTTTGCTATGAAAATTCTATAATAATTGATGAAATAAATGTATGTAATTCTAAAAATTATGAATTCATTTCCTAAGATTGTCAATTTATGTATTATTTGTTTAATTTATTATCATGTTTAGAGATTAATCGTCTGACCTTTGTTTCTATCTATATATATAGTGTTACATTGATATGTTTACATTTTGCTCTATTTAAACAGCAATTAATTGTGATTACTTGTGATAATTATCTACAAGGCTAGAATTGCTAGAAGCTTAACCCAAATACTGGTTTATCAATACTTGTTTGACCTCAATACAAAATTCAGATTTTTTTTTCTTGACAAACTTCATAAGCCTTAAGACCAAGGGCTGAGACTAAACGAAAAAAGCCATTGCTCCTTAAGATGTGCTTCCCTCAAGTTTCACTTTTAGCAAGAAAATAGTCCAAGTGCCTGGTCATGTTGGTGGGAGAGGAACAGAATATCAAGCTGGGAGTGGATCTGTTGGGCCGCAGAGCTATTGATCTTTATTTCTACATGCTGAAGTAATGGCTGAAAATCACCCTTCAGCAAACACCTTGCACACAATCACATGCATTGTATGGCAGAGCAATGGGGCACCAAATCTGCATATTGTGTATGTGTTCATCGACGGAGCTGCTAACACTGCTCAAGCTCTTGTGATGGATCCTTTGTAAATGTGCTCTGTTCTGCACACATCCAACATACTGTAGGTGCAATTCAGGACAACTCTTGAGGCAGGAGCAAAAGAAAAGAGGGTTTCCCACACTGTCTACAACAGGATGTCATCACACAGTGGAACTCCTCTTCAGACATGCTAGAAATAATTTTGGAACAGCAGAGAGCAATCTATAATATAGCTTGGCAATGATACTTCAAAGGAGCAGGAGGATTGGACAATAATATGACAGCTAGTAACAGTTCTTACTTCACTAAGGGGCATGACAGAAAAAGTGGGTCACGGTAAAGCCAGTTTAGGTAGGACAGGTCATTGTTCAGCAACCTCTTAAACAAAATGGATACATTCCGGAAAAACAGGGAATTAGTTCCTGGCTGCACACTCCACGCCGATCTTGTAGCATTAGTTAGAAGTTGAAAGGTCTACTCAATGCTTGTTTAAGTGAACAAGTTTCTAATTGCCCAAAACTGATGTTAACTTTCCTGTGTGATCTTATAATTCATAAGAAAGTGGCACTCTGATCCAACAGCTTGACATACTGGACTGACAGACTTATTAAAGGGACACTCCAGGCACCCAGACCACTTCTGCTCATTGGAGTGGTCTGGGTGCCAACTCCCACTACCCTTAACCCTGCAAGTGTAATTATTGCAGTTTTTTTTTAAACTGCAATAATTACCTTGCAGGGTTAAGTCCTCCCCTAGTGGCTGTCTATTAGACAGCCACTAGAGGATACTTCCTGCTCTATAGCACAGGAAATCTGTGCTAGAGCGTCGCTGGACGTCCTCACGCTGTGTGAGGACCTCCAGCGTCGCTCTATTCCCCATAGGGAAGCATTGAAATTAATTTTCAATGCTTTCCTATGGGGTGCGCTAATGCGCATGCGCGGCATTGCTGCGCATGCGCATTAGGTCTCCTCGGCCGGCGAGATCAGTCTCGCCCACCGGCCGACGTAAGCAAAAGGAGGAGCGGCGGGGGAGAAGAAAGCAGCGACGTGGGACCTGTCGCTGCCTCTGGTAAGTCACTGAAGGGGTTTTCACCCCTTCAGCAACTGGGGATTGGGGGGTGGGAGGGAGAGGGACCCTCCAGTGCCAGGAAAACGGATCGTTTTCCTGGCACTGGAGTTTCCCTTTAACACAGTACATGGTTTGTAGCTAAAGAGACACATTCTGGTTGAAGAAGATGTGCCAATTGAACGTACTATGTTGCCATTATCTTCTGCTCCCAGCAGCAGCACTAGAAGCTTTTTCAACTCAAAAATGCCTGATATTGTTCCTACCATATATGATAAGTAAATGGGAATGGTTTATCCAATTATTTACTTCTTTGCACAGATCAGAATCAGACTTGATGAGATGGAACCTTTCACAGTTCTCCCTCTTTGAATGCATTAATGTTTTAAAAATGATGGGGCTCTCAAATATATTTTATATCATGCAAACCTTGCAAATTAGGATCCCAAGTACATTATTTTGTCAAATTAAAAATCCTTTTCTTAATGTCTATTTTAACTGACGTGCACCCAAGGCTGGCATACAGCATCTTATTATTTTAAAATAGAGTCAGCACCCTAAGTAATCAATGCTGGGTGCAACTCCAGACTAAGGCTGGCAAATCCCAATACAAGTAGAGCAAGATAAATGGTTCAGGCACTTAAGCATGACTAAATGGCAGTTTTAATGAAGATTGGTGCCTGTTGCAAGATGAAAGCTTGATAAAGAGCTCATGTGAGGGTGGAAATCTTGTTTGCTGTATTATGCAGATATTTTCATTAATATTGTAATTTAGGACAATATCACAAACTTCTTACATGAAATAGACTTACTGACACTGACCAACCACCAAAAACTAGTGTTAGTATCTCCCTTCGTGGAGGAGGAAGTGCGAAACACTATACTAACATTACCCAAACACAAAGCTGCTGGTCTAGACAGGTTTTCCAATTACTATTATATCAAACTAGAGAAAGTACTAACCCCTCACCTCACGAGAGTTTTTAACAATATTAAAAACATGGGCAATATTCCTAAAGAGATGTTGGAGTTCCATGTGGTGACCCTGCCATGTAGTGACCCTGTGCCAACCTACGACCCATCTCTCTCCTAAATGCCGACACCAAAATGTATGCAAAGTTGCTCGCAAACAGGCTTAAACTCATACTATATGACATAGTGTCCCCAGGACAAGCAGGCTTTGTGCCAAATAGGCAAGTGGGGAATAACTCTAAATTGGAGCTATATGGCAGCAACTATGTTGAAATTGGGAATACCAACTGTATTTCTCAAGAGTGTAATTGCACTGTACTCCCATCCATCAGCTAAAATCTTTAACACAGGCTTTCAATCTAAATCATTCGACATCTTGAATGGAATGAGGCAAGGATGCCCTCTCTCACCCATTAACTTTAACCTGTGTTTGGAACCGCTGGTCAGGCACATTTTAGGGTAAACAACACCAATAGGGGTACAAAAAATAGTATTGTTAGCAGACAATATTTTACTTTTCGTCACCAAACCAGAAAGGACACTTCCCAACCTGATGGCCCTTCTAGACAGATATGGCTCAGTATCATACTATAGTATCAGTATCATACTATAAAGATAATGTAAAAAAGACACAAGCCTTGCCCATTGGGCTCCCAAACTTAACTAGTGGAGGATTTCACAAAATAGGAAAAAAAGCTTTAATAAATTCATATTGGCAGTTAGACGACTAATAGCAACTACTTGGCTCAAACATTATTTGCCTATAATGCGGGAGGTAGAAAATGTGATTGAAGATTAAAAAATATTGGACCACCTTACTCAACTGTCCTTGAATTGATTTAATAGAAGAGGCTAGTCATCAAACATATCTCCAATGCACAAATCCCCTCCCCATCCCTCATTTCCTTCCATCTTACTTTCCTTGTGACTTTCTCACTGTTTATGTGTATTGATGTCTCAAACATGGTATGGGAATCTGTTAGATTTACAGTTAACATCTGATTTAGGTATCTATTACCCACACTGGAATGTACCTTTAACGTGAAGAAACTTTGAAATAAAGAAAAAAAAAAAGTAGGGTTTGCTAGATGTTTACAAATAGTACTTATTTTGCTTTGTGTATTTCTTATAATGTGCTTAGATAAACCAATTAAAATGAACAATTTGACATACAATATAATGGCAGACTTTGTAAAGTATATCTTTTTGCAGAGTAGGAAGTAAAAAGGTCACCAATAAATTTACCCCCAAAATGCAACTTGTCTTCTTTGTTCACAGAATTGGAATGATTAGCCAACATATAAAAGCAAGAAAGACAGGTCCCCCAGCCTTCCTTCTTGCTTTTATATGAACTTTAATTTATTAAACATAATTTTCGAAGCGTTTTTACAGTATAGGCTTACCTCCGTTCAGGTGTTCTGTCAGATTGGTATACCTTGTCAGATTGGCATACCGGAAGTGACGCGGCCGCACCGGACATGACGTTTCGGAGCTGGAGGAGGAGCACAGCGCCGCGCAGGCGCAGAAGAGCAGGTAGGTGAAATGTTCACTCACGGTACAGTGGAGGTCGCCTAATGCGCATGCGCAAAACCCAGACTGCGCCTGCGCTTGGAGCCACAAGGGGGGGGGGAAGGTAGGGGATCTAACGGCCAGTGCGCACGCGCGCCTAATTACTCCCGTCGTGCGGGATACACCGCGCGTGCGCACCATCGGGCAGGGAGATCGATTAAGCCGAATATTCATCCGATCTCCCTGCCCCACACTGCGCACGCGCCGACCCAGCAAGGAAAGCCTCGAACACGGACACCGCACATGCGCACTCAGGGGTATAGAAATCTGATGGCCATTTGTTCTTTTACGAAATCTCCTACCCCTGAGTGCGCATGCGCGGTGTCTGATCTACTGCATCCTGACATCTCTCAGGTAAGCTCCCAACACTCTCAGCCATCCGGGAGGAGGGGGGACTGCTGTATTGGGGGGACTGTGTAGAATTGGGGTTTCTGTACAGCATTGGGGGGGGGGGTCTGTACAGTATTGGGGGGGTATGTGCAGTATGGGGGGGTCTTTGTAGTATTGGGGGGGTCTGTGCAGTATTGGGGGGGGGTCTGTGCTGTGTATTATGGGGCTGTACGTTAGATGTGGGGATGGGGGGGCTGTGCGTTAGATGTGGGGATGGGGGGCTGTGCGTTAGATGTGGGGATGGGGGGGCTGTGCGTTAGATGTGGGGATGGGGGGGCTGTGCGTTAGATGTGGGGATGGGGGGCTGTGCGTTAGATGTGGGGATGGGGGGGTTTGTGCGTTAGATGTGGGGATGGGGGGGTTTGTGCGTTAGATGTGGGGGGGGGCAGTGTACTAAATGGGGGGCTGTGCAGTATGTGGGGCCTGTATGTTAGATGTGTACAGTCCTGGTTTGACTACAAAACATTTTTTTCAGAGATCTCAGACGCCATGGCCTGCTTTTTGCTACGAAAGCACAGCCATCTAGTCACTCACCAGGGGTGGATGAGAAACTGCACCCCAGCCAGAGGGACTGCCCCACATCTGCAACCAAATCCGTCTGTCACTGGATTCTGTAATCTCCGTGTCTTTGTGCATTGTGTATGTATAGTACTCCCAATTCTTCTATTTAATACGGTGTGTCTCTCACAATCTTTGTGTCTGTCTGCTGTAAATATGTGGCACGCAAGTCTGCATGCACTGTGTCTGTTATGCCATTTTACTCTAACCATTATATTTTTGTGTGTGTCACAACTCTGACAACCATGTTCTCCTATGGGGCACGAAGTACTTAAAGAGGAATGAAGAAGCCCACGTTTGAGGCTCGCGTACAGGGTGCATTATTGAAGTGCCATCAGACACGTGACAAGTTTCTCCTGTTTGCACGGTGACTTCAACATTGTGTACTGTGATCAGAGGTATGTAACCTGAGGCAGTCCACATGCTGTGAAGTCCAAAACATCTGGAATACCGAATGCGTATGAATGAAAAGTATGGTGTGTGTGAATGGTCAGTAACAAGGGTTGAAGCCTTGACGTGGCATTACTGCTCACATGTGTATTCATGTGCCAATTCAACCAATGTGAGTCACTGTAATACTTATAAGGTAACCAAATGTACTGTGATTGTGGAGAATGAAACGCCTGTATCACCTACACACTGTTTACACTGTGACCGTATCTCCTAAACACTGCTTACACTGTGACCGTATCTCCTAAACACTGCTTACACTGTGACCGTATCTCCTATACACTGCCTACACTGTGACCGTATCGCCTATACCAGGCATAGGCAACCTTTGGCACTCCAGATGTTTTGGACTACACCTCCCATGATGCTTTGCCAGCATTATGAGTGTAAGAGCATTATGGGAGATGTAGTCCACAACATCTGCAGTGCCAAAGGTTGCCTACCCCTGGATACACTGCTTACACTGTGACCCTATCGCCTATACACTGCTTACACTGTGACCTTATTGCCTATACACTGCTTACACTGTGACCCTATTGCCTATACACTGCTTACACTGTGACCGTATCGCCTATACACTGCTTACACTGTGACCCTATCGCCTATACACTGCTTACACTGTGACCGTATCTCCTATACACTGCTTACACTGTGACCGTATCTCCTATACACTGCTTATACTGTGACCGTATCTCCTATACACTGCTTACACTGTGACCGTATCGCCTATACACTGCTTACACTGTGACCGTTTCGCCTATACACTGCTTACACTGTGACCGTATCGCCTATACACTGCTTACACTGTGACCGTATCGCCTATACACTGCTTACACTGTGACCGTATCGCCTATACACTGCATACACTGTGACCGTATCGCCTATACACTGCTTACACTGTGACCGTATCTCCTATACACTGCTTATACTGTGACCGTATCTCCTATACACTGCTTACACTGTGACCGTATCTCCTATACACTGCTTACACTGTGACCGTATCTCCTATACACTGCTTATACTTTGACCGTATCTCCTATACACTGCTTATACTGTGACCGTATCTCCTATACACTGCTTATACTGTGACCGTATCTCCTATACACTGCTTATACTGTGACCGTATCGCCTATACACTGCTTATCCTGTGACCGTATCGCCTATACACTGCTTACACTATGACCCTATCATCTATACACTGCTTACACTGTGACCCTATCATCTATACACTGCTTACATTGTGACCCTATCGCCTATACACTGCTTACATTGTGACCCTATCGCCTATACACTGCTTACATTGTGACCCTATCACCTATACACTGTGACCGTATCTCCTAAACACTGCTCATACTGTAAGCACAGACATGCTTTTATTCAAAATTGACCCCTCCCTTACTGTCACCTCACCTCATCACCCCTTGTCACCCCCTCTTACGGTCACCTCACCATCACCCCCTCACACTATGTCACCCACCCTTACTCTGTCACCCATACTCTCACATTACGTCACCCCCCCTCTTACTTTGTCATTCCCCCCTCACCTCATCACCCTCCCTCTCACACTATGTCACCCTCCCCACACGGCCACCACTCCCCGTACACACGAGCACCACTCTCCGCACTCTGGCACCTACACACTGTCAACCCTCAACACGCTGGCACCCTCCTGCTCTTTTACACTCACCATGCCACAGTTACCCCTTTATTCACCATGTCACCCCCCCAAAGGCAATCACTATACACACCGTCATAAAACATAGCTTCGCCATAAACTCAGTGCCAAAGGCCAGTCAGTACACAAACATACACATGCTCAGAGAAACATACATACAGATACAAGGATACTCACTGTCAGACACACACACTCAGGTAGACAATGCAACGATGTATACAGAGACTAGCTCTGTGTATCCAGTGCTGCAAGCTCCCCCATCAATATATCTACAGCTTCTTATACACAAAGTCAACTGCTATTTATTTTTCAATAATGGTGTTCTTCGTGGGGTCTCATGTATGAGTTTCGCCTAAGGCCTCGCCAAGTCTAGAGCCGACACTGCAGTACAGCCCTTCAGTATCCAATAGTCTCTTGTGCAGGGACTCCTCAAAGCAGTTTGCTCCTTCCCTCTGGAACTGTAAAAATAAAAAATATAGTTACAACTCACCAAATTGTAACCAGAAAGCATATTATTTATTTTATATTAGTACAAACGACAATTTCAATGTTGGAGATTGGAGGCGTTGAATAGAAAGAATG
Source organism: Pelobates fuscus (assembly GCF_036172605.1). Taxonomy (NCBI): domain Eukaryota; kingdom Metazoa; phylum Chordata; class Amphibia; order Anura; family Pelobatidae; genus Pelobates; species Pelobates fuscus. The sequence goes on from NC_086317.1 coordinate 363,436,887, forward strand.
TAAGAAAACACAGAACAGAAGATTGAGGACAGTGGTTAACAAATCAATGAAACCGCAAACACTAAAACTAACTTGAAAAAATAACATTCACAGTGTAAGCAGTGTTTAGGCGATTCGGTCACAATGTAAGCAGTGTATAGGCGATAGGGTCACAGTGTAAGCAGTGTTTAGGCGATTGGGTCACAATGTAAGCAGTATAGGCGATAGGGTCACAGTGTAAGAAGTGTATAGGCGATTGGGTCACAGTGTAAACAGTGTGTAGGTGATACAGGCGTTTCATTCTCCACAATAGACAATTTCAATGTTGGAGATTGGAGGCGTAGAATAGAAAGAATGGTCGAGCGCTTTCAATTTTGAATAAAAGCATGTCTGTGCTTACAGTATAAGCAGTGTTTAGGAGATAGGGTCACAATGTAAGCAGTGTATAGGCGATAGGGTCACAGTGTAAGCAGTGTATAGGCGATACGGTCACAGTATAACAGTGTAAAGGCGATACGGTCACAGTATAAGCAGTGTATAGGTGATAGGGTCACAATGTAAGCAGTGTATAGGCGATAGGGTCACAGTGTAAGCAGTGTATAGACGATACGGTCACAGTATAAGCAGTGTATAGGAGATACGGTCACAGTATAAGCAGTGTATAAGAGATACGGTCACAGTGTAAGCAGTGTATAGGAGATACGGTCAAAGTATAAGCAGTGTATAGGAGATACGGTCACAGTATAAGCAGTGTATAGGAGATACGGTCACAGTGTAAGCAGTGTATAGGAGATACGGTCACAGTGTAAGCAGTGTATAGGAGATACGGTCACAGTTTAAGCAGTGTATAGGCCATGGGTCGTCAACCTGGTCCCTACCGCCCACTAGTGGGCGTTTCATGATTCCAGGTGGGCGGTAGGGATTTCCAGGTTGATCGGGCGGGCGGGCGGGCGCGAGCCGGCGGTACCCGTGCGACTGGGTACCGCCGTGACCATTTGCGGCCCCGGCTCGCGCGGCAAACCGCCGGGGCCGCCTTCCAAAGTGTCCATCGGGTGACCCATGCTGTCAGGGCCACCCGATGGATGCGGATTGTAAGGGGGCCCGGTCAGCGCTGGGCGCTTTAACAGCGCGACCGGGCCCCCTGTGATGACATCAGAGCTGTGAGGAAGTGATTCCCCGGTCACTCATCCCAGCTAAAACTGAGAGCCGCGCGGGAGGAAGCAGAGGGAGTCAGAGTGGGAACTCTGACTCCCATCCACCTGAGCCACCACTGGACCCCAGGAAAAGTCACCCTCCTGCACCTTAAAGGTAGGAAACAGAAGGGTGACTTAAATATAATGTGTGTGTGTGTTTGTTTGTGTGTGTGTGTGTGTGTGTGTGTCTTGTCTTTGTATGTATGTGTCATTGTATGTGTGTCTTGTGTCTGCATGTGTGTGTGTATGTATGTCTTATGTGTGTGTGTGCATGTCTGTGTGTGTCTGTTTGTATGTTTGCCTGTCTGTATGTATGTGTCTTGTGTATGTATGTGTGCCTGTCTGTGTCTTTGTGTGTGTGTGTCTTGTATGTCTGTGTGTGTCGTATGTGTGTCTTGTGTGTGTATGTGTCTGTATATATGTGTGTGTGTGTCTTGTCTTTGTATGTATGTGTCATTGTATGTGTGTCTTGTGTGTCTGCATGTGTGTGTGTCTATGTATGTTATATGTGTGTGTCTGCATGTTTGTGTCTGTTTGTATGTGTGCCTGTCTGTTTGTATGTGTGTGTGTGTGTGTGTGTGTGTCGTATGTGTGTCTTGTATGTGTGCCTGTCTGTTATAGTGGACTATAGTAAGTGGGCTACCTAGCTCAGCCTTCCTACTGGGGATTGCTATAAGGACGGTTAAAAAATAGAAAAAAGGGGAAAAAAAGGTGGGGAGGGGAATTGAGGAGGGAGAGGAGATGAGCTGACGCACAAATGAGAAATCATATTATGCGCAAACAGAGAAGTCGTCTGAATATCACTGAAAGAGACCTTCGTTTGTTCCTTCCGAAAATCGAACCAGATATCAAATATTTAGTCTTGCAGCATCAACCTCAAGGATCTCATTAATCACTAGTAAAGGTAATTTCAATTTACTTTATTGTTTTCTCATTAAACTTTATAAAGTTAAAAACATTATAAACATGCATTAATTGGAAATAATAAGATAAATGAACGTACATTTTTTTTTTTTTTTTTTAAACACCCTCCTTTCGAAAAACTGCGCGAAAACTGGTGGGCGGTGAGGAAAATTTTTCAACCAAAAAGATGCATTAGTGGGCGGTAGTTAGAAAAAGGTTGACTACCACTGGTATAGGCGATACGTTCACAGTGTAAGCAGTGTATAGGTGATACGGTCACAGTATAAGCAGTGTATAGGCAATAGGGTCACAGTGTAAGCAGTGTATAGGCAATAGGGTCACAGTGTAAGCAGTGTATAGGCAATAGGGTCACAGTGTAAGCAGTGTATAGGCGATAGGGTCACAGTGTAAGCAGTGTATAGGAGATACGGTCACAGTGTAAACAGTGTGTAGGTGATACAGGCGTTTCATACTCCACAATCACAGTACATTTGGTTACTTTATAAGTATTACAGTGACTCACATTTGTTGAATTGGCACATGAATACACATGTGAGCAGTAACGCCACGTCAAGGCTTCAACCCTTGTTACTGACCATTCACACACACCATACTTTTCATTCATACGCATTCGGTATTCCAGATGTTTTGGACTACACCTCCCATAATGCTGGCAAAGATGTAATTCACAGCATGTGGACTGCCTAAGGTTACCTACCTCTGATCACAGTACACAATGTTGAAGTCGCCGTGTTAACAGGAGAACCTTGTCACGTGTCAGACGGTACTTCAATAATCCACCCTGGACGCGAGCCTCAAACGTGGGCTTCTTCATTCTTCTTTATGTACTTCGTGCCCCATAGGAGAACATGCTTGTCAGAGTTGTGACACACACAAAAATATAATGGTTAGAGTAAAATGGCATAACAGTCACAGTGCATACAGACTTGCATGCCACATATTTACAGCAGACAGACAAAAAGTTTGTGAGAGACACACCGTATTAAATAGAAGAATTGGGAGTACTATACATACACAATGCACAAAGACACGGAGATTACAGAATCCAGTGACAGACGGATTTGGTTGCAGATGTGGGGCAGTCCCTCTGGCTGGGGTGCAGTTTCTCATCCACCCCTGGTGAGTGACTAGATGGCTGGGCTTTCGTAGCAAAAAGCAGGCCATGGCGTCTGAGATCTCTGAAAAAAATGTTTTGTAGTCAAACCAGGGCTGTACACATCTAACACACAGGACCCACATACTGCACAGCCCCCCATTTAGTACACTGCCCCCCCACATCTAACGCACAAACCCCCCATCCCCACATCTAACGCACAGCCCCCCCCCCATCCCCACATCTAATGCACAGCACCCTAATACACTGCCTCCCACATCTAACGCACGGCCCCCTAATACACAGCACAGACCACCCCAATACAGCACAGACCCCCCCCAATACAGCACAGACCCCCCCCAATACTGCACAGACCCCCCCAATACTGCACAGACCCCCCCAATACTGCAGAGACCTCCCCCCATACTGCAGAGACCCCCCCCAATACTGCACAGACCCCCCAATTCTGCACAGACCCCCCAATTCTGCACAGACCCCCCAATAATACACAGTCCCCCCCAATACAGCAGTCCCCCCTCCTCCCGGATGGCTGAGAGTGTTGGGAGCTTACCTGAGAGATGTCAGGATGCAGTAGATCAGAAACCGCGCATGCGCACTCAGGGGTAGGAGATTTCGTAGAAGAACAAATGGCCATCAGATTTCTATACCCCTGATTGTGCATGCGCGGTGTCCGTGTGCGAGGCTGACCTTGCTGGGTCGGTGCGTGTGCAGTGTGGGGCAGGGAGATCGGATGAATATTCGGCTTAATCGATCTCCCTGCCCGCTGGTGCGCACGCGCGGTGTATCCCGCTGTCTTTTCCCGACGGGAGTAATTAGGCGCACGTGCGCACTGGCCGTTGGATCCCCTACCTTCCCCCCCGCTTGTGGCTCCAAGCGCAGGCGCAGTGTGGGTTTTGCGCATGCACATTAGGCGTCCTCCTCTCTGTACCATGGGTGAAAATTTCACCTACCTGCTCTTCTGCGCGGCGCTATGCTCCTCCTCCTCCAGCTCCGAAACGTCATGCCCGGTGCGGCCGCGTCACTTCCGGTATACCAATCTGACAAGGTATACCAATCTGACAGAACACCGGCGCCGAGCTCCCCGCAAAGCCACGCCCCCTTTTTTGTCAAACTGTTGTCATCGCGATGTGGTGCGCATGCGCGGCTTCGCGCTGCACCAATCGCATTGAATGCCGCCCTATGAAGACACAGCGCTATACCGTGCATGTGCGCGGTATGCGCATTCGCGAGCTGAGTGACAGCTCAGCTCGCTGTGTGCCCGCCCCCCCCTCCTACGGCAACTCTCCTACTCCAAATTTTCATGCAAACACTATATATAGAGATTTCTCTATATATAGTGTTTGCATACAAACACACACATATTGTTAAACATACACACACACTATTTCTACTTCTTTCTATTTATCTTTTTCTATCTAATTCTTTTTATTTCTATCTAATTCTTTCTATCTAATTCTTTCTATATATTTCTTTCTATCTATCTCTATCTATCTATTTCTCTCTAATTCTTTCTATCTATCTATTTCTATCTATCTAATTATTTATATCTATTCCTTTATATCTATCTATTTATATCTAACTCTTTTTTTCTATCTATGCCTTTCTATCTATCTAAATCTATCTATCTATTTCTATCTATCTAATTCTTTCTATCCCTTTCTATCTATCTATCTATCTATATCTATCTATCTAATTCTTTCTATCTATATCTAATTCTTTCCATCTATTCCTTTCTTTCTATCTCTTTCTATCTAATTCTTTCTATCTATCTAATTCTTTCTATCTATATCTATCTATCTCTATCTATCTATTTCTCTCTAATTCTTTCTATCTATCTAATTATTTATATCTATTCCTTTCTATCTATCTAATTATTTATATCTATTCCTTTCTATCTATCTAATTCTTTCTATCTATCTAATTCTTTCTATCTATCTATTTCTATCTAACTCTTTTTCTATCTATGCCTTTCTTTCTATTCCTTTCTATCTAATTCTTTCTATCTATCTAAATCTATCTAACTAATTATATCTTTCTATATCTATCTATCTAATTCTTTCTATCTATCTATCTATCTATCTCTTTCTATCTAATTCTTTCTATCTATCTATTTCTATCTATTCTATCTATCTATCTATCTATATCTATCTAATTCTTTCTATCTATATCTAATTCTTTCCATCTATTCCTTTCTATCTAATTCTTTCTATCTATCTATTTCTATCTATTCCTTTATATCTATCTATTTCTATCACTTTCTATCTAATTATTTCTATCTATCTCTATCTAATTCTATCTATCTCTTTCTATCTAATACTTTCTATCTATCTCTTTCTATCTAATTCTTTCTATCTATCTCTATCTAATTCTATCTATCTATTTCTATCTATCTAATTCTTTCTTTCTATCTCTTTCTATCTAATTCTATCTATCTATTTCTATCTAATTCTATCTATCTATTTCTATCTATCTATCTATATCTAATTCTTTCTATCTACACTCACTCACACTCACACTCACTCTCTCACTCACTCACTCACTCTCACTCATTTTTAAAAAAGTTTACATACTGTTTGAAGTCAGTAGATCCTCCTGCTCGGTCTCCTACCTTCAGCTGCCTGTCAGCTAGAGCTGACGCTGTGTGTTGCAGGAGATCTTCTCCCACACTGTCGCTCTAGCTGCTGACAGGCTCCGGGCTACTACAGGACACAGGAGGCGTGTTTAAAGTTCCTCATGTGTCCGGATAGCATGTTTGATGTCTTTAATTAAACGTAAAGACGTCAAATGTGAGTACTGCGCATCAGGCAGCACTTATCTCGGAAGTCCCTCTGGTGGCCGTCTGAGTGACTGCCACTGGAGGTGTTCCTAGGTTCTAAGGTAAACACTCTATTTTCTCTGAAAATACAGTGTCTACATAAAAAAAAGCCTGCAGGGAGCTATTGTACTCACCATTAAGCTGAAGTTGTTCATGAGACTATAGTGTCCCTTTAAGGAGTTAAATAAATTTATTTTAGAAATCTATGATTTATCTGTATTTATTATACATGGTGATTATGCACAAATGCAGAGATTATTGTTATTTTTTGTTGTCACTTTTAGTAAACTGTTAAAATGACACTGTAGGCACTCAGACCACTTTAGCTCATTGAAGTGGTGTGGTTGCAGTGTCTTATTTTTGTAGTGCATAGCGTAACATACAAAAGTACTTAAACATTTCTTAATAGTATACACATCAGAATATTGGCAGGGTCATATCCATAAATGTCTAGATTACTGCACTTTTTTCTTTTTTATAATGGGTAGGCATAATATAGTTGTGCCAAGGCAAAAAAAAAAATACAAGATCTGTAATCACATGAGTATGGACATATGTCCACAAGAATACAGCGAGCTTACTTTAGCCATAAATCACAATAAGGTAAGTCTAGTCTTCAAGATTTGAAAATAGGCGAAAAACAAGGGAAAACTTGGACGTGCGTCAAGAAGGACAAATCATGGTATAATTAGGGGCATGGCTAACTGGTCGCCATGAGACAACAGCGATGCAAAGCTTGGCTGGATATTTAGGCCCAGGTGGCTCAGCCTAGAGGCCAAGTTGCCTTGCGAGATTAAGTAGCTAAGTAGGGATACTACATTTATTTTTGATGTGCATGATAGTAACGGGCCTTCTCGTTATGCCACCATAGCAAAAGCAAGACAAGTATTAACATTACACGTAACATTGTAGGCATATAGGCAGAGCTGAGCACATTTCTTGGTTTTGAAATCAAGAGGGGTGCAAGTTTAAAACATAGAGATAGTATTTCGGATATCAGCTCAAAACATAACATAAAAGACAGGCATTTTCACGTGTCACATGAACTCAGCTGGGTGGCAGCAGAACATTCGTTTTCAATGCTTGGTTCTCAGCCAACTCCTATGTGTGGCAGGCTTGACAGCTATTCAAGGAGCTCATTATATAAAGAGAATGGCAGGCATGCATCATATAAGAACAAAACATAGGCTCATCTCTAGCGCTGCAGCTATAGCATATGGGAATGATTGAAAGGCATAATAACAACATGGGTTTGCGTCCTGAGCATAAGCTGAGATCAGACACAGAGGTGCAGAGGAGAGTAGTGAGGAGACCTTAACTAAGGGGTTGGTCGTAGTGCCGTACTGTGGTTGCTGCTTAACCCTTGCCAGTCCTGGGCGTGATAGTTTCTTGTGGTACAGCTAGCGTCCAAAGAGCCCGTGGCCCAGCCATGAGGAGGTGTAAGAGGTGATTGAAGGGTGTTGGGAGCGTTTGGAGGTCCTGCTGAGGCTCTGCAATGTGCTGCGTTGTGGGTTCCAGTTGCTGTCGCATCTGCTCGTCACCGCGGGAACCGGTGTGGATAATGCGGATTAGTGTATTCTTCGTTTGGTGCTCTGGGGCTCTCCATAGCTTCGAGCAGGATCGAGGCTGGGGTTGTGGCTTGCTTGTTGCTGGTTGCGGGTTGGGTGTCCGCCGCATGTGGGATTTGGGGTGAGCTTGTGGGCCAAGTCGGGCCCTTGATGCCTTTCGGTATCTGTTTTGTCGGACGGCCATCTTGGATGCGTGGGGCACCTGTGTGTAGTGCCTGCGTCGCATTGTCGGTCGCAGCCATGAGGCCACCAGCTGCTCCGCTTGACGGTAAGTTACTCCTCGATTTCGCAGTGCTGCCCTGAGACCAGCGCAGGTCCGGTCTAGTATTGTCATAGGAGATGTGTATGTCTCTGTGCGGGTATTCCGCCTGCGCAGCTCGGGCTGGTCGGCCATTTTGGCTGTACCTCTGGGGTCTGTTGCCCTGCCATTTCTGGCGGTTGGTGTGGTCTTGTTCCGTGCAGGTCCGTTTGTGTCTTGTAGACCGGGATGTCCCCCACCGGTCCCTGGGGGGGGGTATGTAGAGGTATATCAGCTTGTGGGTTCTTTCGCTGAGGGGAGCGGCCGCCTCCTCCCTGCTTCAGCCCCATTAGGCCGCACGTGGAACTCCGCTTCCCCGGCATTGACAGGCACCGGGGTGGTGTCAGTATGCGCAGTGGGGCACCCCCAACACGGGTAGTGCTCCCTCCGACGCTTTTGGGCTTAATATTCGTCGCTGGTACCCCGGTTTCTGCCCGTCGGATCGGAGCTCGTGGCAGATGTGTCTGCACGGCTCAGCGGTCAAGCTCCGCCCCTAGTGCTGCAATTTTAAACATTGCAGCTCTAAGTCTGCCCACAGTAACTAGGGTGCTTCCTTAATTGAAACTGACCTTTGGTCCAGTATCTGACGCTGGTTGTCCTCACGCTCTGATTCAATGCTTTCCTATGGGAAGGTCTAATGCGCGCTCGGCATTAGAGCCCGCTTGTCACATGACGTCAGATGGGGTTGGTAGGGGGTGGGGGGCACGGGGGAAGGGAAGGGGAGAGGCAGTGGAAGCCATTGTGCCAGGAATACAAGTTTCAAATGTCATCATTTTTATTTAGCACGTTTGTTAATTTGTGAAATACGGTAAGATAAATGGCAACATATACTATCTAATGCCTTTAATTTCCAAAATAGTTTTATAACGGGTGATTAAATGAAATATTAAAAATTTAATTTTTAATTTATTTTATAGTTTTTTTAAAGTCAGCGACAAGTACAGTTGCCATCAAAATAAGGTTTGCTATCTCAGTGTAGGTTAAAAATTGTGTAACTGATTAGTTTTTTTCTTAAAAGCAATCTATGCACAACATTGTTGTTTTAGTATATGATTACAAGCTGTCTATTAATCAAAAAAGCTTTAATGAGGGGGTGATTAAACATAAAAAAAAAAATCTAAATTGAGATGGCAGTTATAATATATAACCATTTATTTTAACAAAATAATATAAAAGGATTAAAAAACAACATAATTAAAATAGAGTATACACAGCTATTAAGTAGATTGTGGCCACTGATACGTTAAAGCAACGGTTCCCAAACTTTGCACACAGGGGCGTCACAAAATGTTTGCACCCGGAAATATTTTTGCTGAACAGGGGCCCATTCAGGCACAGCGGCCATTTAAGACCACGACTGAGCCCCTGTAGTGTCGGCAGGCTGGAAGGAAGTGACAGCATGGCACTTCCTTCCAGCTTTATACAGGGAGACAGTGCGGGAGGAAGAGTAGGCAGCTACAGAGGCAGCATGAGGGGAGAAGAGCTGCTCCAGACCCCTCACTTCGACCTGCCAGCAACAGGACCAGGACTCCAATCAAGCTACCCTCCTGGGCACACAAGGTAAGCTAAGATATAAAAAATATGTCAGATTGTGTGTGTGTGTGTGTGTCAGGGTGTTGCATCTGTGTGTGTATATATATGTCAGTGTGCTTCTGTGTGTATCAGTGTCAGTGTGTGTGTGTCTTTGTGTGCGTACACATCTGTGTGTCGTGGTGTGCATCCATCATTGTGTCAGGTTGTGTGTTTTTATGTCAGTGTATCTGTGTCATGGTGTGTGCATGTATCTATGCTTGTGTGTGTCAGGGTGCGTGTATATATGTGATTGTGTATATGTCGATGTATGCGTGTGTTAAGTGGTGTGTATGTGTCCGTGTGTATCTATGTGTGTGTGTTGGCGTCTATATGGATTTGAGTGTATGTTTTGGTGTATTTATATGGATCCATGTGTTAATGTGCATGTATATCTGTGTGTGTATGTATGTATGTATGTATGTGGTAGTGTACGTGCATACATCCATGCCGTCAAACACCAGCACAACATACAAACACACTCCTGCCATCTAACACAAATATTACATACAAATACACTCCTACATTAACACTTTAAAAGGATATACAAACACACCCCTTCACTCAAACAAAATACTTCACACAAAAGTACATCCGCATTTAAAAGTGAACATTACATTCAAACACACCTGCAATCAAACATAAACATTACATAAAAACACAGTGTTAAAACACTAAAACTATATACAAACACCAACACTATACATTATACTTTAGCGCCAGTATATGCCGCATCGCTGTACAGATATACAACCTAGAAATTTTTACTTGGGGCGCCTTGGAAAATTATTGAAATATTAAGGGCGCCTTGAACCTAAAAAGTTTGGAAACCACTGTATTAAATGCAATATAACTCAGAATGAAGCAGCTAGAAAGTCTTACTGTTAGGGGCAAATGCAAATATTGTATTCCTCAAACTGTGTACTTTGTCTTTAAGAGATATTGCAAACTGACAGGGTGTTAGAAATGGAACATATTGTTTTTCATACATGTTTCTTTAAGCAATAACCTCTTACTTACCTTCAGTGCATAATATGTTTATGCCATTTTGTCCCAGACGAAATACAATAACAATAATGCATAAACTAGCTTCAAGGCTATGCTACGACTCTTTTAGTACATAATATACTGCGGTAACCCTAAATAGATAAAAATGTTCAGACTTTAAGATGCCATCTTGCCCTAAGTCAGGGAATTCTGCATGTCGTGTTATGGCCTTGCATTTTTGCCAAATTAAGGGAGGTCCTAAAATGGATAAAGTAAAAGAAGTGTTACTTTTTCATATATATGGTAACCCTAAAATGAAGACACATAAGGTATAAATAGGTGTACTTTTAAATGTTAAGGCACAGAGAGAGAGGAGAGATTTGGAGACAGACACTGCTCCATCTTAAAATGTCAGAGAGGCTGACATGATGACATGATCAGGAGGGTATGTTAAGCTATTAATGACAAGTATATAGTTAAACTTATAACGTCTGCTATAGATTAATGTAATTAATTTTATATGTCTATATTTATATTTTTATTTAATAAAATATCTAAAAGACAAAGCTTTATTGCTTCCAAGACAATCCTTATTTTATATTGTATTCTCAATTATTTATATATTTTAAACAGAGGATCTCTTACTAACTATATAAAATTATGGCTAAGATGTATGGTTATCCCTGCTAAGTTCTATGCTTTAAGACGTTGTAGTGGTAAATAAGGGAACCAGCCGCGGTTACATTACAGGCCCTGGGGAGATAGCTAAGCGGACAAGGGCACATGTAGGAGTGTGGGGATAGATGCAGGGGAGGGTCTTTGTGAGCTAGCAGGGGGGAGGTCTTACCTCAGTGCCACTTGGGATTCGGGCCAGTGAACAGCTTCCCGCCCGCCCGCCCACCCCGTGTAGGTTTAGTTAGTCACAGCGAGTCGGGGGTATGTCCTTGCCAATTAAGTTTGGTTATGTTAAGGATGGAATAAGTTCCTCATGTTTACAGGTCTCAGCCTCCCCTGCTTCAAAAGGTTTAACTTTAGGTTGCCTGAGGTCTCGTGCCCATCGAGCGTGGATAAGGTCGGCTGATGGCAGGCATTGGAATATGTTTTTTATGACGGGGGGGAGGTGAGAGGCAGTGGTGTTTAGGAGCCACTGCAGGTTTTTATTGGCAAGGACGGGGGGTTCTCTGTATAGCACAGTATGTTGAGTTGTTTATATATATATATATATATATATATATATATATATATATGTTATTTATGTTTATTTGTTGCTAACAATTTCGTTACAGAAAGAAGAGTTTAATATATGGAGTTATGGGTGTGTTATACAGTAATTTATTTATGTTATAATAAATGCTGTGGCCTGTTCATCCATACCACGTTGTCTGTCGTTATTGGGGGGAGGTTGAATGGGGTTAATTATGTTTATGCTTCATCGTAATTCCCCACTACGTACATACATGCTTAGTGCCAGAAATAAGAAACAATGTTACCATATAAATGCAACAAAAACAGAATATCAGAACCCTGAGAACAAGCAAAAGCTTAGAGAAACTTTGACGCTTGTACTTGCAAGTGCCTGCTCAGGTCTCAAAAAAATGTTTTTGCTCACTAATGCTATTACAGAGAACATTCAAATTGCATATCAGACTGATCCCACCCATAGGGGCAGTCCAGAAACGAAATGTATGCGAGCTCTTTCTGCATGAGAGATACATCAACCCCGGTCGACCATGTTTGCCTTCTGTGGGCTTTGTCAGCAAGGTGTAGCTGATACCTCTCTAGGACCAGAAAACATATCTATTTTCATGGCACTGCAGGACCCTGCAGTGCCCCTCTCCCTCCCACCCCCATCCCATGTTGCTGAAGGGGTTACAAATACAGCACCGATGTCCCTCGACACTAGGTCAGGCTCGGCCCACACTCCTCCCCTGCTGACGTCAGCCGGCAGGGGAGACCTAGTGCGCATGCGCGGCAATGCCCCCTCGCACGCATTAGACTTCCCCATAGGAAAGCATTATTAAATGCTTTCCTATGGGGATTATTGCAGTTTAAATATTATTTAATTAGTGTAATTATTGCAGTTTTTAGAAACTGCAATAATTACACTTGCAGGGTTGAGGGTGGTGGGAGTTGGCACCCAGACCACTCCAATGGGTAGAAGTGGTCTGGGTGTAAGAAAATGTAACATTTTAGATAAAGGTTCTATGTAAGATCTATTAAATGGTGTGATTTTCATATAATGCTGCTTTTCCACTGTACACTAAATCTTGCAGTATATATAATTCATACACTTTCATGTTTGTTTCAAATACATGTTTTATTTTTTACAGAGAAGTGCTGTGAAACTAATGGTGAAACTAATGATTATAAACTGTACCTGTTACTGGATGAATTAGTCTACAGACAAACAGAGCCTACAAGTTATTGTATATGTATCACTTTATATATTATCTCTTGCCCCAACAACATGTCACCATTGTTTGAAAAATGTACCATGGGGGACGTTATTCTTTGAAATAATAATAGCATTCTCTGCTTCATGAGACATAAACTGTCTATACAAAGTATATTGGGAATAATAACAGTTAGGCATAGGTGTACAGATAGAACAGATATAGTATGAAAGTTTATTTTTAAAGGACATATTGCTTCTAGTCTAGACTAGAAGGAAAATAATATTTGCTAGAAAATATTACTAAAACGTGAACTGTGTTTCAGAACAATATTAATTGTTATGTTTTGGAAAAGGACATTGTTACTTTGAAAGGAAAGGCATATTCTAACGCTTAGCTGAAAGTCACACTATTTTTCTTGTTTGAACTTTTATCAATTACAGATTAACTGTGCTTGCACAGAGTGTGGCCTTTGACAGTAGGTAAAAGCATATGGACACATATGAAAATTAAGTCCAAAGTATATATACATGGGTAAAGAACATCTCAGAAACTTGGTTATGTCTAGTTTCCAAGAATGGTTTAGAATTATCTAAACCACACAACTTAGTCTTAGAACACTTCAACAAGTAATAGGTGACATTTCCGGTTAAAATTGTTCATTGTTTTTTTTTTTTTTTTTTTATAATTTTAAGATTCTGGCATTCATTTATTTATGAGGGAGAAACATTAAAGAAACTAAAAGAAAAATGTTGTATGTAACGGACAGATAAAATTGAGTACCATTTCCCTAATTGTTTCCAGGATGTGAAATCTTATATATCGCAATCAGGAGTTCAAGGCACTGAGGAAAAAAATCACAAAGTGAAAAAATATATGCATTTGGTGGGGGATAGGGAAAAATCACTATTTAAAAATAATGTTTTGGGGGCGTGGTCTGGACATCATGCTGCCGGAACATCTGAGCTGAGTGCTCTGACCATCATCCCAAGCCAATAGCCTTTTCCAATCACTGTAACACAGTTGTACCTTACCTTGCGGATTACTCACTGGACACTGAACATGAAGGCTTCCCAGTAGAAGCTAACTAAAAACGATTTTTCGGTGACTTCACTATTTTTATCCACCCTACAAACACAGATGGGATCACAAGATGGTGCCCGATTGATTTCTGGTGGCTTACCAGACGATCATGTGGATGCAGCCTTTGTCTCATTGGTCTCTGGCCTGTACGACAATTTGTGCCAGAGGCAGCAGATGAGAACACTCTCACACAAACCATCTTAGACATCTTAAAGCACCTGCTACTTGAGATCCCCAAATGAATGTGAAAGAAAGACAGAGTTCACAGGGCACTCTGGGCATGGAAGATGGAGGGTGGATTGCCAAGAGACGTCCTGGTTTTCTTCCAATTTTATTCTAAAAAAAAAAGCAATCCCCTGTAAATGCAGAGGTTCCAAGACCTCCCATCAAGGCACCCATATACAGTTGTACCAAGACCTCTCTCTACTAATACTCCAAAATACTCCAAAGATGCAAAAAAAATTGAAGCCTATAGCAGACAAAGTACCCAACTAGGCCCAAACTTCTTCTGTTTCATAGGTGTCAAATTGGTTGGGCTCGGAAACACCATTACGGTTATAAGGTTATTTTTATTGGCAATAAAGAGTGATGGTGCGTACTAATCTAATGACTGTCTGTGTAAAGAGCATAATAACAAAATATCGAATCACTACTGAAAAGACAAAATATTACAAAGCAAAAAAAAAAGGGAAAAATATTTGGTAAACTTAAAAAAGGAAAATGGAAAAGTAACAAGAAATTAAAATTAAAAAAAAATTAAGCAAAATGTTAATAGAGTAAACAAAAAATTAAAAAATGTAGAGGGGTAATGGTTCTATTGTCATATCGAGGGAGTGATTGGAGGAGGAACTGTGCTACCTTACACACCTCATCATTCCTCTGCCCTCCAAGGTGCTGATTTATTGGGATCAAAAATAGAGATAGGGAGGACTGGATAAATAAATATGGCAAACTTACCTTTCATGTACACCTTTTATGCAAAGTTAACTCCAAAACATCTAGGATCCGGATGGAGAATCTTCCAATGTATAGTACTCCTAAGAACTCCCCACTAAAGACATGAAGATGCTTTATATTTAGAAGGCAGTATGCTACTACCTTACAGCAAAAGGAGGAGATGCTGTGGATTCCAAGTCTCCGCTTCATAGTGTCTTTACCTTTTACAGCCCCAACTTAACAGTTGATAGCTTTGCCTGAGTGAGACAGCTAGTATTTGTTGATTTCTATGAACAGCATATGAATGATATGCTATTTGCGATGGTAACTATCCTTTATCAGGTGTAGTGTTCAAGTGTTGTGTATGAAGGTCACCATTACCTGCTCTGGTGTCATTTAGCAGTTTAATTGGTTCAGTTTTTCATTTACTATACTGAATATTAGTAGAGGAACACCTCCATCCTGCAGGAATTTTTGTCCTTTTTATTACATGTTCTTTACCCTTTACCCACTTTCCTCCTGCTGTGGTGATAAATGCTGTGGAGGTGTTAGACACTTATTGTTTAGTATGTTCCTCATTCTCCTGCTAAGATCTTCCTTCATTGAGGTCTCCAAAAACGTAATTTTCTCTACAGGCTAATGGCTCTTAACATTATTTCATTGAATGTCAAATGCCGTAATAATCCTAAAAAAAACATGTTTTATCTAGGGAGTTGAAGAAGATGAAGGCGGATATTGCCTTCATTCAGGAGATTCACCTGCCTAAGACATCTCCCATTTATCTACAGGACAGGAACCTTTCCAGGGTGTACACTTCCAGGTCATTTCAAAAACACAATGATTTTGATTTTCTATAAATTGAATAAAATCCATAGGAGAAGAGAATAAAAGCATTGGATGGACACCATTTGGTGGAGAACTCTTCGCCTTTGGACCTGTGCTAGGCCTATAATGTTAATCCTTAACCCTTGGGTGGGGTGGTGACATGTGAGTAATACATACAGCCTTCTGGGATTTTTACCAAACCCTGTACAATGATTCTCCTGCTGAACACTGTACTGGAAATCAGTCACTTTAGAAACTTTCTTTGGATGACTCAACCTTCCTGACATATCAGCTTCTTCTATGGAGGAGACATTGGGAGCAGAGATCACTCCAGAAGAGGTTAATTCTCCTTTGAAGGGAAACAAAACCCTTGGCACTGATGTGCTTATTATAAAGTGTTCCACACTCGACTCCTCATCTAACCATTTTTTTTTATGGCAAGGAAAATATGCTCAGATACGACCTTGGCAAACATCATCTTACTATCAAAAGAAGGTAGGGATTTCTGATAGTTACAGGTCATAATTTAGGAGGGCTAAAATACAATTGCAATGTGGAACAATTTTAGAATTCGGCATGTTTTACGTTTAATTTCTCATTTAGGATTGATTGAGGTAGTCAATAAAAGTAAAGTAGGCTATTTTTAACTAGGAATTAAAAATCATAAATTTCCCTTGGAGGTTTGTGAAACTGTGAACACATCTTTGTATTTTTTGCTTTCAAACTGCTTTAACTTCTAAATGATGTAAAAAAGCATTTTTATTGCTGTGTGCAACTGATGACTGAGTAAATTATGGGGGTGGTTCTGTAATTTTTACCTGTGTTGTTTTTTTTATAATTCTTTATTTTGTAATGACAGAGGAAAGCACATATCACAGTTGTACGGCTTATGCAAAAGCCTATGCATGGTTTGAAAAAAGAAACGTGCATTTGGGTCAAATAGTGCATGTGGATCTTATTTCGTATCATGAATAACATTTGTACTTAATCTCCATCTGTCGGTGGTTTTATAGGTAATACAATTAGAAGTAACAGAAGAGAAGGAATAGTAACCAAAAACATAGTTAACGTTAGGCATGTGCATGGGGAAAATTTTTGGTTCGGTTCGGCATTTCGAAATTCGGAATTTTCGCAATTCGGGACTTCGGCAATTCGGCACTTCAACACTTCGGAACTTTGGCAACTTCGGAACTTCGGCACTTTGGCAGTTCGACACTTCGGAAATTCGGCAACTTTGGAACTTCGGCACTTCAGAACTTCGGCAACTTTGACACTTCGGAACTTCGGCATTTCGGAACTTCTATTGCAGCCACTTAGTAGATAACTTCCTAATTGCCATGGTATTAGGGAGTTAACTACCAAAAGGCTGAAAGACCTAAATTGGTCTTTCAGACACATTTACTAATACTAAGTAAAAATGACTTAGTATTATTAAATTTTGCCCCTACTCGCTATACCGCGAGTAGGGGCATGTCTAGTAAACAGTGAGCAGCCTGTGGCTGCTCACTGTTTTAAAAAAAAAAATATAGGCCCCCCGGCGGGTGGGGGCCCTAAAGTAAAATGATGGGGGGTACCAATTGTCCTCCCCCCCAGCCCCCACCCCTGAGCGGTGTGTGGGGGCCCCCAAATACTAATAAGGGGGGGACCTAAGGTCCTCCCCCCCTGGTCCCCACCCCTGAGCGGTGTGTGGGGGCCCCCAAATACTAATAAGGGGGGGACCTAAGGTCCTCCCCCCCTGGTCCCCACTCCTGAGCAATGGGTGGGGGCCCTAAATACTAATAAGGGGGGACCTAATGACCTCCCCCCTGGCCCCCACCCCTGAGCGGCGGGTGGGGGCCCTAAATTGGTATAAGGGGGACCTAATGTCCTCCCCCCTGGCCCCCACCCTGAGCGGTGGGTGGGGGCCCTAAATACTAATAAGGGGGGACCTAAGGTCCTCCCCCTGGTCCCCACCCCTGAGCGATGGGTGGGGGCCCTAAATACTAATAAGGGGGGGGGACCTAATGACCTCCCCCCTAGCCCCCACCCCTGAGCGGCGGGTGGGGGCCCTAAATTGGTATAAGGGGGGGACCTAATGTCCTCCCCCCTGGCCCCCACCCCTGAGCTGTGGGTGGGGGCCCTAAATACTAAAAAGGGGGGACCTAAGGTCCTCCCCCCTGGCCCCTACCCCTGAGCGATGAGTGGGGGCCCTAAATACTAATAAGGGGGGACCTAATATCCTCCCCCCTGGCCCCCACCCCTGAGCGGTGGGTGGGGGCCCTAAATACTAATAAAGGGGGGGACCTAATGTCCTGGCCCCCAGCCCTGAGCAGCGGGTGGGGGCCATAAATACCAATAGGGGGGACCTATTGTCCTCCCCTCCCGGCCCCCACCCCTGAGCGGTGGGTAGGGGCCCTAAAACATATGTCCCCCTCCAGGTGACTAGTGGTCCCCAAACCCCTAGTCACCCCCTCCCCCCCCCAAAAAAAATGATCCCCCTACCTACCCCCCTCACCCTAAAAATAATGAGGGGGGACCTTTAACTAAGAACCTGTAAAAAAAAAAAAAAAACTTACCATTCAATGTTTTCTTTCTTCTAAAATCTTCTTTTTTCAGCCCCCAAAAAGGCCAAATAAAAAAACATAATAACCGACGCAATTATTAAAAAAAAAAAAAAAACGAGCACAACATTTTTTTCCCCACGCTGTGTAATATGACTCATAACACTCTGATTAGTTACTTAATCCACCAATCAGAGAGTTAAGAGTCAAATTACACGGGGGGCGGGGCCGGACCGCCGAGCTGGACGGTCGCAAGCCTGAGCAGCTCCTGCAATTTAATACAAGTTACCCTCTAAAAACATGCCTCACCACTTAAAATCAGACCGCCAGAGCAGATACCCAGAGCTGAGGAACTACTGGACCCGGGGAGAGGCTGGCTCACAGAGCTTCAGTCCCTCGGGGGAGAATAACGCATTGCCCAAACCGGGGCCTTCTCTTGCAGTGAGTGGGGCGGACGGCCGCTGCCCCACTATCCTGCGCCACGGAACCTAGCCACGGGTACAGACCGGCGCCGATCCGGCTCCGTTCCCCCCCACCTCTGGACTGGGGGGGTGATCCCGGTCCTCACACTGTGGCCATAACTACAACTGAGGCGGGGAGCCCGACAGCAACACCTAAAATGGCGGGCGCCATGTGTGCGGAAGGTAGCCTGAAGGCCCCAGCCGGACGCAAGTAACCAAACCGCCAGCGGACAGCAAGATACACTGAGCCCTGTCACACGGGAACGCAACAACAGAGCCCTGCCACATACCGCGGCAAACTCCTGGCTTACCCGGCTCAGATACCCAGGACATGGACCCGGTCTCCACAGCAGCCTTCCTGGGCCTTGAGCCCCTAGAGGACGTTCCCTGAACCGCAGCCCCAAGCCCACGCATACTCCATCAGCCTGGCAGCCCGTTACCGGCCAGCAGTGGAACCGGAACTGAGGGCACAAGCAGCCACGAGAATGGAAGACTCAGCAAGCCCTGCTATATAACCTGCCCAGCAGCATGATGCAGAGGATCACGAAAGACAGCGTGATTACTACGTACGGACAAGTACAGAACCTGCTTATGTCCAGCAAGAAGGGGACGGCGGTTGTTGAATTCTACAGGTCGCAATATGGTGCATACTCCCAAGCTGCACTCCGAAATGGCGACACACCACCAGCGAGAACACAAATATGGAGAACCCTGAAATCCCCCCCAAGCTGGGAATCGGCTGAGAACGCACTAAGATCCCAGATGCTGCGGGACATTGCTGGACTCCTGTTCTCAACCACTCCTATGAGAACTAGCCGGTTAAGTCTAAACTTTATGTTATTACTCTCTTGACAATCTTAATGGTCTAACATGTCATCAACCAAATATTAGTTTAATAATACCAACTATACTGTACTTAGCATGCAACCGAACGGAAATTTCATAAGTAACTACAGTCATGTATAGTCTAGCATAGTACTCGTCACTAACTTAATACCTAAGCAAGCCTATTAATGTTTTGCCTATTTCCCTGACCCACCCATGTAATATCTCTACTTTACGCTTAATAGAAACTAAAATGTGAATGATCTAGACAAATCGCATACTAACTATAAAATTGTGCAAGTACTAACATACCCTTACTGTTATAATTGTCTGGAAAAAGCATGTGGATTGCCGTCGGGGTACCCCATGCGAGTTGTTTCCTCAAATGCACTACAAAAATAAAGAATTAAAAAATAAAAAATAAAAAAGAGTCAAATTACACAGCGTGGGAAAATTCCAAAGAACTTTCCCACGCTGTGTAAAATGACACAGAGCACTCTGATTGGTGGATTTCAAACCAACCAATCAGAGTGCTCTGAGCCTGTCAGTCTCTTCATTTACCTGTCAGAGCACTCTGATTGGATGGCTTAAACCCACCAATCAGAGTGCTCTGAGCCTAATTGCAGGGTGGGGCAAGGCTTTATAAGCCTTCCCCCGCCCTGCAGAGTTCAGTCTGTGCGGAGCCCTCTATGGGTGAAGAAGGATTATTATTATTTTTTTCTTAATTGCATCTGTTGTTATGGTCTTTTATTTTGCCTTTTTTGGGGCTGAAAAAAGAAGATTTTAGAAGAAAGAGAACATCAAATGGTAAGTTATTTTTTTTTTTTACAGGTTCTTAGTTCCTAGTTATTTTTAGGGTGAGGGGGTTAGGAAGGGGGATCATTTTTTTTTGGGGGGGGGTGACTAGGAGTTTGGGGACCCCTAGTCACCTGGGGGGGGCGGGAGATTTTTTTAGGCCCCCCACCCGCCGCTCAGGGGTGGGGGCCGGGGGGGAGAACAATAAGTACCCCCCCTATTGGTATTTAGGGCCCCCACCCGCCGCTCAGGTGTGGGGGCCAGGGGGAGGACATTAGGTCCCCCCCTTATTAGTATTTAAGGCCCCCACCCACCGCTCAGGGGTGGTGGCCAGGGGGGAGGACCTTAGGTCCCCCCCTTTTTAGTATTTAGGGCCCCCACCCACCACTCAGGGGTAGGGGCCAGGGGGAGGACATTAGGTCCCCCCCTTATTTTACTGTTGGGCCCCACCCACTGCTTAGGGGTGGGGGCCAGGGGGAGGACATTAGGTCCCCCCTATTAGTATTTAGCGCCCCCACCCACCGCTCAGGGGTGGGGGTCAGGGGGGAGGGCATTAGGTCCCCCCCTTATTTTACTGTAGAGCCCCCACCCACCGCTCAGGGGTGGGGGCCAGGGGGAGGACATTAGGCCCCCCCCTCATTAGCATTTAGGTACATTAGGTCCCCCCCTTATTATAATTTAGGGCCCCCACCCGCCGCTCAGGGGTGGGGGCTCGGGAAGGGGGACCTTTTTTTTTTTTTCAACAGTGAGCAGCCACATGTTTAATAGACATGCCCCTACTCGCGGTATTAATCTTTACTTAGTATTAGAAAATGTGTCTGAAAGACCAATCTAGGTCTTTCAGCGTTTTAGTAGATAGCTCCCTAATACCGTGGGAATTAGGGAGTTATCTACTTATTCATTCCTGTCATTACATTGACTGGCCAAGTAACTTACATTTTATATGAATTGTTGATTGTGGTAAGTGTTGCAAATGCTTACAGGTGAATCCTGGCTATGTTTGTATACTTTTTATTTAGAATTGTATACAATGTAACATTTTTCTTCTTTCACTGGGTAAGTATATTAGTACTTAGGCAATACTGTGCTTCGTAACTTCGGCACTTCAGCACTTCGACACTTCGGAAATTCGGTAATTTTGGAACTTCGGGACCTCGGCAATTCGGCACTTCAGCAATTTGGACATTCGGAAGTACCCGAATGTCCGAATTGCCCGAAAATCGTCCAAATTCATGTTTGGACCGAAACGAATTGCACATGTCTAGTTAACGTATTGTAACAGTACGCTTAAATTGCCATCTTGTCTTGGTGGCTGTAGTGTGTTGAACTGTAGGCCAGAATACCGGTTGTCCCAGCCTAGTGGTAAAGGGGGGAGAGGAGGGGGGGTGAGGGAGAGGGAGGGGGTGGGAGAAAGGGGGTGGGGGGGAATCTGTCTTGTTCGCCTTTTGAGTATTGTGTTCTTTGTTCAGTTATCTGATTTATGTTTTGTCAATGTAGTTTTCCTATGGTTCCCATGTCTTAGTGAATGTTTTCATGGAGCCTCTGATTTGCGCCGTCAATTTATCCATGAGGTGACATTCTTTAATTTTATTGAATACCATAGTCATTTGGGGGGGTGGTGTGTCATAGTCAGGATTGGGCCAGGGCTCAGTGTATCTGCCAGTGCTATTTTGTTGAGCCATTGTTGTTCTGGTCTGGACCAGTTGTCGAGGGGCTTGGCTAGCAGGATGTCCAAGGGTTTAGGTCTACCGGTCTGCTTAGTATTTGGGATATCAGTGTTTGGATGTCTGTCCAAAAAAGTTTAATTGTGGGGCAGTGCCACCACATGTGGAACCTTTTTCTCTGCAGTTACGCCAGCAAAGATCAGTAGGTGATTTTCATGTGGTACAATTGGACTGGTGTGGTATACCACCGGAACATTGTTTTATATGCCTGTTCCTGCATTGTGACACAGATGGGGGTTTTGGTGTTGGCCTCCCAAATGTCCTGCCAGTCATTGCCCTCTAGGGTTTCCCCCAAGTCGGTTTCCCATTTGCCGGTGCAGTGTAGGTTGCCCCATTCCCGCGTGGTGGAACAGAGGTGGGAGTAAAGTTGGGTGATCATGCCCCGTTAGTATTGTTCCGCAAGGCAGATTCGTTCGAAAAAGGTCGGCTTGGATTTAGCGGCGGTTCTCACTGTCGCTTGGGCTGCATAGTTTCTGAGTTGGAGGTATCTGAAGAAGTCGGCCATAGTTTCTGAGTTGGAGGTATCTGAAGAAGTCGGCTGGGGTTAAGGTTGCCCTAGTTTGCAGTTCTGGGAAGGGAATTATTGTGTTGCCCATGTACAACTGGTGGACTCTCTGGAGGCCGGCTTGTTCTAGGCCCCTGAAGTCCCTAGGTCTCATGCCTGGTGTGAAGGCTCTGTTGCGGTATATGGGAGTGAGAGGGGAGGATGTGGATGTTAATTCATATTTAATGGCGAACTTGTCCCATAGTTGAATTGAGTTGGTGATGGCTGGGCATGCCGTTCTCGGGAGTTCTCCGTGCTCTTTCTGGGTCCAGATGTAGAATTGTGGGAGGTCTGATTTCATGAGCAGCGATTCCAAGTCTACCCACCTTCTATTGCCTGTGTGGTTTTTTAAATTTAATTTTTATTGTTGTTGTGCAGTGTTACATACACACATATATGTATTATGTCAAACAATAGCAAGAATACATAGCCCTCATTTTAGCAGTATAGATGGAACTATACAATTTTTAAATGTTAAGATAAAGGGAAATGAATATGTCACAGAAATGTAAAACATAAGAACCTCTGCCAAGGCACAAAAAACACTTTTGCGTGTTTGGCTGGAAACTACTACAGTAGAGGCCACCTTAATCGACACTCGATTATAGGGAATATGGACCTGACAACCACCATCACAGACCCAGGTTTAACTCAGACTCAGTCTCTGATTTTGCAGGAGTGAACCCCATAAAAGGCTATAAGGAACATAAGTTCCCTATACTGCCCCTCACTGCATATATTTGCCAGTATATTCTTCTCAGATGTTGAGTTTGTGAGGAGGAAGATGTCACTTTTTTATTTTTTTAATTCTTTATTTTGTTGTGCATGAAGAATACAACGACACAAGCAATGCCACAACAGCTATTGGCAGTTTTTAGATCTACATTTACAAACGATTGTATGGCTTATCAGAACATTGCACATTTTATAGTTTAAAGTAGTTTCAACAATAGTTAAATCAACTTGTCATTTTTAAGGTAAGGCAAGCGAGGTACAGATTCCGGTTAACTGACTGACTTATTATGAGGTGCTAGCATCACCAGCTTGATCAACTGAGGCATATCTTATTTATGTGAGTTAAGAATAAAAATTAAAATAAAATAAGTATCCCTAGGCATGACAGTACTAACAAATCTCGGTGTGTATGCTGGGTGTAATAAGGCTATGCACACTATGGCACAAAGTATACTAGTCAAAAATGATGAATGGCACTTAAATTATCAAGATGGAGGGTACACGCTAAGTATGTGGCGTACTGTCCTCTGAGTAACTAGTCACATTTGTATATTAAACCAAAAATTATAACAGTTTAGGTTCTCGCTTAGACAATTATCATAAAGGTCAGAAAGTAGAAATCAGAGGAGTGATAAAAGGGAGAACACATGTTATGCATCTGAATCCTAGCATTAAATAGTTAGTAAGTTATATAGCTATGCAAGTATGATGGTGCTAAGTAGTATGTTATTCATTGTTTAGTGGCACAACAGGAAGGTTATCGTCTCTAATTCTGTCTTAGTACCATGTGTAACCTCACTGACTTATCTAGCTAAGTTGTCATAAAAAGTAAACTTGTTTAATGATAAACTTAAACTTGTTAGATATTAGGTAACTGCATGAGCGGTATAATGAAGCAACAAGGAAGATATTTTCTGCTGGTTATGTACCCTTAGCTGCAGCTGGGTGAGAGGCTCATCATAGGAAGGGGGAATAACTCAGGGTAGCAGGTATTATAACCTGTGGTAACAGCATTTTAGCGACCCAGCTAGGAAAGACCCTGGCTTGCAATCTAACCAATGCCCCTGCTTGCCGCGCAAGTTCTCTAATAGCCCGTCCCGTTCTTAGTATAGCAGATAAAGGGTACTTGCAGAATGAGCAGTGCATGAGAGTCAATAGGGGGGGAGATCACCGGATTTTATGTGCGTTTCACAGTTCTCAGTGTCCCGTGCAGCCGGCGGCCGCCTGCCCCAGGTATTCAGTGCAGTGCTTGTTTCAGCCGATGCCTAGAGCCGTTGTAGGGTGAGCGGGTCGGGTGGACTGGCGGGTCTCGCTCTGGTGCGTGTAGGCTTTGGCGCTGGTGTCCAGGCCAGCCTGCTTTGTTTTCCGCTGTGGTGGCTTTCGGCTCTGGTGCTGCCTGAGGGCCTGTCTGGTTCCAGGGGGATTTACTCCCAGGTGGCGGCGGAGTGCCGGGCGGATCCATCCCGCGAAGATGTCACTTTTTTAATGGGTCTCTGAACCAGCTTGCTGTAGAAAGGAATCATGTACTGGAAGTGGCTGTCTTTATACTGGTGACTGTTTCAGTCTGGAACCTGGCTGGGAGTACTGGAAACAGTGCTGTATCTTTAACGAGGCTAACAAGGCATTTGCCTGGGGCAGCACTTTCAGAGGGATGACAAAAAACGCTGCCCCCCAAGCATCCTGGCAGATGTCCTGTTAGCGTCTTTCATAGTAAACCCAAGAGCTGGCCTACTGGCCACCTCAGGGTTCCCCCGAGGCATGCTGCACTCTGCTGTACTCTGAGCTCTTCCTGTTAAGCTCCCTCTCGCGTCACTCCGGCTCCTGGCATCACTAGGCGGCATGCGAGGGAGCAGAGCAGGAATATTACATCTCCCTTGCTGCCTCCACTTTGTGCCTGCCTGCCTGCCCGCCCGAATGCCCAGCCAGCCCAGCAGCAGCCAGCCTCACTGGACCCCAGGGAGGCTGGGTGGATTTAAATTAAAATGTAAAAATATATATATAATTTGTAAGTGTGAGACCATGTGTGTAAGTGTATCAGTATCAGGGTGCCTGTGAGTGAATGTGTTTGTGTGTGTGTCAGTGTGTGTCTGTCAGTAAATGTGTGTTTCTGTCAGTGAATGTGCATCTTGTCAGTGTATGTCTGTCAGTAAATGTGTGTGTCTGTCAGTTTGTGTCTATCAGTAAATGTGTGTGCCTGTTAGTGAATGTGTGTGTTTGTTAGTGTGTCTGTGAGCGAATGTGTGTGTGACTGTCAGTAAGTGTCAGTGTGTCTGTGAGTATGCATCTGTCAGTAAATATGTGTGTCTGTCAGTGTATGCCTTTGAGTGTGTATCTGTTAATGAGTGTATGTGTCTGTTAGTGTATGTCTGAGAGTGTACGTTGTTAGTGAGTGTGTGTGTATGTCAGTGTGTGTCTGTCAGTGAATGTATGTCACTGGATGTGTATCTGAGAGTGTGTGCTTGCCAGTGAGTTAGTGTGTCAGTGGGTGTCTGTCAGTCAAACTGTGTGTTAGTCTTAAATTAGAAGAGTTGCGGCCTTGACAGGAGTAAATTTAGATTGGGGTGTCTGAGTTTCGTTATGACAAATCCAAAATATATCACTGACTGGAGTCCACCACTTGCATCAGGACATGTTTTCTGCTCAAGCTTCACCCAACACAAGGAACAAATTAAATTAAATGCCCCCAGGCAGTCTGCAAGAGACATCTGAGGCCTCCCAGTGGTAGAAAGAGGATCCAGGCACTCCAAGTATCTTCCTGGGACACAAGGAAAACCTCTGCTTCAAGTCAACGACAGTGCTAAGACTAGACATGAGATCGTCCACTTCTCCCACCAAAACGACTGTTCAGGCCTTAATGTTCTGTGGTTGATATACCTTGTAGGTCTGGAACAAGTAGGCACCAAAAAGGTAAATCAGAACCCAGATAAGTTCCGTTGTCCACTAGTACCATGACAAGTCTGGGTTTGCAGCTAAAACAGGCCTAATAGTTTAAAAATCATCTGCATGGTATTTTTATAGTCACCAAAACAGTTAGCTAACTCATTGAACTTGCCCCTCTTGGAATTGCTTGAAGTAGTCTACATAGAAAAGTAAATTTTTAAGGAGGTCAAACACACCAGGAGTTTGAACAAGGTGATTATTGTTTCAGGGGTTTAACCCCTTAAGGACCAAACTTCTGAAATAAAAGGGAATCATGACATGTCACACATGTCATGTGTCCTTAAGGGGTTAAAATACTAAATAATAATTTAAATAAAGCTGTTTCCCTTGCACAGTAATGGCATTTCAGATGCTAGCTCCTAGTGCAGCGATTCAGTTCTTCAATCAATGAGCAAACAAAAAAAACAAAATGTTTGGTCATTGATTAGATGCATTCTTATGCTTGATGTTAGGTATGTTCCTGAATAAACAATTTTTTTTCTAAATAAAATATGCTAGGTATTTATTTTGTCAGCTACTTAAAATAAGTATCCTTTTGAAAACCTAAATATGTATTTATTTTGTCACTTACCTTACCTTACCTTGACATTTTGAAATCCTTAACAATTGTAGTACTCTGAATATTAACAGTCTTGACATTAATTTTCTTGGTGTGTTAGCTATTTTGTATACATGAGCAGTTCTCATCATGTATGTGGTGTGGGCTTGACATGACATGAGGTTGATTCATCTATTTATGAACTTCACTGCTCTTTTCCAGGAATAAATCTATTGACATTTCTTTCTCTGCTAAAATATCTGGAAATATGTCATCATATATAGTTCAATTGTACACAATACTTAAATAGCTACTTTAAGCACTATATATAGGGGAGGGGAGGAGGTGGAGTGGAAGAAACAGAATTTTTCTAGGTACTTGACAATACCTACTGACAGAGACATACCAACAAACAGGGATTGCCTGTTTTTTTCGCTTTTGTGCCCCTATGGTAATGCAAGTTTCACTTACAACACGTGTGAGTGGGAAATAGATAGCTTGGGCCATTGATCCTTGCTTTAGACTACTTAGTTTACTGATGTGCTTAGCCACTGCCTGTGGCACAGTTCCATTTACACAAACTTTGATTTGGAGATAGAAAAATCCTGTTCAATAACAGTTTAATTAACCCCTTAAGGACCAAACTTCTGGAATAAAATGGAATAATGACGTGTCACACACGTCATGTGTCCTTAAGGGGTTAAACCTAGTGTGAGACTGGTAGGATGTCCCTAGTCCCCGACTCTTACACCAAGTTTGATTTACTGAATTAGTCCTTTTTTATGTTAACTGTTTCAAGAGAGAAAAAATTGAATTGAGGGTTAAGTGACTTGCCTATCTACAGCTAATGCTATTTACATAAACTGTGAGTGTGAGACAGATAGCCTGGATTATTGATCATAATGGTTACGTTACTGCTGTGTCTTGTCAGACAGAGTGACACTTACACCAACTTTGGTTCACTGATGTTGAGCGTGGTCATTTTCTTTAACTGTTTATAGCGATATTTTTGGGGGAGTTGAGTGTGTACAATTGAATGTGTGCTTTACAAAAATATGAGCACTGTCAAGTGTGCAGTGTAGTGTTTCTTAAAGTCAAACAGAATAACATTACAGTAGTAAATCCACCAAGCAGTAACCAATTTTTCAGCACAAACATCTATTTTTGCTGCACAAAGTGGTGTTAATTAACACAATACACCTTCTAATTAAAAGATGACTCAAAGGCTATACTCGCAGAAATATCTGTAATTGCAGCAGCAGAGTCAGATAGGCAGCCCACAAGTAGCAGGCAGGGTTTCCCAAACACAGACTGAGAGTACCTTTAGCAGCAACAGCTGGATTCGAACTATTAACACTAGTCAATTTAGAAGTTGAGCAGCAAGGGGGAGAGATCAGCAGAACCTAGCTTGTCAGATCCATCAGAGGCTACCTTTACTGGTAAAGTACTGTCCCCAATTTCTGGTCATGGTGGTTATGATAATATCATTCTTTCAATCCACACTGCAGACTTACTTTCTTTATCTTTGGCCCTGAAATTACAAGAGAGAGAGACTGGAAAAGATGGGCAGCACCAGTGGCGGATTCAATGTAGAGAGGGCCCTGGTGCAAGAAAATAATTGGGGGCCGCTGTAACACAAGCATGGACAAAAGGTCGATCCCCATCTGTCATACAATTCCCACAATGATGGAGATATACCATGTGCCCATCCTTGCAGAGCTGTATTTGTGAGCAGTGTTTGTGTTTGAATGTAAATATGTTTTGTGTGTTTGAATGAATGTATATGTTTGTGTGCAGTGTTGGCATTTAATGAAGTTGTATGAACTGTTGCTATTTAAAACAAAAGTGGTGTGGGGTCTGACTGCCGAGGGAGAAAGTCTCATGGTGGCAGAGCTCCTCAAACTAACTCTGGAATATAGCCATAAAAGCCACCTCTTGAAATATTACTGAAAGAGATAGATCTATGATAGCTACTGATCACACTGCCACTTTTGGGACAGATTGTTCGTCCATTAAGTAGTGTGCTGCCGGTGGCGGACTCATCTGCGGAGTTGTCCTTGCTTCTGCCTAAGCTCCATCCTCTGGACCGGTTGGGGTGGTCCTGGTCCCCACCAAGCAGAATACACTCAACTTCCAGCTGCTCCTGGGTGATCCTGGTGCAGAAGGCTTGCCGTGTGGCCTTCTTAAAATGGCCGATGCCGGCACTGCTGGAAAGCAAACCAAACAGTCCCCTGCACAAAGCTAGGAAGAGAGATTTCATCAAGCATTTACCAACATCTGTCAGAGGTTCTGGAGGACCCTGCTGAGTAGACAATCCACACTGACAGCTACTGAGGTCACACATGCTTCTAAAACCCCTGCACACAAAACTCCTACTCAAAAGCCTAACTACTGCATCCCTGCACAGCTCCTACACAGAGACCTTCTTCCAGACTGGGACGTGGATGAACTCATCAGACCGCTGCAGCCCATGCATACAGGGAAATCTACACCCCAAGGACTTTTTCTGCTGGTTGAGAGAGGGGCTCACAGCTGATGGTGCTGGATAATGGCAGCGATCTGTGATATCAGGAGCCCTATATGTATAGACCTGCTTGGACTAAGCCAGTTTGACAAGTTCATGGGATGAGAGGGCCATGGCATTGGGGTTGCCTGTCCCCGAGTGCATCACTATTGCTTCCTTAGGGCTCTCAGCCTTTCTTTCATCTGTACCTAGCTATGATCTTCTTTCCCCATTCTCTGTAGCCTACCTTTTCTGCTACTGCTGTCACCTTTGAAATATTAAAATGTTTATGGTGGCTCTACTCTCTTCTTTAACACTTCTGTGCAGACAGATAGTTTCCTCTGAGTATTTCTTAACATACTCCATCCTGTACTGACTCACACTTGCTTACTTTATGTTTTATTTTAAAAGAATGCGGTGAATCTGACATGTAATGTTCAACTTGATGTCATGTTACCGAGTATCTTCTTGTTTCAATGTCCATATACTCCTTTTTTTTTCTATGCACTTAAAAAATAAAGATATGTAAAAAAAAAAAAAGAAGAAAGAGTGGTGTGCTTGTGTGTAGTGTTCAAAAGTGTTTGAATGTAGAGTTGGCGTTGATTGCTGTGATGCATGCACATACACTGCCCCGAACATACACAGTGAAACACACGCAGATACACACACACAATGTCACGTACACATGCAGATACACAGACATACACTGAAACACACACACGTACGCACTGACACATGCACAAACAAATAGGTGCACACTGACACACAGACGCACACATATAAACACATATGCATACATATACACACGACACACAAAATACAAATACACAAAGAAAACTAATATGCACACACTGACACACACACAGAGATAACAGAAATACACATACACACATCAACACACATACTGATCACAATTTACAGATTTTTAGCCACTTCCCTGCTTCCATACCTTTTTGATGCAGTGTCATCTATCTGAGACTAATGGGGTCAGGTCCTTGCTCTCCCTCTTCTCTGGTTCTACCTTCCCTCCCTGCCACGTGTGATTCTTTGGTAAGCTGGGAAGAAGTGACTTGTATTCACTTCCTCACAGAACTGTGGCTTCACATATAGCAAGGAGCCCAGTGACGCTGTCAAGTGCTCGCGGCGCCTGACCAGGCTGCTGATCAAAGATGGCCCATCAGCTGGCCCATGCTCTTAGGGCCTCTCGATGCCACCCTGAGCTTGACATAGTTCCACCACTGGGCAACAAACCGCTAGCATTTTCTTCAGCTAGTGTGCCCTCTTCTTCCATTTACACAAACTTTGATTTGGAGATAGAAAAATGCTGTTCAATAACAGTTTAATTAAACCTAGTGTGAGACTGGTAGGATGTCCCTAGTCCCCGACTCTTACACCAAGTTTGATTTACTGAATTAGTTCTTTTTTTTTTGTTAACTGTTTCTAGAGAGAACATTTTTTTTTTTTTTAAATTCTTTATTTTGTCGTGCACAATTAAGACAATATACATTTACACCAGCAATGCCACAACAGCTTATGCCAGGGTTTCCATATTCGTAAAAGCACAGGTGTATGGCATGGTTAAACAGTGCACTTTTTTGTTTATATTTAGGAAGAGTGAACAGTAGTGAAACAAACTTATGAGAATTTAGTCAGGTTATCTCAAGATGTG
The DNA here is from genome assembly GCF_036172605.1 of Pelobates fuscus. Classification (NCBI taxonomy): domain Eukaryota; kingdom Metazoa; phylum Chordata; class Amphibia; order Anura; family Pelobatidae; genus Pelobates; species Pelobates fuscus. The sequence goes on from NC_086317.1 coordinate 363,467,845, forward strand.
TCAAACCAGTAGCATATATAAAAGTTGCTGGGTACATGCTGCCTAGCCTGTTACCGTGTGAGTAAATATGATGGAGTAAAAGACGTACACAGTATGGCTTGACATGGTTACATGAAAATCTGCCTCAGTGTTTAATAGTATAGTAAACTGACTAATCCTGTGACCTGTGGGATTAACATGCTAGCTGAACATAAGGTAACATCGCTGTACATATAATTGTCATGCTGATTCAAAAACTAACAATGTGTATACGTGGTGTAGCTATATGTGCCTGAATAGGTTAATTGTATGTCGGCCCTAGGATTAGTGGTGTCACGAGAAAATACGTTTGAGGTGGCATGTGTGGAAGCAAAATGTCATAGCGAGGTCCCCTGGGGTCCCCCAGGTAGAGGTCTCCTTGTGGATAGGTCGGGTGGAGGAGGGTCCATATCCAGAGGTCGCGATGTGGCACAGTGAGTCGTGTTCGGTCTCCCCGTCCTGGACCCCTTTTCACCATGTGTCTCTGATGGCTCACCCGATGCCTCGTTGGGGTTGTACAGTGCTCTGTTGTGGGTGTCCCTGAATCTCCGTTTGGGACCGGTGAGTGAGCAGGAGTTGGTAGGGAGGTGTGCGGTCATGTTGCCGTTTGTTCACTGTGTTCAGGCCACGCGAGGTAACCCTCCAGTTTCTGTCATGCTGCAGGGTCAATACCTCACTGTCCAGCATTCGGCGTCTGCTGAGGGACGATGTTAGTCCAGGCTGGCGTCTCTCACTTTTACCCCTGTTCGTTAGGGAGGTTACATAGCGTTGTTCAGACGGGATTCCCCCTTTGCCCCAGGACTGTATCAGAGCCGGTGCCATCTTGCCACGAGCCTGGGAGCCAGTATGGGCCAGGGTCGTCCCTTCCGGGATAATGCGGGGAGTCCTGCTGGTCGGTGCTAGTCGTCGTGTAGCCGCTCTCCGCTGACGTGGCCGGCACCCACGGGGTATGTCCCCTACTGCTCTCAGCCTGGGAGGGCTTTTAATGTGTGAGCTAGCGGCGAGCAACTTCGTTGTGCCCTGAGGTGGAGTCCCGGATTTCCCAGCGCCTTGCACCCGGTCCCGGGTGATTGAATTACGGTGGGTCTTCGCCGGTTGTAAATGCAGTGCCAGCTTGGCCCAAAAACGGTCAAAGATATCTGCAATGGGGTCTTTAGCATGGCCACTGGGGCCTGATGGTGCATGATGGTGCTGTCGCGTGTCACTTTTGGTTGGATCAGGCTTTTCCGCCATGTTGGAGGCCCCCGCTCCCATACTGCTTAAGGGGAGCACCAGGACTGTCGCGTTATAGTGAGGGTGGGGTGCCTCTTTTGGCGGGGACCGGGATATCCCCCACCGGTCCACAGGGGGGGGGGAAGCAGTACCTGCTCGTGTAAGGGTTTCAGTGTCGGGCGGGAAGGCGGCCGTCCTTCCCCCTCCCTCGCCTCTCTCAGTAGGCCCAAACCGGTTATTGCGGTTCCCGGACAGATCGGGTTCCGAGTAAGGTGTCTCCGGGTCCATAGGAGCTTCGTTAGTCCAGTGGGCTGTGTTGAGGGTGAGTCGTGTCACTTTACCCCGTTTTACCGGCATAATTGAGTCTTTGCTGCAGGAGCTCATGTTGAGTGCGTCTTGTCGCTTCGCTAGCTCGGCTCCGCCCCCCTAGAGAGAACATTTTTAATTGAGGGTTGAGTGACTTGTTCAGTAAAAAAAAAAGTCCACTTGCCTATCTACAGCTAATGCTATTTACATAAACTGTGAGTGTGAGACAGATAGCCTGGATTATTGATCATAATGGTTACGTTACTGCTGTGTCTTGTCAGACAGAGTGACACTTACACCAACTTTGGTTCACTGATGTTGAGTGTGGTCATTTTCTTTAACTGTTTATAGCGATATTTTTTGGGGAGTTAAGTGTGTACAATTGAGTGTGTGCTTTACGAAAATCTGAGCACTGTCAAGTGTGCAGTGTAGTGTTTCTTAAAGTGAAACAGAATAATATTACAGTAGTAAATCCACCAAGCAGTAACCAATTTTTCAGCACAAACATCTATTTTTGCACAAAGTGACTAAGACTAATGGGGTCAGGTCCTTGCTCTCCCTCTTCTCTGGTTCTACCTTCCCTCCCTGCCCTGTGCAATTCTATGGTAAGCTGGGAAGAAGTGACTTGTATTCACTTCCTCCCAGAACTGTTGCTTCACATATATCAAGGGGCCCAGTGACACTGTCAAGAGCTTGCGGCACCTGACCAGGCCCCTGATCAAAGATGGCCCATCAGCTGGCCCATGCTCTTAGGGCCCCTTGATGCCACCCTGAGCTTGACATAGTTCCACCACTGGGCAACAAACCACTAGCATTTTCTTCAGCTAGTGTGCCCTCTTCTTCTGCTGCTTTTAAAATTAAATTATGCTTCCTGCTGTGCAATAAAATGCTTTCCATTCTAGGGGTTTCACCCTGCCTGCTTGAGTCTTGCAGTGCATGCTACCTCCACATATACAGCTGGAAGAAGCTGATGACAGGGACTGTCTTGTTCCACACTCAAGGACAATCACTGACGCTACACGCTACAGACTGTATGTGTGGGAAATCTTTGTGTGTGTGTGTGTATATATATATATATATATATATATATATATTTATATCCTCTTTTTACAAATTAAATCACTGCTGCTGCTATGGCACTGTTTAAAATAAAAATAAAAAACTGAAGGAGAGTCAGTGACACTGCAGACAGGATGTGTGACAACGTTTTGATCTGAGGATGGAAGGAGGGTTGTCAATTGCCCACTGACTTTTTTCCTTTCATGTTTGTAAACATTCCTGTGCTTCTACTCAAAATGACTCTTGCTGCAACTGCTCCCCATTATTTATTAATACAAGATTGCAAAAGGAAAAACCACCAGTCAACAATATAAAACTTAGCTCCCTCACTTTTGTTTTCACAATTTCACAATTTCAGAAATAATTATTCGTCCGAACTCAACAATCGTGCCGTGCACGAGGCTAATAGAGTACTAAAGCAATTAATTAATTAAATTGTATATTTCATTAATTTCATAACTAATAGTACTCACCTCCTTTCCAGTGATGTTGCCTTCTGTATGACAGCATCTTGTATGAATTGTTAAAGGCTGTGGAGCTCACTGAATTAATATAGGTGCAATACCCTAGAGGCAAGTGCTTCCTCTCACTCTACCAAGTATATATATAAAAAGATAAAGCTTTCTAGACCTGCCTACAGAAGTATGGAAACAATTTAGATGTTTCCAGTTGGGGTACAATTATTTTATGCACTAAATAGTAGTTTTTTTTTAGTAAATTGATGACATTCTTTTCATTCACATATATTCAAGACAAGTTCTAAAATAACATTGATGTGTCCACAAAATCTAGCATCTGTATCTGAATTTTATATCATGCATCAACATTCTAATCCCTTCATTATTAGAAAAAAAAAAACCACAACAATTAAGGAATAGTGATTTACAAACAGCTCTCGTGATAGGATACATTTCTTCTCTCACCTATACAAACTATATAAAAACAGGTGTTGCTCAACTTGTATAACAGTAGTGGAGCGATAACAATAAAATCACATGCAGGGGATTCTCTTACACCTAATAAATGGAGAAAAGCAGAAAACGTGGTAATATGATACAACATGTAAATTAAAAGAATAAAAACACATATAGTGCAGATGGTACTGAGTAAAATGGGCACATGCAGGGTAATGTGATAAATAAACTTGTATTAGTTAGAGACCTAAATATGCGACTCAATGTTCTTGCAGATGTGCTCTTAAAGGCAGCATCCCACCTGGCTTGGAAGAGGATACACTCTTGAGAAATACAAACTGTCAATAACAGTGTAATACTTCAAAGCGACATATGCAAACAGGGTGATATGGAAACGCCCCACAAATCCCTGGGTCTAGGGTAGGAAACCCTAGTATCAACATTTGGAGTGACACTGCCCCAAATGATGGTATGGGTTCTGGATAGAAAACTAGGACTACCAGTAGTGCTTAAAAATTGTATGTATATATTTATTGGATAGCTAGTTAAAAGCAAATCAATAAAGTGTAAAACACATAAAATAAACAAAAATAAATATGCACAAAAATAATAATAATTGCGCTTATCAAAGTTCTGATGGTGTATTCCAGTCAAAATGTGAACTTCCAGCCAACTGATGAACTCCCACTAATCGTGAGCATGAGATAAGGGGCCCAACACTTCACAGTCTGAGTCAAACAATATATTGTGAGACATTATGTACAGATAGTGTTTATCCCCACCCCCCCATTTAATACAGGATTTGAAACTAGTTCATGTAATATAAAAAATAGAATGGGGTAAAAGTTCTTAACTGTATTTAACTAATTCAAACTCTTTTCCTGTCTTTTAAAAGTTTTCCTATATTTTATCAATGTTTGGCTAATTAAAAATTGTCAGCAGTGGACTGTATTTCTTAAATAAAATTAGCATGAGCTGTGATCTTAGATATCTCCTTCTAGGAGCTTAAATTCTCATATCACGAAAATAATCTATGATAAGAAGTATACTTTGTAGGAAATAAATAAGATAGCTTCAAGTTATATTCCCTCATCATTTCTCTTCTCTCTTCTCGGATTATAAATGTCCCACATGTTTTCTTTCTCTTTTCTGCAATTAATTGTAACTTGGTAACCAAGGATATAAAAAGTCTGTAAAGTTTAATCTATCACATCTTATCAATGTTTTTTTTTTAATTCTTTATTTTTGATATGCAGGTAGGTACAACAGTGCCTGTATCGCCACAACGGCATCAGCAGGCTCGATTTTCATGGTCATATTATAACATTGTTGTGGCATGTTGGGTTTGCATATAATTTTTAAATAACAAGAGGTAACGATTTTAGAGATACACATTTGGGTATTAATTGTCCGTCGTAGGTACTATATTGCTAAACAAGGCTTAAAGGTTGGACTTAGAATACGCTGGGACAGTAAGTGTCCCTGATTGTTAGGCAGCTGAATATCAGGAGTGGTGGTGTTCTATCAAATTTCCCTACCCGTGAAAATCCCCTACCCTCATCACTTCCGGTGAGGGGAATCAGCTAGATCCTGTGCTGCACATGCGTGCTAGCCAGGGCTCGAGTCCTGCAGGAACGCATGGGAACGGCGTTCCTGCACTTTTTCCAAAGCAGGAACGCCGTTCCCGCTAGTGATCCTGCAGGACCTGCCCAGGGGGCGCAATGTCGCTGTGCTCATTTCTCCCCGTACCCAGCACAATGCACTGTCTGCTGTTGGTGGTGGTATGATGGCTGTCAAGATGCAGGAGATGTGCCTGCTCACACTACTCTCCCCCGCGGTAGTTTACTGAGGAGTGAAGACTGCAGTGGGCGGGGCGTTTTACTTCACTTCCTGTCAGGCCCTGCTAGAGGATTACCGAGCAGGGAGGAGGAAGAACATCTCTCTTCAGCTACTTACACCACCAACGGTAAGCAGCAATGTTTTATTTATTTTTTCATGCAATAATAATGTACCTAGCATAGAGCTCCACAGAGCTAAATCTTGTAGTTCATGTGGAGCTCTGTGTTTTATTGGTCCAACAGTGCCACCTCACTTCTATTACTCTTATGCTTTCTCTCACCCTAATCACTAGCAGCCATCCAATCTCACCATCACTAGCAGCCACCCATCCCTTATCACTAGCAGCCATCCTCCTCTCCCACATCACTAGCAGCCATCCCTCACTCACCCCTATCACTAGCAGCCATCCCTTTCTCCCCATCACTAGCAGCCATCCCTCACTCACCCCTATCACTAGCAGCCATCCCTCACTCACCCCTATCACTAGCAGCCATCCCTTTCTTCCCATCACTAGCAGCCATCCCCTTCTCCCATCACTAGCAGCCACCCCTCTCTCACCCCTATCACTAGCAGCCATCTCCTTCTCTACATGACTAGCAGCCATCCCCTTTCCCTCATCACTAGCAGCCACCCCCTTTTCCCCATCACTAACAGCCATCCTCCTCTCCCCTATCATTAGCAGCCACCCCTTCTGCCCACCAGCAGCAATCCTCCTTCTTCCCATCACTAGCAGCCATCCCTCACTCACCCCTATCACTAGCAGCCATCCCCTTTCCCTCATCACTAGCAGCCACCCCCTTTCCCCCATCACTAACAGCCATCCTCCTCTCCCCTATCATTAGCAGCCACCCCTTCTCCCCATCACTAGCAGCCATCCCTCACTCACCCCTATCACTAGCAGCCATCACCTTCCCCCCATCACTAGCAGCTATCCCCTTATTCCCAATCACTAGCAGCCATCCCCTTTCCCCCATCACTAGCAGCCATCCCCTCTCCCCCATCACTAGCAGCCATCCCCTCTCCCCAATCACTAGCAGCCATCCCCTTTCGCCCATCACTAGCAGCCATCCTCCTCTCCCCTATCATTAGCAGCCATCCGCCTCTCCCTCATCACTAGCAGCAATACCTCACTCACCCCTATCACTAGCAGCCATCCCCTTCTCCCCCATCACTAGCAGCAATACCTCACTCACCCCTATTACTAGCAGCCATCCGCTTCTCCCCCATAACTAGCAGCCACACATTCTCCCCATCACTAGCCACCATTACTCTCACCCCTATATCTAACAGCAATCCTCCTCTCTCTGTTACTTGTAGCTGTCATCATCTCTCCCTCCCATCACTTGCAGCCATCCCCCTCTCTCCCTCCCATCACTAGCAGCCATCCCTCTCCTCCTCTCATCACTAGCAGTATATGTCTGTTTATGTATGTCTCTGTATGCCTTTCATCTGTTTGTCTCTTTATGACTGTGTGTAAATCTCTGTATGACTGCGTCTGTATGTCTCTGTATAACTGTGTCTGTATGCCTTGTTCTGTATGTCACTGTATGACTGTGCCTTCATGTCTCTGTATGACTGTCTGTGTGTCTCTGTATGACTGTCTGCGTGTCTCTGTATGACCGTCTGTGTGTCTCTGTATGACCGGTTGCCTGTATGTCTGTGTATGACTGTCTGTGTGTCTGTGCATGACTGGTTGCTTGTATGACTGTGTTTGTTTGTGTTCCTTTTATGACTACGTGCCTGTATGGTTGTGCCTTTGTGCATGTATGTATTTGTACCTGTATATCTATGTCTGTATGGTTTGGGAGGAAAAAGCCAGGCAAAGAGGCTCGTGGTGGGAGAAACAGACACAGAAATGGGCTAAGGGGAGAAAGAGACACAGAAAGTGGCGGGGGGGGGGGGGGGGGAAGAAAGAGACACACAAAGGGGCTGGGGGGAAGAAAGAGACACAAAAGGGCTGTGAGGAGAAAAGAGACACACAAAATGGGCTTATGAGGAAGTAAGAGAAACACAAAGGTAGGAAGAAAGAGATATACAAAGGGCCTGGAGAGGGAACACAGAGTTTGCTGGGCCCCCGTGTGCAGCGTCTGGCTCTCTCCACCATACCACCGGACCACCAGGCGATCTTCCCCCTCCCTGGCAAGGTAAGAATATAAACACAAATTTAAAAAAAAAAATGCTTCCCCCCCTATCATCCAGCACACACACACACACTTCATCCAGCACACACACACATCATTCAGCACACACACACTGCATTCATTACACACAATCTGTACTTACTACAAACACACTACATTCATTTTACACACTCTGCACTCATTACAAACACAGTACATTCAATATACACACTCTGCACTCACTACACACTCTGCACTCACTACAAACACACTACATTCACTATACACACTCTGCACTCACTACATTCACAATACACACTCTGCATTCATTATGCACACTCTGCACTCACTACAAACACACTACATTCACTACACACACTGCGTTCATTGTACACACTCTGCACTCACTACATTCACAATGCAAACTCTGCATTCATTATGCACACACTGCACTGACTACAAACACACTACATTCATTATACACACTCTGCACTCACTACAAACACACTACATTCACTACAAACACACTACATTCATTATACAAACTCTGCATTCACTACAAAAACACTACATTCATTATACACACTGCACTCATTACAAACACAGTAAATTCAATATACACACTCTGCACTCATTACAAACACAGTAAATTCAATATACACACTCTGCACTCACTACACACTCTGCACTCACTACAAACACACTACTTTCACTATACACACTGCACTCACTACATTCACAATACACACTCTGCATTCATTATGCACACTCTGCACTCACTACAAACACACTACATTCACTACACACACTGCGTTCATTGTACACACTCTGCACTCACTACATTCACAATGCAAACTCTGCATTCATTATGCACACACTTCACTCACTACAAACACACTACATTCATTATACACACTCTGCACTCACTACAAACACACTACATTCACTACAAACACACTACATTCATTATACAAACTCTGCATTCACTACAAAAACACTACATTCATTATACACACTGCACTCACTACAAACACAGTACATTTATTATACACACGGCACTCACTACAAACACACTGCATTCATTATACACACTTTGCACTCACTACAAACACACTACATTTATTATTCATACTCTGCATTTACTACAAACACACTACATTCATTATACACACACTGCACTATATGGATAGGAGATGGGGGGGGGGGGGGGGGGAATCTTGGGTGAGTTCCCACACTTTTTCCCCCAGGACTTGACCCCTGGTGCTAGCACTCCTGCTACTCCTCCACAGCAAGGTCCTGGAAGGTAAGTACAACTAGATTTAAACTTTCATAATAGTTAGTGCATTCGCTAAGCTCAGGACATGGGACATTTAGGGTTAATGTTAGGGTTCAAATTAGGGCTAGGATTAGGGACTTGTTCATATTTAGTGTTATTTCGCATTAGGGGAATATCACTAAATTGTGCTTTTTCACACTTTATTTATAACCCTTACCCCAAGTTTCAGTTTTTTACGAGCAGGCGGGAGAAATCTCCGTCGGTGGTGGCGGCGCCGTCTTGTGATTACCTTCGGGTGGGGGACAGCGCGACTGTGGCTGCTACATGTGGGTCTCTCTCTGGGTAGGTTCACTGACATGTTGCCCTGCCTCTCTCTGTGTGCCAGTTTCGCCCAAAAGGCGTTGAAGATGGTGTCCAGCTGCGTCAGGATGTCAGTCCCCTCTCTGCCGCCATTGTGGTTGCACGTGGCGTCCGCCATTGTGTGGGCCTGGGTGACTAGGAGTTGCTTGTGTGGCTCCGTTTTCAAGCTGTCTGGCGAGGTTGGACCGGAATCACCCCCACTAGTCCTGAGGTGGGGGAGCGGGCGATCAGTTGCTCAGAATCCCCGGCTTGGAGGCGAGGAGAGCGACCGCCTCCCCCAGCCCCGTCCACTGCAGGCCGCTGTGGGCCCCTTCAGGTTTGTGCTTGTGGGATACGCTTGTGTCTGGTATCAGGCGATTCGCCAGGGTGCCCCCAACTTGGGTAGCATACCCCAGCATCTTTTTTGGCATCAAATCAGCGGGTATTTCCCTAAAATTCGCTTTGGCGCTGGGAGCTCCTCTGCCAAGCGACCGTTCAGTTTGCAGGTCAGGCCCCGCCCCATCAATGGTTTTTTTTTGTTTGTTTTTTTACCAAAAGATGAGAGCAAATACTAAAATTAGAGTATTTTGATTATCTTCAAAAAATTAATAAAACAAATCTATATTTTAAGGAACCCATACAAATATTGGATGTCTTTTGTATTGCATTGAACATCCCATGTGGGGAGTATCATTTATTTGATTTTACCATAAAATTTTCCACTTTTAAATGTGAAATATTTATAGTATGTAATTCTTTATAAACCACTCAAGCAAATATATAGATTAAACGCTATAAAGCTAGCCCACAACTGCTGCTGAAATATAAATCTGGAGCAAAATCCAAGGAAGTTCCTGTGATTTAATAGTCAGGGTTGCTCAATTTGATCTGTCATGCCTGTGGGGTCTACATAAGTGCCTGTCTAAGTATGCATAGTAAGATGCATGTTTCCATGTGTGCTAGAATGTTTATATATGTGTATGTGCCTACGTATGAGTGGATCTGTGTGCTAAACTGTGTTTGTATCTGTGTGCCAGGGTCTATGAATGTGTTTGAATATGTAGTTGTGTTGCTGGTCAGGTTGATGTATGCAGCATGTTATGAACAGATAATTCTGTATTCCTGTGTCTCTAGTTATATATTTGTACGTGTTAAGTGGGGTAATAGCTTCTTGATCCAAGGAGATATCTGACTGCCATTTTGGGGTCAAGAAGGAGTTTTTTCCTAGTTTGTTGCAAAATTGGAAGCACTTCAGACTGGGATTGTTGCCTTCTTTTGGATAGACAAGAAAAAGAAAAACATATGTGAGGAAGGCTGAACTTCATGGTGGCAAGTATCTCGTCATGTAACTATGACACTATGAAACTAGTTAAATATAATTAGTTAATCGTGTATGTATTTGTGTGGAAGATGTGTGGACCTGCAAAATTGTTTTACCCAAGGTAACACAGGTCTGCCTGTAAATTATTTTTATTATTATTATTATATTTATATAGCGCCAACAAATTCTGTAGCGCTTTACATTTGGTGGACTAACAAACATGCAATTGTAACCAGATGAGTTTGATGCACAGAAACAGAGGGGTTAAGGGCCCTGCTCAATGAGCTTACATGCTAGAGGTAGTTGGGTAAAGTGACACAAAAGGTAAAGGAAGTATTAGGGAAGTAGATTGGTAGAAGAGTTTTCAATGAAGACTTAGTGTGAGATTTTGTTACGCCATTAACAGTTTAATTGATATGTTTTTGTGAAAAAGTGAGTTTTTAATGATTTTTTTGAAGGAGTGGAGACTGGGTGAGCCTCTAACGGAAAAGGGTAGGGAGTTTCACAGGAACGGTGCAGCCATAGGGAAGTCAATCGGGCTTTCGCCAGAATCACTCCACTACAACTGCCCTCTTAAAAGTTTGCAATGACATCCAAACTGGCATGGAACAAGGAGACCTAACTGGAGCTATTTTCCTTGATTTTGCAAAGGCCTTTGACACAGTAGACCACGACATTCTACTGCACAAACTCAAAAACTCAGGTATTGGTGATCATTCGCTAAACTGGTTTCGATCGTATGTATCGGAACGCTCACAATATGTGTCCATTTCTGACAGCGACTCCCTCCCTCTCCCAGTCACGTGTGGTGTTCCCCAAGGTTCCATTCTCGGCCCCCTACTATTTTCATTATTTATAAATGATCTGCCAAATGTCTGCAAATCCTCAAACATACACATGTACGCAGATGACACGGTAATCTATGCAAACAATTCCGATCTACCGCAGCTTGAGGCTGTGCTCCAAGACCAGTTTACAGAGGTAGAAAAGTGGATTGCAAAAAACAAACTCTTCCTAAACACTGACAAAACTGTCACAATGGTCTTTGGAACAGTACCTAAATTACACAAATTACACAATTCCCACCTATCCATCAAAACAATTTCAAATGGCACACTGACCGCAGTCCACTCTTTCAAATACTTGGGTATGATGTTAGACCCAAATCTATCTTTTGGCCTGCACATAGAAAAGCTTGCATCTAAACTTTATCCAAAACTAGGTGCCCTGTACAGAAACAAATCCTGCCTAAGCCCTTCAGTAAAGGAAAAGATTGTACAGCAAATGCTGATGCCAATCGTTGATTATGGGGATGTAGTATATGCATCTGCATCGCAATCCCACATTAATAAACTCAACACATTGTATAACTCGTTCTGACGATTTGTGCTACAATGTAATTACAGGACCCACCATTGTGACAAGCTAAAATAACTAAACTGGCTGTCGCTGGAATCCAGACGCACCCTTCATCTTTCCAGCCTTGTGTTTAAGAGCTTTTCTGGGAAACTCCCACCCTACCGGAACGCAATGCTTTCCCCGGCTGTTCCCACTTCCTATAACCTCCGATCCAGTACCAACACTTTACTTAGTCTACCTCAATATAAAAAGAAAGCAGCCCGATCCTCCTTCTCCTACAGAGCACCGCATTTGTGGAACGTCCTCCCGCACAAATAAAATCTTCCCTAAGCTTAAAGTCCTTTAAGAGATCCCTCTCTACATACTTGAAAACAGAATGTACCTGTCATTGTTGATTATATATTTCCTACCTGTTCTATGTTAAATTTTGTATATATTGTATATTAATATTGTATTTGTATTTTATTGTACACTAACTGTAACAATGCAATGATTTGTGGACCCAGGACATACTTGAAAACGAGAGAAATCTCAATGTATCTTTCCTGGTAAAATATTTTATAAATAAAATAAATGAATGTGAGCATCAGAGGTGGGAATATGAACAGAGGATAGATGTAGGTCTAAATAGTTTCTACTTCATGTGCTTTAGCTAGCACTCACTTCTTTGCATCACAAGAAGTAGCTTCAGCCAAATACCAAAATGAAAACACAAATTAAAAGAAAATAAATTGCTACTGCTGATACCCTGGCTTTGAATTGTTACAATACAAAATCAACATACACCTCCATTGTGTTAGCTGAGAAAAATGATAGTGATAAAAAGTAACAATTGTATGAATGAGTATATAAAATGTACTGATTGCTTAATTTTTTGCAATCAATCAATCAATCAATTTTCTAGACTGCTTCTTGATTACTAGGTAAATGTGAGTTATACATGTTCTGCTTAACTTAGAGGGAGTTATTTAATGAACATATAATAACTAGACCTGGAGTGAATTTGTTAGTTACATTTTTATAGATTAAAAAAAGAATGAGAACTTTATGCTCCGGAGAATCTATAATAACTAAGCCGTTGGATGTGTATGCTTTATCTCGACTATCTGTGCCTCTGCCGTGTTGGATGATATATTTTATGCTGTTACACTAAGTACAAGTACATTTACAATATCTCACAAAAGTGAGTACACCCCTCACATTTTTGTAAATATTTTATTATATCTTTTCATGTGATAACACTGAAGAAATGACACTCGACTACAATGTAAAGTGTACAGCCTGTATAACAGTGTAAATTGCTGTCCCTTCAAAATAACTCAACACACAGCCATTAATGTCTAAACCGTTGGCAACAAAAGTGGGTACACCCCTCAGTGGAAATGTCAAAATTGTGCCCAAAGTGTCAATATTTTGTGTGGCCACCATTATTTTCCAGCACTGCCTTAACCCTCATGGGCATGGAGTTCACCAGAGCTTCAAAGGTTGCCATTGAAGTCCTCTTCCACTCCTCCATAATGACATCACGGAGCTGGTAGATGTTAGAAACCTTGCGCTCCCCCACCTTCTGATTGAGGATGCCCCACAGATGCTCAATAGGGTTTAGGTCTGGAGACATGCTTGGCCAGCTTCTTTAGCAAGGCAATGGTCATCTTGGAGGTGTGCTTGGGGTCATTATCATGTTGGAATACTGCCCCACGGCCCAGTCTCCAAAGGGAGGGGATTATGCTCTGCTTCAATATGTCACAGTACATGTTGGCATTCATTATTATTATTATTATTTTATTATTTATATAGCACCATCAGATTCCGTAGCACTGTACAATGGTTCCCTTAATGAACTGTAGCTCCCCAGTGCCGGCAGCACTCATGCAGGACCAGACCATGACACTTCCACCACCATGCTTGACTGTAGGCAAGACACACTTGTCTTTGTACTCCTCATCTGTTTGCCACCACACATGCTAGACAATATCTGAACCAAATAAGTTTATCTTGGTCTCATCAGACCACAGGACATGGTGCCAGTAATCCATGTCATTAGTCTGCTTGTCTTCAGCAAACTGTTTGCAGGATTTCTTGTGCATCATCTTACAAGAGGCTTCCTTCTGAGACGACAGCCATGCAGACCAATTTGATGCAGTGTGCGGCGTATGGTATGAGCACTGACAGGCTGACCCTCCACCCCTTCAACTTCTGCAGCAATGCTGGCAGTACTCATGCATCTGTTTCCCAAAGAGAACTTCTGGATATGATGCTGAGCACGTTCACTCAACTTCTTTGGTCAACCATGGCGAGGCCTGTTCTTAGTGGAACCTGTTCTTATGGTCTTATGGTCTTGCCCACCCTGCTGAAGCTCAGTTTCAGGGTCTTGGCAATCTTCTTTTAGCCTAGGCCATCTTTATGTAGAGCAACAATTCTTTTTTTCAGAGAGTTCTTTGTCATGAGGTGCCATGTTGAACTTCCAGTGACCAGTATGAGAGAGTGTGAGAGCGATGACACCAAATTTAACACACCTGCTTCCCATTCACACCTAAGACCTTGTAACACTAACAAGTCACATGACACCGGGGATGGAAAATGACTACTTGGGCCCAATTTGGACATTTCCACTAAGGGGTGTACTCACTTTTGTTGCCAACAGTTTAGACATTAATGGCTGTGTGTTGAGTTATTTTGGGGGGACAGCAAATTTACACTGTTATACAGGCTGTAAACGTACTACTTTACATTGTAGCAGAGTGTCATTTCTTCAGTGTTTTCACATGAAAAGATATAATAAAATATTTACAAAAATGTGAGGGGTGTACTCATTTTTGTGAGATACTGTCTTTGTACATTATGTGATTTGACATATATAGCTAAGTATAGTATAGGACTAGTGGAAGGAAGAATATAATGCATTTGTTTACGTGCTTATGTAGATAGTATTTTACAAGGATGAAAATACTGAGTTTTCTTACATTTTGACATATACACAGGGGAAGAACACAATTGTAGGCATTTGTCAAAGTGTAAATAAATGAGTTATATACAAAATAATTATTAATTTGACTGAAGAATGGCAACACCAGCACCACCCTTAGACATTTTAAAAGTCTAGATTATGTGGTTATTTAAAAACATCAGTTGGAACACCCATCATGTAAAACAATACATTACTGCACTTTGAAAACTTTTCTCAACAATTCCTCTTTATGAATTACCTGCTATGTGTTCACCTATCTTTATTTATTCCTATGCTGCCTGTTGCAAACAACATTTTAATTTAATTAGTCATATCTCATTTGTTCTTATGCAAGGATACAGTACTACAAGATATTGGAACTACAATTTTCTCCCTACTGTATAAGTATTATTGCAGCACATCTTTTTTTCCTCCAAAGAAAATGCCAAGTGTTGCTTTAAATTAAAAAAATAATGTAATCTTGAGATATTGTACATAAAATATATTTGGTGTCTTTGCCCTTCTCAACTTCAGATGATGACTGCAACAGAATGTTTACCATATTCCATCAATCTTGTAAATGTCACTTTTGATTATACACTCTTCCGGTACTATGTTATGAAAAATGTCACCTCTTTTTGTATACTGTTTTGAATGGTTAATGTCTTTTGCAGCTAAGCAGATTGCAATTTCTCACAATTTGACATCACCCTGGGTTTTTCACTTAAATTCTGAGGTCAAATGTTTCCATCTGCTTTTATGCAGAAGTATATACATAATCAAAACATAAGACAAGCTTCTAAAGCAGGGTCGCCCAAAAAGATAGATCCCCAGATGTTGTAGAATTGCAACTGCCATGATGCTTTGTAGCCTTTAGAATGCTCTAGAATGACAAAGCACCTAAAGCTACAGGGAGGGGTGACAAAGTGCATAAAAGTCACCAATGCTCTGAAGAGTTCCAAATTTCCACTGGCATTAAAAGCAGCACAAAAACTGTGCGGCAGGGGATTCATTGAATGGATTTTCAAAGCCAAACAGCTGTATGCAAGCTTCTCATCGCATTGGCTCCAGCCTCCAGTGGTGTATTGCATGCCGCCACTGGACTCTGGAGCAATGGAAATGTGTCCTTGCTTCTCTGTTGGGCTGTCTGATGGGTGAATCTGGTTTGGTGGATGCCAGGAAATCGTTACCTGCCTGACTGCATTCTGTGAACTGTAAAGTTTGGTGGAGGAGAGATAATGGCATGGGACTGTTTTCAGGTATTGTCCTAGGACCCTTACTTCCACTTCAGCATCCCAACACATTTTGGACAATGCTATGCTTTCAACATTGTGTGAACAGATTGAGGAAGGCCCTTTCTATCCCAGCATGTGTCCCAGTGTACAAAGCAAGGTCAATAAAGACATGGTTGGATGAGTATGGTGTGGAAGAACTTGACTGACCCGCACAGATACCTGATCTAATCCCAATCAAACCCCTTTGCCCTTTAAGAAACTCTGTATTCTTTAACAATTTTCAGCATATAGTTCTTTGTGTAGCTAGCAATCAAGAAAAACACAGATTCTGAAACTAACACAGAAGTAATTCCTGCACTCAAACTCCCACTACTCTTGGATGGCAACAATGGTTACAATAGTCATCAAGCCTGTGTTAGGTTTAGTAATATTAAATTATACCAAGATCGCAGTACAGATACGGGTCAGACAAAAGCATTGTCAGGAATACATAAGGTCAGGTAAGATGGCACAGGTTGAATGGTGAAACAGGCAAGGTTAAAATGACAGAAATCAGAAGCACAGCATGAAAGGAAGTTAACACCACTAAGAGCACAGTATAACTGAGCAAAGGAGGATTGCTGTTAAATAGGGTAGAAGAGAAACACCTCCCCACATCACTCCCACCTTTCTGTCACGTTCACAGTAAATGATGTGGAACACAACTGCAGATTTCTTAGGACTTTGATATTTTATTAAGACACTTAGATGGAACTGAGACTTCAGTTTCAGAATTACAGGTACTGTTTCTTTAAATAATAAACTGTTTGCTTCAGTTAGCAATGACAAGGTTCAGAATTCATTAGAGTCCGTTATTCTTGTTAACAGTTCAAATTATAAGAGATTGTATACATTGAAATTATCAGTAGCAAGACAGGTGCAGCAGAACTTAAATAGTACTTGTCTTGAGGGATGCTGTAGCAGGCTTGCTGGACAACTTGATAGCAGACTTTAGTAAGTTGAAAATAAAGACTATCTGTAGCAAGACAGGTACAGCTGAACTTGAATAATACTTGATTTGTGGAAAGCTGTAGCAGGCTTGCTGGACAACTTGATAGCAGACTTTAGTATGAAGAAATAAGACTATCTGTAGCAAGACAGGTACAGCTGAACTTGAATAATACTTGATTTGAGGAAAGCTGTAGCAGGCTTGCTGGACAACTTGATAGCAGACTTTAGTATGAAGAAATAAGACTATCTGTAGCAAGACAGGTACAGCTGAACTTGAATAATACTTGATTTGAGGAAAGCTGTAGCAGGCTTGCTGGACAACTTGATAGCAGACTTTAGTAAGTTGAAATAAAGCTTTAGCATTGTTGGCTCTTATCTCAGAGACTGTAAGATACTTAGCTTCCAGAAGTAGAGGGATTGTGTCCCCAGCTCTCCTCTGAGGCAGTTGCTTCAGTGTATGGTTGCAGAGAGTGCAGGCACTTGTCGGTGATGAGGAGAGATGTTGGGGACTTGAATAATCCTCCAGTCCGGTCTAGTAGCATGTGGTCGTCTCAGCGAGGTATGTGAGCCGGTGAGTTAGGTGCGGTACGCGTTTCAATAATCCAGCGTCTATCAGCTGGTGCGGTCGCATTAAATAGCAGACCGCGTCAATGGGGGTGTGGCTAAGCTCCGTCAAACCCGGAAGCATGAGGAGACATCGGGAGGCTTAAGGCCTGACACTTTCCTACACAGTGCCTGTTCGGGACGTTACCCTCTCCCTTTAAGAGGCACCATTTTGGTTCATGTGTGCATAAGGAGGCAGGTCCTCCCTGAGTCTCGGCTATATGCCATGCTTCAATGGAGGGGGCATTCTTCTATGATTCAGGGGCCTTGAATTGGAAGCGGGACCACTTTGGATAGAGAAAAATGACTGCGCCACCAGTAGGCGGCAGTGAACAGGCCGAGCCAGGAGACCAGGAAAGTGCACGGTGACGTGGCAACTCCGAGAAGAGAATGCAAGAGGTGGTGAGGGAGTGCAAGGTAAGGCAAAGGGAGTGATTTTTAGTACCCCTTCAATGGCTAATAAAGTGCAAGCTCACCTGCCCATGAAGAAAACATGCTGCTATCCCAAAAAGGGCTATTCTTATGAACCCTTATTATTATCCCTTAATTGGATACATATAGAGTGTACACATACAGAAAATACAAACACACAAAATGAAAGGAACACTCCAGGCAGCAAAACAACTTCATATAAATGAAGTTGTTATGGTGCCAGGAGGCCCCAGGGAGCATTCTTACCTGCAGGGGTTCTCAAACAGGTAAACCCCGAAGTTGCCTCCAGGGATGATCTTAGCTCCTCCCCTGGTGGCTTCCAGCTTGTGAAATTTCAAATTAGGAAAGCACGAGTGTTGCCAGGCAGGGTTGCTGCCTAAAATGTCCCTTTAAGGCCTGTGTTATCTGAGTTCTGCAATTTCTAGCAAAACTGTTTAGGCGAATGTAAGGTAGGGTCCTGAATGTTTCTGTAAGGAGAAGCATTGGATTGGCCTGAGATAAGCCTAGTGATCTCGCTCATAAAAAGTAGAGCAATGGCCATAGGTCTTAATAAAGTGCACATATTGCACAAAATAGGTAGATAATGCTATCAGCACAAATATTCACTGTTTTTCACAGTGTGTTGTTATTTCACTATTTTACGTTTTGCTACTTTAGCTTTGTAAAAGGGATCCAATAATCTAAAAGCACCATGAACCCGCAAGAATAACATTTGGCCAAGCTGAATACAAATGTCATTCATGAGGGTCATTGGTGCCTTTATATATGTTTTTAGATTTGTATTTATAAAGATAAAGTGTTTAAGAGTTTCTTAGCAAATGTATTTTTGAATAAAAAAACTAAACAAAAACACGTTGTACCTTCAGAGTATTAGGTATGTTCCCACTAACATCCTACTTTACTCCAGGTTTTAACACTACAACATTAAAAATGTCTCACTTGTTGAAGACGTATGCAAGGCACTGTGCTTTCAATTTTCCACATCGACCTTACTGATTTTGTGCCATTATAAAAAAAAAAAAAAATAAAAAAAAAAATGAACAGTTAAATAAGAAGGTGATGTCAGGTATATTCTGTGAAATACTATTTTAAACCACATAAAAAAACAGGCAATGCAGGAGAAAATGGGCATTTAAAATATATTAAAACTACTGAACCATTGTAGCAATTATGACTAGTTTTGTTATTAACATTAAGATATTTTCATATGACAGACCTACTTTAAATAAATATTCAATTCAGTTATTGAGATATTAGCATTTAAAGAGGTTTACAAATATGTATTAGTTTACTAGTGTTCACAATGACTGATTTTGTTCTTCTGTATATGCTCACAAGTAATTACTCGGAAATAAAAAAAAAAAATAAAAAAAAAATGACACAAGCATCAGTAACATAAAGAGAATAGTAATCTGGGATTGATGTGACTGTGCAAATTCTCTGTTTTTGTCAAAATTCTAATTGATAGCTAGCAAACTGAAGTGTGTTAGACACAGAGCTGAGTTACATTTTAATTGTTACCCATTAAACAGAAACAATCAAAATGACAAAGATAATGGAATATGTTTTATTTTGAAATTATGTTAGTCTAATAACCTTTTAATAGGCCTATATTTTTTCGAGTAATTTAACAGCATTAGGTTTGTGGTGACAATGAAAATAAATGAGAGAACTAATTAGAGTTTCACTGACTTTGAGAAGGAAGGTACTAACAAGTCTGTCATTTAATTTCAGAGTTTAAATATGCTTAGGTTTTAAGTAACATGCATGCTTGGTTGCATTTACTAAAGGGGGTCCATAAAAATTGTGTAATATCAAACATAAACCTCTTTTTTATAGTGCTAAGGAACGTGTGAATGTTTTTAATGTGTATGTTCATCTTCCACATTTGAATAGTTTTTACGCTGATTAATATAGAAGGGTAGATAATTTATAGACAGTTCAGTAATGCAAAACTCATATCATGATCTTATTTAATACAGGGCAAACAGAAGCATTTGCATAAACATTCTTTATGGTCCCACGACAGCTGCCTTGTACCTTTTGCTCTTTGATACCATGGACAGGCAAGCTATGTGTTCCCAGAAACGAGATATTATTCAGAAGCAATTGATCTGTAGAAATCAGGATATAAGTGTATCATGTATGTACATACGTACATACATATATAAAAAGTGAGCACTCACTTGGATTTGTCAAACGTGAAATGTGGATTAAATCTTTACAGTCATGTGAAAAAAAAGTACACCCTCTGAATTCTATGGTTTTACATATTAGGACATAATAGCTATCATCTGTTCCTTAGCAGGTCTTCAATTATACAAATGCACCTTGGATGAACAATAGTACATTACATAGTACACTGTGTCATTATTTATTTAACAAAAATAAAGCTAAGATAAAAAAACAAGCATGAAAAACTAAGTACACCCTTAGTGCCTGCATTTAAATTAAGAGGCTTAGTGGCAGACATGTGCTGCTAATCTAATACCCCTGATTAATTAATCATTAATAAATGTAAAAAAGCTGACGTTTTAGCAATTTGCTCATCTGGAGCATTCTTGTGTGTGCTAACACAATGCCAAGGAGGAATGACAATAGCAATGATCTTAGAGAAGCAATTGTTGCTGACCATCAAACTGGGAAGGGTTCTAAGTAGATGTTCGGGTTTGCTGGGTTCAGCCGAACTTCGGCAAAAAGTTTGAGTGTGGACTCGAACTTGACCCGAACTTGACCCCGAACCCTATTGAAGTCAATGGGGACCCGAACTTTTGGGCACTAAAATGGCTCTAAAAAAGTCCTGAAAAGGGCTAGAGGGCTGCAAAATTAAGTAAAATGGGGGTAAGAGCAGGACATGTGCCCTTCAAACAATTGGGGTAGCCCCCAAAATATTGGGACATATAAAAAAAAGAAAACAAAGAATAAGTGCACTTGAGTATAACAATGGCTGGGTGAGGCCGGTATAGATGTCTATTCTGCACAAGGTACAGACAAGTCTGGTGGGATCCATGCCTGGTTCATTTTAATAAACGTGAGCTTGTCCACGTTGGCTGTGGACAGGCAGCTGTGCTTGTCTGTGATAATGCCCCCTGCTGTGTTAAACACACGTTCAGACAATACACTGGCTGCAGGGCAGGCCAGCACCTCCAAGGCATAAAGGGCAAGCTCAGGCCATGTGCCCAATTTGGAGACCCAGAAGTTGAATGGGGCAAACCCATCAGTCAGTACGTGTAGGCATGTGCACACGTATTGTTCCACCATGTTGCTGAAATGCTGCCTCCTGCTAAGACATTCCATATCAGCTGGCGGTGCTGGTTGTTGTGGCGTGCTGACAAAGCTTTTCCACATTTCAGCCATGCTAACCCTGCCTTCTGAGGTGCTGGTGGTGCCCCAGATGCATTGGCAACCTCTTCCTCCTCCTCTGCCTTCGCTTGTGCTTCCACTGAGCCCCCGGTGTCAGTTGGGAATGCACTACAGCGTGCACTTGTAGTCGCGCATCTTCCGATCACGCTCCAGTGAGGGAATTAAGGACGGCACGTTGTCCTTATAATGGGGATCCAGCAGGGTGGCCACCCAGTAAACAGCACAAACTAGAATGTGGGCAACTCGGCAGTCGTTGCACAGGCACTTTGGTGACTCTAGATAACCTTGGGCTGATCGCACGTCCCCGTGATGGCAACGACACATTCGGATGTCTGCAACTTTCGATGGTGCTTTCTGCGCCTACCACGGTGACCACGGGTAATGGGGAATCAGGGTTCGATTCCGGAGAGGGAACCTGAGAAACAGCTACCGCATCCAAGGAGGGCAGCAGGTGCGCAAATTACCCACTTCTGACGTGGGGAGGTAGTGACGATAAATAACAATACAGGACTCTTTCAAGGCCCTGTAATTGGAATGAGTACACTTTAAATCCTTTAACAAGGATCTATTGGAGGGCAAGTCTGGTGCAGAGCAACTGACCCGTGCGTGCTGCAACTGAAACTCCACTATCTCCACTCAGTCTCTCCAGCATGTGCAAGGTGGAGTTCCACCTTGTGGGCAAGTCACATATGAGGTGGTGAGCGAGAAGGCCGAAGTTACGCTGCAGCGCAGACAGGTGAGCAGCAGCAGGGTGAGAACGCCAAAAGCGCGCACAGACGGCCCGCACTTTCTGCAGCAGCTCTGACATATCTGGATAGTTTTTCAGGAATTTCTGCACCACCAAATTCAGCACATGCGCCAGGCAAGGGATGTGCGTCAAACCGGCTAGACCCAGAGCTGCTACGAGATTTCGCCATTTCACACCACCAGGCCGGGCTTGAGGCTCAGTGGCAACCACCACTCATGGGT
Source organism: Pelobates fuscus (assembly GCF_036172605.1). Lineage (NCBI taxonomy): Eukaryota > Metazoa > Chordata > Amphibia > Anura > Pelobatidae > Pelobates > Pelobates fuscus. The sequence goes on from NC_086317.1 coordinate 363,490,147, forward strand.
CTGTTGTTCCATGCCCGTCCACAGCTCCTGCGCGGTGTGGGGTTTTCCCCCCAAATATATGAGTTTTAAAACAGCCTGCTGTCGTTTCCCCCTGGCGGTGCTGAAGTTGGTGGTGAAGGTGGTACGCTGACCGGATGAGGAGGTGGTAGAGGAGGAGGAGGAAGCGGAGTAGGAGGAGGAGGCAACAGGAGGCAAAGAGAAATGCCCTGCAATCCTCGGTGGTGGAAGGACATGCGCCAAACTGCTATCCGCCTTAGGCCAAAACTAACAGATGGTTTATGTCAGGCGACAATGTAAGCGCCAATAGTCAACAATTAAGTTCACTGACAGTAAGGCAGTGCCGGTGTCCTAAAGAGGAAACATTTCTAGAGGTCACACAACAGTGTGACAGGCATAATTAATACAGTTACTTCACTGTCTCAAAAAAGTGTGATTTTTTAAACTAACAATGTAAGAGTAGTATTTAAGGGTTTTATTGGACTGCAAGAAATGCACCGCAGGCCGCACATGTACTATTCAGCACCAACATTTTTTTTTAATTTTTCAAAGTGCGATGTAACCACAATATTTGACGGTTCAATTTGACTCTCAGATATGAAGTGCACGCCCCAAATTTACTTTTTAGCACCAACAAAAATTTGAATTAGTCAAACTGCTATGTCACAGCAGTATTTGACGGTTCTATTTGACTCTCAGATATGAAGTGCACCGCAGGCAGCAAATGTACTATTTAGCAACAAAAAAAATATAATTTTTCAAAGTGCGATGTAACCACAGTATTTGACGGTTCTATTTGACTCTCAGACATAAAGTGCACCGCAGGCAGCAAATGTACTATTTAGAACCCAAAAAATTCAGATTTTTCAAACTGCGATGTAACCACAGAATTTGACGGTTCTATTTGACTCTCGGATATGAAGTGCATGCCACAAATGTACTTTTTAGCACCAAAAGAATTTGAATTTGTCAAACTGCAATGTCACAGCAGTATTTACAAATGCCTAGATGTTGCCCACTGAGCTACCAAAACAGTATTAAAGTAATGTGCCTGGCACACATGCAGTTGCAAGTGCCCACCTAACAAACAGACTGATTGCTTATTTCTCTGTGGCACTGGGCTCAGGGCAGGGTACAAAAATGTAGTATAGCACCCACAAAAATAATCGCTGTAGTTTGCAGATTCAACACCAGAATTCTTTACTAATCTGTCCCTCACAGCTGCAGCATCCTCTCCCTACACTAATAAGAGCTCATGTGACTCCAGCTTATATAGAGGCTGGGTCACATGCTGCACTGGCCAATCACAGCCATACCGTTAGTATGCATGGCTGTGATGGCTTCTAAGGGCACACGAGTCAAACGCTTGTTGATTGACTGCCCTGCAGCTTTTCTAAATGCGCCATTAAATCGCCGAACACTGAACTTGAACCTGAACTGTCACTGAAATGTCCATGTTCGGGTTCGGGGTCCAAAAATCATAATGTTCGGGATCGCTTATCTCTAGTTATAAGGCTATTTACAAACAATTTAAAGTCCATTATTCTAGTGGGAAATATATTTTAAAAGTGGAAAACATTCAAGAAAGTATCCAATCTTCCCAGGAGTGGACATCCTAGCAAACGCATCCCTTAGTCAGACCATGCAATGCTCATAGAAATTGCAAAAGATCCAAGTTAAATCTTAGACTCTACAGGTCCCAGTTAGCATGTTAAATGTTAAAGTTCACGACAGTGCATTTAGAAAAAGACTGAGCAAGTATTGTTTGCCAGGAGAAGCCTCTTCCCTCTAAAATGAACGTAGTATCAAGTTGCATCTGAAGAAACCACAAGACTTCTGGAACAATGTCCTTTGGACAGACAAGTCCGAAGTGAATATGTTTAGCCATAATGCACAGTGCCACGTTTGGTGAAAACCAAACACAGCATATCAGCACAAACACTTCATACCTACTGACAACCACAATGGTGTAGGGGTGATGATTTGTTTTACAGCCACAAGACCTTGTAACCTTGCAGTCATTGAGTGGACCATGAACTCCTCTGTAGACCAAAGTAGAGTAAAATGTGAGGCCATCTGACCAACAGCTCAAGCATGGTGAAAATTGGGTCATGCAACAGGACACTGATCCCAAGCACACCAGCAATTCTACAACAGAATGGCTGGGGGAAAATAGAATCAAGGTGTTACATTGGCCCGGTTAAAATCCAGACCTCAACCTGATTGAAATTTTGTGGCAGGACCTTAAAAGAGCTGTGGCAGCATTGTAAAGAAGAGCAGGTCAAAATTCCTCCACAATTTATGACTGAGAAAGTCATAAAGAAAACAATTACTTCAAGTTATTGCTGCTAAATATGATTCTGCAAGCTATTGAATAATAAGGAATACTTATTATTGAATAATAAGGAACCACATTTATCTTTGTTGAGCTCATTTGCATAAACCTACCCAGAATCCCTTGCAGTAGTGAGAGCACTGTTAAAGTGGCAGGCTTACGCAATATATGATCATATAATGTAACCAAACCCCCATTATTTTTTGCCTAAGATTGTAAGATTTTAAAATCATTGTTTAGTGAATAAGCGAGTGCACTGGATTGTGTATTTTGTTTGTTATATATATATATATATATATATATGTTGTTGTTTAGTTGTTCCATCGTGTCCGACTCTCCGTGACAATATGGACCATAGCATGCCAGGTACACCTGTCAGTCACTACCCCTTTGAGCTCCAACAATTTCATGTTTGTGGCTTCAGTGACCTCATCTATCCATCTCTGCCTCTGTCGTCCCCTTCTTTGTGTGCCTTCAATCTTTCCCAGCATCAGAGTCTTCTCTAGAGAATCCTGCCTTCTCATTATATGGCCAAAATATTTGATCTTCAGCCTCAAGATCATAGATCCCAGTGAACAGTTTGTCTTGATTTCCTGTGGTACGGACTTATTGGATCTTCTTGCAATCCAAAGGATTCTAAGCAGTTTTCGCCAACACCACAGTTCAAATGCATCAATTCTACGACGCTCAGCCTTCTTTAACCCCTTAAGGAAACATGACATGTGTGACATGTCATGATTCCTTTTTATTCCAGAAGTTTGGTCCTTAAGGGGTTATAGTCCAGCTCTCACATCCGTATGTTACTACTGGGAATAACATAGTTCTGACTATGTGGAGCTTTTGTTGATAGCGTAATATCTTTAGTTTTTACCAGCTTGTCCAAGCTTGCCATAGCTTTCTACCTCAGAAGCAAACGTCTTTTAATTCCATGACTACAGTCAGCATCTGAAGAGATCTTGGATCCCAGGAAAATAAATCTGTCACTGCCTCCACTTCTTCCTTTAAAAACTGGCTTGGACTTGTCACTGTTAAATCTTCTTAATTTCTTCTTGTCTTCAGTTGATTGATATATATATATATATATATATATATATATATATATATATATATATATACGTCTTTTGTATATATAGTCTTGGGCCAAATGCTCGCCACAATAATATATGTCTATATTATTGAAAAGTACTAATACACAATCTGACTTACAGTTTCTTCAGGTTTATTCTTAGTTACTGATACATAATAAAACAACAAATGATGTTACAGGATAATGGACATTCAACAGCAGATGGTAATTGCTGGACTTCTTTACATCCTTACATCTTTACATCGAGAGAGAGCCAGAGAGAGCCAAGAGCCAAGAGAGAGACCAGAGCCAAGAGCCAAGAGAGAGAGACCTCGTGTCCCTCTGTTCTCTTGCCATATAAGGACAAGACCCCCAAATCCACATTCCAGAGCTCTCGGACAAAGAAACCCTTGTGACTTATTGATACCATCTGTTACTTATGTCAATCCACACATCCATATATATAATCAATAGAAACATAGAATATGCAATATTCTACATTCCCTCTGTTTCTGGTTTGTCTTAAAACCATAACACAATGTCACTAACCTGTCCATTCAAACATCACGCGTATCACAGTCATTGAGCATAGAACAAGATGTAGTCACAGCTTTCTATTATATGAGAGTTCTTAGAAGGTCGAGTTTCTATCCCTCATACTGCTTACTTTACTTCAAACTCCCTCTGTTTCAGCTATGTATTGATATCCATATCCATGTTACATCATAACTACTTGAACATAATATATACATATATATATATAACAATAATAAATGAATAAAATAAAATATTTACAAGTGTTGATCCAATAAACAATGTAAAGCAATCAGAAAGATCTACCTGCTCTGGTACAGTCATGTCTTTGTAGATAACAAAATCAAGATTGTAACTTTCAAGATAATAACTGTGTATCACTATCATATTCCTACAGACACATATAGCATAGCATTTTCATTCTCAATACCTGATATTACTAAAGTACTAATACATATTACTATAATATACTATAATATTACTATAATATACGTCCACTTATACTTCCATGAATCATATGTTTTCTAGTAACTTAAAATCTTTAGGTCATTTGTATTCATGAATTACATTCCTATACCATTAATACCACCTAGTGATGATTGTATCAGTACTTTACAATCATAGTATTTAATTTGTATATTCAGTAGCTTCTAACTACCTGAAATATATCAACGCTACTTATAAATCTCATAATAGTTTGCAAACCTTCAAAGGTTGTGTTGTTATCAACCATGAAGTTTTATAATAAATTCTTCAAATAATGTTCATGGTGTTGACAATACTTATTGTTCTAGAAATTCTCCACCCATAAATCTTTCTATCGTAGATTTGTTTTTGTTTACATAATTATAATTTTCACTAAATTCCACCTTGTAGTAACAAACTTTTCATTCAACAGAAACATAGTTTACGTTAAAAGAACTTGGAAAGAATAATTTAAATTAATTAGCATCACTCTCTTCATTAGCATTGTGATGACTTATTAATGTAATACATCTTAAAATAAAAGTAGGATTGTCCTAATGTTACCCAAACATTTGTTCTGACCAATCCGTATTCCTTAGTACACTTCAACTGACTAAATTAAAATAAAATAAAATAAACTTGGGGTCATACTGCCCAGAAACTCTTAATTCTAGTATGTGTCTTAATCATCAAATAACTTATTCATTCATTGGATATCACCATATCCAGAAACCTATTCTCCCTAGTCCATACCTTTATATGACTTAGGTCAATGTTAGGTCAAATATAATTGTGTATTATACTCTTATTCAATTCCTCTTGGATCTCTGAACTCTTATATCCAAGGCATTCTTAATGTATACCATTACTTAATATTAATTAATATAAATTATCCTTCCTTAGTTTTCTTCCTTATGTTACCATAGTTTGTTTTACTCCACCTCAATATAAACAAATTACTCATTATAGTTAATCTATGAAATACTATTGAACTCAATCTTTTTAGAATTAAGTATACATGATCCTTATCTACTTCTGCTACTTCTCATCCTATGTATAGGTAATAATGTAATCCTTTCATATACATTTATAAGTACTCTCTTTTGGTATTAATACTCATAACTGTTATATAACTTTTCATTGTCTGTTTTCTTTTCCGTTAATATTTAGGAATATATATCTATGTTAGTGTCAATCTTTTATTTCTTTGTAAGTCTGTTAATCTTCTGTATCGAATGAACTCTGTAGAATATTCCATCACAGTTTGCAGATCAGTTCTCAAATTCTCTTTCCAACAGTCGATGTCCAGTTGTCTGAAGGAATGCTTTCCTAATTTACTGCCACAAGGATCTGTCACCTTACCTACATTTAAACCAAAAACATGTGCAGCATCAATACAATGGCTTACAATGTTTATATCTCATTATTATTATACAGTTTAACATTGAATTATATTGACTACACAAAACATACTCATTTCTTCTCATGAGATCTACCATCTTGTGGTCAATACATTTATGCCATGTGATGTTTAGTCTTTACATTTCCTTTATATCAAGATCTTTCTGAACATTTTAATTTTCCAAACATTTTACTAATCATACCCTCCTTTTAAACTGTTTAATAATCTGGAGGTATAACCTACTCACATATCAGATGTTGCAAAAAACAAACAAACATAGTTTTCCACTATAATGTAGCAATAGCAGCGATCTTGTCTTAACGCTGGCACCATTTTGTCACATGAAACAAACTACAAAAAACATATATTGTTTCCTACATCAAATGTATTTGTAAATCTAGGTTTTATTCTATCAAAACTTTTGTCTTCTATATAGTCAAAACATATGTATGTCCAGGCTTTGCAAAATATAGTAATCCATTATCAGTCATGATATTAAAATCTAATTCTCATGAATTAAATCAAAGATTTTAAATCAACCTCAGAAGCAACAAAGAATAGATCTAATTGTTTTTTCCTTCTGTAAAATGATTGGAGTTACTGTATAATCACATAGACCTAATATAACTAACTGCTACATTAGTGTATTTCATTCTGCCATACTTGCAAACTTGATGTAAATTTTTATTTGAATTAATTAACCTAATACTTTCTTATAACACACATAAAAACAATGAAAAAACAGTTTAGACTAACAATTCATTAAAACAACAAACTAACATAGATCTCTATTCTTGTGTGCTATTCTTAATTCTGGAATCAGCCTGTGTACATCTGTTGGCACACATATCCATGCTCATTCCCTAAACTGATCATGTCTCTTGAAGTTATCTGATTCTTATAACTTTCTGTGTTACACTGCATTGCTTGTCTGTCTCCTAATTTTGATTTAGCTAAAATTGCTCTTATTTGTCTGATTATCAGTTTACAAGGAAAGGCTTTTATTGATTTATCTCCACATGTATTTTCTCTGTCAAAATTTTCAATCAACAAATTTAATTTCTCATTTGGCTTTGATTTGATATCTCGGATAAAATATCTGCAAGATCTTAAATAATGTTGTTTATTGCACCAAAAACAAATAACTTTAGGAGTTATATTCTGCCTTTGATTGTTAACTCTGCAGTTTTTAGTTGAGCAAATTGGGAGTGGCTCAGCTGTCTGTATCACTCTTTCACAAGGAGTCCTAGAAGAAGGAGGAGGGGGACGAGGGGTGTCAGGTCTGAGTATCTTTCTCTGCCTCATTCCACAAGTCATTTTAACCCCTTCATTTCTGATTTCGCTCCTTAAGTTATCTAAGAATAAAGCAACTTCTGTCAAAGTGCTTTTTTCTCTAGCAATTACAATTGCAGTTGGATCTAGATTTTGAATTTTTTCACAAATTCATTAATTAACTGATCCTCAGGAAAATTAGCAACAAGTCTATATGCATTTTCAAATTTTACAAGAAAACTAAAAATATCCTCATCCTTGTGTGGTTTTAGTTTTTCCAACATTTCAATGTCTGCAAAATCATTCCCTGTTGTTAATTGTATTAATTGTGTTAATCTGTCTCGCCCATTTCCATATATTATTTCATCATTGCCCTCACATTTTACAGGCGCGGTCAGCCTACATGCCATTTGAGTCGGCAGCCATATTTTAAATAGTCTATTCCTTTGTTCGTCATTAAGGCTGTATTTGTCCAAATTTGACTCAAATATTTCAGCATTACTAAATGCATCCACTGACGTGTCATAAACTGGAACACATTTCACAATTTGAATTAATTGTTCATGAATTTTCAAATTAAGTTTTGCAGCTCTGTCTTGAAATTTACATTTCTGCAAATCACTCTGTGAGGATACATTTTCAGTATCTATTGATTCTGGGATTAGATTTTGTGCCTGTATTTTTCTTGTATTAACACACACTTGCTTAACTTCATTTGTAAGCTGGCAAATAAGATCATTTCTTAGTTCAACTCCTCTAGTTCACAGACTGTTTCTGACAATCTCTCACAGTTACCGCATGTACTCTGTGTTACATTGTTACACTGTTCATTTAAATCTGATTTGACTTCTGTTAATATATTCAAACTACTTCTTTTTCTGCTGATTCTAAATTGTCTTGACCTGCATCTCGTTTATAAATCAATGCGTTGTAAATACAGACTAGTTTCATAACATCTGATCTTTAGTTTTTTCTTATTAACAAACAATTTCTTGTCAATCTCACTATTGGCAATTTCACATTGTGTGTATAATGATTGCCACAAAACAGCATCTGAATAGCTGCTATTAAATGCAAACTGCAATTTACTTTTCTCTGCAATATCATTTATGAATCCCATGTTACTCACCAGATCAGTTATTTCTGTCTATTTCGTTGCTTCATCCACACAGCTGCGCAGTTCTGGGCTTGGATCTGGATGATTGCCAATCTCTGCCACGTGCTTGCTTCTAGAATTCACGTTGTATCTTGTGCTTTTTGTCTCAGTTGTAGAAAATAATCTTGTACAGTCTTTGTGATTTGAAAACTCTTTTTCTTACAAAGACAGTTCTTCTGTGACAGTCTAGATTGTTTTTTTCCTCTTCAAGTTTGTTTTCCCAGTTCCAAAACAGCTTTGTAACTCGATTCTTCTCTCTCCCCCCTTGAAGTGGGAACAAACCTTGAATAGAAAACTGGCTGGCTAGCCAATGTAAAAACTGGTTTGGACTTGTCACTGTTAAATCTTCTTAATTTCTTCTTGTCTTCAGTTGATATATATATATATATACGTCTTTTGTATATATAGTCTTGGGCCAAATGCTCGCCACAATAATATATGTCTATATTATTGAAAAGTACTAATACGCAATCTGACTTACAGTTTCTTCAGGTTTATTCTTAGTTACTGATACATAATAAAACAACAAATGATGTTACAGGATAATGGACATTCAACAGCAGATGGTAATTGCTGGACTTCTTTACATCCTTACATCTTTACATCGAGAGAGAGACAGAGAGAGCCAAGAGCCAAGAGAGAGACCAGAGACAAGAGAGAGAGACCTCGTGTCCCTCTGTTCTCTTGCCATATAAGGACAAGACCCCCAAATCCACATTCCAGAGCTCTCGGACAAAGAAAGCCTTGTGACTTATTGATACCATCTGTTACTTATGTCAATCCACACATCCATATATATAATCAATAGAAACATAGAATATGCAATATTCTACACTTCCCCATCTATTTGCCAGGAACTAAGATTGCAGTTTGCCATGATCTATTACCCTAAGGCATTCACACCAAGCTGACCTGTCAGTTCTTCAGGCAGACCTACCCCTATTTTGGGTTGGTCTGCCACCTTTGGGCAGTGTTAATGATACAATTCTCATCACTGAAAACAAAAAAATTCAATAAATTTTTAGTTTGTGTAAGATAGTGTACATCCTGCCTGGTAGTGAAACACGGTCTATTCCTTTATTTATTTATTTATTATTTACATCCTTTATTTTTGCAGTGCGTATTAAGTTATACAGTCATGTAGGAAGAAAATATCAAATACATGAATAGTAAAAAAGAATGACAAAGTGTATCCAGCAGTACTGCACTTGACCCCTCCGTATATAAGATCATAGGATGTTACAATTAAAAACGTGTGGCTGCCCACAGTGGGCCTGATGGTCATTCCATTCTGCCAGGCTCAGGTAGAGTAAATGTACCCAATCTTCGGATCAATGACATGGGGAGCAAAATAATTCAGGCTAGTGGTCACCCCTGAGAAATAACTAGCCTCTTGATGGATGTATACTTTAGCAATTTGTTTGTATGTAAAGGCATGGTATATTGATAATAGAGGATGACCAGACAGTCAACTAGAGGAATGAATAATACATAATTGCCTGCTGGGTATTTCCCAGGTCATCAAGGTGTGTGTGGGGGAGTCTGCAGTCATAGCAACTACTATAACAAAATAGGTAGACCCCTATCTCTGTAGAAGCAAAATCGTTCAAGGTGCATTATCGCATTATCGTTGAGCCCTCCAGGCAATGTCGTGCAATGGGCTAGATATTCGCCCGATTGTTTTTCGGCTTCCACGGAAATCCTCAGCATGGTATCTGCTCAGTTTCACAAGCTAGCCTCTCTGCCCAATTCCTATATATTCTGCATTTAGCAATGGCAGTAACATATTTAGGGTTAGATCAAAATACAAACACATATGGTTTAGAATTACAGTTTGTGATTATGAAAGCAGTTAAACTCCTCGTTCAAAATAACTAGCAATATCATAATTGCTTGTTTTGTATAATGCAACAGTTTTACATCTTGGGTGCAGTCTAATACACATTTCTGTAAAATGCTCAGCCAGTTTCAATGTCAGTATGTTAACAGCATAAAACTGATATTAGCTCCTTTAAAACAAGTAAACCAATGAAACAGCAATTTGAAGCTACATTAAATCTAGTAAATACTTAGAATCTGCTTCCTATTTCTTGTGTATTATTTTGCTAACATCTGTTATGTAATTTCTATATCACTGGAGACAGATCATTTTCCATTAATGTACCAGAGAAGTTTGGCAGTCATTTGAGAAACAAACTACAGACATTTATTTTTCACAGCTCTCTTTGCTGCAACAATTATGAATGCTTTATATAATTAAAATGTGAACAGACCATTGATAAAAATGGGTTATTTAGCAATAAGTAGTATGATATCTAATCAAAGTTTAATATTCATGACATAATAGCTACATATGTAATTGATATATTTTATACTGCACTGAAAAGTGCATTTTTTTAGAAGCCTTGTGCAATATAATTATTTTTCCCAAATGTGAAGGTAGATATAATAATTAAAGTCAATTTAGGAAATTACGCTTGAAATGTCATTTTTAGAGACATATGCATGCAATTTGTGTTACCAAAAGCTTTTAATTTACTAAACAGTAATCGAGTAAATAATTTATTAACTTTAGGCGAAAAATATAATAATTGGAAAATTCTTTGTTTTAGCCATATTTGAGATTTTTTTTGAAAATCCGTTTTATTGATGAGAAACAAGGAGGGTATGAGGCACGCAGGCCCCCAAGTATAACAATGCAATGAAATACGACAATTTACATTAGACATGCTAGTTACAGAGAGCATTATAACAACTTTTGGTGCATTGCTTTACGTGCTAAAGGTGTGGATATGGATATGGCTATGGGGTTCGTGATATAACTGAGTGTCGTAGGGGATATTTGAAAATTTAGACATATGATAAATAACAATACTTGCATATTCTTGTAAAAAGAGGAAGATTTTCATCTGAATACTGTCCATTTCCCTCTGATGGTATAAAAGCATTACTTGCTACATCTGGATCTATCAAATGTCATAGCAACAGTATACTACATTCATTATCATCTATGAAAAATGAAGATTTTAGACCAGGGGTTTCCCAATTATTTTTTTTTAATGGAACTCTTTGACATAGAGTATCAACATAATGGAACCCCCTCAAAAATATTTTGCGCTGCAGCATAAACCTTTCATATAGCAGAGCCCATGGCGTACTAAGGGAGAGGCAAGGGTGCAAATCACTAGGGGGGTGCCATGACCATGGCCGGCCTTAGGATGTGTGAGTTGTGCGGCAAGGACAAGCAGGCGCAGAACTTCAAAACCGCCACAAGTAAGATTGGGTGCATGGCTTATCGGCAGCGGGGTTGGGGGTGGAGCCAAATCAGCAGCAGGGCTAAGCATGGCCTACACCCAGGGCTGCCATCAGAAATTTTGGGGCCCCTGACAAAGCACAAGGTCTGGGCCCCCCCCCCGACCCCTCCCTCCCGGGCCCGCCCACGCCCTACCTAGTCCGCTGACAATGATGCGGGACTGAATGTGGTGTGTATAGTGTAAGTGAATTAGAATGTGTGTAATGGATGTAGTGTTTGTGTGTATTAGATACTGTTTGTGCAGTGAATGCAGAGTGTGTTAGTGTAGCAGATGCAGTGTGTATAGTGAACGCAGAGTGTGTTTGAGTAGTGGATGTAGTGTGTGTACAGTGATGTAGTGTGTGTTTGTGTAGTGGATGTAGTGTTTGTATGTACTAGATGAAATGTGTTTAGTGGATGCAGTGTCTGTAGTTGATGTAGTGTGTGTATTAGACGCAGTGTCTGTGTATAGTGAATGCAGAGTGTTTCAATTTGTGGTGGATGTAGTGTGTGTACTGTGAATACAGGATGTTTGTGTAGTGGATGCTGTGTGTACAGTTAATGCAGAGTGTGTGTCGTATAGTGAATCCAGAGTGTGTGCATAGTTTAGTGAATGCAGAGTGTGTGCATAGTTTAGTGAATGCAGAGTGTGTGTTAGTGTGTAATGAATGCAGAGTGTGTGTTAGTGTGTAGTGAATGCAGAGTGTGTCAGTGTAATGAATGTAGTGTGTGTGTTAGTGCAGCGAATGCAGAGTGTTTGTAAATGTGTAGTGAATGCAGAGTGTGTGTTAATGTGTAGTGAATGCAGAGGGTGTGTTAGTGTGTAGCGGATGCAGAGTGTGTGTTAGTGTAGTGAATGCAGAGTGTGTGTCAGTATAGTGAATCCAGAGTGTGTGCATAGTTTAGTGAATGCAGAGTGTGTGTTAGTGTGTAATAAATGCAGAGTGTGTGTTAGGGTGTAGTGAATGCAGAGTGTGTCAGTGTAATGAATGTAGTGTGTGTGTAAATTTGTAGTGAATGCAGAGTGTGTGTTAATGTGTAGTGAATGCAGAGAGTGTCTTAGTGTAGTGAATGCAGAGAGTGTCTTAGTGTAGTGAATGCAGAGAGTGTGTTAGTGTAGTGAATGCAGAGAGTGTGTTAGTGTAGTGAATGCAGAGAGTGTGTTAAGGTGTAGTGAATGCAGAGTGTGTGTTAATGTGTAGTGAATGCAGAGGGTGTGTTAGTGTGTAGCGGATGCAGAGTGTGTGTTAGTGTAGTGAATGCAGAGAGTGTGTTAGTGTGTAGCGGATGCAGAGTCTGTTTTAGTGTAGTGAATGCAGAGAGTGTGTTAGTGTGTAGCGGATGCACAGTGTGTGTTAGTGTAGTGAATGCAGAGTGTGTTAGTGTGTAGCGGATGCAGAGTGTGTGTTAGTGTAGTGAATGCAGAGTGTGGTAATGTGTAGCGAATGCAGAGTGTGTGTCAGTATAGTGGATGCAGTGAGTGTGTTAGTGTGTAGTGTATGCAGAGTGCATGTTGTATTAGTGAATGCAGTGTGTGTATTGTATTAGTGTATGCACTGTGTGTGTTAGTGTATGCAGTGTGTGTGTTTGTGTATGCAGTGTGTGTTGTGTCAGTGTATGCAGAGTGTGTTGTGTTAGTGTATGCAGTGTGTGTTGTGTTAGTGTATGCAGTGTGTTGTGTCAGTGTATGCAGAGTGTGTGTTGTGTCAGTGTATGCAGTGTGTGTGTTGTGTCAGTGTATGCAGTGTATGTGTGTTGTGTTAGTGTATGCGGTGTGTGTGTTGTGTTAGTGTATGCGGTGTGTGTGTTGTGTCAGTGTATGCGGTGTGTGTTGTGTTAGTGTATGCGGTGTGTGTGTTGTGTCAGTGTATGCAGAGTGTGTGTTGTGTTAGTGAATGCAGTGTGTGTATTGTATTAGTGTATGCACTGTGTGTGTTAGTGTATGCAGTGTGTGTGTTTGTGTATGCAGTGTGTGTTGTGTCAGTGTATGCAGAGTGTGTTGTGTTAGTGTTGATGTGGGATTATTTAAAAAACCTTATTGTACTTGTATTCAATAATTGCACTAACTCCATTTTAACTTTATACTGTGACAATCCTCCATTTTGTCCTCCTAACCTGACTTGTTCATTTTAAAACCACATTACATGACAGTATTTCTCAGCACATCTAATACAATAGACAAAGACTGTATTCTCCATAAGGATATGACTAACCCAGGAACTGTTGAATTTCCCCTAACTCGCAACATAGTATAATTTAAAGGCCATGAGAACACAGTAGTAATGAAATGTTCTATTCATAAGAGACCTTGCACCTAACCACGAGATTTGACATCACCGACCGAGTAAAATGACGCTCAAGACCCCTTGTCCCCCACCCGTGTCCGAAAAAGTACCACCTCTTGGTGGGTGGACACGGAACTAACCACTTAGCTTTTGATCCAATTAATTATATTGATAGGTGGACACTAACCCAGACACTTAACAATTAATCCAATTAATGATGTTTATTCACTGATATCTTGATAATCAATGATGACGAAAATGTCTCTTAAAAGGGCCTGCGCGCCCTCTGATTCTGCACTTGCCAATAAATTTCCTCGAAGTTATTTTAACCTGAACTCCGTGTGTCAGACTGAATTACTTCAGCGTATATACGCAATTCAATTCTCTTTAATTTGGACAGGAACAGATAGACACTTAAACATTTTGGTTTACTGAAAAAGTACCATAACAACTTTGGCGCCCGAACAGGGACTCCGGGCTATGTCTGGCCGGTGAGCCGTCCTAAGGAAGACAAGGGTGGACGGAGGAATCCAGGGGGAAGGAAGGGAGACTGATCACCTCCAAGTACACGGTAGAGACTTCTGCAGAGCCACCGGTATGTTCCGGCCCCTTTGATTGACCCGTCCACGTGTCTGTGACTGCTTCCCGGGAGGACATCAAAGACAGGTAATATCTTGCCCGGAGTCTTATTACCCATTTGTTACCTGCATTTAGTCTATCTGTTGCCTGGGTGTGTCTAGTCTGGTTGCCCGGGCTGAATGTTTATTTGTTTCCCCTTTTTGGGATAAAGGGGGGGGTGGACCCGTGGTAGTTTGCTTGAGGGTCCTGTGTTTGTCTGTTTTCCCCTTTTTGGGATAAAGGGGGGGTGGACCCGGGGGATTTGCCTGGAGTCCTGTTGCCTGTTTTACTCCTTTTAGGAGCCACGTGTTTGTGGCTGTAGGGAAAAAGGGGGGTTGACCTGTGGATGTGTTCCTGGGGGTCTTCTTTGCCTGTTTACTTCTTTTAGGAGCCTCGTGGCTGTGGCTGTAAGGAAAAAGAAGTTTGTGGAATTGTGGGATCTGTGTAGAATCATAGTTTCCTGTGATCCAATTTTGTGTCACTTTGATAGCCTAGCTAGCTTCACTGTGCGCTTTCGGACCATCCAGCTCTAGTTGAGTTGGGGACGTCCTGACCCGGACCATCCAGCTCTAGTTGAGTTGGGGACGTCCTGACCCGGACCCTTCGGCTCTAGTTGAGTTGAAGGTCCACTGATTATTTTTAACTGTGGTAGGAGACTTAGCCTTGTGGCAGGGGACTCAGTTTCCTGGGGGGATTCAGGCAGGCATTGCTTGTTTTCCGCATCACGTGGTAGTGAGACTTATAGAGTGGGTTTTATAAGGGCACTACGGGAGTGAGGGTGGCGTGGCCACTTTAAGTGGACTGCTGTAACGAGGGAGGCTAGAAAGGATTTCGGACCGGTGTTAGCTGTTATCCTTGGCCGCTGGTAGTGAGACTTGAGGAAGTCATTCTCCGAGCGGGGACACTACGAGGTTGAGAAAGGTGACTTTGGAGTAAGCACATGTAGAAGGAAAGGGATTATTGTTGATTTCATTTGAACTGTGATGCATGCACTGTATTTCAACTGTACTGTTGTCTTGTTTGTTTAATGTGGAGTCATTTAAACTCCTGTATCTGTCTCTAAGGATTTTTCTTCCCTTACTCTTTACCTTTTCTACACTTCCTGTACTATTATACTATCCACTCCCATTCCTCTTAATAGAGAAGTGATTGGTCACACACTTCTCACCTCGCTCCAATCCGTGTCTACCACCCCGGGTAGGCGGATTCAGTGACTAGTCTACGTTTTGGGAAGACGCACTTGAGAAAGACCCACGATTCTCAGGTGGCAGTCGAGCATTGTAGACGTTCCGGTTCAATTTTCCTTATCTTTCCCTATATCTGGGACGCTGGTGTAGGGGAGAAGGGATCATGGGACAGGATTTAAGTAAGCCCAGTAAGGGCTGGTTAGCATGTGATTTAGTTGATGACAGAGAGGGTGAGGAGATGGTTAAAGGTGTTGAAAAGATTGCAAAAGTTTGTAAAATAGCTGTGCCGACATGTGGTAGATTACAACCAGAAAGTTGGCGTAGATTGTTGATGGAAAAGAAAGGCAAGCTTGCAAATTATGATTTATTAAAAACAGCTGAAGCATGGTACAGAGTAGCAAAGGCTATTCAGCAAGAAGGTTGGGTTGAAGAAGAAATAATTCACAAGGGTGTGAAAATGTTTGTGTATCATAATAATTGTGTTGCTGGGGCTCTTCCTCAGCCAGCGCCCCAAAATGGCGCCCGGGGGATGTCTATCCCAAAGATCCAGTCAGTAATGGGAGATTGCCAGCTGATTAATCCTCCCAATCCCCATCCCGTCACCTCTCCCGTTTGCCCGGTCCTAAATTCTGATGGATCCTACTTTTCCCCTTCTCCCTCCCTAACATTCCCATCATCCTCATCCATCCCCAAGCCACCTTCCGTAGATAATCCTACCCTCCCATCTGCATCTGCCCAGTGCACTAACCCCTCCTCTCCTGCTACTGTCAATCTTGCTGATCCCACTCCGGCTCCTCCTCCTTCAGGCACCTTTACTGACTCTTCCCCACCCTCTCCCCCGCCCGCCCCGACCACAGCCCAGTTTCCCACCCCCTCTGCTAATCCCTCCCCAACCTCACTGCCCACTCCAGGTTCCGCCCCAACTCCCACCCAAATGGCCTGGCCATACCCCTTCCCATACCCCTATCCTCACTGGCCATACCCCTTTCCCCAAGTCACTCCCCAGGTTCCGGTCATGCCCAGTCCGGTTCAGTCTGCCCCGGATGTGCCCACATCCAACATGGCCGCCACGTCTTCCCTTAACCCCAATGCAACTTCCTTCCCCGCCTCCAATATGGCGGCCCCCAACCATTCAGCACCCCTGATGCCGGTGCTTCCCGGTGATTACCGGTCCCAAGGTTATGACCCAATGGCAACTCCCGCCTCCGGAGCTCCCTCCTATCCCCCGGCCCTGTCTCCTCAGGTGATCCCCTCACGCAGAAGGTCCCAGATAATAGAGCTAGATGAGGAAGAGGATGACAGGCTGTCCCAGGGTTCATTGGAGGCTGCGAGAGCCCACCGTTCTATTGAAGATCCCTTCGGCCATCAGGGTCGGGGAGAACAGGCCCCTCCTAAATATGTCGCTTTTAACCCCACACAAGCTAGTGCTTTAATGAAATCTCTCCCTGACCCAGAGAAACAGCCTATGCCTTTTTACCGAGGGATAGTTCAGATACAAAAGACTTATTCCGCCGCCTGGCGTGACCTACTGAGCATTTGTGCTATTAAAGCAGGGGATGCATATTGGCCCAGCATGGCCCGCCACCTCAGTACAGATCTGCTTACAAGTGATGTTGATTATCCCTCCGGAGTAACCTTTTGCAATCAATTGAGAGATTGGGCTAAGGATAAACTGGCAGATCAAGCTGCTGGCCTTACTGATGTTGTGCAAGACAAAGGAGAATCAGTGGAAAGGTTTCATGCAAGATTATATCAAATGTTTACAGATTTGGGATTTGATCTCACTGACAAAATTCATTCACAAATGCTATCAGGTGCGTTTGTCCAAGGTGTTAAAGATTCCATACGCAAGGGAATCATTGCTGCACGCCCTGAATACAAGGTTGTTCCCCTAGATACGTTACTCCTAGTTGCTAGAGGTTTGGAATCTGCCCAAACCCCCAGAAGACCCAATTCAGCTCCTCTCATGGTGGCCCGTGCCACCCCCATCACCCCTGGCACCAAGGGTGTCAAGTTAGAGGACGTAACATGTTTTAATTGTGGGGCTAAGGGACACTACAGAAGTGACTGTCCAGAACCCAAAAGGGAACCGGGGGAGCCCAAAAAGTTTCCTACAGGGGAGCCCAAAAAGTTTCCCAAGCCTGCCCCGGCCCCTAAGACCATGAAAACGGTTCCAATTGTTGAGGAACCAGATGATGATTAGGAAATTGGCAAACCTGTGTCATTAACCCCTGTCATGGCAGCGTTTACAGGGGATAAGGGAGGGGGGCCACTTGCCACAGTGACTTTACCCATTGAAGGCCAACCTACCACATTTCTTATTGACACAGGCGCAGCCCGAAGTGTTCTCAGAGAACAAGACCTGCCAGACCCATCTTTCTTGTCAAGTATTGATGTCTCCTGTGTTGGAGTGGATGGCCAACCGAGACACAGTCCTCTAACAACCCCTCTGCGGGTTGGCACAAGCTTACTTGCTCGTTTTGTAGTTTCCTCCACATGCCCAATTAACCTGTTAGGCGCTGATGTCCTTTCACGCCTGCAGGCGTCTATAACCTTCACTCCAGATGGACAGGTAGAAATGTCTACACCTCTATCTGTTTCTGACACTTCAGCCCTGTGCTCCTTACCTTTGATGCTGCAATTAGATATACCCAATGAGCAAGCAGCAGAACCTAGGTCCAATTTCCCAGATGAGTTAAAAACTCAGGTGCCTGCTAAGTTATGGTCCTCAGGCCCAGAGGATATAGGTCATCTAAATGTCCCACCTGTGGTGGTTAAGCTTATCCCAGGAGCTAAGTTACCAAGGAAACCACAATATCCTCTAAAACCAGCACAGGCTGCAGCCATTTCTATTCACATCAAAGCGCTCCTGGAAAAGGGTGCTTTAGTGAAGTGTAAATCAGAATGTAATACTCCATTATTTCCTGTGAAGAAGAAGACTCTAAAAGGTGAGCCAGTAAAGTACAGGATGGTTCAGGATCTCCGTGCAGTCAATGAAGCCACTGTCCTGGACACCCCTCTTGTACCAAACCCCCATACCCTGCTCTCTGGCGTCCCACCTTCTGCAAAGTATTTCACAGTCATTGATCTAGCTAATGCCTTTTTCAGTGTTCCACTGGATCCATCCTGTCAATACCTGTTCGCTTTCACCCATGAAATGCAACAATATACATGGACTGTCATGCCCCAAGGGGCACAAAATTCTCCAAGTCAATTTGCCAAAGCCATGTGTACTATTCTTGACCCATGGCAAGCTGAACACCCAGAAGTTGTTTTACTCCAGTATGTGGATGATTTGTTGCTCTGTGGAGATGATATACCCACTACTGAAAAATGTTCAATTAGTCTGCTTTGCTATTTGGCAGAACAAGGATGTAAAGCTTCGCTTCTCAAGCTGCAATTCTGTCAACCCTCTGTGATTTTCCTTGGACATTGCCTATCTCAAGGTACCAGACATCTCACTCGGGACCGAGTCAGAACAATTCTGGACATTCAACCCCCAAGGACTTCAAAATCTCTTCATGCCTTCTTAGGCCTCATTTCCTACTGCAGAGCATGGATCCCAGAGGCCTCTCTGCTTATGCAACCTCTCTACGATGCACTCAAGTCAGATCCATTCGGCCTGACCAACGAAGCTCTGGACAATTTCAAATCTCTTAAACGTGCCATTGTCTCTGCTCCTGCCTTGGGCCTACCTGATTACTCCAAACCTTTCAAATTATTTGTCTCTGAGAGACAAGGCCATGCAACAGGAGTTCTCACCCAAACTAATGACTTAAGAGGCCGCCAAAGGCCTATTGGATATTTCTCATGTCAACTGGACATTGTGGCCAGAGGGACCCCTTCCTGTCTCAGGGCTGTTTTTGCTGCAAGAGAGCTCATAGAAAGAACCTCAGACCTGGTCCTTGGCCACCCTCTGGTTGTTTTGGCCCCTCATGACATCTCTGCCATCATCAACCAAGTCCAGCTCAAGCACGTGTCTCCTGCCAGACACCTACGCCTACAGTGTCATCTTCTTCTACCTGACAACATTTCCATTCAAAGATGTCAAGTTCTTAACCCATCCACTCTTCTTCCACTCCCTGAGGGGGGTATCTATTATGGATTTGTCACAGATGAAACCTACATTTACCTGCTTTGTGGATGTATCAAGAAAGTCATGCATCCACATTTGACATTTTATGAAGATGAGAAGCCTCTCTGTGAAGGCCCAGATTACGCCTTCTGTACCATGTGGTACAAACCAAACATTACTCCCGAACCTTGCTATGAAGATGAGCTTTACCACTGGACTGATGTGAAGCTCACTGCTCAGGATTTCTATTGTGACTCTGAAGGCAATAGCATGGTCTTAATCCAACTACCTCAACAACTTAATTACCTCTACCGCCATTGGGATACTGCTATCCCACATATTCCTGTTACCAAATTGAAGACAAGGTCATGGAATGACCTTGGGCCCATGGCAAAACTATGGGCCACCATGGATGAAGAACAGCTACAGGAAAATGGTATTGTCAAATACCCAACAACTGACCTTCTTGAAGCATGGCCACGACATTTCCTGGAAAAAGAATTTAAAGACCTAGTTATAACAAATGACTATGACCCAGAAACTCCTCATGACTGTTTCGAACAGATGAAAATGGAGACAGTACACTTACCAACTGTGCATGAGAATCCATTACCGGATCCGGATTTTACTCTGTTTGTGGACGGTTCAAGGTATGCTGATGAAGAAGGAAAATACCATACAGGATATGCCGTAACCACAACAGAGGAAGTTCTCAAGTCATCACCTCTACCGCCAGCAATGTCTGCGCAAGAAGCTGAATTGCAAGCCCTGACTTCAGCATGCAAGATTTCCAAGGGAAAGCGTGCCAACATCTATACAGATTCAAGATATGCTTTGGGTGTGGCACATGACTTCGGCCTCATTTGGAAGACAAGAGGATTTCTTACCACTGCCGGTACACCAGTCAAACACAGCTCTGCAATCAAGGAACTAATGGATGCCCTCCTACTCCCTGAAGAAGTGGCCGTTTTGAAAGTAAAGGCACATGGGAAATTGGATTCAGATGAAGCAAAGGGCAACCATTTAGCTGACCAGGCTGCTAAGCAAGCGGCCAGAGATTTGCAGGAAGTGGATGAAGAAGTGTCCGGTCAAGAAGAAGAAGTTCCTATCTTTACCTTGCAAACTCTTCCTACTGACCTAAGAATTTTGCGAGAACAACAAGCTGCAATTGCCCCTGAAGAAATCCAGAAATGGAAGAAGAAAGGAGCTGTCCTAAAGGACGGAATTTACTACAACAATTCTAAATTTTGCCTTCCAAGAAACTTATACCCAGCAGTTGTCCAATGGGCCCATGGGCCTGCACATCTGTCAAAAGACCTAATGGCCGCCCTCATTCAAAAATATTATGAAGCACCTGGAATCACAACCCTGATCAACAGCTTCTGCAGGGCCTGTGTCATTTGTGCAAAATGTAATCCAGGAAGACCAATCAAGGTGCCTGCAAAGCACCTAGCAAAACCCATGTACCCATTCCAGAGAATTCAAATTGATCATATCCAAATGCCCAAGAGTGGGTCTCATGAATATGCACTAGTAATGGTGGATATGTTCTCAGGCTGGCCAGAAGCCTACCCTGTAGCCAATATCACTGCAAAAACAACCGCAAGACGCCTACTTACAGACATTGTATGTAGATTTGGACTTCCAGAAGTCATTGAAAGTGATCAAGGCCCAGCCTTTACAGCAACAGTGACTAAAGAAATTTGGACTGCTCTGGGAGTGACCCTAGCCTTCCACACCCCTTACCACCCACAAAGTAGTGGTAAAGTAGAGCGCATGAATGGCACTCTAAAAGCCAGAATGTTAAAAATGTCACAAGAAACAAAAATGCCCTGGCCAGAAAGTCTGTCAATAGCTTTGTTCAGCGTTAGGCACACACCTAGAGGGAAACACTCGTTATCCCCATATGAAATTCTATTTGGGACAGCACCCAGGCTAGGTTGTTATTATCCACAGCAGTTACAGCTTCAAACAGATGTTTTAGTAGACTATGTAACTGAACTTGCAAGTGCCTTGAACAAAATACATGCCCAAGTTTTCTCTTCAATTCCAGATCCTGATCTGAACACAGGTACCCATAACCTGCTTCCCGGAGATTGGGTTCTGGTTAAGAAGTTCGTGCGGAAAAGCACCCTGGAACCAAGATTTGACGGGCCATTCCAAGTTCTCCTGATCACCGCAACTTCCGTCAAATTGGCCGGCAGGCCACATTGGATCCACGCTTCCCACTGCAAGAAGTCTCCTGCCCCAGAGGAAGCAGATACCGCACAACCATGTACCTCTGGTACATTGTCTCCTTAATTAGTTTAATTAAGGCCCAGCAAGTAGCCATCACTAAAGATGCTAGTGGGTACACCTTTTGGTATAATTCATCATGTACCCGTGTGGCTACCTATACCTTTGATTATTGTGACATCGTAGAATGCCCATTCACTACAACACAAATCCAGAATATCTATAGAGATATCCCTCATGTAAAAGATCCATATGTTTGTGTAGTTGACAAACAATGGGGGCATGATTGTGGCCATTGGGGGGCGGCGGGATGGAATGCCGGACCTTCCTGGGGCTACAAGCCAAAAAGTGCCTTATCTAAAGTAGATGATCATGGTAGGTCCCTCCTTCAAAGAATGACTCTGAGAAAGCCTGGAGGAGGCACACCAATGAAATTAATTCTTAATGTTGAGCATCCAAGCCCAACAGATGCAGACCAGTATGTATTGGGAATGTACTGGAAAAAGGGTTCCTATACTAAATTAGGGCATTTCTACCTTAAAGATATGTGTAATTCCCCTGAGTGGCGAGGAGCTACTCATATGGTCACAAACCCATTAAAACCACACATCCAGTCCTTTAAGGACATGATGGCCATTGCTAACCCCACCTTTGAAGATACTATGGCCGCTGAAACAGGTTTTAATGATGTTAACCTATGGTTAGAATGGATGAAATATAATGCCAACAAACATAACCGAACCGCATGCTATGTGTGTGGTGGTGCCCGGCCTCATCTGGGCACTGTACCTTTAACCCTGCCAGTAAATGAAGAAAATTGCATTTTAAGTCTTTTTGCCTACCAATATAATTTCAACAGGTCTCAATGTCAAGCATGGACAGCGGAGTATCCTCTTATAGCCAAAAATGTAAGACCTCCTCATGGTGTTACTGTATATAAAGGTAATTACACTTGCTATGTCAAACATGATGGGATTGGTAGATTTGTGGGTAACTTTCCCGCAGGTTATTGTACTACCTATAGAACTGTTCCTGTACGTTTGCTGCAGCAGCACACTAGGTCACTGGGAGATATTTACTGGTTGTGTGGGGATTTGCAGTTAAGATCCAGAATGGACACAGAGTGGTGGGGGGAGTGTACATTGGCCAAGGCCATTATGCCTATACACATTATTTCTGACACACACACCAACACCCATGAGTCCAGCCACACTAAGGCCAAGCGTGAAGCCCCAGTAAAAGGAAGTTTTGACCCTCACATTTACATTGATGCCATTGGGGTGCCTAGGGGGGTACCCAATGAATTTAAAGCAAGAGATGAAGTTGCTGCAGGATTTGAATCAATTTTTACCATAGTTACTGCAAACAAGAACTTAAATTGGATAAACTACATTTATTACAATCAACAGCGTTTTGTTAATTACACCAGAGATGCCCTCCAGGGATTGGCCGAACAATTGCAGGCAACATCCCAAATGGCCTTCCAAAATAGAATAGCCCTGGATATGATCCTAGCCGAAAAAGGAGGGGTATGTAAAATTTTGCCCGACACCATGACATGTTGTACCTACATCCCAGAAAACACAGGTCCTAATGGTAAAGTTACATTAGCCATAGCAAAATTAAATGACCTCTCAGAAGAATTAAAAAGGAATTCCGGGATAAAAGATCCCTGGGACAGATGGTTTGGTTGGATGACGGGTTGGAAAAAGGCTTTAATGTATATTGGTATGGCAATACTAATTTCTTTTTTTATCTTTGCTCTTCTCTTTTGTTGTGTCTTCCCCTGCCTAAGGAAAGCTCTCACGAAGACTATTGACCAAGCGGCACCCACTTTCACACTACTTGATGTTTATGACCAAGATTTCCAGGATCTCAACTCACCCTGTTTGCCGCTGCAATCCATCCCTTTTGATGATAAAGTGCAGGAATTCTAGGAAGGGACTAACTTAGGGACAGCATCTGTCAGTGAATGGTAAAGACCCCGTGTTGGAGAAGTGGTGGATTAGCTGCCATGGGATACCCATGGGTGTGAAGTGTTCGAGAGCCATACTGACGGATGAGTTAGCCTATCAGGGTCAGAACTAGGGACAGCCTTGCACTTTGCATTAACACCTAGCTAGCGGCCACAGGGTTTCTGTGCCTTTGGGTTAACACGTCTTCCTGGTACTAACTTAATAAAGTTTTATCTCTTAGAATCTAACATTTCATAGGGGGGACTGATGTGGGATTATTTAAAAAACCTTATTGTACTTGTATTCAATAATTGCACTAACTCCATTTTAACTTTATACTGTGACAATCCTCCATTTTGTCCTCCTAACCTGACTTGTTCATTTTAAAACCACATTACATGACAGTATTTCTCAGCACATCTAATACAATAGACAAAGACTGTATTCTCCATAAGGATATGACTAACCCAGGAACTGTTGAATTTCCCCTAACTCGCAACATAGTATAATTTAAAGGCCATGAGAACACAGTAGTAATGAAATGTTCTATTCATAAGAGACCTTGCACCTAACCACGAGATTTGACATCACCGACCGAGTAAAATGACGCTCAAGACCCCTTGTCCCCCACCCGTGTCCGAAAAAGTACCACCTCTTGGTGGGTGGACACGGAACTAACCACTTAGCTTTTGATCCAATTAATTATATTGATAGGTGGACACTAACCCAGACACTTAACAATTAATCCAATTAATGATGTTTATTCACTGATATCTTGATAATCAATGATGACGAAAATGTCTCTTAAAAGGGCCTGCGCGCCCTCTGATTCTGCACTTGCCAATAAATTTCCTCGAAGTTATTTTAACCTGAACTCCGTGTGTCAGACTGAATTACTTCAGCGTATATACGCAATTCAATTCTCTTTAATTTGGACAGGAACAGATAGACACTTAAACATTTTGGTTTACTGAAAAAGTACCATAACAGTGTATGCAGTGTGGGTTGTGTAAGTGTATGCAGTGTGTGTTGTGTCAGTGCATGCAGAGTGTGTTGTGTCAGTGTATGCAGAGTGTGTGTTGTGTTAGTGTATGCAGTGTGTGTTGTGTTGGGTCAGTGTATGCAGTGTGTTTGTTTTGTCAGTGTATGTAGTGTATGTGTGTTGTGTCAGTGTATGCAGTGTGTGTGTTTTGTCAGTGTATGTAGTGTGTGTGTGTGTGTGTTATGTCAGTGTATGTAGTGTGTGTGTGTGTGTTATGTCAGTGTATGTAGTGTGTGTGTGTGTGTGTGTTATGTCAGTGTATGTAGTGTGTGTGTGTGTGTTGTGTCAGTGTATGTAGTGTGTGTGTGTAAATTTGTAATGAGGAGGGGGGGTCATTTTAACATTATTAAAAAAAAAATAAAATTGATTAATTAAATTGTTTCTCCCCCTCCCTGCTTACCTGTGTCTAGGGAGGGGGGGAGATTCCATCCCCGGTGGTCCGGTGGCATGGTGGGGCCCCCCGGCTCCCTGTTGCCGCAGAGGGGGCCCAGGCCTCCAGCTTCTCCTCTTCTCTCCTCCAATAACTCTTGCGAGACCCGCGGAGCGTTGCCATGGCAACCGGGTCTCGCGAGAGTTATTAGCAGGGAGGAGAAGAGGCTGGAGGCCTGGGCCCCCTCTGCGGCAACAGGGAGCCGGGGGCCCGCAGCTGCACACATAGATCGCGATATTCGCGATCTATGTATGCAGAGAGGGAAAGTGGGGCCCAGGACTGCCAGAGCAGTCCGGGCCCCCCAGGGCCGCCGGGCCCGTGACAGCTGTCACGGTTGTCACCCCCTGATGGCGGCCCTGCCTACACCTGCTGCTATTACTGCTGCACAAGGAGGGGAAGCAGGAAGTCCCTGCTTCCCCAACAACTACACACCAGGAACTGAATCCACACCTCCTCCAGCCTAAGCTCACTGTAAGTAAGAATGCGTGTGTGTGTGTGTGTGACTGTCTGCATGTAACTGTGTGTGTGTGTGTCACTGTCTGCCTGTGACTTTGTGTCACTGCCTGCCTGTGACTGTGTGTGCGTGTGTGGGTGTGTGTATGACTGTCTGGCTGTGACTGTGTGTGTGACTGCCTGTAACTGTGTGTGTGTGACTGCCTGTAACTGTGTGTGTGTCTGTCTGCCTGTAACTGTGTGTGACTGTCTGCCTGTAACTGTGTGTGACTGATTGTCTGCCTGTAACTGTGTGTGACTGTCTGCCTGTGACTGTATGTGTCACTGTTTGCCTGTAACTGTCTGTGTCTGACAGTGTGCCTGTGACTGTGTGTGTGACTGTCTGCATGCATGTCAGTGTGTGTGTGTGTGTGTGACTGTACAAGGGACTATGTGCGTGTGACTGTCTGCCTGTGATTGGGTGATGCTGTCTGTGACAGTGTGTGTGTGTGTGTGTGTGTGTGTGTGACTATCTGCCTGTAACTGTCTGCCTGTAACTGTGTGTGACTGTATGCCTGTAACTGTGTGTGACTGATTGTCTGTCTGAAACTCTGTGTGTGTGTGTGTGACTGTGTGCAAGTGATTATGTGCATGGGACTGTGTGCAACTGTGTGTGTCACTGCCTGCCTGTAACTGTGTGTGTGTGTAACTGTCTGCCTGTAACTGTTCTTTTTTAAATTTTAAAGTGTGTGAGTGTGTGTGTGTGGGAAGGAAGGGGTGCCAGAAACAGGATCCGCCCCGGGTGGGCATTGCTCTAGGTACGCCCCTGTAGAGCATAATGTTTTCTTTTTTGGCAAATTTAGTTTTTTTTATATATATAAAAATATGCACACATAAAATAATTTCTATAGATGGTAAACAGAGTGTAGTACTTAGGAGCAGGTGTGCTTCTGTGTGTATTATTATTATTATTATTATTATTGCCATTTATATAGTGCCAGCAGATGCCGGGGGCACTTTACAATATTTTGAGAGGGGGGAATTTAGGACAATTACAAGAAAACTTACAGGAACGATAGGTAGAAGAGGACCCTGCTCAAATGAGCTTACAGTCTATACGAGGTGGAGTATAAAACACATTAGGACAGGAGTTGGTGTTTGTATATAATTTTAGCATTTTAATACAGGGATGTGTTTGAATGTAATGTTTCCATTTGTGTGACGTCATCTTCCGGCTCCGGCATCAGTACGCGGCGCGCGAGGGAGCTGAAGAGGGAGCACCCAGGGGACAGTGCTCCCTCGCGCGCGCCCGCCAGCCAGCCAGCCGGGTGACAGCCTGGCCAGCAACACCACTGGACCCCAGGGAATCCCCCCAGCTCTCCCACAGGTAAGGAGGCTGGGGGGATTAAATTTAAAAAACAGACAAAAAACGTGTGAGTGTGTTAGTGTTAGTGAGTGTGTGTGTTAGTGAGTGTGTGTATTAGTGTTAGTGAGTGTGTGTGTGTTAGTGTTAGTGAGTGTGTGTGTGTTAGTGAGTGTGTGTGTTAGTGCTAGTGAGTGTGTGTGTTAGTGAGTGTGTGTGTTAGTGTTAGTGAGTGAGTGTGTTAGTGTTAGTGAGTGTGTGTGCTAGTGTTAGTGAGTGAGTGTGTTAGTGTTAGTGAGTGAGTGTGTTAGTGTTAGTGAGTGTGTGTGCTAGTGTTAGTGAGTGAGTGTGTTAGTGTTAGTGAGTGTGTTAGTGTTAGTGAGTGTGTGTTAGTGTGTGTGTGTTAGTGTTAGTGAGTGAGTGTGTTAGTGTGTGTGTGTGTTAGTGAGTGTGTGTGTTAGTGAGTGTGTGTTAGTGAGTGTGTGTGTTAGTGTTAGTGAGTGTGTGTGTTAGTGCTAGTGAGTGTGTGTGTTAGTGTTAGAGTGTGTGTGTTAGTGAGTGTGTGTTTTAGTGAGTGTGTGTGTTAGTGAGTGTGTGTGTTAGTGATAGAGTGTGTGTGTTAGTGAGTGTGTTATTGTTAGTGAGTGTGTGTGTGTGTGTGTGTGTTAGTGCTAGTGAGTGTGTGTGTTAGTGAGTGTGTGTGTTAGTGTTAGTGAGTGTGTGTGTGTTAGTGTTAGAGTGTGTGTGTTAGTGAGTGTGTTAGTGTTAGTGAGTGTGTGTGTTAGTGTTAGAGTGTGTGTGTGTTAGTGTTAGAGTGTGTGTGTTAGTGTTAGAGTGTGTGTGTTAGTGAGTGTGTTAGTGTTAGTGAGTGTGTGTGTTAGTGTTAGAGTGTGTGTGTTAGTGAGTGTGTGTGTTAGTGATTGAGTGTGTTAGTGTTAGTGAGTGTGTGTGTTAGTGCTAGTGAGTGTGTGTGTTAGTGAGTGTGTGTGTTAGTGTTAGTGAGTGTGTGTGTTAGTGTTAGAGTGTGTGTGTTAGTGTTAGAGTGTGTGTGTTAGTGAGTGTGTTAGTGTTAGTGAGTGTGTGTGTTAGTGTTAGAGTGTGTGTGTTAGTGAGTGTGTTAGTGTTAGTGTGTGTGTGTGTTAGTGTGTGTGTGTGTGTGTGTGTTAGTGTTAGAGTGTATGTTTTAGTGTGTGTTTCTGTTACTGAGTATGTTTGTGTGCGTCTGTCACTGAGTGTGTGTCTGTCAGTAAATGTGTGCGTCTGTTCATGAGAGTGTGTGTCTTAAGCACTTACCTTTCTCCAGCGCCGAACTCCCTTAACGCTGGGGATCTCTCCGTCCCCATCCGCCTCTCAGCTCCGAATGCACATGCGTGGCAAGAGCCACGCGCACATTCAAACCGCCCATAGGAAAGCATTACTCAATGCTTTCCTATGGACATTCAGCGTCTTCTCACTGTGATTTTCACAGTGAGAATCGCAGAAAATCCTCTAGCGGCTGTCAATGAGACAGCCACTAGAGGCTGGATTAACCCTCAGTGAAACATAGCAGTGGTCCTTTAAGTGTATGTGTTTATGCATGCACTGGCATACATACCGCGGTCGCACGGGTTGCAGCCCTGCGACCAGGTGCCCGCCGCCATGTGTTGCGGCCCCAGCCTGCGCAGAGTAAGCGCTCGCGCGCGGGGGGGGGGGGGGGGGGGGCCCGGACCAGTTTTCACACCGGGGCCCCATGGGTTGTGTGTACGCCATTGTGTTTGAGTGTTTGTAAATAATTTTGGAGTTAGAGTTTAGGGGTGTTTTTGTATGTCATGTTTGTGTGTGTTGTTTTGGTGTTTGATTGCTGCGATCTTTGTACATGTACTGCCACATACATACACATTTAGTTACACATATACATACACATTAACAAACAGGAACACACCGACACAGTCATAAACACACAAACACATACACACACACACACACACACTGACACAGATACACACACTGGCACATACAAACACAGATACACACCGGCCCATACACACAGATACACACAACTTGATACACACGGGCACACACACAGATACACACACTGATATGCAGATACACACAGTGACACATACACACACACTCTGTGACATATACGCAAACTGACATACAGACACACACATATACACTGACACATAGATACACATACTGACAAATGCACACATCTTGGCACACAGATACACACACTGGCAACTACACATACAGACAAACACATTGGCACATACGACATACGGCATACACACAGACACATAGACACACACACTGGTGTACTCACCTTGACACACAGATACACACACAGTGACACATACACACACCTTGACACACAGATACACAAACTGACACAGGTACACACACACATGTTTATATTTGCAGTCACCCTCCTGTTCACTTACCTTTTTCTTCAGGAGGGTGACTTTCTTCTGTGCTGCATGCTGCTGGCTGAGGTTGGTGTGCCAGGTACTTTGTACCCGCTGCTCCCTTTCTCCCTCCAGCCGGTGCTCTATTAGGCGCGTTCTTTCTGGGAGGAAGTGCTGTAACTTCCTCCCAGCATCCCACACTTCAGGGACCCAGTCGCAGTCTTAAACAGCCGTGACACCTGACCTGGCCGCAGTTAAGTGATACCCATCGGGTGGCCCTAAATACTTAATGCAACCCCAATTTGTTCTCCGCGCAACACCAATTGGGAAATGCTGTTTTAGACTTAATATTTTGCTTGCAAAGCAGAATGTAGAGATGAATGTAGATGTCTTGTCACTTACTGTAAATTCCACTGCAATAAACAGATATACTTCAGCAAAAGTATACAATCTTTTGTCTTATGTTTGCCTGAGTAAATGTCAAAACAAGAATGTTGATTTCCGGTTGCAATGACTTGACCTTTCAAGTCATCTTCTTGCACAATGTGCAGATCAAATATATTCAATAAGCAGTGATTTGATAAATTTAGGGCAAAATAGCTGAGCTGGAAAAATTCTCCAACTCAGTTGTCTATTTTGGCCTAAATTTTGCAATTTAATTTTTCAATGCTCCACAATTCACATTTTATTGTCTAAGCCAAGATAATTTATTTAAATTCAGGCTGTCAAAGCCTCTGCTTAGTATAGTAGTTTGCTGCCCTAGTCCATGGCAGAGACAAAGTTAAAGGATCACAATAGGGTCAGGAACAGAAACATGTATTCCTGACCCTATAGTGTTAAAACCACAATCTAGCCCCCCTGGTCCCCTCATGCCTTCATAAATATAGCACAATCTGATTGTATTCACGCCTGAAGCTGTAAATCTGCATGCTGTTTGTCTCAGAAAAACGAGTTGTCTGCTAACATTATCAGAAGTGGTAGCCTGATCCAATCACAATGCTTCCCCATAGGATTGGCTGAGACTGACAAGGAGGCAAATCAGGGGCACTTCGGGAAACCCATTTCATTTTTCATAACTATCAACAGATTATTAGTGTATTTAAATATTATATATTCTTATATTCTCTTTTGTAAGATATGGTTACCTTTTATAATTAAAATTTTAGTTTTCTTGTTTGTGTAAAGTGTTTGCATGCTGGTTTAAAAAATATTGAGTGATGCAAGTCCCTTTAAGTTTTTTGCTCCTGATTTTTTGCTGCTTTGTACTAGAAATTGCATACTCTGTTTTATCACAGCATTTAATGCAAGCCCATGGAGCAAATTGTTTTCTTAAATGTATTTTAGCTGGATGTGGTCAGAAATTTAATATTATATAACCAAGTAACAAGCTAAAATGGCGCAATGTATTTTAAGTGACTAAAAATTATATATAATAAATAATAGCAGCACCTTATAAGTGTAAAAGCTCATAAAACACTAAGATACAAATGGTTCAAACATAAAGTGCGCTGTGCCTTTAAATAACTGTGTATTCACAAATCTGTGCAAAACACAACACTCATAAAAGTGCTAAAGTGTAAAATGTGCTAAATAACCAATATTGTGACATATATCATATGCACTATCAATTATACAATTTATTAAAGTGCAAAAAAGGAAAATTATTTTGTTTTAAAAATAATTAATAAGTGCTAGTTTGTGAATCAGTATGACTAATTAGGTATACAAACCCAAATTTGATAAGGGTAACTTGATTCTCCACATGTAAAACAAAAGAGACAAAAATACAATAGTATAATACTGTACTGTTTGATACTAATGAATATTTAGAAAAATGTGATGAACACTCACAAACACAGAGCAGGTAAAGAGACTGCTCAGGCTATCCTCGCTTTCTCACTGTTACACAGTGTCTCCAGGGAATGGACTGCTTACAGATTCCAATGGGGTAAAAACGATTGGGCGGCCGTCAATATAAAATAAATTTTATTGGTAAAATATTCCGCAGACTTTTGTAGGCTAAATTAAGATCGCTCAGACTTTACTTCAAACAAATCGTCAAAAATCCGGATACTGGTATTTCTGGATATCGTAAAACTTGTCCCACAGTCTCTCGTGTCTAATCTTCCTCACGTACTGCGTGCTAGCGTGATGACGCGTTTCGCCGTGTAGGCTTCCTCAGATCACGTGTTCCTGTGCCGACCATCCCATTTTTAACAGCCTCAAAAAGTGGGCGTGCATCTATTTTCGATAGTGTCCAATAAGTTCATACAGCTGTTTATTCAATTTGTATACCCAGACTTTTCTAACTCTTAAAGAGACATACTTAAAATGCATTCCAACGTGCAAGCCAAACTGACAGACTGACCAGCCTTAGGTCAACTCGCTCTAAGACCTCTGACTCTACTCCAAGATGCATTGCGACCTTTGACAGCGGATGGGCCACCATGTCCAATATATTATCCAAGAACTGGCCCATTTTACGCCATAACCCTATACTTAACAAACTACTACCAGATCATCCAGAACTGACTGCCCGGAGAGCGGTTAATTTACAGGACATGCTTGTCCATAGTCACCTGGCATCCCCTCAGGCCACTCCAAACTGGCTCACTCAAACCAAAGGGACATACAGGTGCGGACACTGCAAAGCGTGCAAATACATTTCACCATCTAAATTAACTCAGTCTAACTGTTCCAAAATCACAGTTCACACCAATGCCCTTGTAAACTGTAGCACCACCAATATCATCTATTTGATAACTTGTGATTGTGGGCTACAATACATTGGTAAGACCTACCAGCAGTTTAGACGCAGAATCCTGCAACACATCGGTTCCATCAAAAACAACATTACCCCTACCCCAATTGCCAGACACATCCAGAATTTTCATCATGGCAACGTAGATTGCTTGAAATTTCAAGCAATCGAAAAGCTTCTTCCTCACCCGAGAAAAGGGAATCTAAATCGACTTTTATTACAAAAGGAGTCACAATGGATCTTCAAATTCAAAACACTGACCCCTTGTGGCTTGAATGAAGAATACAATTATACCCCCTTCATTCATAAATAAAGTCAGTTCATTTACTGATGGCACATCTTTATACAGGGATTTCCCCTTACCATTTATAATTTTATTTGACCTTGTAGCAATTGGGTATTTTACCCCCCATTTCTCTTTAATTCCTATTAAGATAAAATAGATAAAATACATCAAGCAAATATAGAGAAACAAGCACAACAAAGAGAGTAACTCTCTTTGTTGTGCTTGTTTCTCTATATGTGCTTGATGTATTTTATCTATTATGAACAGTACTGGTAAAAAAAATTTTTTTAGCAGTTTTTACAAATGTTTATAATATATGTTTGTTGATATTTTAAGCATGTCTCTTTAAAAATAAGAAGTGACTTGACTAATAATAGATATATATTTTTAGTTTATAATGTATTTTTAATTTAAATTACGTTTTAAGTATGTCTCTTTAAGAGTTAGAAAAGTCTGGGTATACAAATTGAATAAACAGCTGTATGAACTTATTGGACACTATCGAAAATAGAAGCACGCCCACTTTTTGAGGCTGTTAAAAATGGGATGGTCGGCACAGGAACACGTGATCTGAGGAAGCCTACACGGCGAAACGCGTCATCACGCTAGCACGCAGTACGTGAGGAAGATTAGACGCTCGAGAGACTGTGGGACAAGTTTTACGATATCCAGAAATACCGGTATCCGGATGTTTGATGATTTGTTTGAAGTAAATTCTGAGCGATCTTAATTTAGCCTACAAAAGTCTGCGGAATATTTTACCAATAAAATTTATTTTATATTGACGGCCGCCCAATCGTTTTTACCCCATTGGAATCTGTAAGCAGTCCATTCCCTGGAGACACTGTGTAACAGTGAGAAAGCGAGGATAGCCTGAGCAGTCTCTTTACCTGCTCTGTGTTTGTGAGTGTTCATCACATTTTTCTAAATATTCATTAGTATCAAACAGTATTATACTATTGTATTTTTGTCTCTTTTGTTTTACATGTGGAGAATCAAGTTACCCTTATCAAATTTGGGTTTGTATACCTAATTAGTCATACTGATTCACAAACTAGCACTTATTAATTATTTTTAAAACAAAATAATTTTCCTTTTTTGCACTTTAATAAATTGTATAATTGATAGTGCATATGATATATGTCACAATATTGATTATTTAGCACATTTTACACTTTAGCACTTTTACGAGTGTTGTGTTTTGCACAGATTTGTGAATACACAGTTATTTAAAGGCATAGCGCACTTTATGTTTGAACCAGAAATTTAATATTGATCAATTATTCCTTTGATCTGTGGTGTCCAGACCAGTAGTAGCTAGTTACGTTTAAAGGTGGGGAGGCATTACACACTTAACCACATGCAGAGGCGGCTCTCTAATTAGGCGATTTAGGCGGCTGCCTAAGATCTTGCATGGTCTGGGGCCTTGCGGCCGCCTAAACCACTGCCATAGGGCAGACTGACATGTCGGGTCTTTGGTCTATGACCGGGGGCCCGACACAAGAGGGGCCCAGGCAGCTTGCCCTTTATTCCGCCAGGTGCGAGGTCCCTCTGCTCATTCTAACATGACTGAGAGCCAGTCTCCAGTCTGCAGCTCTGCTGGGTGCAGAGCTGCAGACTGAGGTTTATCGTGATCTCCAGCAAACCAGAGTTTTGCCGCTCTGACTGAAGATCACGAGACTTAGCACTTGGTCGGCAGCTCTGCACCCGGCATAATTGCTATTTAAATTTGTTTATTGAAAGTTAATTTTATTTGCAAATTATGCCATAACTACAGTCAGAGAGTTCATAATGCAGCGGCACAGGGAGCCGTGACACTACAAGCCTCTGAACAATGAATACAGAGACTAGATCTGCAATCTTGTCCTTCAATACAACTACAGCACCTTGTACACACAATGCAACCCCTATTTGTTTTTTTACTTTGGGTGTCAAAAAAAAAAAAAGCCTGAGTAAGGAAGTAAAACTTTTCTTTTGGAATTCTATTATCTACAAATGTCTCCAGCATGGCTTCTCTGGGACATATGGAGGAATTTGATCTGGCTAATCTAGCCTCATGGGACTCATATGCTGACAGGGTAGTGTTTTTCCTGGAAGCTAATAAGGTGGTTGATGCTATTCAGAAGAGAGCTGTGTTACTAAGTGTTATTGGATCCAAGACTTTTGATACTGTCCGCTCACTGATATCTCCTGCTAAACCACAAGACTACTAGTTTGAAAAAATACTGGCACTGCTAAAAAATCACCCACCCCATCTGAAACAGTGAGGCGTTTCCATTTCAATAGACGAAATCAGAAACTAGGTGAAAGCATTGCAGCATGTATTGCAGAACTGCGCAGGCTGTTTAAAAATAGTAATTTTGGTACCAGTTTAGATTCCTTGTTAAGGGATAGGCTTGTGTGTGGGGTGCAAGATGAAGCACTGCAGAGGAGACTTCTTGCAAGACAGAATTTAACTTTTATTATTGCACAAGAGGAAGCGCTCGCAAATGAGACTCCATATGTCCATTCAAAAGAGATACAATCCTCCTTCAGCAAAGAGAACTCACCTGAAATAAATCTAGTGAAGAAGACTGATGTTAAATCAAAGGACTCTTCACCACGCACTGATGTCACAGCTCCATTTAAAGGAACTTGTTATAATTGTGGTGGAAAACATAGGCGTAATACATGTCATTTTCAAAATGCAGTTTGCCACACATGTAAACATACAGGTCACGTAAAGACAGTTTGCTAAAGACAAGCCAGTGGAATTCAAACCCAATATAAGAATGTGAATGCAATACAAACCGCAGCACACAGATAGTGAAATGACTACAGGTGTTTACTCAAATGACTATGGGAATAAAGTGGAAAATTCACCATCAGGACTGAAGATTTACACTGAAATTGTGCTGCAAGATGTTCCGTGCAAAATGGAAGTAGATTCCAGGTGCGCATATTCTTTGATTTCAGAAAAGACATTAAATTGTTATGGCCTCATAATTCTCCTTCAGTAGTACCTTGTGATATTCATCTGGTGGACTACAACAAACAGGTGTTTTATACCAGTAAAATATGATAACTTCAGAGGACACTTACATTTAATGATTAGTAAGGGACAAAGAGCAAGTTTGCTAGGTAGAGAGTGGTTTAAACCCTTAGGAATGTCATTAACTGGAGTTAATAATGTATCCACAGATATTCTACATAATGTGATTGATAAATTTAGTGCAGTTTTTAAAGAAGGTCTTGGCATGTTTAAAGGGACACTCTAGGCACCCAGACCACTTCTGCTCATTGGAGTGGTCTGGGTGCCAACTCCCACTACTCTTAACCCTGCAAGTGTAATTATTGCAGTTTTCTATAAACTGCAATAATTACATTGCAGGGTTAACTCCACCTCTAGTGGCTGTCTATTAGACAGCCACTAGAGGTCACTTCCTGGGTTCTAGCACAGGAAACCTGTGCTAGAGCGTCGCTGGACGTCCTCACGCTGTATGAGGACCTCCAGCGTCGCTCAAAACCCCATAGGAAAGTATTGAAATGATTTTTCAATGCTTTCCTATGGGGAGACGTAATGCGCATGCGCATTAGGTCCCCTCGGCTGGTGGGCGAGATCAGTCTCGCCCACCGGCCGACGCAATGAAGAGGAGGAGCGTTGCGGAGGTGGAGACAGCGACGAGGGACATCGCCGCTGCCTCAGGTAAGTCACTGAAGGGGTTTTCACCCCTTCAGTAACCGGGGATTGGGGGGTGGGAGGGAGAGGGACCCTCCAGTGCCAGGAAAACAGATTGTTTACCTGGCACTGGAGTATCCCTTTAAAGGCCCTCCTGTTTCTTTTGTATTAGATTCAACAGTAGCCCCAATTCGTATGAAGCCTCGCAAAATTGCATTAGCATTTAGGCCAAAAATAGATGCTGAGATTACACGTCTTGGTGAACTTGAACCCATAACACACCGAAAGTGGTGTACACCCAGAGTGATGAAACCAAATGGGGATGTCAGAATCTGTGCTTACTACAAATGTACAATAAACAAAGCATTGCAAGAGCATCCCTATCAAATTCCAGCTGTTCAAATTCTTACTACTTTGGCAAAAGGAAAAGTTGCCACATTAGAAATGGCTCAAGCCTACCAGCAGTTACCTGTGGATGATGAGGCTGCTGATGCACAAATGATAATAACACACAAAGGAGCTTTCCGAGCAAGACGTTTGCAGTTTGGAGTTTCCATTGCTCCTGGCATATTCCAGAATTTAATGGAGGACCTATTTTCTGGACTTTCAGGTGTAGTGCCTTATTTTGATGACGTTCTTATTGAAGCAGATTCTATACAGTCATTGGCTGCACAGCTACAACTTGTTTTACAATGTTTTCTTGATGCTGGTCTAAAACTTAAAAAAGAAAAGTTTGTTTTGGTGTAAGCAGCATAGATTTCCTTGGTTACCAAGTTGACACACAGAGCATTCATCCAACTGATTCTAAGGTTGAAGATATCCATAGAGCGCTGGGTTTTTTGTGATACCAGATGATGTTGAACCACTGGATGATACAGGTGTTGTTGTTGAAGAACCAGTTCTGTGCAGTCCATCTAACAGCAAAGGAAGAAGGGTTGGGCACAACTGAAGGACCAGGTGAAGCAGCTCCAAACATGGTTTTGGGGCGCCCAAGAAGAAATATTCACCCTCACAATTATCTCAAAGACTTTGAGGTCTAGGGGGGAGGAGTGTTATGTATTGGGGTGTTATGCAGTCCACCGTCCAGTGAAGTTATGCACTCGTTCTGTTGTGGTAGTGTCTCTTATGTTATGTTTTTATGTGTGTGTGCTGAAGTAAAGAGAAGTCCTATTTTACTAATATGTCTGAGAGCCATTTGTGAATATATAACATGCAAATACACTAAAATAAGAAACTCCAAAGTTAAGACTTGCCTACTATTTTCTTTCTATATATATATAAATATATATATAAACAGAGAAAATATCGGCACTCCAGGGTTTTTCAAGTGATTCTTCTTTATTCAAATAACATCAACATTTCAGCTCCTTCGTGGAGCTTTCATCAGGTCCACATGGTGGGGGCTGAAACGTTGACTTTTATATGGATTAAAAAAAAGTTACATTTTATTTGAAAATTATCACCTTGATTAAGACCTTGGAATGCGGTCCTTTCTACTATATTTATATGATTTTGCCAGACCTGCACCGGGCATTAAGAATTTAACCAGGAGTGCAAGCCCTTGTGATTTTCCAATTGTAATGAACAATGGGTTCAATGTTTAGAATTCTGATATCTTTTTCCTTGTTATTTAAATCAAAGCAATCATGTTATCAGGCAATGATTTGAAGTGAGCTTCCATCATCAATTTTTGCCAGTTCCCACTGCTGTTGCTATTGACCACTCTGGGGAAGAGTAGATCAATAGGACATACCTCAGTGTTGTACTCTTGTACATGTGCAATTGTACAGCTGCAGGATCTAGCCATACTGGCTATCAGAGGTGTCTCTAATTAGGTGAGTTAGATGGCCACCTAAGGCCTCACACTGCCTGGTGCCTTGTGGTTGCCTAACTCTCCTTAAGGCAGACTGATTCATCAGGTCCTTAGTCCGTGACCAAAGGCTGCCAGGTGCAGGACCACTCCACTAAGTCTACCCTGGGGCGAGAGACCATAGCCTCCAGTCTGCAGCTCCTTCAGATGCAGAGACCCCAGACACCAGGGAGGACCGGAGGATGTTATCTGAGTCCTGGGGTAAGTGCAGAGGATGCCAGGCATCTGGGTGCAGAGCAAGTGTAGGGTGCACATCAAGTGCTGAGATGTCATCTGGGTGCCCAAGCAAGTGCTAAGGATGCAATCAGGGTGCCTGAGTAAGTTGTTGTGTATGCAATCAGGTATCTGAGCAAGTTGGTGGGGGCAGAGAGATGTTACAGATATGCATGGGGGCTGAACAATGGCACAGCTATGCTGAGGGCAGAGCTATGGCACATAGATGCTGGGGCAGAGAGATGGCACAGATTTGCTGGAAGCAGAGCAATGGCACAGGGGTGGCACTGGCAGGTTGTTTGGGGGCACATATTCCACTGGCAGGCCTTTTGTTGGCACATATGGATCATTGGTTTTGTATATACTGCTCCTTGACATGATATAGAGGGTTTATACATTGACTGCTCACTGGCAAGATATACAGGGTTCTTACATTATCTATTCATTGGCATGATATGCCAAAATTATACATTAACTGCTCTTTGGCATGATATGCAAGGTTTATTTATTTATTACTTTTTGGCATCATAGATCATGCTTATGCATTATATTTTAATTGGTATGATATACTTAATTTATGTATTTACTGCTCATTGACATGATATACCAAGTTTATGTATTTACTGTTTATTGGCATGGTATACCAAGTTTATGAGCTTACTGTTTATTGGTATGATATATCAAATTTATGTATTTATCACTTACTGGCACTATATATCAATTTTAAGCAAATATAGCAAGTTTTAACTGCTCATTGGCATGATATACAAGGTTTATGTGTTTACTACTAATTGGGTTAACATACAATGTTTATGAATTTAATGTAATAATAGCATCCCCTTGCTGGAAAATCCTTTTACTAAAAGCTTGCCTGGTTGGGGAGATCTCCCTTATTGATTAGTGATGACCAAGTGTCAAGTGGGCTGGTGATGACCAAGTGTCAATTGCTCCCAGGTTGCTCTTTAACTACTTTTCACATCTAAATGCCCAAGTGCATAGCACTTTCATTCTTTTTATTCAGTTATTGTGCTTGTCTATGAACACATCTATTTTTAATGGGTGGGTTGGAAAAATTGCACTATGGCCCACTATATCGTTTTTGCCCCAGGCCACAAGTTGCTAGCCCTCCTTTGCTTCTACCCTACTAATTGACCCTGTCCAGAAAATAAACTCCTAGTAAACAAGGACATTATTATTATAAACTCTATGCTAGAGAACACATTTCTTGATCTTACAACCCTCACATGTCTTCTTAACTCTGCATTAATTAAAGAGATCTTGTGCAACTCAGTGTGTTCTTTTATGTCTTGTTAGTTCAGAGACATCATCTGACCAGATTACAATTATTCATTCTAGAACATATTAAACATAATTCTAG
Organism: Pelobates fuscus; assembly: GCF_036172605.1. Taxonomy (NCBI): domain Eukaryota; kingdom Metazoa; phylum Chordata; class Amphibia; order Anura; family Pelobatidae; genus Pelobates; species Pelobates fuscus. The sequence continues at coordinate 363,529,841 of NC_086317.1, forward strand.
CTTTAAATGAATACTGAAATCACAGCATCAAATACTGTTGCAAATTATGCGGTTATCACTGAACATTACAAATAACAAGCATAATTAGAAACAGGAGACAGGGAGACAGCATACCAAAAAGCCTTAGGGAAGATATCTATCATAATAGAGTATAATCAGACTTGTATAAACATAATTGCAGGAGCCTTAATCATATTTTAATGTGATTACCATTTGAACCATAAAGTTGTACACTTAGGTATACATATATCTGGAGACTAGAAACCATATGTAAGCGTGCAAGTCAGCTATAGCTAGCAAGGAAAGATTTTCAGTATAGAGGCATCTATAGTTTTTCTGACATCCAGGGCAGAAATTAAATGTAAACTGGCATCCTCCACCCCCCAACTGTACTTTTATTTTTGTTGTCTCTCTCCAATGCCTCTAGAACCCTTTTGTAAGGAAAATTACAAACAAATCCTCTCACATTTCTATAAACATACATACTCACACACATGATCATACTAACACACACACACATACACACTTAATATTCATACAGACATATGCTCACTTTTTAAATACACACACGTTCACATTCATGTACACATACTCAAATTCATATACACGAAAATGTAAATTTACACACATAAAACAGAAAAGTGCTGGTGCGCATACATATGTATAGAACCCCTCAAGTGTTGAGAAGTATTTTCAAACAGATGATACAGTGCAAGCAAGTGTGATCCCTTATAGGGTGTCTACAAGCCCAGGTATACACAGTTGCAAGAAAAAGTATGTGAACCATTTGGAATGATATGGATTTCTGCACAAATTGGTCATAAAATGTGATCTGATCATCATCTAAGTCACAGCAATAGACAATCACAGTCTGCTTAAACTAATAACACATAAAGAATGAAATGTTGCCATGCTTTGATTGAACACACCATGTAAACATTCACAGTGCAGGTGGAAAAAGTATGTGAACCCTTGGATTTAATAACTTCAACCAAATGTTTCCTGTAGTTGCAGATCAGACGTGCACAACGGTCAGGAGTAATTCTTGACCATTCCTCTTTACAGAACTGTTTCAGTTCAGCAATATTCTTGGGATGTCTGGTGTGAATCGCTTTCTTGAGGTCATGCCACAGCATCTCAATCGGGTTGAGTTCAGGACTCTGACTGGGCCACTTCAGAAGGCGAATTTTCTTCTGTTTAAGCCATTCTGTTGTTGATTTACTTCTATGCTTTGGGTCATTGTCCTGTTGCAACACCCATCTTCTGTTGAGCTTCAGCTGGTAGACAGATGGCCTTAAGTTCTCCTGCAAAATGTCTTGACAAACTTGGGAATTCATTTTTCCTTCGATTATAGCAATCCGTCCAGGCCCTGACGCAGCAAAGCAGCCCCAAACCATGATGCCCCCATCACCATACTTCACAGTTGGGATGAGGTTTTGATGTTGGTGTGCTGTGCCTCTTTTTCGCCACACATAGTGTTGTGTGTTTCTACCAAACAACTCAACTTTGGTTTCATCTGTCAAATGTAGAGTGGTATGAGCCCCACTCTAAGCTATCTTGCCCAGGGAGGATCAGCCCCTTGGGTAGTGGGATCTGATAAATGCTCCAGTGTCAGGCAAAAAACATTTATTAAAAATAAAAACAACTGATAGTCACCAGGTCACCAACGTGACTTGCTGGTCTCCTGACCGCTCTCTTGCTCTACTGGAACTTGTCACAAACTGCCTCTCTTCAACTCTAAATGTCTTCCTGTTTTCTAAAAATATTTTTTTCTTAATTGGCAGTCATTGACACAGTGCAAAAGACTGGGAACATGATCATGTGAGGAGAGGGAGATTTTGGATATCATCAATTTACAGGTAATATTTAAAGCCATATGATAATAATAGCGCACCAAGAGAGGCAGTGAAAATTTTGAAGTTACTATTAACTAACATAAAATTAAGCAACACATTCAAACTCCCACTACTCATGGGTGGCAGCAATGGCTATAATCTTCATAAGTCCAAATACATGGAACAAAACCCCAAACAAGTTATCTGCATGATCCGAATAATCCAGATAGTTTTTGCAAATATGGACTATGATAATTTGAACTTTAAAAAATAAACCCCTATGTGTCTCTGCAGACAGCAGAAAAATTTTAGATGCACCTTTAGGTTTAACTTCGCAGAACGTCATATATAGAACATCACCAACTGGCATTACTGTCATGTATATTAAGTATTCTCTTGGATTGTTAGTCAAAAGTGGACACTGACACTCAAAAGTGCCAGTGAAAAGATCAACAGATCTTCCTAACTAGTCCTGCACCCTCTTAGTACAGCAAGGGTATATGTCAATATATTTATGAGGACTATGGCCTAAATTTAATATTGTTGGATAACTTTACTAAATTATTTAATATTTTGTAATAAACTTTTAAAATAATGTAATATTCTGAAAAATATTTTAAAAAAAAATTTGGTTATCGTTTTTGATATATTGGTATATTTTTATATGATATATTTTTGATATATTCATATTTTGAGAACATGATTTTAAAGGTTTATCCAAAAATATGAAATAATTTGGAAAACCAATCCAACAACATTATTTTGAGACCTTTGTTTCTGATGAGGCTCTTTATTATAAATGAGATGTGGAAAGGGAAGTTTAATTTAGCTAAACCCGTATACTTTCTAGTGTCAATGACCTTGGCTTACTCTTGATCATAGCTATCAGAAGGAAATGTTAATTGCAGGTGTTCTATTTTTTGTTGTTGACTATTTTGTTCTGCTTGATTTAAAGACTGTTGTTGGTAAAATGTAAAATGTATTGGTGTGTTCTTTTTGTATTAGAAAACAGTGAAATAATATGATTAGTGCCTTCCTTGAACCTTACTAAAAAGATCTTAGGAATACGTTCACACCCTCACTAATTTAAGTAATAACATCCTGTGCTTTAGTGTCAAGTAATATTCCCAGGATCAGCAAAGTTCCGTCACATCTACAAGTAATAACTTATGTATGTATCTGTCTCTCAGGATCCTGAACATTATGTTTGACATGTTTTTAAGAAATGTGTTACGCATAATGTATTGAGTTACACTAATACAATTAGATTTTCAAAAGAGGAAGCACAAGGTAGATAATTTCAACATTGTACCATATATTTAAACTAATTAACAAAATAAGTTAGGCACGTCCAAAAAAGTACAAGATTATAAAAATACTTAACCGTGGAATTTAATACCTTGGAAATTGAATTTTTTAAGTTTAAGATGGCACATACCATGGAATTTAATACCTTGGAAATTGAATTTTTTAAGTTTAAGATGGCACATTGTAAATATAGCTGAGTTGGTCTACAGGCATGGGTGTCTGCAGGGGGGGGGGGGGGGGGGGAAAGGTGGGGGCTCTTGCTCCCCCCCCCCAAACCCCTCCTGTTTTTTTCAGCTTGTGCGGCTATTTTTAATTTGTGTGAGAATACACTGCAATACCGGCGCCGGCCAGTAGGTGTCGCTGTAAATGGAAAAAGGCAGGGATAGGAAGCTACAGCTTATCCCTGCTTCTCTCTCCTGACTGCATCTGCAGTAACTCCCAGCCTACAGATCAGGTAAGTGATGAATGGGGGGGTCCTACAGATCAGGTAAGTGATGCATGGGGGGCAGCCTACAGATCAGGTAAGTGAGGCATGGGGGGCAGCCTACAGATCAGGTAAGTGAAGTATGGGGGGCAGCCTACAGATCAAGTAAATGAGGTATGGGGGGCAGCCTACATATCAGGTAATTGAGGCATGGGGGGGGGGCAACCTACAGATCAGGTAAGTGAGGGATGGGGGGAGACAGCCTACATGAAGGTAAAGTAGAAGGAGCAGAAATGAGAAGAAAGGTTCTGCAAAGTGCAGGAGGGGGTAGGAAATATTTGCAAGGAGCAGGAGGGTAAAGTAGAAGGAGCAGGAAGGGGCAGCAAGGAGCAGGAGGGGTCAGCAAGGAGCAGGAAGTGTCAGCAAGGGACAGTAGGGGTCAGCAAGGAGTAGGAAGGGTCTGCAAGGGGCAGGAGTGGTCAGCAAGGAGTAGGAAGGGGCAGCAAGAAGCAGGAAGGGGTAGGGAGGGTCTACAAAGAGCTAGAGGGGTCAGCAAGGAGTAGGAAGGGACAGAAGGAGCACAAATGTAAAAGAGCAGAAAGAATCAGAAGCAGCACACAGGTAAAGTAGCAGAAGGATCAGAAATGGACAGCAATAAGCTGGAAGGGGCAGAAGGAGCAGGAAGGTAACATAGGAGAAGGAGCAGAAAGCATCTGTAAGGAGCAGAAAGGGGCAGCAGAAGCGGGAAGGGACAGAAGGAGCACAAAGGTAAAGGAGCAGAAATAATCAGAAGGGGCACAAAGGTAAAGAAGAAGTAGGAGCAGAAAGGAGCAGCAGGAGCAGGAAGGGTCAGAAGGAGCACAAAGGTAAAGTAGGAGCAGAAAGGGGCAGCAGGTGAGTGTCAGGAAACACAGAGGGCTGCTGGGTAGAGGTGCCACTAATTGACTAGAGCGGTCAGCTGGCTCTCTAAGCCAATCAGTAGCTACCCATTCATAAAAATGTAAAACATTTTTATGAATCGGGAACTACCGATTGGCTTAGAGCGTCAGCTGACCACTCTAGCCAATTAACGGCACCCATGCCTGACGTCAATCTGCACTTCCTGACACTCCGTTTCAGAAGCCGAATATCACTGAGCGACCTTGAGATCAGGAGCTGGAGGAAGCCTTTGGGGTTTAACCATTTAAGAGCGGTTTCACCCCTTAAAGGAAAGAGAGCGATCAGGGACCTCCTTGCATCATAGCATTTTCATTTAGATGAAGTTGTTATGATGACCAGAATGTTCGTTTAATTTGATTAAAGGAACACTATAGTGTCAGGAAAACAAACTTGTATTCCTGACACCATAGTTGTGAAAACTCTATTCACCCTGGCTTTATGTGATAATGACCATTCCCCAGAAAAATTCCTGCAGACGCCCATGTCTACAGGGTCTCTTTACTAAAAATTAAAACTGCATCAATTTTGCACCTTTTTTGCACCATGATGGGTGAGACAGCTGTCAATACAGGCAAAGCCTCACAAATGACAGAATGTTGTGTTGAGATTATAATGACTTCTTGTAGTTTGTAGGATCTAAGAGTTAACTGAACCCAACTTTCCTTGTTAATCCGAAGACATGATCTTTTGATCTTCTATGATTTTTAAAATTTGACAATCAATTCACCACAATCCACTACCTAGAGAAGAAAACTCTTATTCATTAAAATATGAATACATGTAAGCTAGAATTAGTGTTATTGTGTCACAGTTTAAATATCTGTATTTTATGTGGGCATTATTTACTTCCAATGCCGTGTTTCAAACTTGAATCTAGAAAGAAAATGAATGGTTTTAGGAAGGAAAGAGTATATATTTTTCTCCCTTTCGCCTGTGTTTTTGTAGTGTATGAGATGTCCTTTAAAGTTGTTTTCTCAAAGATCTTTCTTAAAGTATGTTTCCCACAAGTAGAAAATTATAGAGATGTATAGTATTTAGAAGGGCATCCAGCTGGGTCTACTTTTTCATTTTATCCTGTCACTACATTTGATGCACACAGCCTTGCCCTCAGGTATCAGCATGCTTCATAGTAATTATGAAGAAATCCTTTGTTATTTACCCTTCAGCAATTGGTGTAATTATTTAAGTAGGTGTAGCTTAAATCTACTAAAATATCTTCATGCAATACCATTCTGTGTGAAAAAAAAGCATTTTTGATGCTAATCCTCAGTATATTATTTGTCTTGTATCTATCTTCATTTTATGTACATGAAGTTTTTTTTATCATAATTTAAAGTTAATTTCAAAGTATATATATATATATATATATATATATATATATATGTTAGCAGTTTTTTTTTTTAATTTTATTTTTACGGGAGCAGTCAGTATAGGATGTGTTCCTCTGACCAAAAACAGTGTATTTTCTTTAGTTGGAGTAACCCTTTAAATATTACTTTGAGTTAGCCAGCCTGATGAAGTAAATTACAGCAATATGATTTTCAACTTGCAAGCAATCAATACTCCAATTAAAGAAAATACACTGTTTTTGGTCAGAGGAAATCCTATACTGACTGCTTTCACAAAAATAAAATGAAAAAACTGCTAACATTTACCTAGCTTCCAGCGCCATGGCTGAGTTCTCGCTGCAGCCCCATCTTACTCCATTGAAATCCCCCCTTCACCAAAGGGCAGGGTGAGGAGAGGACAAGGGGGGCATGGGGGAATGTTTCATGCCACTATTGGCTATCTGTTGCCAGCATGCTGTGTATGACACACATACATATACTGACAGACACACACACATATACACACACTGACAAACATAACGACACACACTGATAGACACACAGACACACACACTAACAGCCATACTGACACACACAGACACATATACTAACAGAGATACAAACACACTGACAGACATACTGACATACAGAGACACACACACACACACACTGACAGACATACTGAAACACACTGACAGACATACTGACACACATACAGGCACACACACACAGACTCTCACACACATACAAAATTTACTTAGTCACCCTCCAGTTTAATAATGCCACCCTCCAATTTCCTACCTTTTGCAGCAGGGTAGCATTCCTGGGGTGCAGTGTCCTGGCTGAGGCAGTTGGGAGTAAGGCTCTGGCACTCCTGGCCTGGCACCCTCCTCTCTGCCTCCGCCTCCAGTCTATCTGGGAGGAATTGATTCATGCCAGGTCCACCCCAGCTGCGGAAAAGAAAGGATATATGCCCACACGGTGGCCCTAAATGCATGCCCTTAGTGTGTGGTGGGTCCATGGGGCTGCTTAAAAAAGCCATCAGCAGGGCCCATGGGGCAGCTGCATTGGGGACCCCCCAGGAGTAAATGGGACCGGGGCAGCGGCTCAATTTGCCCCACGTTGAAGATGGCCCTGGCCTCCTAGAACTCTTGTTCTGGGCTGGCTTATGACATCTCTACAACACTGTCAGCAGTAGAGCAATACCTCTGGCAGCATAGAGTTTACTTTATGTATTTGCAGTGTTTCATAGCAAGATGCTGTATATACAGACTACAGGAAAAATAACCACTTAAAATCACTGAATCGGTCATGGTGCTTTCAGTAACCCTTTAAAGCTAGATTTAGTTTTATTTTTAGCCTAAATTAAGATATTAAGATTTACATGAAAATTGCCTAACTATTTTGATTTTGGAATTAATTTACACCTAAAATTAAAAAAAAACATGCTGCAGGATATAAAAAAATGAATTGCAGCTCTATTAGCACCATTGACAAAGACACAATGCTAAAAAATGTAAATAAGCAATTATCAAAAGCTTATGCTACGTTTATTTTCTCACATTATGTTATAAAAGACATGAGAATAGAAAGACATGAAAAATAATAGTGTAACTATTTATACAACTGAAGGGATTAAATATAAAGCAATGAGGATTCATAAACATTAGACCCCACTCCCATTAATGAGAGTGGGTCCTTGTTGGTCTGCAGAAATACAAAATAATACTGATTTAAGTATACATGCTCTATTCTCACAGTTGCTTATTATAAAGCAGTTCATTTTTTCTACTTTTTCTATGATCACCTATACAGCTGTTCCTCTGTACTTCATCCATATGAGGACCCAAAGGACATACCGTATTTGATAAGAGAGAGGCTGAAATATTACCACAGAGACCATGTAATTGTGCTATTGATGTATTTCCTGGTATTATACAATCAATAGGAAAAGTTTATTGTTTGTCCACACCAAGAAAAACATCACTATGCATGAAATCATCCAAATGAGGTTTCTGTGTAGATCCTTATCTGCAGTAGGTCCATTTTTTATTGCCAAAAGCATGATGACTTGTCTCCTGTCATCAAATAAAGGTTTACCATGAGAAATGCTTACCCTATACCTTTGCTGAATTATTTACTCAAGTCAAAAAGTAAAGTATTAATTGAAGGGATACTATAGTCACCAGAACAACTACAGTTTATTGAATTTGTTCTGGTGAGTAGAATCATTACCTTCAGGCTTTTTGCTGTAAACACTGTCTTTTCAGAGAAAATGCAGCGTTTACATTTTAGCCTAGTGATAACTTCACTGGCCACTCCTCAGATGGCTGTTAGAGATCCTTCCTGGGTCATGGCTGCCTAAAATGCATCCAAACATTCAGTATCTCCTCCCTCTGCATGCAGACACTGAACTTTCCTCATAGAGATTCATTGATTCAATTCATCTATATGAGGAGATGCGGATTGGCCAGGGCTGTATTTGAATTGTGCTGGCTCTGCCCCTGATCTGCCTCTTTGTCAGTCTCAGTCAATCCTATGGGTAAGCATTGGCAGGCTACCACTTCTGCTGATGTCAGCAGGCAGTGGACAGGTCAAAAGGAAACAGGGACAGAGTAAACAGCTCCAGACTTGAATACAAGTAAGGGTTTACTATATTTAGGAAGGCAAAGGGGGCCAGGGGGGCTAGATGGTGGTTTTAACCCTATAGGGTCAGGAATACATGTTTGTGTTCATGACCCCATAGTGCTACTTTAAACAAGACCTATGAGTAGACACCTTTTAACACCAGGAATGAGCAACAAAACTTATGTCATTAGAATTGTGCAATTCCCCAGCTGTCTTGCAAGTCTTTGTAAATCACATTTATTCTCTATTCTAAGGACTGGTCATATACTACCATGTTTTATTTCTTCTGTGCTGTTGTCTGATTTTGTTCTGCCAGTCAGGGTTGATTAGTTGTTATGGGAAAAATAATTCCACTTAAAATAAAATTTTTGAATAGTAGCTTAAATACAATATATATGCCAGTGTATCAATAGAAGCAAAGCACAACAAAGATTTGTTAAACCAATTTTTTTTTTGATGACAAATATAATGGTGCCAGCACTTACTAATGCAGTTCGCCAATCACGTGGTGTCCCGATTTGGCTGGCCGCCACCTTGTGTGTTCCTGTAGTCTCCCATAGAGTCCCTGATGACGGCTCCTGCATTGTCCCTCCCTTTGATGATGCAATGCTCGCATGCTGTTGTTACAACATTACAGATGTGGATTTGCATCATATTCAACACCATCTCACGCTCTGAGGGCATGGTTACCAACTCTCTAACATTGAAGAGAGATACTACTCAAATAGCTTCAACTGAATTGGTTACTGTATATGTAACAATCTCAAATTATAGTTTTCCTTAACTAATGATAACTATGATGTCATTAAAATACAGTTTTCTAGATAGCATTCATAGCCCTAATGTTTAGACACTACAATGTACAAGCCAGTACAGTACCACATTCCTTTTTTTCATATAAAGAACAATTATTGGGGCAAGATAAAAGCTGAGGACAGTAGGAATATTTCATTGATTTCCATCACAATTGATCCACTTTTAGAAAAGCTCTACAATTACTCCATATAATTTGCCTCAAAATGTATTAATCACATCCTCTCATGACCTTTTGAATGAATAAATGACTTATGACAGCACATTAGAGTCACATTCACCTATTCCTTCTTATATCTGTGCTATTGATATCCTGTTCCTTTTTACCATTTATGTCACAACTCATTCAGACATCAAAATGTGAAAATATCTTTAATGAAATAACAAAGTAGCTAAATGGGTTATTAAAACAGAAAACTAAAGACAAACTAGGTCATTTAAAGAAAACACATTATAAAATCAATTTTTTTTTCCGTGCTAACATGTTGATTTGTCGTTTCAGACACCTCATTTAATGATATAAAACATAAACACAATGAACTACATTTCTATGAGAAAGCCTCCAGGTTAATTCCATGTAAAGCCCATCTTACCTTCCCAGATGCAGGCAAGTACAGTGTTCCAGGCTGAAGGCAGCCCTGTTTTCATAGAGTTTCCATTTAATTCAAGATACCAACTATTTCAAGGCTTCCTTCTTCTTCTTCTTTTTTTTATAACAATGAAATCAATAAATTAGAAAAGCAAAAAGCAAGTTGGTAGAATGTATGGGATTATAGTACTTTTTATCAGAAAAAACATATATATGTGTGTGTGTGTGTGTGTGTCAAAAAATCCTGCACTCCATATACACATTGGATACTTGCCCGGAGCTTGTCAGTAGTAATGTACCAATTCAAAGATATAGCTACTAGAGTTGAGCGGACACCTGGATGTTCCGGTTTGCCGGGTTCGACCGAACATCGGCAAAAAGTTCAAGTTCGGCCTCGAACTTGCCCCTGAACCCCATTGAAGTCAATGGTGACCCGAATTTTTGGGCACTAAAATGGCTCTAAAAAAGTCCTGGAAAGGGCTAGAGGCCTGCAAAAGGAAGTAAAATGGGGGTAAGAGTTGGACAAGTGCCCTACAAACAATTGGGGTAGCCCCCAAAATATTGGGACAAATAAAAAAAGAAAACAAAGAATAAGTGCACTTGAGTATAACAATGGCTGGGTGGGCTGGTATAAATGTCTATTCTGCACAAGGTACAGACAAGTCTGGTGGGATCCATGCCTGGTTCATTTTAATAAACGTGAGTTTGTCCACGTTGGCTGTGGACAGGTGGCTGCGCTTGTCTGTGATAACGCCCCCTGCCGTGCTAAACACACATTCAGACAATACACTGGCTGCAGGGCAGGCCAGCACCTCCAATGCATAAAGGGCAAGCTCAGGCCATGTGCCCAGTTTGGAGACCCAGAAGTTGAATGGGGCAGACCCATCAGTCAGTACGTGTAGGCTTGTGCGTATTGTTCCACCATGTTGCTGAAATGCTGCCTCCTGCAAAGACGGTCCATATGAGATGGTGGTGCTGGTTGTTGTGGCGTGCTGACAAAGCTTTTCCACATTTCAGCCATGCTAACCCTGCCTTCTGAGGTGCTGGCGGTGCCCCAGCTGTGTTGGCGACCTCTTCCTCCTCCTCTGCCTACGCCTTGTGCTTTCACTGAGCCCCCGGTGTCAGTTGGGAATACCCTCAGTAGTGCGTCTACCAGCGTGTACTTGTAGTCGCGCATCTTCCAATGACGCTCTAGTGAGGGAATTAAGGACGGCACGTTGTCCTTGTAACGGGGATCCAGCAGGGTGGCCACCCAGTAATCAGCACAAGTTAGAATGTGGGCAACTTGGCAGTAGTTGCGCAGGCACAGCAGCATGTAGTCGCTCATGTGTGCCAGGCTGCCCAGAGGCAAGGACAGGCTGTCCTCTGTGGGAGGTGTATCGTCTATGTCCTCCGTATCCTCCCAGCCACGCTCCAGTGATGCCCACGAGCTGCGTTGCGTGCCACCCTGCTGTGAACACGGTTCCTCCTCATCCTCATCATCCTCCTCCTCATCCTCCAGAACTGTGCCCTGGCTGGACAAATGTGTACCTGGCCTATGCTGGTGCAGGAACCCACCCTCTAAGCCAATTGTGAATGACCTGCCTGATAACAGTGGAAATGACCCCTCTTCCTCCTCCTCTTCCTCCTGTGCCACATCCTCTTCCATCATCACCCAAAGCGTTTTTTCAAGGAGACATAGAAGCGGGATAGTAAGGCTGAGAACGGCATCATCGGCACCGGCCATGTTGGTGGAGTATTCAAAACAGTGCAAAATGGCACACAGGTCTCGCATGGAGGCCCACTCATTGGTGGTGAAGTGGTGCTGTTCTGCAGAGCGACTGACCCGTGCGTGCTGCATTTGAAACTCCACTATCGCCTGCTGCTGCTCGCACAGTCTCTCCAGCATGTGTAAGGTGGAGTTCCACCTTGGGGGCACGTTGCATATGAGGCGGTGAGCGGGAAGGCCGAAGTTACGCTGCAGCACATACAGGCAAGCAGCAGCAGGGTGAGAACACCAAAAGCGCGCACAGACGGCACGCACTTTCTGCAGCAGCTCTGATATATCTGGGTAGTTTTTCAGGAATTTCTGCACCACCAAATTCAGCACATGCGCCCTGCAAGCGATGTGCGTCAAACCGGCTAGGCCAAGAGCTGCTACGAGATTTCGCCCATTATCGCACACCAGCAGGCCGGGCTTGAGGCTCAGTGGCAACAACCACTCATCGGTCTGTTGTTCCAAGCCCGTCCACAGCTCCTGCACAGTGTGTGGTTTTTCCCCCAAATAATATGAGTTTTAAAACAGCCTGCTGTCGTTTCCCCCTGGCTGTACTGAAGTTGGTGGTGAAGGTGTTACGCTGCCTGGATGAGGTGGTGGTAGAAGAGGAGGAAGCAGAGTAGGAGGAGGAGGCGACAGGAGGCAAAGAGAAATGCCCTGCAATCCTCGGTGGCGGAAGGACATGCACCAAACTGCTATCCGCATCAGGCCCAGCCGCCACTACAGTGTGCAGTGAGGGAGATATAGCGCCCCTACCCGCGCTTACTGGTCCACGTATCTGTGGTTATGTGGACCTTGCCACTGTGACTCCAGAGGTGGAGAAAGAGGCCGAGACAGCAGCAGAAGAAGAAGCAGTAGGAGCCTGATACCTTTCTTGGTTTTTGAGGTGCTTAATCCATGGCAGCTTATGCTTTGCATGTAGATGCCTGGTCATGCAGGTTGTGCTCAGGTTTAGCATGTTTATGCCTCGCTTCAGGCTCTGATTGCACAGCGTGCAAACCACTTGTGTCTTGTCGTCAGCACATTGTCTGAAGAACTGCCACGTCAGGGAACTCTTTGGAGCTGACTTTGGTGTGCTAGGTCCCTGGGTGCGGTGGGCAGTAGCAGGCGTACCGTCTAGGGGACGGCTTGTCCGCTTTTGCACCCTGCTCCCTCTTATGCTGTGCTGGTGCCTCTGCGACCACAGCCTCTTCCTCCAAACTGGACACGTCACTCGCATGACCTTCATTCCTTGTGGGGTCTAGGGGGTCATCATCCTCCACATCATCTTCCACCCACTCCTCAACCCTGCCATCCTTGCCGGTCTGCACACTGCCGAATGCCACAGCAGTTGGCACCTGTGTTTCATCATCATAGACGTGCTGCAGTGGTCCTTGCATGTCCACATCCTGACACATAAGTGGTTGTGCATCTGTGCACTCAATCTCTTCCACTTCTGGGGCAGGGCTAGGTGGATGGCCCATGGAAACCCCACCAACAGAATCATCAAAAAGCATAAGAGACTGCTGCATGACTTGTGGCTCAGACTGCTTGGCTGATTTGCAAGGGTGAAAAGGTGAAAGACAGATGGCCATGGGCTGCAGGTGCTAACTCTGAGCTTTCAGCAGGGGACCGGGTGGGAGACAATGTGCAGGAACTGGATTCACTGTCAGCCATCCAATCTACTATCGCCTGTACTTGTTCTGGCCTCACCATTCGTAGAGCGGCATTCGGGCCTACCAAATAACGCTGAAGGTTCTGTCGCCTAATTGCACATGAGGAAGGTGTTTCACTTGTGCGTGTAGCTGGCACAGATTGACCACGTCCTCTCCTTGCAACAGGAGCTCCACCAACGCCAGCAGCATCACGACCAGGGCCACGTCCCTTATTTGATGCTCTCCTCATTCTTTGCGCTCACCCACCAAACTAACAGATGTTTTATGTCAGGCAACAACGTAACTGCCAATAGTCAACAATTTTTTTTTTAGTTTATTGTACTGCAAGAAATGCACTATTTGGGGCCTACCAAATAACGCTGAAGGTTCTGTCGCCTACTTGCACATGAGGAAGGTGTTTCACTTGTGCGTGTAGCTGGCACAGATCGACCACGTCCTCTCCTTGCAACAGGAGCTCCACCAACACCAGCAGCATCACGACCAGGGCCACGTCCCTTAGTTGATGCTCTCCTCATTCTTTGCGCTCACCCACCAAACTAACAGATGTTTTATGTCAGGCAACAACGTAACCGCCAATAGTCAACAATTTTTTTTTTAGTTTATTGTACTGCAAGAAATGTACTATTTAGCAGCCAAAAATGTTTAATGTTTAAAACTGCTATGTCACAGCACTATTTGACCGTTCTATTTGACTCTCAGACAGTGGCGTACATACCAGGGTCGCAGGGGTCGCGGCTGCGAACGGGCCTGGCCCACCAGGGGGCCCGGCCGCCCCTGCGACCCTGTATGTACTCACTGGGCCAGCCTCTTCTCCTGGGGGGCCCAGGAGCCGGCCACCTCTGGGCCCCCCGAGGTTGGACCTGCTTATACCCGGCGGGCAGTCAGGCTGGCCGGTGCGCCAGGGAGCACTCTCCCCTGAGTTCTTCCTCTTCAGCTCCCTCGCGCACCGCACTGATACCGGAGCCGGAAGATGACGTCATCTTCCGTCGCCGGCATCCCTACGCGGCGCGCGAGGGAGCTGAAGAGGAAGCACTCAGGGGAGAGTGCTCCCTCGCGCACCGGCCAGCCTGACTGCCCGCCTAGGAGCCCAGCAGCACCACTGGACCCCAGGGAATCCCCTCAGCACTCCAAAAGGTAGGGAGGCTGGGGGATTAAATAAAAAAAAAAAACGTGTAAGTGTGTGTGAGTGTGTGTGTGTGTGTGTGTGTAAGTGTGTGTGAGGGAGTGTGTGAGTGAGTGTTAGTGTATGTGTGTGTGAGTGAGTGTGTGAGTGTTAGTGTGTGAGTGTTAGTGTGTGAGTGTGTGTGAGTGTTAATGTGTGTGTGTGTGTGTGTGAGTGTTAGTGTGTGTGTTAGTGTGTCTGCTAGTGAGTGTCAGTGAGTGTGTTACTGTGTGTGTCTGCTAGTGAGTGTCAGTGAGTGTGTTACTGTGTGTCTGTTACTGTCAGTGAGTGTGTTACTGTGTGTGTCTGTTACTGAGTGTATTTGTGTGTGTGTGTTAGTGAGTCTGTTTGATGTCTGTTAGTGAGTGTATGTTTGTCAGTGAGAGTGTATGTTTTGTAAGTGAGTGTGTATGTATGTCTGCCGCTGAGTGTGTCTCTGTCAGTAAATGTGTGTGTCTGTTAGCTAGTGTGTATGCATTTGTTCGTGAGAGTGTGTGTGTGTGTCTTCAGCACTTACCCTTCTCCAGCGCCGGACTCCCATGGCGCTGGGGATCCCTCCGCCTCTCAGCTCCGAATGCGCATGCACGGCAAGAGCCGTGCACGCATTCAAACCGCCCATAGGAAAGCATTACTCAATGCTTTCCTATGGACGTTCACTGTCTTAAAATGGCGGAAGCGCCTCTAGCGGCTGTCAGTGAGACAGCCACTAGAGGCTGGATTAACTCTCAGTGAAACATAAGTTTCTCTGAAACTGCTATGCTTTCAGCTGCAGGGTTAAAACTAGAGGGACCTGACACCCAGACCACTTCATTGAGCTGATGTGATCTGGGTGTCTGTAGTGATCCTTTAATTGTGTGTGCATCTGCATGCACTGGCGTACATACCGCGGTCACAGCCCTGCAACCCCTGCGACAGGTGCCCGCCGCCATGTGTTGCTGCCCCGGCCCGCGCAGAGTAAGAGCGATGGGGGGGGGGGGGGCACGGATCAATTTTCGCACCGGGGCCCCATGGGTCATGTGTACGCCACTGCTCTCAGATATGAAGTGCAGGCACCAAATTGACTTTTTAGCACCTAAAGAATTAGAATTGTTAAAAGTGCGCTGGAACCGCAGTATTTGACGCTTCTATTTGACTCTCAGATATGAAGTGCACACCCACATTTACTACTTATCAGTTTAGCACCAAAACAATAAGAATGTTTACAATTGCGCTGTAACCGCAGTATTTGACGCTTCTATTTGACTCTCAGATATGAAGTGCAGGGGCCAATTTTACTATTTAGCAGATTAGCACCCAGAAAATAAGAATGTTTACAATTGCGCTGTAACCGCAGTATTTGACGCTTCTATTTGACTCTCAGATATGAAGAGCACGCCCCAAATTTACTATTTAGCAGATTAGCACCAAAACAATTAGAATTTTTACAACTGCGCTGTAACCGCAGTATTTGATGCTTCTATTTGACTCTCAGATATGAAGTGACAGCAGTATTTGACGCTTCTATTTGACTCTTAGATATGAAGTGCACCCCACTAATGTACTAGCTTGCAGAATTCTTTCCTAATCTGTCCCTGAAAGCAGCAGCATCCTCTCCCTACACTAATAAGAACTCATATGTGTGCGGCGCTACGCGACTCCAGCTTATATATAGAGGCTGGGTCACATGCTGCACTGGCCAATCACAGCAATGCCATTAGTAGGCATGGCTGTGATGGCTTCTAAGGGCACACAAGTTGAACGCTTGTTGATTGGCTGCCCTGCAGCCTTTCAAAACGCACCATTAAATCACCGAACACCAAACTCCAACCTGAACATACAGTGATATGTCCGTGTTGAGGTCCGGGGTCCAAAAAACGTAATGTTCGGTACGAACCCAAACTTTACAGTCCGGGTTCGCTCAACTCTAATCCCTACAGTTAATTATGGTGGTGATTGCATTGCTCTCTATCAGCAAGGCCTTGGAGTAGATGAAGCAAAATACAGGTCAGTACTAAAGGAGAACCTTTTCAGTCTGCTGGAAAGTGCATGGGAGACAGTTCACATTTTAACAGGACAATGAACTTAAGCACAAGGCAAAAGCAACTTTGGAATGGCTCAAGAACAATAACATTTTACATATCGTACAATAGCACAGTCAAGGTCCTCATCTCAGTCTGTGGCACTATTTTAAAAATATAGACCACAATCACCACCAAACCAAAATTCTTTATTTGGAGCAAGTCTGTCAAAAGGTATGGGCATAAATACAGCTCATCTGCAAAGCTGCCAGATACTTAATTTGAACCACTCATAGCTTTTATGAAAGCAAAAAGTGTCTCTACTAAGTATTACTATGAGGGCACTGAATATAAGCACATTACAGCATTTCCTTTTTTTGTTTTTGTGTGTCTGTGTGTGTGTGTATGACACATAGATATTATCATACAGCACTATGTGCATTGTGAATTGTTCAGGGAAATAATGAATCATTAATGTTGATCGGGGCTATTGAAAATCAATACAAGCTAGAATGTTAGAAAAGTAATGATAAATTGCGACATAACTGAGATTGAGCTCAACACTAAAGCATAAACACAATGCATAACTATGTAATCAAAAACATTAAATTTTTATAAACACTATAAAAGCAGCTACACTAGTTGTTATAGAAATATAACCATTATTACATCTTAAAACCACTATTTATTTAGATTCTTAAGAAGACCCTTTAATGTAATACTTTATTTGCTAAACTGAAATTGTCTGTTTTTCTTCCCAATCTTCTCTTTCCACTCTCTGAACATGACCTTATCTATTTTTTTCTCTCATGCATCCTTTATGTTGAGTATCCAAGTCCTTGTTACTTTTCTGTAACCTCTTGTGTTTATTCTGACCATCCATTTTTGGCATTTTGTCAGTTTTCCAATCTTGAACCTGACTATGCATTAATCTATTTCTGCTCATATGTACCTCTTACCGTTTAATCCCTCTGGAGAGGGTTTTCTTTTTACATTTCTCCATTCTGGTTTTAACTATTTCAGGTAGAAAATATTTTGCTTCTAAAATTCAATGACTGCATTTAGTTTTTTCATTTCTTCTCTTTCACTCTTTGTCTCCCCCTCTCCATGATATCACAATATCAGTGTGATATCGAATGACATCAAAGAAACAATGTATTATTTATTATATAAAGTAGATTAATAGTAAGAAAAATAAGGAGCTCTAACAAGCTCATTTGGCTTTGAAGGATCATTGGCTTTATCATGGATGCCATACTGATGTTCAGAATTGTCAATATTTAATAAATTGAAGTACATAATTGACACAAATCAGTTTTAGACGAAACTGTTAAATAAGCACAATGTATATTTTATATTTATTTTATATAGTAGTGTAGATTGGATTATATATGGATTTTAACTGATAAACTAAGCAAAATTAAAGTAAGATGTACTTGTAAAAGCAGTCTGCTTGTTGCAGAGTTGTATAGTTGCAAACTCTTTCTGAAGGCAGCTGGTCTCTTTAATGCTGCATTAAAAGGATGTATGTAACTATGCATTAGACCCACTATTTTCCCCTCTGTTTCAGAACCAGTGCTCTAGGAGAGTGGTTCTTAACCTTTTTCACTTGTGCACCCCTTTATAGCCCATTTCTATAACGTGTACCCCTCATATTTGAAAAATGTTTGTAATTAATATAGTTGCTGTAATTTCATATTAATAAGTATTTCTTTGCCCCATCTACCCTTGTACTGTAATATAGTCTCCCATGTTTCTCCTCTGCCCAAGGCTCTCTGCTCTTCCACTGCCCCAGGCTCCCCTGCCCCATCTCTACCCCAAGCTTCCCCCTGTTTCCCCACACTCCCCCTGCTTATCCTCTTCCCCAGGCACCCAGGCATATATATATGTTTGTATCTGTGTGTCTGTACATCTACATGTGTGTCTCTGTTTCTATTTTGTGTACATCTACATGTGTGTCTATGTTTGTATTTTGTGTGTCAGTATGTGTGTCTGTGTATTGGCACTGTGTGTGTGTGTGTGTATATATATATATATATATATATGTGTGTGTGTGTGTATAGAAGGCTGGGCCTGTAGTTGTGGGAGGGGCTTGATTTCCCTACTTAAAGATCGCCAGACCCCTCCTCATTACCGTTGTTGGTCTGGCAATTTGCCTACCTGGACTTCTGGCCTCAGCAGATTGCCCTTTTGCCTACCTTTCCTCGTGGATACCTTACATGCTCTTAGAGTTTCTGCCCGTTCCTGGTTCGAGTCTTCTCAGCCGTCTCTTCTTCTGGTCTCTACCACTAACTGTGTTAAAGCTGCAGTAACAGTGAGTTGGTTGACCTTCGCAACCATGTTGCAGGCGCACAGCGTCATCATGGGCAAATTCTATTCTCATACTTACCTCTTTTTCATATGCCTTTCGTGAGGTCTTTTGTTTAAACTTCCATACGAACGTACGGTTCGATAGTTTGACTACTTATTCTACTGCTTGTTGATTTATATGAATTGGCTTTCGTGAGTTTGCGCTCACCCGTTCAGCCTTTTGTTCATACGCACGAATGCTACTTACGATTCGTACAACATGTCTGTTATAGTGTTCAGTTAAACATGGAACATTCAGTTGTTATGCGGCTCTTTGCTCCGCTTTGGGGCCGTTCGTATAATTAAAAACGAATACCCTATTATAGTAATACTTTTTCTCTGGGTCTATGCAAACATTCGCACAGGTATATGTATATGCTTAATAGGCTGCTGGTCTCTACAGGCTATAGGGGAGTACTGCACGTTTAAAATTTCTGACCAAATGCTTTTCTGTTTAAATTTAATTAAGCAGCGCATTGTTGCTGATTTTGTTCTGTCTATTAGATATGCTGTAACAAGATGTTTTTTATAGGTTGCCGGGTTATAGGAATTCGATAAGGCCCTGGGGAGATAGCGCAGCTAAGCGGACAAGGGCACATGTATGAGTGTGGGAATAGATACGTGTGATTGGTTGTGTATGAATGTGTGGGTGGGATTATGTGTTGAGTGAGTTTGTGAGGGGGGGTCTTACCTCAGTCTTACCTCAGTGCCACTTGGGATTCAGGCCAGCCAACAGCTTCCTGTCCTCCTGCTCCTGTCTGTCAGTTTACCAGCTTGAGGGATGGATGTTGAGGTGATTTTGGCTTCCCTCAGGGCTGCTGCAGTGCTGGACGGTGGTCAGCAACTACATGAGCAATTTGCTCAACTTAATCCAGGTATGGGTCCCTCCTGCGGCCTATCTCCTCCAGGAGCCTCCCCTGCAGCCCCTGCCCCTGGGGGCAGCACTAGTATCGGCCGGCGTTCTCTGCCGCCGGTGAGGTTGTCCCCTGACACCACTCCTTTTTTTAGGAGTAGAAGCCTGGGCCCGAGGCATCACCAGGGCCGCATGTCTGGGGCTCCAGAAGGGATGCACGGCCTTCTACTACTGCGTGGGTGGCGCAACCTCTCCGGCAGGCTCCAGCCTCACGGCCAGCATCCCCAGCACAGTCCACCCCGGCCTCCAGTGGTGGATCGTGGGCAGGGGGCGGAGGACGGCAGGCAGCACCTTCCCGATGTCGGTCTCCACGTGGCCGGCGGGCCGGCGGGGCCAGGTCCAGGGCCCCTGTGGTAAGTAGGCCTGTACCGCTGTTGGGGGTTGTGGGGTACCCCAGTGTGTCGGGAGCCTCCTCTGACAGTGAGGAAGGCTCCTGTGGGTCTGTCTCCCCTGTTCCCTCCCCTGTTTCTTCCCCCCGGTCTCTGGGTTCCCTTTTTCCTTCGGAGGGCCCAGCTTGCCTCTGGATGGGCCTCCTGGTCACCGTTCTTCTCCTTCTGGCCCCTCTCCCCCTTTCCCTGTCTCTGCTGTGCCCCCCCCTTCCTGTGTCCCCACCCCCCTCTGCCCTGCTTTCTTTTTTTCCTGGATCCCCTCTGTTCTTTCCCCATCCCCCTACTATCCCTGGGGCCCCTCTGTCCACTCCCCCCCCCCTTTACTCTCCCTGGGCCCCCTCTCCCCCCTGCTGGTCACTTACCTTGGCCATCTCCTGTCGGGCGTGGGCTCACCTCCTCTCCACTGCTGTTTTCTAAGGACCCGGCTTCTGCTGCTGGAGCTCACCACCAGGTCGCGCCTGGAACAACGTTGAGGACCTCAATGGATGCTGAAATTCCTATTTCTTTGCCTCAACCTTCTGTGAGTGCAGTGCCGAGGTTGGAACGCCAGGCTTTCCCTCCTCTTCTAGTCCATCAGGTCCCGTGCTGGGGGGGTTCCTCTCAGGTCTGCGTGGGTTTTTAGAACAGTGGGAGCGAGGGGCGTCGGTTAGCGGGGACACCTCTATTGATGGTCCGCTGTGGGCTCGACCTCTTTAATCTCGCTCTGCAGGAAGCGGTGGAACAGGTCATGAGTGATCTTGGTGGGGTTCCCCGCTGATTTAAGTTATATGGTTATTTATGTTTAACGTTTTGGTTACTTAAAAGAAAAGAGATTATTAAAATAAATTATGGATGTGTTATACAGTAATTATCATATGGTATAATAAATTCTGTGACCTGTTTTATCCATACTATGTTGTCTGTCATTTGGGGGGTGAATTTGGGTTGGTTTATGTATGATGCTGCATCGCTATTCCCCACTACGTACATGCATGTATTTACACAAGCTGGTGGACCTGGCGCATTAGTATGAAGGTACAGCATTTTATGATTACCATTGATTGTTTTCCCCCCGAAGGCGTCTGCAGCTCTGGCTCAGTTCAAGTTTCAGATGGACTGGAGCCAGTTGGACATGAAGCTGTTTTGCAGGCTCAGCTAGCCAGCTTGTGGTATGTGCTCTTCATCCTCACATGCCACGAACCTATGTCCTAATACACCCGATCTGCGTTCTTCCTTTCCTTTCCCGACCTCCTCAGCTAAACCTCTGAAGGTGAATAGGGACATGCTTGGGCGTAATATTGTTTTTCTGTGTATTCCCAGATTTGCAATAACTTTACTGCAGGTTCCGGTGGATTTAGTGCTTGCCAGTTGTTACATGTGTGTTCTCTTTGTTTTAGGGCACATACCAAGACAATGTGTCCAAATAAATTATTTCCCAACCCTAACATGGCCTCAATTATTATTATTACTGGCATTTATAAAGCGCCAAAAACAAATTCCGCAGCGCTGTACAATCACTGTGACTTGTTTTGATGACTTATTGTATAACCATCCCTCACCCCACTTGGGGGAGTTTTTTGTGACTGGGTTCACAGAAGAGTTCCATACGTGAATCATTTACATGCCATCCGGCATTGTAGAATGCAAGAACCTGCTGTCCGCCCTTGCCAATCCAGTAGCTGTTAACGCTCTGTTACAAATTGAATTGGATCAAGGTTTCCTACTTGGGCTGTTTAGTTCCCCACCTTTCTCAGTATGGAGAACTAACCCTATAGGAGTGGTCTCTGGTAAAAGGTCAGCCAAGCAAAGGTTGATTGACGACCTCTCTGCTCCCCACTCTTCCACGATCCCTAGTCTGAACTCTCTCATTCCTTCAGAGGAATTCTCCCTTCAGTATTCCACCATTGAGAATGCCATTGACGCAATTCTGACTGCAGGGATGGGGGCATGGCTCAGTAAGACTGACATCATTAACGCCTTCAAACTCCTCCAATCCATCCTTCTTTGTGGCATCTACACAGTGTTGAGTGGCAGGGTTCTTACTTTTCTTTCACTCGTCTCACTTTTGGTGCAAAAAGTAGTCCCAGGATTTTCGATACCTTTGCTGAGACTAGGCTGGCTTCTGCTCAATATCTTTAGATGCCTCACAGTTATTCACAATTTAGATGACTTCTTGACTATTGAGAGTAACTATTTCCACCCAGAGCCACGATCCAGCTTTTCCAATACCCTAAAAGGACAGAAGGGCCAGAAACGTTGATACATTTCCTGGGTATCACGCTAGATTCTGTTAATATGCAAGCCAGTTTGCCAAGAGATAAGATTGATCGCATTCTATTCAGCATCAATCTATATCTCTCTGAGGGATCTTGTAAAAGTACAGAATTACAGTCTCTACTAGGCTCCCTCAACTTTGCCATGAAAATTATTTTGCAGGGCAGGGCTTTTATATCTAGATTGCTCTATATGTTTCCCCGCTTTCAGTCTGATATTTCCCGTATTTCACTGGACGTTCCGGCTACCTCAAATGTACGCGTGTGGCAGGAATTTCTCATAAGTTGGAATAGGAAAAGCATGTTTATCCCTTTTACGTACCGCTGATTTCCTTACTATTTTAACAGACGCGGCTGCATTCTCAGTCTTTGCGGCTATTTTTGGTGATAATTGGCTATGGGGGGATTTAGCCTATTGAAGTGCACAATGTACCCGGTTTTTCCCTGTTTGAGCAGCATGGTCAGGTCAGGGGGTGAGAAGTGCCGTATAATTAACAAGGTTCGTTCTAAATCTCTGATCATCATGAGCTTTCTGAGGAAATTGACTTGGCTGGCTGCTAACTATAATTTCTTGGTATATATCCATATTCCTGGCATTGAGAACATAGCAGCTAATTATTTGCCTCGCTCGCAATTTCAGGAATTCCACAAAGCTTTACCAACGGCAGCCTTGGTGGCTACCCCGGCGCTGTCATGGCAGGATGTGACATTGGATTCGGAGATCTGTTAACTAATGGCAGGCTCCTTTTGCAATTGGCTTTGTCTGTGTAACGAAAATATACCCCAACACGCAGGATTCAGCTAAACAGAAGACAACACAGAGGGTAGATACATCTACCGGACCTTAGAGTGGCCGGACTCGACGTATATAGGAGAAGTACAGAGTCAGGAACAATCCGAGGTCAAGGGCACAAAGCGACAGCGTAAACTAGGACTAGCCGGGGTCTGGTACACAGTAAACAGCAAGCCGGCAAACAGAACAGATAAGGATAAAGAGATAACGTAGTCAGAAAACAAAGCCAAGGTCAAGTACGAAGGAACACAACTGAATACAACAAGCGCTAAAGGGAACTGTAACAGAAACCACGATAGGGCAAGGAACTAAGGGAGAGTGAGTATAAGGTGAGTATATATAACTAAACACCTATTTTGATTGGCCCATGTCATATCCACGCCCCCAAAAGGTATGGGGAGTGTGGTATGACAGGGACCAATGGGAGGCCTTTTCCAATTTAGGCTCCCACTGTCCCTTTAAGAGCGCGCCCGAGACCCGAGGCGCGCTCTTAGAGTCAGGCGGGACACGTGACCGCTTCTCACGGTCACTGCCCGCCTTCCTGTTCCAGCCGTCGGATGAGCCGCGCGCGGCTCGAACAGAGGACCCCGGCCGGCCCCTGGAAAGGGTAAGTACCGCTACAGTCTGACAATACTAGAAAATCATACGACAGGGTATTCCGTGTTTATAACAGATTTTTGTTTGACTTTCAGGTTGTCAATATATATTCAATGGAAATTATTTTAGCTTTCACTTCTTTTTGCCTCCTTAAATTACAATTATCTTACAACACCATCAAATTATATCTGACAGGGATACGACACCATATACTTACAACCACACAACCACACAACCACAGTTTCCTATCATCTTATCAAATCAAAACTGTGGCGAACTTGCACTCGCCACGAGCTACTGTAGGAGCCTGTTTGCAAGTCTGTCTCCGGACTATGGGCTCTGCTAAAAAGCATGTGAAAAGACTTGATTTGTGTGATTTCCCTGGTTTAGTTTTGGGGTTCCTATATGTGTGGGATGTATATTTCATAGTTTGTTTTGTGATCTGTAACTCTAGTGCCTGGGGGATAAATGGGGTTAGGCAAATGTCTCATTTGGATATGGGGCTGAATCAAGGGTTTCCTGTTTCTAGAAGAGAAGGCTTGTTCATTACCATACCAAAAGACTTCCTATCTGAGAGGCAAGAAAGCCATATGGCATATGTGAGCTCAGACTTCCAGGGACCTGTCTGTGTGACTTTCCACACACTACAGAATAGCTCTTCTGGATTCCAAGCTTCAAAGAGGAACTGGGGTTGTAAGCTAGGACATTCCATGCAATCAATTAACCCATTTTGAAATTGGGAATATACTTTTGGGGTATTATAAGATTGTATGTTTTCTGTGCCTGGAGATAATTTAATTAGTACAGTTCCTGATTCAATTATCTCACAGACACAGGGGAGAGATTGCACTATTTTGTATGGGAGTGCCCTGAGAGCCAATGTAATTGTTTGGACCTGAGAGCCAATGTAATTGTGTGTATGTTTTTACTGTAGTCTACTCTCAGCTCCAGGGGGGGTTTGCCCCTTGCATGGGGACCTACATATAAGGCCAGTTGTCTCGTGCTTGTAGGGGAAAGCTATACCAGCTATAATCCCTGCTCTTGGGATTGTTCTTTGGATTGCTATAATCATTAGTTCTTTTAAGAGCTACACTTTTGGAGGAGAGGTCTTCCCACTGGTCCAGGGTGGTAAGGGATGGCGAGACCCCAGCCAAGCTACGGCGGCTAAGGGGCTACAGTGCTGATGGTGTCCGGTGGAGTGCTGGAAGTACTCGGTGAGCACTAGGAAGCATCGATTGGCAGTGGTGCCCAGTCGGGGTGCCAGGCGGTCCTCCACAAAAACCATACTAAAAGGCATTAAGAATTCGAACCCTACACCAGCATCTTCTAGATCACCTATTCATAGTCAACTCTTCCAATCATTATCAGACCTCATAGATACAATCCCTTTCGAATCAAACACTAATCATGTCATTAAAACCGCTATCTAGTTAGCTGTCTATGGGTTCCTTAGATCTGGAGAGTTTACCACTACAAACATCCCATTCCAAGACGCCATTAAAAGATCTCAGATTGTTAAAATATAAGATTACTACATATTATCCCTCAACCACACTAGAACCACACCAAAAAAAATAACTGGTAAAGATTCCCTATTACCCTACCGGAAACAAATGGTGCCCGGTACAGGTACTAGATAAACTCCTAACCATTGTTTCCAGTTCCTCTGACCAACCTTTGTTTACCTTACATGGCAATGCTCTCACCACTAGTAAATTCATGCTCTTTATTATCTGTGTAATAGGACAAAAAGTAGGTATCTGTGTAATAGGACAAAAAGTAGTATTTTCTAACAAACCTGTGTCTTATCTGCACTCATGTCACTTTAACCCCTGTATCACAACTCAACTTTGAATTCTATGTGTCGTCTTGTTCAGAAATGCTTCAGACTTGAGAAAGGGAGGTTCTCCTGAAAGCTTGTCATTAAAAAATTCTGTTATTCCAATAAAAAATGTATTACAAGATACTAATTTTTATCTGTTTTTTACAATATATATATATATTAATAAAGCGTCATTAATAAAGCATATATTAATAAAGCGTCATTAGACCTTCTGCTTATTATAATCCAGGATGTGAAGGCGGATATGGAAACAGTTACATGGAGAATATTGGATATTGAGACCGAACATGCTGTATTATTGGCTACGATGGAAGGTATGAAAATGCTTGATAAGTTGAAAGAGGAGATGTTGAAGTATAAGAATGATTTGATCAAATTTAAGAAACAAAAATTTGAGTATGTACAACAGGACTACATGGAGCATCGTGTATACAAGTGGCTGAGTGGGGCAAACCAACAGAGACCAAGGAGATTCCGAAAGAGGGTTGTGCGCCCTAAGGCGTATACGATAGATGTAACGTCTGGGGAGTCGGCATCTGATACAGGTTTACCAGGTGAAAGTGGAGCTTTTTTAGAGACCGCTATAACCGGTACAACAACAAGAAGCAGAGGCACAAACGGCACAGAACAAGGAGAGGGCGCAAGGGGAAGACCCAATGCCCGAGGGAGACCGCCATTGAGACGGTGATACCTGTGTTTAATTTATCACAACGAATATTAAAAAAGGAGGAGATTGACATCCTTAAATTAGGTCTGTCATTTGTTCCTCAGACCAACCCGAACTGCTTCACCTGGAATGTGGAATTATTTAATTTTGGAAGGACTATGAGGTTGAAGGATTTCTTTTATAAATCCCCAATACATCTACCTCACAACAATGAAGTATCTACACAATTTAAGCCAAAATCCAAGTTTGATCCGCACAACAATCGAGCATGTATTAAAACATACCTCTCAACAGTACAATCTGAATCTGCAAAGGCACTGAAACATCCATGTAAGTCACGCAACAACCTAACTAAACAACAACATCACCTGCTGAAGAATTTAGCACAGGACTCATCCATTGTCATCCGCCGAGCGGATAAGGGTGGGGGGATAGTCATTATGGACTATGACAAATATGCTGAAGAAGTCAAAAGACAACTGAGGGACTGTAACATCTATGAAGAACTGACAGGAGATCCAACCAGTATGATACAGGCAAGAATAGAAGACACACTAAGAATGGGTCTAACAGCTAATTATATAGACCTAAATCTGTATACATACCTGATCCAGAATTTTCCAAGGACCCCCATCATGTAAACAATTCCTAAAATACATAAAAGTTTAACAGAACCACCTGGGAGGCCTATAGTGTCGGCGGTGGGCGGAATCCTGGAGCCTATCGGCAAATGTTTAGATGCACAGTTCAAGGAAACAGTCTTGAAGTTACATACGTGCATTAAGGACACCCCTTCTCTCCTAAGTGACTTGCAGCAGCTCAACATAGAGATTCCAGACCCAGTCCTTATTACAATGGATGTGAGTAGCCTCTATACCATCATCCCCCACGATGGTGGTATAGAGGCTATGTGACAAGTTCTGTGTGCATCAACTGTATATAAAGGTCCACCCATTGAGTATACCCTAGAACTACTAGAGGTAGTGTTAAAGAACAACTATTTCCGTTTTGAACAAAAATGGTACATGCAAAAATCTGGGACCTCGATGGGAGCGCCTATGGCGCCTATGTATGCGAATTCGTATATGTATGTATTCGAGGATGAATTTATACTTAAACCTTATCGACATTACATCATTAAATATTTCCGTTTCATTGATGATGTCTTGATATTATGGAAGGGAACAGTGGAACAAGCCCAGCAGATGGTTGAATCCATCAATCAGCTCCCTACACCAGTACGGATGACCAGTGGCGTACACATGACCCATGGGGCCCCGGTGCGAAAATTGATCCGTGGGCCCCCCCCCTCGCGCTTACTCTGGGCGGGCCGGGGCAGCAACACATGGCGGCGGGCACCTGGTCGCAGGGGTTGCGACTGCGGTATGTACGCACACTTAAAGGACCACTACAGACACCCAGATCACATCAGCTCAATGAAGTGGTCTGGGTGTCAGGTCCCTCTAGTTTTAACCCTGCAGCTGAAAGCATAGCAGTTTCAGAGAAACTGTTATGTTTCACTGAGGGTTAATCCAGCCTCTAGTGGCTGTCTCACTGACAGCCGCTAGAGGCGCTTCCGCCATTTTAAGACACTGAACGTCCATAGGGAAGCATTGAGTAATGCTTTCCTATGGGCGGTTTGAATGCGTGCGCGGCTCTTGCCGTGCATGCGCATTCGGAGCTGAGAGGCGGAGGGATCCCCAGCGCCATGGGAGTCCGGCGCTGGAGAAAGGTAAGTGCTGAAGACACACACACACTCTCACGAACAAATGCATACACACTAGCTAACAGATACACACATTTACTGACAAAGACACACTCAGCGGCAGACATACATACACACTCACTTACAAAACATACACTCTCACTGACAAACACACACTCACTAACAGACATCAAACAGACTCACTAACACACACACACAAACACACTCAGTAACAGACACACACAGTAACACTCACTAGCACACACTCTAACACAAACACACACACACACACACACTAACGCTCACACACACTAACACACACACACTAAAACACACACACACACTAACACACACACACACACACTAACACACACACACACACTCACACACTAACACTCACACACACACTAACACTCACACACACACACACTAACACATGTTTTTTTTTTTTTTTATTATTTAATCCCCCCAGCCTCCTTACCTTTTGGAGTGCTGAGGGGATTCCCTGGGGTCCAGTGGTGCTGCTGGGCTCCTGGGGGGGCTGGCTGGTCCTGCGGGCGCGCGAGGGAGCACTCTCCCCTGAGTGCTTCCTCTTCAGCTCCCTCGCGCGCCGCGTACTGATACCGGCGCCGGAAGATGACATCATCTTCCGGCTCCGGTTTCTGTGCGGTGCGCGAGGGAGCTGAAGAGGAAGCACTCAGGGGAGAGTGCTCCCTCGCGCACCAGCCGGCCGCCGGGTGTAAGCAGGGCCAGCCTCGGGGGGCCCGGAGGTGGCCGGCTCCTGGGCCCCCCAGGAGAAGAGGCTGGCCCAGAGCGTACATACCGGGTCGCAGGGGCGGCCGGGCCCCCTGGTGGGCCGGGCCCGGTCGCAGCCGCGACCCCTGCGACCCTGGTATGTACGCCACTGCGGATGACGGCAGACATTAGTACAGATCGAGTCAATTTCTTGCACGTGGAATTGTCTATAGTCAATAAGAAAGTAGAGTTTAGCCTATACTCCAAGCCAACAGATCGCAATACGATACTACACTACACAAGCGCCCATCCGAGAAACTTAAAAAACTCTATCCCACAGGCTCAATTTCTCAGGGTCATGAGAAACAATTCAAATGAAAGCACAAAAAAACAACAATTGAACCAAATGAAACAAAAATTTTTGGAACGTGGATATGGGTCAAGAGTTATAGAGAGAGCATTGGAACAAGCACATGATAAAGCGACCAAGCCCCAAGAACCCATCATAAGACCATCCACAAACAAGCCCAAAAAGTTTCCAAAATAATCAAGAAAAATTGGAACATGTTAGCCATGGAGGATGGCTTACCTAGTGAGTTTGGAGAACCACCCAGAATATGCTTTCGGAGGAATAAAAACCTGAAGGATATGCTAATGAAAACAGATCCGGTACAAAGTTATGCCAAGCATGAGAAAACGCAAGTGAGGGGAAGTGTTCGATGCCTGGGATGCGTTACGTGCGGCCATATGGTGCCTGCACGGACATTTTCACACCCACATAAAAATAAGAGCTATAAGATAAAATACACAATCACTTGCAAATCTACGTTTGTTGTATACAAATATACTTTCATGCCTCTGTGGCTTATGCTACATAGGCAAAACCGAGACTCAACTCTGTGAACGGATTAGAGGGCACAGGTCGAATATTAGAACTGCCATCAGGGATGGAGGCACAGATAAACCTGTGGCTAAGCATTTCTTGGAATATAAACACTCCTTAGCTACGTTAAAATTCGTAGCGATAGACCAAATTCCAGTTCCAATAAGAGGCGGCAACAGAGGAAATTTGCTGTTACGGAGAGAAGCATTCTGGATTTATGAACTAGACACAGTTGCACCTCGGGGCTTAAATGAAATGCTATCATATGCCCCATTTATATAAGCATAGGCATGTTGTAGCGATATATCCTCGAATTGTGAAATGTTTTAACAGTACCAAGGTCCACAAGACAAACATAGTTGGAGTTATTATAACCCATGTATAGCATTGAGGCAGTAACGTAAAAGCATATAATTATCCTTTCATTTAAGTAAGGAGTTACCATATATTAGATAGCACTGAGGAAGTAACTTAAAAGTTGATAATTAACCTTCCATTTACATAATGCATACAGCTTAGGTAGCAGACAAACAGAACCATAGAATTGTGTGGATATAATACTTTATCGATAAAGTAAAGGCATGTAAGCACTTTAGTGTACATAGAGCAATGAGTATCACTTTGTTGTACATAACTTACCTTTAATCACTTTAGTGTATAGAATTACAGATAAATGTAATGGCATGGGAGCACTTTATTGTACATAGAGCAACGAGAAGTCACAAAATATAAAGAAAAAATCTCCTAAGGTTGTCTAACTAAGGGACAACCATATGGAGAGGTACCCAGTCCAATTCCGTAAGTATGATAAGAAAAAAATAATAAATAACTTTATTGTAGTAAATTGTATATAAAAGTACAAATCTAAGTAGATAGAGAATTGCCCACCATCAGAAAATAGAAAAAGTGGCTCAAAATTAGCCTACTATGACTATATATATAGACCTTCTAACCAGAAGGAAAAAATACTGAATAGTACTCGGGGTACTCCTGGAAAACCCACAGGGGTATATAACTCAGGACTCTATCTAACATAGAAAAAGGCACACAAAATTAAAACGTAATAACTAATGGAAAACGATCTCAATTAAAGGAGCCAAAGAGAACAGTGGGGAGACCAGGCACCATACAAAGGGTGGCTAAAGTAATAACCTACCAAGGAAAGTACTCACTTGCAAGACTCAAAAGGAAATGAGTACACTGGTGCTGGGACTAAAAACGCAATGAGAGGGGAGGGAGTATGAGAGGAGAGGGGTAATGTCAAAGTAATAAATGAGTAAATGACTAATATAAGCAATCATGAAACATATATACCTTTCCCCCCACTTGCCAACTCCCACATAACCATCTCTGTGCTTAAGCCCTATGCTCCACAGATGACACCTTCGAGGGTGTCCTAATCTTAGCACAAAGCTACAGGAATAATGGAGAGACCAAGTGAAAAAATAGGCAGTGGCTAGACCGCCTACTAGAACAGCTGCTACCTTTCAAAACAAGAAAGGAGATTAACTCACTAATGCTATGATATAGGGTATATAGAAAGACAGTGTGAGAGTAGTAGGAGAAATAGGGGAGAGAGGTTAAGTGAGGACGATAGGTTTAAAACGACCAAAACTAATAAACCTCACCCACCACTTGCAAACTCCTGACAAACAGTCTCACGCTGTACTAGACCCTATGCTCCTAAGAAACACCTTCGAGGGTGTTCTAATCTTGGCTCAAGCTAATAATAGAGAGGGTCCAATAGTTACAAATAGTGTCAAATCATTAGTGCAGGGTGCTCAAACGTGAGTAAAGTGAAGGCTAAAACCCGACGCGCGTTTCAGCGTGTTGCACACGCCGTCATCAGGGGTAACGCTAGTACGGCCTGGCCGGCCGTCTGTTATATACCCTGCTAATTGTGCCGGTATCGGAGTCCGCCAATCACCGATCGTCTGTCAATGACGCAAACGGGGCGTGTCTAATTGCCCCGTTGCGTAACTTATACGGCGATCAGGAGGACTGGGAGCATTGTAGAATTAACCCATAGAGTGCTTAATCATCTTCCAGGGTTAGTTCGAATCAGTACAAGAGATCAATGCAGCATCAAAAGTTATAGATACACTGTATGTCCGCAGGTGTAACACCTAACTAGTAGTCGAGCGGGTATATAACCTGCCTGATAACCTAGTGTTATACCTATAACTCTATATAACGTAGCCAGTTTGATTATATTGCCTGTATAATACAAAATGACTATCTTTATCCATCAAAAGGCAAGTATACTTTATATATATACCTTTGCCGATATTGTACATCTATCAGGAAACGGCATAACCAGTACGAAGGTGATAAGTTTATGCCTGTACTGTATATCATGCAGAAATGCCATTGAGCAAATACAGCTACATATATAACCGGCTCAAATAAGTTATATTGTGCCGGTACTGAGAAGTAACTGTAACTACCTTTTTTCACCATGGCTTATGTACTGCATAACAACATTCGCACAGTAGATGTACTGGTGATAAGCATGCATTGATAACTATGTAGCTAATGTGTAGTTCAGGTTATGCCTACATACAAACCACGATTGAAAAGTGTCTGTTCCAAGTATAGCATAGTACAAATCAATCAGTGTATGCAGATTAAACACATCAATGCTCGATACGTAAATTAGGCTCAAAAAATTAAAAAGAAATCTTAACCAGTGTGAAGTAATATATACATGTGTATCTTAACTTAACTAAAATATCATTAAAAAATCAGATTGTCAAATAAATGGGGAGTAAGAGAAACCTTCATTTAGCCCTGCTGGTGACAGGGTTTTTAATTGATAGATCCAGAAGGCTTCTCTCTGTCTCAGTTTCAAATCCCAGTTTCCTTTGCGTGGCGGTTGTGGAATATGTTCAAGGCCCATAAACCTAATTCCTGCAGAGGAGTGGTTATGGTGTAACTGTAAGTGTCTCGACACCGGTGTCTCCAGATGTCTCTTGACGGAGTTCACATGCTCACGTATCCTAAATTTAAAAGGACGAAACGTCTTGCCTACGTATTTTAAACCGCAGGAGCAGATTAGTAAATAAATCACTCCTGTGGTTAGGCAGTTGAAAAAGGAACGAGGTTTGAATTGCCCCATACCACTACTGTCAGTGGTTAGTTTAGAATGTCTCTTAATGAAGGGGCAAGCACTGCAACGGCCACATTGAAATGTGCCTATTGGTAAGTACTTCTGGAAATAACCAGAAGGTGCAGTGGTCTGAAGATGACTAGGTGCTAACATGTCCCTTAAGTTTCTCCCCCTCCGTGCTGTAATGGAAGGGGAGGGAGGCAGTACTTCCTTGAGATGTTTATCAGAGTACAGGATAGGCCAGAATTTATGAAAGGTTTTTTGCATAGCATCCCAACCTGTGTCGAATGTGCCGATACAGCGTATTTTTGTATCTTCGGTCTTAGTGGTCCTATCTGTGATAAGGTTTTCACGTTCAGAGAGTATTGCCCTCAGGTATGCCCTCTTAAGGACCCTATTGGGGTAACCCTTGTTTTTGAACATGTGACGCAATTCATTGGCTTTTATTTTAAACTCTTCCAGGGTTGAGCAGTTGCGGCGAAGTCTCAGGTACTGACCAATTGGAATACCTTTTTTCTTTATATTTTGTGCCATTTTCCCGAGGGTTATCCCCTCTTTACCTAGTCTAGGTGACCATTTTTCACCTTTTGAGTCGGCGACAGAGTTGAGGTTTTTCCTTCCTGTCTTCTGGTCTCTTAAGGTTTCATTTATATCAACGAGAAGTCACGTTGATGTATATAACTCACTGATTTTCACTTTATTGTATAGGAAACCCCTTTTTTCACATTGCACTTTAGTGTATATAACAGCACTGAGTCTCACTTTATAATAAGTAGCACTTTCTTGTACATATAATAGACGTATATTCACTTTATGGCACACAGCTGCATACCAATAGATAGCAGCACTGTATGAAGTGAAGTAGTTTTTGGGAGACAGCCATATCAGTATATGGTCATATATTTGCACTAAGCACTTTTAAAGTTCACATTAGCACGTAGTACCACTTTAAGAGCAACTATAGTGCCTGCATGGATTTATGTTTTAACTACCTTATGGTTTACTACCTAGATGAAATATAGTAGAATTAAGTAGTTGCACAAATATTTGATAACTACATGCTTGAGTATTTTATTTGATGTAAATAGATGAGATTAGTACAATCTATAATATAAGGTGATTTACATAAGGACCTAGTTATCTGATAATAGCAACAGATCTTTGATAGTAACAGGATGATATTTGCATACTTGCCCAAACTATGTTTATATGTTAAAGAGGAGTGGATTGAATATGTATATTATTTAATATTTTAATCATTATGTTTTGTCCATTATGTGATCGCCCGGGTGTTCTGGACTATCATCGTGTTGCCGGGTAGCTTGTAAACATCACGGGTAACCCTGGCAACGGATGTGGACGCGATCGCGTCACTTCCGGTTTCGGACGTGATCGCGCATGCGCAATACAACGGGACATACGCCGGGCGATCGGTAACACAGGTGGTGAGTGTTTTTCAATGATTTCTATATCAGTTTGTTTAGCTATATAAATGCAAGTGTGTGTTAATGTATTTTTATGCTGAACTGATCCTGATGAAAGCCACGGACGATGGCTGAAACGTTGATGACAAATTACATGTTTTAACTTTTGGAATAAAGAAGAAACCTTTTATCTTTAAAAGACCGTGAGTGCAAGCCTTATTTCATTATTTTTATATATATATAATTCACGCTGGGTCCCACATTCCTGCTCCCAGTCTTGTTTATTGCCTAGGTGCTACTCCGTCCTCAAAATATAAAATACCTTGTTGGAAGTGCAATCACAGGACTCGAGTCCTGTGAGTGCACTTCCAACAAGGTATTATATATATATATATATATATATGCCTGGGGTAGAAGATAATGTTTTTTATTATTGATTTTTATTGTCTTTTAATTTCTACACCATTAATTTTAGGTGCAACCTACTTTTTGTCCTATTACACAGATACAAACACTGACATACATACAGATAAAAAGAAAAAGAGGAAGATAAAGAAAGAGATAGGAAACTCCTAATCTCTAATCTAGATCGACCATGTTAGGAAACCCCTTCCTAGTAGTAATGATAAAACTTAACCTTTAATGGAGATGCAGTAAGACAATGTGAACACAAATAATAATAATAGTGGTAACAAAAGGAAAAACAAAAATAGAAAAAAAAAATAATAATAATAGAATAAGTAGTGGTTCCTAAATAACTGTGGTGATGGACAATAGCAATTATAGAAAAAATTTAAATTGTCGTCCTTATAAACCACCTATAGGAGGAGAATTAAAGTCCAAACTGGTACAAGCCTTACTCTGACTCTCTCCCGCCACCTCACCCTTTACATTTGCTTGTACCAGTTTGGACTTTAATTCTCCTCCTATAAGTGGTTTATAAGGTTATATACCACAGTTATTTTATATTGATATAAAAATACACTTAGATTTTTTCGATGCAGCAGGCTGCCGCCCAGGGGTTAATTGTGAGTACAGGCTGTATACAATGTATTCATTATGTTTTCATGTTTTTAAAACATAGTCTGTTGTATTGCACTGTATCCAGATGAAAGTTCCATCAGAGAACTGAAACGTTGATTTCCCATGGCAGATGCCTGAATAAAAGATTTTTTTTTTCACCATACCTCTAAGTCCCTGGAGTGCTATCCTCACACTATTTATTCTATATCTATTTGCTGATAAACACCGGGCACATACTTGATAACAGGAGTGCAAGCATTGGAACTATATATATATATATATATATATATATATATATATATATATATATTTATATATATATATATATATATATACATATATACATACATACAGTTGCAAGAAAAAGTATGTGAACCCTTTGGAATGATATGGATTTCTGCACAAATTGGTCATAAAATGTGATCTGATCATCTAAGTCACAACAATAGACAATCACAGTCTGCTTAAACTAATAACATATAAAGAATGAAATGTTGCCATGTTTTTATTGAACACACCATGTAAACATTCACAGTGCAGGTGGAAAAAGTATGTGAACCCCTAGACTAATGACATCTCAAAAAGCTAATTGGAGTGAGATGTCAGCCAACTGGATTCCAATCAATGAGATGAGATTGGAGGTGTTGGTTACTATAAAAACACACAACAGTTCTGGGTTTGCTTTTCACAAGAAGCATTGTCTGATGTGAATGATGCTTCGCACAAAAGAGCTCTCAGAAGACCTACGATTAAGAATTGTTGACTTGCATAAAGCTGGAAAGGGTTATAAAAGTATCTCCAAAAGCCTTGCTGTTCATCAGTCCACGGTAAGACAAATTGTCTATAAATGGAGAAAGTTCAGCACTGCTGCTACTCTCCCTAGGAGTGGCCGTCCTGTAAAGATGACTGCAAGAGCACAGCGCAGACTGCTCAATGAGGTGAAGAAGAATCCTAGAGTGTCAGCTAAAGACTTACAAAAGTCACTGGCAAATGCTAACATCCCTGTTAGCGAACCTACAATACGTAAAACACTAAACAATAATGGATTTCATGGAAGCCACTGCTGTTTAAACAAAACATTGCTGCACGTTTACAGTTTGCCCAAGAGCACCTGGATGTTCCACAGCAGTACTGGCAAAATATTCTGTGGACAGATGAAACCAAAGTTGAGTTGTTTGCAGGGCCGGACTGGCCCACCGGGATACCGGGAAATTTCCCGGTGGGCCGCGGCATCTGGGGGCTGCGCAGGTATGTGCCACCGGGTGGCCGGTCCGGTGGCACACTTAGAGGGGGCCGGCCGTGCTCCACGCTGGAGCAGCCGGGCTACAGCCTCGCCAGCACTCCTAATGCTGAGGACTGAAGGAGGAGGGAGCATGTCTCTCTACCATGCTCCCTCGCGGTTCCCACAATTCACAGCAGCAGCTGCTGTGAATTGTGGGAACTGCGAGGGAGCATGGTAGAGAGACATGCTCCCTCCTCCTTCAGTCCTCAGCATTAGGAGTGCCGCCGGTCCGGCGAGGCTGCAGCCCGGCAGCTCCAGCGTGGAACACGGCCGGTCCCCTGACTCCTCTAAGGTAAATTGGGGGGGAGAAAGAGACAGCGAAAAAGAGAGAGAAAGAGACCCAGAAAGAGAGAGAGAGAAAGAGACCCAGAAAGAGAGAGAGAGAGAGAAAGAGACCCAGAAAGAGAGAGAGAGAGAAAGAGACCCAGAGAGAGAGAAAGAGACCCAGAGAGAGAGAAAGAGACCCAGAAAGAGAGAGAGAGAAAGAGAGAGAGAAAGAGACCCAGAGAGAGAGAAAGAGACCCAGAAAGAGAGAGAGAAAAAGAGACCCAGAAAGAGAGAGAAAAAGAGACCCAGAAAGAGAGAGAAAAAGAGACCCAGAAAGAGAGAGAAAAAGAGACCCAGAAAGAGAGAGAGAAAGTGACCCAGAAAGAGAGAGAAAAAGTGACCCAGAAAGAGAGAGAAAAAGAGACCCAGAAAGAGAGAAAGAGACCCAAGAGAGAAAGAAAGAGACCCAAGAGAGAGAGAAAGAGACCCAAGAGAGAGAGAAAGAGACCCAAGAGAGAAAGAGACCCAAGAGAGAAAGAGACCCAAGAGAGAAAGAGATCCAAGAGAGAGAGAAAGAGACACAGAAAGAGAGAGAAAGAGACACAGAAAGAGAGAGAAAGAGACACAGAAAGAGAGAGAAAGAGACACAGAAAGAGAGAGAGAAAGAGACACAGAAGGAGACACAGAAAGAGAGAGAGAAAGAGACACAGGAGGAGACACAGAAAGAGAGAGAGAAAGAGACACAGAAAGAGAGAGAGAAAGAGACACAGAAAGAGAGAGAAAGAGACACGAGAGAGAGAGACAAGCGAGAGAAAAAGAGACACAAGAAAGAGAAAGACACAAGAGAGAAAGAAAGAGACACACGAGAGGACGAAAGAGACACAAGAGAGAAAGAGACACAAGAGAGAAAGAGACACGAGAGAGAAAGAGACACAAGAGAAAGATAAATAGACACGAGAGAGAGAAAGAGACACAACAGAGAGAGAAAGAGACACAAGAGAGAGAGAAAGAGACACAAGAGAGAGAGAAAGAGACACGAGAGAGAAAGAGACACAAGAGAGAGACACAAGAGAAAGAAAGAAAGAGACACAAGAGAGAGAGAGAAAGAGACACAAGAGAGAAAGAGACACGAGAGAAAGAGGCACAAGAGAGAGACACAAGAGAAAGAAAGAGAGAGACACAAGAGAGAGAGAGAAAGAGACACAAGAGAGAGAGAGAAAGAGACACAAGAGAGAGAGAGAGAGAAAGAGACACAGAAAGAGAGAGAGAAAGAGACACAGAAGGAGAGAGAGAAAGAGACACAGAAGGAGACACAGAAAGAGAGAGAGAAAGAGACACAGAAAGAGAGAGAGAAAGAGACACGAGAGAGAGAGAGAGACAAGCGAGAGAAAAAGAGACACAAGAAAGAGAAAGACACAAGAGAGAGAGAAAGAGACACACGAGAGGACGAAAGAGACACAAGAGAGAAAGAGAGAGAGAAAGAGACACGAGAGAGAAAGAGACACAAGAGAAAGATAAATAGACACGAGAGAGAGAAAGAGACACAAGAGAGAGAGAAAGAGACACGAGAGAAAGAGACACAAGAGAGAGACACAAGAGAAAGAAAGAGAGAGACACAAGAGAGAGAGAGAAAGAGACACAAGAGAGAGAGAGAAAGAGACACGAGAGAGAGAGAGAAAGACACAAGAGAGAGACACGAGAGAGAGAGAGAGAAAGACACAAGAGAGAGATATATATATAAATAATTATGCCTTTAATATTTACACATATATTAATGTACATTTATATATGCATAATACACAGAGAAATGTCATTAATATGTACCATATGTAATGAGCAGATATTGGCCCAGTCTTGTTGCTAGGTAGGTGCACACTCCAGCACAATAACATATTTAAAATGAAGAGCGCACCCACAGGACTTCAAAATAAACAAGAGAACGTCAATTTTTCACAGTTGTGCCCTACATACATTCACCATTTCAGTCCCATTACCAAGCTTCCCTTAATATGTCATGGTAGTTGGACTGAAACATTGATTACATGCAAAGGCACGTCTGCTTAAAATAAATCTGCACTCTTGTTTTTTTTTTTTAAGCTTATATGTGCTTTTTTTCCACGTTGGAGTAATCATTTTTAATTTTAAGTTATCTTTTCTAACTCTGTATCTGCACACTATGCTGGCGCAACGCATTATGGGGCTGGTAAATATTTTTTTTCCAGGCTGCTTTTAATTCCCAGTCCGGCCCTGGTTGTTTGGAAGAAACACACAACACTATGTGTGGCGAAAAAGAGGCACAGCACACCAACATCAAAACCTCATCCCAACTGTGAAGTATGGTGGTGCGGGCATTATGGTTTGGGGCTGCGTTGCTGCGTCAGGGCCTGGACAGATTGCTATCATTGAAGGAAAAATGAATTCCTAAGTTTATCAAGACATTTTGCAGGAGAACTTAAGGCCATCTGTCTACCAGCTGAAGCTCAACAGAAGATGGGTGTTACAACAGGACAATGACCCAAAGCATAGAAGTAAATCAACAACAGAATGGCTTAAACAGAAGAAAATACGCCTTCTGAAGTGGCCCAGTCAGAGTCCTGACCTCAACCCGATTGAGATGCTGTGGCATGACCTCAAGAAAGCGATTCACACCAGACATCCCAAGAATATTGCTGAACTGAAACAGTTCTGTAAAGAGGAATGGTCAAGAATTACTCTTAACCGTTGTGCACGTCTGATCTGCAACTACAGGAAACGTTTGGTTGAAGTTATTGCTACCAAAGGAGGTTCAACCAGTTATTAAATCCAAGGGTTCACATACTTTTTCCACCTGCACTGTGAATGTTTACATGCTGTGTTCAATAAAAACATGGCAACATTTCATTCTTTGTGTGTTATTAGTTTAAGCAGACTGTGATTGTCTATTGTTGTGATTTAGATGATGATCAGATCACATTTTATGACCAATTTGTGCAGAAATCCATATCATTCCAAAGGGTTCACATACTTTTTCTTGCAACTGTATATTTATATATATATGTGATACTTGAAAAATTAGAATATTGTGCAAAAGTTCATTTATTTCAGTAATGCAACGTAAAAGGGGAAACTAATATATGAGATAGACGCATTACATGTAAAGCAAGATAGTTCAAGCCGTGATTTGTCATAAGTGCGATGATTCTGGCTTACAGCTCATGAAAACCCCAAATCCACAATTAGAAAATTATTATTATTAAATTAGAATATTGTGAAAAGGTGCAATATTCTAGGCTCAAAGTTATTAATATATTATGTTATTATATATTATATTATTTATATAGCGCCATCAAATTCCGCAGCGCTTTACAATTGGTGGAGGAACAGACATGTAGTTGTAACCAGACAAGATGGATACACAGGAACAGAGGGGTTGAGGGCCCTGCTCAATGAGCTTATATGATAGAGGGAGTGGGGTAAAGTGACACAATAAGGTAAGGATAGTATTAGACTAGTGACAGTTGTAAAATTAGCGTTCAATTTAGTTTTTTTGCATTTTACACACACAAACAAATATTAACGCTAACTTTGACCAGTGTTTGTGACTAAGAGGCACAATATCCCATTCTAATCAGCTATTTAAGCTATAACACCTGCAAAGGTTTTCTGAGCCTTTAAATGGTCTCTCAGTCTGGTTCAGTATGAATCAAAATCATGGGGAAGACTGCTGACCTGACAGTTGTGCAGAAAACCATTATTGACACCCTCCATAAGGAGAGAAAGCCTCACAAGGTAATTGGGAAGGAAGTTGGATGTTCCCAAAGTGCTGTATCAAAGCACATTAATGGAAAGTTATGTTGAAGGGAAAAGTGTGGAAGAAAAAGGTGCACAAGCAGCAGGGATGACCGCAGCCTGGAGAGAATTGTCAGGAAAAGGCCATTCAAAAGTGTTGGGGACTTTCACAAGGAGTGGACTGAGGTTGGAGTCAGTGCATCAAGAGCCACCACACACAGACGGATCCTGGACATGGGCTTCAGATGTCATATTCCTCTTTTCAAGCCGCTCCTGAACAACAAACAACGTCAGAAGCGTCTTACCTGGGCTAAAGAAAAACAGACCTGGTCTGTTGCTCAGTGGTCCAAAGTCCTCTTTTCTGATGAGAGCAATTTTGCATCTCATTTGGAAACCAAGGACCCAGAGTTTGGAGGAAGAATGGAGAGACACACAATGTAAGATGCTTGAAGTCCAGTGTGAAGTTTCCACAGTCTGTGTTGATTTGGGGAGCCATGTCATCTGCTGGTGTTGGTCCACTGTGTTTCATTAAGTCCAGGGTTAACGCAGCCGTCTACCAGGAGATTTTGGAGCACTTCATGCTTCCTTCCGCAGACGAGCTTTATGGAGATGCTGACTTCATTTTCCAGCAGGACTTGACACCTGCCCACACTGCTAAAGGCACCAAAGCCTGGTTCAATTACCATGGGATTACTGTGCTTGATTGGCCAGCAAACTCGTCTGACCTGAACCCCATAGAGAATCTATGGGGCATTGCCAAGAGAAAAATGAGAGACATGAGACTGAACAATGCAGAAGAGCTGAAGGCCACTATTGAAGCATCCTGGTCTTCCATAACACCTCAGCAGTGCCACAGGCTGATAGCTTCCATGCCAGGCAGTAATTGCTGCAAAAAGGGCCCAAACCAAGTACTGAGTCCATATGCATGCTTATACTTTTCAGAGGTCTGATATTGTTCTATGTACACTCCTTGTTTTATTGATTGCATGTAATATTCTAATTTACTGAGATTGTGGATTTGGGGTTTTCATGAGCTGTAAGCCATAACCATCACATTTATGACAAATCACGGCTTGAACTATCTTACTTTGCATGTAATGTGTCTATCTCATATATTAGTTTCCCCTTTTACGTTGCATTACTGAAATAAATTAACTTTTTTGAGTATCACCTGTATATGTGCATGAGTAGTTTGTGGTATTATGTATGCTAGATATGAATTTGAGCTGTGTATGAGTACTGCTTGTGGAATTTTGCGTGTGGATATGTCATATTTTGTGTATAGGGGTATGTGTTTGTGTGGGGCTGCTTATGGTATGTGAATTGTCAGTGGTGTAGTGATTGTGGGGACTGTGTGTATTTGTGTGTTGACTGTTTGTATTATTTGTATGAGGCGGAGTCTTATTTTGCAGCTCTGTTTAAATCTCGCAGTGTGGATGACTTCCCTGGGATCCAGTGGTGACTGGGCTGTCCAGGTACAGGTCAATGGTAGGTGCTGCGATAGCTGCTATGGGCTGCTGTATTCCAGTGTGGATTACCGTTCAAAAGTGCTGGGAGGAAGTGATCTTAAATCAACTCCTCTAGATGTTGCAATGTGTAAATTGAGAATTGTCCTTTACCACCTGCAATCACAGTTTAGTTTGTGCTAGCAGATATCTAAAGTCCTACTGGGACATCTGATATAGACCAGAACCTATTTATCTCTGGCAGCTTTGAGTGCTATGTAAAGGCACCTCAAGTGATATGCATGGTACATGTGCCATAGGTTGCTGATATGCCATAAACTGTTATTTTTACTAAAATTTACCAATATCCATACCGAAGTCATTCTTTTAAATGGTACAATGCATCTTCATCACTTTTATTCGGGCTGGAAAAAGACCACACATTGCACTTTGTCTAGACCGAAACAGTTGAGACGATTAGACATACTAAACATATTATACTATCATTAAGCTCTGCCTGGGATGAATATACGATTGGGTACACAACTCACTGAGCAAACTATGGATTCCTATAGAACATGCCTCTACAAGCATTCTCATGGCTTACAGCTTTCTCTCAGGGGGTATGATCCACTATTCACTGGACTATCTCAGCTATACTAAGGAAGGTGGCACACCTATAGGCCATTTCACCTGGTTTAGCTCTCTAATATCCCATTTCAGATAATCTAATGTTCACAGCAGAGCAAGAATAAATGATATTTAGAATTCCTCAAACCTTTTCAACATTAATATCCAATAATATTCAAACACTTTTTTTCCTAGCTTGTTGCAAAATTGTGCTTCAAATTGGGTTTTTTGCTTTCTTTTGGATCAACAGCAAAAAACAAATGTGAGGAAGGTTGAACTTGATCGACACAAGTCTCTTTTCAGCTATGTAACTATAACTAGTAACCCGACATTACTACACGCATTTTAATATCATCAAGTCTATCATTTTACTAGAAAATTATTGCACTCTAACTGTTCCCTTAGAAACCGGACCATTTTGAACAGGGCTGCTTAAAAGACCAGAAACCTCCCAAAATGACATCCTGCTGCTATAAGTTACTATAAACACAATTTAACTCTACACTACCAAGTTTTACAAAAACATGGTCCAAACAATTAGGATTGTGTTAATCAGATAAGGAATTAAAGAAGGTTTTCTCTAACATATGATATGCACATAATAGTGTACAACTTCAAGAGGTTAATTATAAACTGTGTTCAAAATGGTATAAAACACCAGTAGACCTGCACAAATGTCTCCTGACACATTCCCCGAAGTGTTGGAGGTGTGGAGTTGAGATGTGCACCTAGGTTATGTATGGTGGGCATTCCATGAACTAGAAATGAACTAGAAAATTATTGGCATGTGATAAAAAACCTATGTGAATTAATGACAAGCCTCAATGTTCTATTTTATTCAGGAACTCTTCTATTTCATACAATCCGCACACCTCTTCTAAAATATAAACACTTGTTGCTGTTATTTTAAAGGCCCATTCCTATAGGAATTATTCAAGCTCTTTGGCATGAAGGCTGCTCACTTGCTAGTTTTAAACAGAGAGAAAATATGCTTTCACCTTACAGGGACACTGTAGGCACCCAGTCCTCTTCAGCTCATTGAAGTGGTCTGGGTGCTATGTCACTTTTGCACCTAGTTCTAAGTCTGCCCTCAGTCTGTCTATCACATAGTTACTTGAGGGCTTCCGGAATCGCAATGGACTTTTAGTCCGTTATCTGACGCTGGAAATCCTCACGTTCTGCATGAGGACATCAGCGTCAGATTTTTCTCCATAGGAAAGCATTGATTCAATGCTTTCCTATGGGGAGGTCTAATGCGCGCGCCACATTTGCCGTGCATGCGCATAAACCCTGCTTGTCTCAGGATGAAGGAGGGGGCGGAGCTTCAACACAGCACCGAGAGACATCGGTGCCGGGATAAGGTAAG
Organism: Pelobates fuscus; assembly: GCF_036172605.1. NCBI lineage: Eukaryota > Metazoa > Chordata > Amphibia > Anura > Pelobatidae > Pelobates > Pelobates fuscus. Next base: position 363,573,715 of record NC_086317.1, read on the forward strand.
TAAATAAAGGATTTTTAACCCTTTATTTACTGGGCAGGAGGGGGCACAAGGAAGGGGGTAGTCAGAGGGATCGGTAGTGCGAGGAAAACAGCTTTGTATTCCTGGCACTACAGTATCCCTTTAAGAAGGTTAAAAATCTCCCTTATATTGATATGTGGTCTTATTGACCACCATAGACTTTTTTTATTTTTATTAGTTACATAACATGTATTCTATTTTAATTATTTAATGTGGCTTGCTCCACAAAGCATTTTATTTTAACTTATTGCCAACTGTCTTCCAGCGCTGCCATTGGACAAATAGCTCATATATTTTTAAATCTGGCCACAGATATGAAGCATCTATGCTCAGATTTTAACAATCTGGGTCTGTATTTTAGCCATCTAGCTGCGTTTGGCCAAGATAAAATCCTTCAGAATTTGCGTGAAAATCTGGACATTGTTGTATTATGTGAACAATTTCTGATGTTGCAGTCCAAATAGCCCCATACAGCACCAGGTGGGTATGTCCCATTGGTACATGCAATACTAGGTATACTAGACATTGCATGTAAATTAGATTAACCTCTGCAGTGCCATGCATGGACTCATACAGCACTACTAAAGGAATGCCTGAAGCATCAAGCAGTAACATAGTTCCGAATATAAATGATATAAATGCAGCAACAAGATATTCTGTTTTAATTTATTGGATCACGATTCAAACTATTACTGGGACATGCTAGAACACTGACAGAAGATTACCATGGAAATAAATGAGCACAATTTTTTCTCTAGGAATTCTTATCTGTCACACAGTACGTTGAAGTAAACTGATCATCAGAAACAGGGTTTTTGGCAGGTACTGAGGATTTTCACATATACCATATAATATTCTAGCATATTTATAAAAAAAACATATAGATTGATATTTTAAATGTCTTTTCTGCCTCTAGCAGTCTGTTTGCTTTGAATGCATCTTATAATCTTATCTTATAATAATATCATATAATAATATATCTTATAATACTGACCTCAGCATAAGCCCATTCACAATCAAGTAATTTTATTTTTTATTTGGAAAAAAGTTGTATTATATTTATTGAAGAACAGAAAGCAACAGTCGCACATTAACAGAACAGAACAGAACAGAACAGAACAACCTTTATGCATAGACTGGGCATTGGGTTTTGGGAGAATCAGAAAATCATTTAGTTAGCGCAAAATTCAGCCTGAGTGTAGCAAACACAACGTCAGGTGAACACGTTTTCTGACCAATCTTGTGACCACAGTCACAGACAATCACAGGTAAACAATCTGACATGCAGTTTTATTATCAGATTAATTACCTATTTTTCAGGTTCCTGCATAATTGCTCTTTTTCTTAACAGACTCTCATTCCCTGTTGCTGCTGAGAATGAGACACTGTGAGCTGAGCAGTGAGTAGGCAGCAGTGGGTCCCCCCCGGGTGCCACCAGGTAGGGGGTGTTATGACCAGGGAAAGGCATGTGTGAGCTGTGTGGCCTCAGGTTGCCATGGCAGCTTGGGCCTTGAGAGGCCAACACAGCTCACACAAGCAGAGACCAGCAATGAAGCCACTTCTAAACCGGCCGCCCTATGAAAAGTGGGGGTGGAGCAAATCTGTGGCAGGGGCGGAGTCAAACCGGCAGCGAGGGCGGAGCGGCCTCAACCCGCTGCTGTACATGGAGGGGAAGCAAGGAGTCCCTGTGCTTCCCAAACTAACAGACATCAGGTAAGAAAGTAAGTAAGTAAGTAAGTGAGAGAGAGAGACTGTGTGTGTGTGTGTGTGTGTGTGTGTATGTGTGTGTGTGTGTGTGACTGTATGCATGTGAGTGTATGTGACTGTCTGCCTGTGATAGTGTGATGCTGCCTGTAACTGTGTGTGTGCAACTGTCTGTCTCTGACTGTGTGTGTGTGTGACTGTCTGTCTGTAACTGTGTGTGATTGTATGCCTGTAACTGTGTGTGTGACTGTCTGCCTGTAACTGTGTGTGGGGGGTGCAGGGACTTTGTAGAAGGTGGCAGGGGATTTGTGATAGCGGGGTGCAGTTTTTTTTTAGAAAGGGCAGACAGGGGGTTTACAATGTTTACAAATGTGTGCAATACATATTAAAAAAAAGAAAACCTTTTAAAAATGTTGCGGGTGTTTTTTACATTGGGGGGTGCGGCCCAATCAGGATCCGCCCCGGGTGCCAAATGCTCTAGGTATGCCCCTGGTAGGCAGGCACATAGTGTTTTGGTTTAGATTGCAGTCTATAGCCCAGTCGTATGCCACTGCTCCCTTTGTCCCTGGGGTTACGTCCAAAGGCTAACTCTACTTCTGACTTCAAATTAATTCAAATTCAGATTTTAATATCCACCAATAGGGGTTGTTGGGAGAAGGGTAAAGCTGCACTGCTTCACCCTTTAAAGCAATGGAGTGGTTTGTTAACTTTTTTCATGGACCTCTTGTATATTTTAAATGACTGCCCAGTCGCCTGCCGCTGCTACCTCTGTCTCATGGCTCGCGTCAATGGCTATCGTTCTTCTGATTTCAAATTACTTCAAATTAAAATATCTCCCTTTAGGTTTTGTTGGGATTACGGTACCGCCTCAGTGCTTCACTCTGAAGCCCATGGAACAGCGTAGTCAGGGGAGTGGGCCTTGACAGAGCCAGGGAGTAGGCAGGGGAGTTATTAATTAAAAGGGGTGGATTTAATTTGTAAAGGGGGTGGAGGAATAAGGGGTATATTAATTAGCCATTTTGGAAAATTGGCCATTTTAACAGAACCTTCACTTACCTGTTAATTGTTGTTGGCAGGTCTGTGCTTGTTTTTCTTCTTTTTCTTTCAGGTCCATGACTTCGCTGGAGGAAATCCTGGAGAGAGTGAGGGCAGCTGTAAGGGTCAGAGTTATGGCCTGGCTTCATGAGCAACTGGGGGCTCCAGGTGCTCCCCCCACACCCCCTGCGGCTGCTGATCGGCATTCTGTGAGGAGGGCGAGACCGCCCCAGCGGCTGAGCCCGGGCGTGGGGCCCGAAGTCAGAAGACGGAGGCGCCCGTCGGCGGTCGATGGAGGGGCCCTGGAGGTGGATGCGGGCCGAAGCGAGGCAGAGGGAGCACAGCCGGCACCGTCTGTCCGATGCGGTGCCGGTCGGGCACGGGCAGCAGCCAGGCAGCGGCCTGCACCGCGGAGCGCGCCCCGCCGGAAGGCGGCCGGCAAGGCAGCTAGGACAGAGGCCGGGAGTTCGAGTGGAGGAGAAGGAGGGAGCAGCAACAGGATGCGGCCCGGTAAGTCGGATGCCGGTGTGAGGGCCTGGCATCATGAGGATGGCAGGGAGGAGGCCACTAGTGATGGCAGGGGGGGCCTCTGGGTCCGAGGATACAATGGGGACGGCCAAGGCTGGGGCTGGGAACAGCAGCAAGGGCGCAGACGGCGGGTCCACCCAGCCAGGTATGCCGAGACAGGCAGGGTCAGCGGCTGTGGGGGACTTTGGGCGCCAGGAATGGCAGGTGGAACCCCATAATGACATGGCGGCCCAAGGGGGGCCGGGCGTGGTGGAGATACGATGAGCAATTCCGCCAACGGAATTGCTGGTGGAGATACGACGAGCAATTCCGCCAACGTTTAGCAGCGAATCCCAGCATGAGGTGGGACCAAATGGACTTACCTCTCTGGATGAGGCTTATGATGGCGCAGAAGGCTGTGCCCTTTCAGGGGACGGCCGGTGCGGTACTTGGGGGACCAGCATCGGCCGGGCAAAAGAAGGGCTTCTGCTGGCTTTTCAATGAGGGCTAATGCAAGTGGGGAACGTCGTGCAGATTTAAACACGAATGCTCCAGTTGCCCATGGAGCCAACAGGTGTTTCAAGAGAGGAAAATCTGCACCCGGAGTGGGTGCCGGTGGGGCAACGGCCCATTCCGCTACCGCTGGGGGCAACCCCGGTGAAGGTAGGTGAGATGCTACCATGGCTAAAGCGGTACGTTAACCAAAAAGATGCAGAGTTTTTATGGAGAGTTTTTACGGAGGGGTTTACTATACCGTTTCAGGGTAAGGGCTTAGGGATGGTTTGTGCAAACCTCAAATTTGTTAGGGAATACCCAGAAGCAGTGCGGGAAAAGTTGCAGAAGGCGGTACAGCTGGGTAGGATGGCGGGGCCTTATTTGTCCCCACCGCTGCCGGAATTGAGGGTGTCCCCGCTGGGGGTGGTCCCCAAGAAGGAAGTGGGCAAGTTCCGTTTGATCCATCATTTATCATACCCAAAAGGGGCTTCAGTAAATGATGACATTGACGCGGCCCTGTGCTCCGTCTCGTATGCATCATTCGATCATGCGGTTCGATCACGCGGTTGGTCGAGTTGGTTCGGAGAGCAGGGCGAGGGGCGTTAATGGCGAAGGTGGATGTGGAAGCAGCCTTCAGGCTGCTTCCCATTCATCCGGAGTGTCACCACTTATTAGGGTGTTTTTTCGAAGAGAAGTTTTTCGTGCATTTATGTCTGCCCATGGGCTGTTCCATTTCTTGTTCGTATTTCGAGAAGTTCAGCACGTTTTTAGAGTGGGTGGTACATTGGGAAATGGGCGGGGGTACAGTGGTCCATTACCTGGACGACTTCTTGTGTGTGGGTCCGGCAGGATCCGATAGATGCGCCCGGATACTACAGGTTCTTCAAGGGGTAGCACAAAAGTTCGGGATCCCTTTGGCCGAGGATAAGACGGTGGGCCCGACTGAGTGCCTGAGTTTTCTGGGGTTGGAAATCGACTCGGTAAAGGGTGAATGTCGGCTGCCAGCGGAGAAGTTGATGGCGCTCCGCCAGCGGGTGGACGAAGTGAGGGGTTCTAGGAAGGTGACCCTACGGGGACTGCAGTCACTGTTGGGAAGCCTTAACTTCGCTTGTAAGGTGATTCCAATGGGGAGGGTTTTTTGTAGACTGCTGGCCAGAGCTACCTGTGGAGTTTGGTTGCCGGGTCATTACATCAGGGTGTTGGTGGACATGAGAGAGGACTTGGACATTTGGGACCGTTTCTTAAAGGAGTTTAATGGCCGGGTGTTTTTTCAGGGATACGGCGGCGGTGTCGGCTGATGCCGGGCTGTTTACGGACGCCTCGGGGAGCATCGGCTTTGGGGCATACTTGGGGGGTAAATGGTGTGCTGAGGTATGGCCTGAGGTGTGGAAGGAGAGCCCCCTGATTAGGAATCTGGCATTTTTGGAGTTTTTTCCCGTGGTAGTGGCAGTGTCACTGTGGGGCAGGGAGCTTGCGAACAAAAAGGTTATCTTCCACTCCGACAATATGGCAGTGGTCCAGATGATCAATAGTCTTTTGGCGTCGTCACTCCCTGTGGTGTGGTTATTGAGACATTTAGTTCTCCTCTGTTTGTCTTGGAATATTGTTTTCAGGGCTTGGCATGTGCCGGGTCTGTTGAATGTTGTTGCTGACGTGCTGTCTCGTTCGCAGTGGGAGCGATTTTGGGAAGCAGCACCGGAGGCACAGGCGTTGGGCAGGCATGCCCAGAGGAGATGTGGCGGCTCGGGACATCGTGCTTGGGCAGTTTATAAGGAGCTCACTAGCACCAGGCACCTGGGCAGCACATACCAAGGTTTGGAACGAATGGGAGGAGATGGTGGGACAGACAGGAGTGGGGAACTCCACAGCAGGTAGGTTGGATACACTATTATGGCTACTATGTCGGTTAGTGGCGGGAAGGTCGTCCCCATCTAGGGTCGATCGTTATATGTCAGCTCTGGCGTGTCTCTTTAACCCCTTAAGGACACATGACATGTGTGACATGTCATGATTCCCTTTTATTCCATAAGTTTGGTCCTTAAGGGGTTAAATTTAATGGATGGGAAGACCTTACTAAACATTTTTTGGTAAAACAAAATCTGCGGGGCTTCCGGAAGGGGAAGAAGTCTAAGGATACAAGGAGGCCACTGTCATTTGTCGTCCTTCAAGGGCTAGTGGAAGTTTTGAACGATATGTGTGTATCGACATTCGAGGTAATATTGTTTTCCGTGGCCTTCGTATGGGCTTTCTTCGGGGCCTTTCGCATCAGTGAACTGGTCAGTGCCAACAAGTCGGGGACGAATGGGCTCAGGTTGGAGGACGTGGTGGTAGAGCAGGACAAGGTTGAGATTCAATTACGGCGCTCGAAGACGGACGTTTGCGGGAAGGGTAAGAAGATCATTTTGTTTGCACTGCCGGGGTCAGAGGTTTGTCCAGTGTTGTGTGGGGGCAAGTTTCTGCAGATTCGCCCTGGGGTCAAGGGTTGTTTCCTGATACATGAGGACGGACGGGCGCTGTCGCGCTTTCAATTTTTGCGGGTCTTTCGCATTGGGTCTAGCAAGGTTGGGCCTACAACCCATGCAATTTGGGACGCACTCATTCTGCATAGGGGCGGAAGCGGAGGCGGCGCGCTTAGGGCTGGGAGATGATCAGATAAAACGGATTGGAAGGTGGGAGTCCATTCGGTTCCGTTCATACGTGAGGCCGGACAGGTTGGTGTGAAGGGGAGCGGGTTTGGTTGTGGGACACGGGTGCTCTGCTGGATAACTAATTTTGTTTCTTTCCAGGTTTGGTCGCATGGCTGGTGGGTCACTCGTATGTTTACAGGGCACAGAAGAGGGCCGCAGTTCGGAGACAAGGCACACAGCTGGGTTTTCTTCTGGACATGGTGGACTTACGGTGGTTTGGTTTTCGGGGTTTTAGCTGGCAGAGCATCAGCGGTGAGATTTTCAGGAGACTGTTGGGGGGGCCTCCCCGGACACATTTTTTTTTAATTCACGGAGGGGGTAATGATTTGGGTTTGGTTTCCCAAAGGGAACTGGTTAGGAGGATGAAGCGGGATGTGGATCGGCTGCGGGAGCTGGTCCCTGGCGTGGTGGTAGTGTGGTCTGAGATGGTGCCCCGGTTTAACTGGAGGCATACCAGGGATCCAGCTGCAGTGGCGTGTTGCCGGGTAAAAGTTAATAAAGCTATGGCAGTTTTCATTCGGAGGATAGGCGGGGTACCGGTACGACATAGGGAGTTAGAAGGTATGTTACCTGGATACTATCAGAGAGATGGGGTACACCTGTCAGAGGTAGGGTGCGATTTATTGAATTTGGGTTTCCAGGACGGTATCGCTAGAGCCCTATTCATGTGTGGTGGGGGGCGCTCGAGACATTAAGGTGTCAAGTCTCTTGCTGTGGCGGGATAGGGCTTGGGTAATTGGATGTAGGAGGAGTATCAAGTGGTTAGGCTAAAGTTAGGCTGGATTAGACTGGAGTGTTAAGTGGTCTGTAGGTTCGAGCTTATCGGTGGCTCCGAACCTGGTGGTGTAGGGGTGTCTCTTTTAACCCCTACAGTTAAAAAACTTATGGAGATGGGGCCTCTGCCAGGGGTAATTATGTACGGTGGGGGATGGTAGTAAATTAACACTATGTGGCAATGACCCCAATTTGTTATCTTGTTTATTACAATAAATAAAGCTGTGGACTTTTTATATTTGCAACAGAAATATGGTGTCTGTGGTTATTGGGGTTTTGGGGAAAAATGTACACATGCCGAATAACGACTGTGCGCATGTCATGTAAGTGTGTGACCTAGTATCCATGTATAGTCCTGTTTATGAATAAATTTGCAGAGAATGGTTTGTAATGGCCCCATATATATTTGTATGAATCTCCCATATCCCAGAAATGTATTTATTGTGAGACTAACAATCCATTTGCCTTTTGTTGCACTTTTCAGGGGGCAGCAAAACCCATCTGCCTTGTTAGCCTTGTGTCATGAGGGGACCAAGAGCTAGCCGGCTGGATTCCTTAAGGCCCCCCAAGTGGGTGGCTGTACATATTCTAACAGGGAATCTGCTCCCTAATGCACACTGCAGTGCTGCTAGGAGCTGGAATATGAAATCACTCTGGCCCCACCATCACTAAATGATATGCGAGGGAACAGAACACGAGCAGATCAGCGCTCCCTTGCTGCCTCCATTGAACACCCACCCAGAAGCCACACTAGACCCCAGGGACAGGATCCACACTGGAGCCCAGGGAAAGAATCCACTCCAGCTCTCCCAAAAGTAGGGTGGCTCTGTGGACTTAAAATAAAATTTAAAAAAATTTAATTTGTGAATGTATAAGAAAATGTCTGTGAGTGTGACAATGTCAGTATCAGTGTGTGTGTGTGTGTGTGTGTCAGTGAGTGTTTGTGAGTGTCTGTCATGGAGTGTGTGTGCATGTCTGTTATTGTGTGTCTCAAGTGTGTGTATGTCAGTGTATGTGTGTTTGTCCATGGCTCTGTGGACTTAAAATAAAATTTAAAAAAATTTAATTTGTGAATGTATAAGAAAATGTCTGTGAGTGTGACAATGTCAGTATCAGTGTGTGTGTGTGTGTGTGTGTGTGTGTGTGTCAGTGAGTGTTTGTGAGTGTCTGTCATGGAGTGTGTGTGCATGTCTGTTATTGTGTGTCTCAAGTGTGTGTATGTCAGTGTATGTGTGTTTGTCCATGAATGTGTTTGTGTCTGTCAGTGAATGTGTCAAGTGTGTGTGTGTCAGTGAATATGTGTGTGTATGTGTGGCTGTAAGTGTGTTTCTGTCAGTGAATGTGTGTGTCTGTAAGTGTGTGCCTGTAAGTGTGTGTCTGTCAGTAAGTGTGTGTGTCTGTCAGTGAATGTGTGTGAGTGTTTGTCAGTGAGTGTGGGTTTCTGTCTGTCACTGGGTGTCTGCCAGTAAATGTGTGTGTCTGTCAGTGAATTTGCGTCTGTAAGTGTGTGCCTGTAAGTGAGTGTATGTCAGTAAGTGGGGGTGCCAGTGTGTGTCCATTAGTGAGTTTGAGTCTGTCAGTGAAATGTTTATGTGTCTGTCAGTGAGTATGCGTGTCTTAGTGACTGAGGGCTGTCAGTATGCTTATGTGAATGTGTGTCTGTCAGAGAATGTGTGTGCATGTCAGTGTGTGTCTGTCAGTGAGTGTATGTCAGTGTATGTGTATCTGAGAGTGTTTGCCTGCCAGGGAGTGGGTGTGTCAGTGAAAGTGTGTGTTGGTTAAACAGTGTGTGTGTGCTAATGACTGTGTATCTGTAAGTGAGTGTATGTCAGTGCAAGTATCAGTGAGGGCTTGTCTATCAGACAAAGTGTGTGATGGTCTTAAACTGTAAAAGGTGTGACCTTGACAAAAAGGAATGGGGCAAATTAAGATTGGGGGGGGCGCCCGACTTTAGTCATGCCTAGGGCAGCACAAAACCAAAATACACCACTGCCATATCTTCTCTAAGAAGTGTTTTTCTAAACTAAAGAGATTTAAATTAAATCTTTATAATTAAAATATTCATTTAACCCCTTAATGACACAACTTCTGGAATAAAATGGAATCATGACGGAATATTTCCGTCATGTGTCCTTAAGGGGTATGTTGGAGTCCGCCTCTGCACTTTTTTGAGGGCCATGATATCCTTCTTTAGAATAGGTGCCCACAATTGCAAAGCATGTAAGATGTGGTCCTACCTGAGTTATAAAGTGTCAAATTATATTTTCTTCACAATAATTAATCCCTCTATTTATATATGACAATACCGTATGGTAGCCCAGGAATGAGAATAACCCCCATGATGGCATACCATTTGCAAAAGATGACAACCCAAGGTATTGCAAATGGGGTATGTTCAGTCTTTTTATGTAGCCACTTAGTCACAAACACTGGCCAAAGTTAGCGTTCATAATTGTTTTTTGCATTTGTAACACACAAACAAATATAAATGCTAACTTTGGCCAGTGTTTGTGACTAAGTGGCTACTAAAAGAGACTGGACATACCCCAGATTGAATACCCTGGGTTGTCTACTTTTAAAAAAATATATTGAGGTGTGATTCAGCCGTATAACTTGCAAAAAAAAGCAAAAAAGCATGTAAACAATGGGTGTTTTTAAACTCAGGACAAAATTTTGAATCTATTTAGCATTTTTTTTCATTGGCTTTAGTAGGTAAGTAAAAGATTTTTCAAACAAAAGTAAAAAAACATGTTTTTTTTCCAATTTATTACCATATTTTATTTTTAATTTTTTTTAAGTAAATTATATAACATGATACAAATAATGGTTCAAACATAAAGTGCGCTGTGCCTTTAAATAACTGTGCATTCACAAATCTGTGCAAAAAACAACACTCATGAAAGTGCTAAAGTGTCAAATGTGCTAAATACCCAATATTGTGACATATATCTTATGCACTATCAATTATACAATTTATTAAAGTGCAAAGAAGAAAAATTATTCTGTTTTAAACAATGATTAATAAGTGCTAGTTTGTGAATCAGTATAGCTAATAAGGTATACAAACCCAAATTTGATAAGAATAACTTGATTCTCCACATGTAAAACAAAAAGAGACAAAATGCAATAGTATAATATTATTTTGATACTAATAAATATTTAAAAAATGTGTTGAACACTCACAAACATGGAGCAGGTAAAGAGACTGCTCAGGCTATCCTCGCTTTCTCACTGTTACACAGTGTCTCCAGGAAATGAACTGCTCACAGATTCCAATGGGGAAAAAAACGATCGGGCGGCCGTCAAATATAAAATAAATTTTATTGGTAAAATATTCCGCAGACTTTTGTAGGATAGATTTAAGAACGCTCAGACTTTCATTCAAACAAATCGTTAAACATCCGGACACCGGTATCTCTGGATATCATAAAACTTGTCCCACAGTCTTTCGAGCGTCCAATCTCCCTCACGTCCTGCGTGCTAGCGTGATGACGCGTTTCGCCATATAGGCTTCCTCAGATCACGTGTTCCTGTGCCGACCATCCCGTTTTTAACAGTCTCAAAAAGTAGGCGTGCCTCTATTTTCGATAGTGTCCAATGCGTACCTACAGCTGTTAATTCAAATTGTATACCCAGACTATTCCAACTCTTAAAGAGACATACTTCAAACATGATTTAAATTTAAAAATACATTATAAGCTAAAAGTATAAGTCTATTATAAGTCAAGTCACTTCTTACCAGTTTCATAATAGACAAAATGCATCAAGTAAATATAAAAAAACACAACAAAGAGAAGAAACTACATTACATGAAATTAAAAAGGTCAAATTCGATGTTAAGACCAGAGGGTTTCAGGGTATTCAACCTATATACCCATCTCATTTCCACCTTGCCTATTTGTTGTATAAAGTTGCCACCTCTCCATGACTTCTTAACATTCTGAATACCTAAAAACATAAGGCCTTTTGGGTCCATATTGTGAAATCTCTTAAAATGGGCTGATACACTATGTGCCTCATACCCTCTCCTTATGTTATAAACATGTTCCGCTATTCTTTTATGCAGAGGTCTAATGGTTCTACCCACATATTGCAATCCGCATGGGCATATCAATAAATAGATCACATTTCTCGTAAAACAGGTAATAAATTCGTTAATCTGGTGTTCCTCATTATTGTACTTATTTTTAAATTTATTAATTCCTTTCAAAGTACTATTGGCGCTACACTTGCAGCCAATACACCTATTACAAGAATAAAAAACATTCTTGTTAGCTAAGAAATTATTAGTTAACCTATTAACACTTTCTTCTTTTGGGTAAACATTTGTTAGAATACTTTTAACACTGGGAGCTCCTCTAAATGTTATGAAGGGTTTATCAGGTAATAAAACATTGAGTTCTCTATCCTTTCTGAGTAAGTGCCAATGCTTGTGTATGATATGTTTAATTTCTTTAAAATTTTCATTAAAATCTAATACTAAAGGTGCAATTTTGTGATCTTCCATAGTACGTTTGTCTTTTGGTCTAATGAGATCCTCCTGACTAATTTGGCCCATTTCGACCTTAGCTTTATATACTAAATCTACAGGATACTTCTTATATTTAAAACGATCTTCTAAAATCGTGGCTTGTTCTTCGTACATAACATCACTAGTACAATTACGCCTTAATCTCTGGAATTGACCTTTGGGTATGTTATTCAGCCACGGCGTATAATGGCCGCTATTATATAAAACATAGCTATTCGCATCAACCTTTTTAAAAAAAAAATTTGTCATGATCTTATTATTTTCAATATAGATATTTAAATCTAAAAAGTTAATATTTGTTGTGCTACATTCATTAGTTAAAATTATACCCCAGTTGTTAATGTTTAATTTACTTAAAAATTCTTCTAACATAAAATAAGAACCATTCCAAATAAAAATCAGGTCATCGATATCAAATGACCTGATTTTTATTTGGAATGGTTCTTATTTTATGTTAGAAGAATTTTTAAGTAAATTAAACATTAACAACTGGGGTATAATTTTAACTAATGAATGTAGCACAACAAATATTAACTTTTTAGATTTAAATATCTATATTGAAAATAATAAGATCATGACAAAAATTTTTTTTAAAAAGGTTGATGCGAATAGCTATGTTTTATATAATAGCGGCCATTATACGCCGTGGCTGAATAACATACCCAAAGGTCAATTCCAGAGATTAAGGCGTAATTGTACTAGTGATGTTATGTACGAAGAACAAGCCACGATTTTAGAAGATCGTTTTAAATATAAGAAGTATCCTGTAGATTTAGTATATAAAGCTAAGGTCGAAATGGGCCAAATTAGTCAGGAGGATCTCATTAGACCAAAAGACAAACGTACTATGGAAGATCACAAAATTGCACCTTTAGTATTAGATTTTAATGAAAATTTTAAAGAAATTAAACATATCATACACAAGCATTGGCACTTACTCAGAAAGGATAGAGAACTCAATGTTTTATTACCTGATAAACCCTTCATAACATTTAGAGGAGCTCCCAGTGTTAAAAGTATTCTAACAAATGTTTACCCAAAAGAAGAAAGTGTTAATAGGTTAACTAATAATTTCTTAGCTAACAAGAATGGTTTTTATTCTTGTAATAGGTGTATTGGCTGCAAGTGTAGCGCCAATAGTACTTTGAAAGGAATTAATAAATTTAAAAATAAGTACAATAATGAGGAACACCAGATTAACGAATTTATTACCTGTTTTACGAGAAATGTGATCTATTTATTGATATGCCCATGCGGATTGCAATATGTGGGTAGAACCATTAGACCTCTGCATAAAAGAATAGCGGAACATGTTTATAACATAAGGAGAGGGTATGAGGCACATAGTGTATCAGCCCATTTTAAGAGATTTCACAATATGGACCCAAAAGGCCTTATGTTTTTAGGTATTCAGAATGTTAAGAAGTCATGGAGAGGTGGCAACTTTATACAACAAATAGGCAAGGTGGAAATGAGATGGGTATATAGGTTGAATACCCTGAAACCCTCTGGTCTTAACATCGAATTTGACCTTTTTAATTTCATGTAATGTAGTTTCTTCTCTTTGTTGTGTTTTTTTATATTTACTTGATGCATTTTGTCTATTATGAAACTGGTAAGAAGTGACTTGACTTATAATAGACTTATACTTTTAGCTTATAATGTATTTTTAAATTTAAATCATGTTTGAAGTATGTCTCTTTAAGAGTTGGAATAGTCTGGGTATACAATTTGAATTAACAGCTGTAGGTACGCATTGGACACTATCGAAAATAGAGGCACGCCTACTTTTTGAGACTGTTAAAAACGGGATGGTCGGCACAGGAACACGTGATCTGAGGAAGCCTATATGGCGAAACGCGTCATCACGCTAGCACGCAGGACGTGAGGGAGATTGGACGCTCGAAAGACTGTGGGACAAGTTTTATGATATCCAGAGATACCGGTGTCCGGATGTTTAACGATTTGTTTGAATGAAAGTCTGAGCGTTCTTAAATCTAACCTACAAAAGTCTGCGGAATATTTTACCAATAAAATTTATTTTATATTTGACGGCCGCCCGATCGTTTTTTCCCCATTGGAATCTGTGAGCAGTTCATTTCCTGGAGACACTGTGTAACAGTGAGAAAGCGAGGATAGCCTGAGCAGTCTCTTTACCTGCTCCATGTTTGTGAGTGTTCAACACATTTTTTAAATATTTATTAGTATCAAAATAATATTATACTATTGCATTTTGTCTCTTTTTGTTTTACATGTGGAGAATCAAGTTATTCTTATCAAATTTGGGTTTGTATACCTTATTAGCTATACTGATTCACAAACTAGCACTTATTAATCATTGTTTAAAACAGAATAATTTTTCTTCTTTGCACTTTAATAAATTGTATAATTGATAGTGCATAAGATATATGTCACAATATTGGGTATTTAGCACATTTGACACTTTAGCACTTTCATGAGTGTTGTTTTTTGCACAGATTTGTGAATGCACAGTTATTTAAAGGCACAGCGCACTTTATGTTTGAACCATTTGTATCTTAGTGTTTTATGAGCTTTTACATTTATAAGGTGCTGCTATTATTTAGTATATACAATTTTTAGTCACTTGAAGTACATTGCGCCATTTTAGCTTGTTATTTGGTTATATGATACAAATAATGGTATGTAAAGAAAGCCCTTTTTGTCCTAAAACAAACAAACCAATATATAGCTTGTATGGGAACAGTAAATGAGAGAGAATAAAATTACAGCTAAATACAAACACCACAAAAATGTTAAAACAGCCCTGGTCCTTAGCGTACAACATGGCCAATATTTGACTTTAAGTCATTATTGACATATAAACAAACCTCTTTTCTTTATTTATACACTCCCAACCTAATATGTAACCGTTTTAGTAAGCTGCCCAGTCATGTGTCTCATCCCACCATATTTTCGTTATGCCTTTTGTGTCATATTGTTTAGTGTATGCAATTGGCTCTAGTACCCCATTTTGTTATTTAGGCTCCTTGCCTTAGTAAGCATACGTTTAATATCATCATGAGTCTCTTGTACTTATTGTGGATTTTTATTACACTTACATACCTCTGTTCTGATTTTGTCCCTCCACCCCCTTTTTGCTGAGCTAAAGCTCATCTCATTTGCAGTGATTCATTACATTTTAGCAAGGTCCTGGTATAATATTAATGGGACTGTCTAATTATCTACAAGTCTACCACATCCCTCCCTAGGCTCACGTCAAAGTCTTATTTTAATCTGGCTGTGCAACGCATACTTAATATTACATATGAATGCATATGCAAATTGCATAGCTCTTTAACCATAGCCACTAAAAGCCAGACATTAAAATATAATATTATTGCCTTTTTTTTTTTTTTTTAATTCTTTCTTTTATTTATATTTTGTTTGGTTTCATTTTTCCTGTCAGTCTTAATTCCTTCCCAGTACAGATTATGATTGACTGAAATTAATTAGCTTAACAACAATTTTAGACTTTCAGACAAAAAGAATAAATATATTACTGAAAGTCATGGTAACCGGGAAAAAATATATTTTTTTGTAAATATATTTTTATTGGGTAGTTTCCATATTATGTGATGATATACAGTGCGGACACGCAGGTCCCAATAAGAACTTGTTAAGGGTCTAAAAGGGTTAGGTAATTTGAGAGAGTGGGGTAGTTGAACATGCGAACGTAGAGTGGTGACGCGCAGGTCACAGTGTAGCGACAGTAGCAGTGTCTAGTTGGACTCGCAGGTCCCATGAAACATACATATACATATTTTTTCTTTGTTTCCCTTTTTTATAATAAAGCATAACATTAGGCTATAACATAAAGAAAATTGGGATCTAGTGATTTGGTGGTGGTATGCAGTACTTATTCCAGTGTATCACAGATCCCCATTACAAAGTGCCTCCAATATCTTCTAATAATTTTCGCTTCTAATAAAGGTAACGTTGCAACGGTATTGTAACTAGTCAAACTTTGCTCACTAGGAGTTCGTGAGTGTTAGCGAACATAACAGATCGTATTTCACAGTGGGGGGGGAGGGGGGGGATAGGGGGGGGGGGAGGAGTGAGGTGTCAGCTGGTGTGGAAGGTGGGGGAAAAAATGTATTTTTGACTGAATGACCAGTATATAGAAAAGTTCCTCCATGCACATAATTCATTAATGCAAATTTTCACTAAATATATTCTAAATTCATGGATTCATCCTTTGCAGAAATGCTCCAGGTATGTCTTATCTATCTTTATATCAGACAGGGTCTGAAAGAAGAATATGGTCAAACTTTTTATCTTCTATTTTTGGAAATGCATTTCCTTAAAACTCCACCACAATGCAAAAAATAATATATTTATATTGGACTAATGCCCACATACAGTAAGTACTGTTAATTTTGTGAATCAAAGCATATGTTATAAAAAGGACAGGATTTACAAGGTTTGTTCAGAAATTTGCCATGCTGCATCCCCCATGATTGCTACAATGCACCCCTCTAATTTGGTCTAAAATGTTTTTGCAATCTGTTAGAAGAGGAAATGTATCATTTTCAGCACCACTGAGGTTGCAGTGGAGAGGAATGGAGGCCTCATAAACCAAATTAAAGGAACACTATAGGACCAGGAACACAAAGATGTATTCCTGACCCTATAGGGTTAAAACCACCATCTAGCCACCCTGGCCCCCTCATGCCTTCCTAAATATAGTAAAATCTTACCTGTATTCAAGTCTGCAGCTGCTTACTTTGTCTCTGTTTCCCTTAGACCTGCCCACTGCCTGCTGACCTCAGCAGAAGTGGTAGCCTGATCCAATCACAATGCTTCCCCATAGGATTAGCTGAGACTGACAAAGAGGCAGATCAGGAGCAGAGCCAGCACAATTCAAACACAGCCCTGGACAATCAGAATCTCCTCATAGAGATTAATTGAATCAATTAATCTGTATGAGGAAAGTTCAGTGTCTGCATGCAGAGGGAGGAGACACTGAATGTTTAGTTTGGATGCATTTTAGGCAACAATGACCCAGGAAGGATCTCTAACAGACATCTTAGGAGTGGCCAGTGAAGTTATCACTAGGCTGTAATGTTATCACTAGACTGCATTTTCTCTGAAGCAAAAAGCCTGAAGGTAATGATTCTACTCACCAGAACAAATTCAATAATCTGTAGTTGTTCTGGTGACCATAGTGTCCCTTTAATTTCTCTACCATGTGAAGATCAATGCTGGAGCAAAGGCAAATGCAATTAGGCTGTATGAGCTATAATTTGTCTTGTATTTTACTGCAAAGCAAAACAAAAGTTAAAAAAGTATATGTAAGCAGAATTGTGAGTTTTAATAAAAGTGTACATAATTTCCTTCCCAAATGGAACATAATAATTGTATTTTTATTTATTTATTAATGTTTTGTTCACAGAATAATTTTGTGGAACTTTTTTTTTAACTTAATTTAATATAAATGATAAATAAATTGCCACCACTCATGGCCTGTATGCCTTACACATCAGCCAATAAAAGGCCCGATGACTATAAAGTCACACCAAGACCGGAATTCTACTAAACGCTTCTAAGCAGTTTTGAGTTTCAGTTATGATAAACTGAGAAAAATAATTTTAAAAAAAATATTTAGGAAATGACACTAGATTTGTGATATAGCTTTGCAAAAGATAGATAGATAGATAGATAGATAGATAGCCAGATAGATGGAGCAAGCAATTGTTTTCATTGGAAATTAAAATATATAGGCAGAATTAAATTTAAGGCTGATATAAAATTGTATCTCCCAGCTTATATTTGGAATTTTATAGAATTTTATAGAACATGCCAAGGGTGCTGTATTTAAAACAGAAGACTGCACAAGCCACTGAAAAATTGCGTAATATAATTTCTGTCTCCAGGTTGGTAAACCGACCAGAACCAACATGTCCTAATACTAATAAATTACTGCATTTTGAAATGGCAATAAAACACACTCTAGCATGTATTTAAAACTGTCAGTTTCTCCTTAAAAAATACATACCTGCAGTGGTATTATTAATATTATATGCAATTAAATGCTTTTAAACTTTAAGCATATCAGTTGTATATCAAAAGTTTGTAAAAAAAAATAAATATCCATACATTGTGCTTGCGAATTGCTAGAAAATGATTTTTAAAATCTTGTTTGGATTGAACTGAATTATCAATCCTCCTTGATCTGTCAATTAGTTCTTCAGCATAGAGAGGGCATGAACCTCTACATTAGGTGCTTCTCCTACCACCACTCTTACAGTTATTTCCCCTGCAAGAATTTCTCACACTTCCTGGGGTAATACATGAACCAAGAGAATGATGTCAGTCAACTCCAACACCTATGTACTGCCAGGAAAGCCAGCATGTTGGAGCCATGGCAGAGGAGCGCTATGCGTTGGGAAGTGTCCACAGGTATGTCATACAGGGTAACTATTGTAGTGAGGGTAAGACAAAAATATGGACTCAGCATGGGTGTTAAATTGCTATAACTCCCACAAAGTTGTCCGGATTGCTGCCCTGTTTGATGGATGGGGCGATCTCCCAAAGCGATTCAATACATTATTTATTACTACTATATATATATATATATATATATATATATATATATATATATATATATATACAAATAACCCCTGCACTCCAACATATAAAAAGAGAACAGTACCTGATGCTCTGGTGGCTCAATTATAAATAAAGGAAAATACCGGCACTCAAGGATTTTCAAAGTTTACTTCTCCAATATTAAGTCAAGAATCAACGTTTCAGCTCCTCTAGGGAGCTTTCATCAGAAAGCTTTTTGTGTCCTGATGAAAGCTCCCTAGAGGATATTGGAGAAGTAAACTTTGAAAATCCTTGAGTGCCGGTATTTTCCTTTATATATAGGTTATATATATATATATATATATATATATATATATATATATATATATATATATATATATATTAAATGCATATAGAGATGTTATTAGTTTAAGTGGAGCTCTGATGACACGTTCACTTTTATAAACAACACTTGAATAATATATATATATATATATATATATATATATACTGTATGGTAAAATGGAAAACTATAAACAGTCAAAACTAAGTGTTGCAGAATAATCTCAGAATATTCAGTGGCAATGTGTGAGTGGGGGGAGTGTAGGGATAACTAGACGGGAGGTCTTAACCCCTTAAGACTGCAGCCAAATGTACAAGTTGTGATCCAAAAAAAACGTAAACAAAACCTGGCATTTGCGCTATATGTCTGTCCAACCGTAATTCACCTCTTTCATATTAAATGCACCCACACTTATTATATATCATTTTATTCAGGGGAAACAGGGCTTTCATTTAACATCAAATATTTAGGTATGGAACATAACTTAATATGAATACAATATAAAAAAATGAGAGAAAATAAGATTTTTTTTAAATTTAATTAGTTCTATGTGACATTCTAACTGTGAATGTCATAATACTGTTTGCTTTTACTGCAATAAAATACACATATTTGTATTCAGCGATGTCTCACGTGTAAAACAGTACCCCTATGTACAGGTTTTATGGTGTTTTGGGAAGTTGCAGGGTCAAATAAAGCATGTTACACTTTTCAGTTTTTTCACATTGAAGTTTGCCAGTTTGGTTACGTTGCCTTTGAGACTGTATGGTAGCCCAGGAATGAGAATTACCCCCATGATGGCATACCATTTGCAAAAGTAGACAACCCAAGGTATTGCAAATGGGGTATGTCCAGTCTTTTTTAGTAGCCACTTGGTCACAAACACTAGCCAAAGTTAACGTTAATATTTGTTTGTGTGTGAAAAATGCAAAAAACTAATTTGAAAGCCAATTTTGGCCAGTGTGACTAAGTGGCTACTAAAAAAGACTGAACATACCCCATTTGCAATACCTTGGGTTGTCTACTTTTGCAAATGGTATGCCATTATGGAGGTAATTCTTATTTCTGGGCTACTATACGGTCTCAAAGCCAACGTAACCAATCTGGCGAATTTCATTGTGAAAAAACTGAAACGCAAGCCTTATGTTTGACTCTGTAACTTTTGAAAACACCCTAAAACCTGTACATGAGGGGTACTGTTATACTCAGGAGACTTTGCTGAACACAAATATTTGTGTTTCAAAACAGTAAAAAGTATTACAGCAAAAATATCATCAGTGTAAGTGCCGTTTGTGTGCGAAAAATGCAATAAATTTAACTTTCCCTGACGATATCATTGTTGTAATACGGCTTTGAAACACAAATATTTGTGTTCAGCGATGTCTCCCGAGTAAAACAGTACCCCCCATGTACAGGTTTTATAGTGTCTTGGAAAGTTATAGGGTTAAATATAGTGCTAGCAAATTAAATTCCCTATACTTTCGGCCTGGGTTGTTAGGCAGGTCCCGCTAATTGTAATTAATTAGGATACCTAATTATGTAAAATTATTACATAAATATATATGTAAAATTATTATATATACACGTGTGTGGATATATATATGTATATATATATATGTATATAATTTTTTTACAATTATTTTTATTTATATATAGGTATACATATAGTGATGTATACGTATATACTTAGGTATATACATATATATATTATTTAGTTCTACGTGTATTTTATATCAATATATATATATATTAATATCAAAATACAGTTAGAACGAAATTACACAGATATATATATTTTTAATTATTTTTTTTAACGTATTTATATATAATTATAATTATGTATATATTTAATCAATATCCTTTTACGTGTATTTTGATATTAATATATATATATAATTATATATATATATAAATATTAAAATACACTTAGTGTATGTGTAAATGTGTGTGTCTCTCTCTCTCTCTCTATATATATATATAGAGAGAGAGAGAGAGAGAGACACACACATTTACACATACACTAAGTGTATGTATATATATATATATACTTAGATCATATATATAATATATATATATAAATGATCTAAGTATATTTGATGTGTAACTGTAATTTATTTTATTTTGTAACATTAAGGGGTTAAGAGGGGAGCAGAGGGGCAGAGACAGTGTCAGCCAGTGATTTTACATCACTGGCTGACACACAGGATCAGTGATCACAGTGACAGGCTGTCACTGTGATCACCTCCTGCAGATCACGGTAATTGGCCACAGGGGGAGTGCCTGGGTGGCCAGGCATGCCCCCCACCATGATCTGCAGGGGGATCCTGCCTGCAGTTACTATGGGTCAGCCAATAGGCTGACACATAGTAACTCTGATTGCAGTGACAGGCTGTCACTGCGATCAGATCGCAGGGAGAGGCTGTCTCTGCATTCAGATCGCAGTGGCAGCCTCTCACTGCGATCAGACTCTGCAGATCGCGGTCACTGACCGCAGGGGGACTGCCTGGGGGGCCAGGCATGTCCCCCGACCGCGATCTGCGGATTGAAAATGCCGCGGCTCCATGTGTCAGCCGATTTTAAAATCGGCTGACACATGGTAAATACCGATCGCAGTGACAGCCTGTCACTGCGATCGGAAGCTGCAGACCGCGGTCCCCAGGTACACGTGGGGGGTAAGACCGCCCAGGACGTACTATGCCGTCCTGCGGCGTTTAGAGCCGCCCAAATAAGGACGGCATAGTACGTCCTGCGGTCTTAAGGGGATAAAGTGAGAAGGGGAAGGTTTTAGGTATGGGGTAGGATCATATATAAAGGGGGGCATTAATCTATAGTATCCTAGCCATCTTAAGATTCCTAGCTTGGAACAACTTCCTGCCCCCTTCCCTCACTTTTTTGTTGTGGGTTGTGGTTTGCTTACTGTGTTCCAATTTTATTTTCTTATCACAGCAAGGGGTTGGACCAGTAGTCAGGGGAAATGATGATCGGGGCATGTGTGTGTCTGTGTCTCTGTATGTATGTGTGTCTCTGTATGTGTATGTGTGTGTGTCTATATGTGTCTGTCTCTGTGTGCGTGTGTGTGTGTGTGTGTGTGTATGTGTCTGTATGTGTGTGTGTGTATGTATGTGCATGTATGCGTGTCTCTGTATGTATGTGTGTATGTTTGTGTCTGTCGGGGAGGGGTGTCTGTCTGTGTGTATATGTTTGTGTCAGGGGGGCCCAGAGATCGGGGGAGAGAGGGGTGGGAAGGGGAGAGAGGTGAGAGAGAAGAACGGGGAGGGAGGGGAGAGGGGGGCCCACGGAGTAGTTTTGCACCGGGGCCCCATGGATTGTGTGTACGCCACTGTGAGGGGGGAGGGCAGGCACCCAGGATAATTGGGAGTGGTTTGCAAGGATCTAGTTTGGAGATGTTTATGGGTATATTGTGTTAATGTATTATGTTAATATGTTAAGTTAATAATATAATGATAAACAATGGGAGGGTCCTCATCTACACTGTACCCACTTTCTTCACACAAGCTCTACATTTTAAAACCACCTGCTTTACTTTATTTAGTACTTTTCTAGGCTACCCTCAAGATTTGAATTTAGATACAATCTACTCCAATCTCATGTCAAATATGTCTCTATCTGAGACATGTCTGGCAAGACGAATCAGTCAACATCAGGGTATATTTGATATTACATAGATAAAAATGATTGTAACAGAGAAGAATGTTTGTTTTTATCAGTGTTATCAGCCAACATTGAAAAATGTTCAATAAAAAATACTCTGTGCTCTTAAACCTGGGATACAAGACGTTTATCTTAATTCCAGTATACTTCATGGTAAATTTAATTCAGAGCTAACCTGATCCATGCCATCTAAAAAAACGTCTTATTTCTGAAATAGACCCAGAGCATATGCGGAAAACTCCAAAAAAAAGCATTTGTAGAAGTCATACACAGATCACATGTTTTCACATTTTGTCAAAAGTTGAAGTGCTTTATGTCAGATTATATTGCAGTACTCCTTACCTGCCTGTAGATGTCATTACCAAATTAGAGATTGGTCATATTCAGACACATTAACAACAAGTTACATTTTTCTTTAATGTTCCTATCTTCTTCGAAGCACATTTAATGGCCTCCAATCCAGTGTCATGGAGAAATGATGTACATAGACTAACCATACCCCATATAATTAAGAAGCAATGGACTTTGAATGTCAGGAAAGAGATTTTGTTTTTATCACATAGTTTTGGAGAAATTATTTAAAGGAACACTCTTGAGTTAGAGTGGAATACATGATCGAGTATCATTATATCTATTTACATAACCAGGCTCCTATAATTAAGGTAAATAATAGTTTTACTCACCTTATTTCTCTCAGTGTGCCAGTCTCACCATTACTGCCACTTCTCAAATGGCAGGGAACATCATTACTGATGATCTTTGCCATTTCAATGCTTCCCCATAGAGAGCATGTGCAGTAATCTTCACTCTGAGCTAATCAGCATCTCTACATAGAGATGCACTGACTCAATCCATCTTTATAGGGAGAGTTTGGCATTCCTACAATCTTTGAAGGATCATTTTAGGAAGCCTCTCTAGTGGCTGTCTGACTGATAGCCCCTAGAGATGGCATTAGGCACCGGTGTAAACACTGCCTTATCTCAGAAAAGATAGTGTTTATACTGCTAAGCCTGAAGGGACAGCATAATTTGCCACACAACAACTACATTAAGCTGTAGTAATTCTGGATCATAAAGTGTCCCTTAAATGGTTGGAGAAGTGGCTCACTGTTGACTAATAAGTGCTTCCCAGACAGTACACTGTGTGCATCAGTATGTCTGTAACAGGGTTATTTGCTAAAGTGGGAATTTAAAGTGAATTCAAAGTGAATGTAAAGCCAAACTAGCTAAACTGAAAGCATGGTTGATATTTAATTTGCAGTTTAGTTTTTGTTTCTCTGCACAAGTGTATCTAAGTTATTCAGTATCTATAGGTCTGTTCATGAGATTGTTGTATAGGTGTCAGTATCTGCATGGGTTTGTTTAGGAATCTCTGTACGTCTCTGTGTCTGTACATTTCAATACTTCCTCATGAAGAAGCATTGCTAGGCTAGTGAGCATGTATGGTAAGCTCCGTGCTGCACCAATCATCATATCCTCATAGATATGCACTGACTCAATGCATTTCTGTGGGCAGAGCTCGGAGTTTCCATGCATCACGTGGAATGCCGAACATCAGTCCTACAATCTTTGCAGAACTACATTCATGAAGTCCCTCTACTGGCTTTCATGAATGTAGGCACCAGTGTAAACACTACACTACAGGCACAGCACTGCGGTCATATGAATGCAGCATCATTAGTACGCTGCCCTACTTGGCAATTCAATTTTTATCTCAAATGTTTAGATTTTTACGACTAGATTTTCAAACTGGATCAGTTCTAAACTGCCTATAATTGTCGGACACCCTTATTTTTTATTTTATTTATTTTTTCAATCTTAACAAGATTCCTTGATAAAACTTTATGTTTTTTCAGCTTTCATGTTTTCAGAAGCTAGTTGAGATTTTCTCTTCTCGCAGACAACATATAGAAAAGTATGCAAAGAAGAAGAAACCTCTTCTCAGCACTAAGTGCTAAGAAATTATATTTGGGTAATATGTTTAAAAATATGGTAATTCTATATTATAAAAAGTCAATTATACAATTATACAAATACAAAATAATGGATGTTTTTAATCAAAGCAATGCTTTGTGAATAAAACAACATTCCTAGATGGAAATTCAGAACTGCCAAACATAAAGTACACAAAGTGTCTGAACTTTTCTTCCAGCACTACAAGCAAGAGGGCAAAGTGATTTAAAATATAAAACTTAGATCTATGTTATAAATGTAACACACACAAACCAGTGGGGATCACAGACGAGCATCAGTGCAATTAAATTATAGATTATGTGACATCTCATGCTCCAGAGCTTTGAAAGCTGTTTGATACACAGGTAGGGCTCAATGAAATGCATGTACAGGTTTCAAGTTCAGCACAAAGGTATGAGTCATGTGTAAATAGTTATTGAAGCCTCCCAGCTATTCTTTTTAAGTATGTATTTGATTTTTTTTTTGTGATTGTCTAGTTTGTTCATCAGACACCTTATTCTGATTTTTTTAGTTGCATATTGTCATGTATACTGATACACATGGGCCTCCTCACCACTAACATTTCCAATATTTATCTTATTATAGCTTTTTTAATTTTCAACCTTACAAATGAAAATATCAAGATTATCCCCCATGCTATGATTCTATATAGTATACTTTTTATTTCAGAATACTTCTGCTGTTCTGGGTCCCCTTTCTGTTCTGATTTTCTTTTCTCTATTTGTCTTTTTTTGTCTTTGATGCAATAAAGTCATGCTTTCCATATTTGCTGTCAACAGCTATATTTATTGATCATATTTAAATCATTAATTATGGTTCTTTATTTCTGGCTTCTCCCTCATAGTTTATCACATATTCTCCTTTCAATTTCTTGCACAATGTTATTTACATCATTCATGTTTACTTTGAAAGCATTCATTGTTGTATATCATTCATCTCCTTATTATCTACATTTACCCATTCATGAAATTGGTAAAACCTATATTTAACCCCTTAAGGACACATGACATGTGGGACATGTCATGATTCCCTTTTATTCCAGAAGTTTGGTCCTTAAGGGGTCAAAGGAAATAATCCATATTCACCTTTTCTATTTATTGTCAGCAACAAATAAAAAAAGGGAATTTTACTTTTGAGCTGGAATTCACACATGTGAGAAAATATCTTGGCAGTAAATGCAACTCTATTTGCTTTTGTATAACTGAAAGAATCACTTCAGGCACCATAAACACTACAGCAGAATGTAGTGGTTTCAGGAAGAATTCCAAGTAAGAAGTAAAATTCTTATTAAACGGTTTAAATATTTATACATGGACAGGGGGAGTCTGGCACTCAACCTTTCCCTGTGTAAATATTGAAACCGTTCAATAAGAATTTTACTTCTTACATGGAATGCTTTGGTATTGTTCCCCACCTCGTCTCAAGCTTTAGGTAAGTCACCACAAATCCCTTCTTAGGTGTTTTGTTAGCTCTACAGAACTAAGCCTTGCAGTACTGGGCCAGCTTATTGGCTGAGAGCATCAGCAGATCACTCTCAACCAATGACCTAAACCCTGTGCCACTGGGCTTAGTTTAGAGGTGAGAGCTTCCAGATGGGAAGAGGCAGGAAGTGGCACCCCAGGTAAAAAGTCAAACTATTACTAAATATACAGTCAGGTCCATAAATATTGGGACATCGACACAATTCTAATCTTTTTGGCTCTATACACCAACACAATGTGTTTGAAATGAAACAAACAAGATGTGCCTCCCACCTTTTAAGGGACCAAAAGTAATGGGACAGATTAACAGTCATAAATCAAACTTTCACTTTTTAATACTTGGTTGCAAATCCTTTGCAGTCAATTACAGCCTGAAGTCTGGAACGCATAGACATCACCAGATGCTGGGTTTCATCCCTGGTGATGCTCTGCCAGGCCTCTACTGCAACTGTCTTCAGTTCCTGCTTGTTCTTGGGGCATTTTCCCTTCAGTTTTGTCTTCATCAAGTGAAATGCATGCTCAATCGGATTCAGGTCAGGTGATTGACTTGGCCATTGCATAACATTCCACTTCTTTCCCTTAAAAAAGGTTGGTTGGTTGCTTGCTTTTGCAGTATGCTTTGGGTCATTGTGCATCTGCACTGTGAAGAGCCGTCAAATGAGTTCTGAAGCATTTGGCTGAATATGAGCAGATAATATTGCCTGAAACACTTCAGAATTCATCCTGCTGCTTTTGTCAGCAGCCACATCATCAATAAATACAAGAGAACCAGTTCCATTGGCAGCCATACATGCCCACGCCATGACACTACCACCACCATGCTTCACTGATGAGGTGGTGTGCTTTGGATCATGGGCAGTTCCTTTCCTTCTCCATACTCTTCTCTTCCCATCACTCTGGTACAAGTTGATCTTGGTCTCATCTGTCCATAGGATGTTCCAGAACTGTGAAGGCTTTTTTAGATGTTATTAGGCAAACTCTAATCTGGCCTTCGTGTTTCTAAGGCTCACCAATGGTTTACATCTTGTGGTGGACCCTCTGTATTCACTCTGGTGAAGTCTTCTCTTGATTGTTGACTTTGACACACATACACCTTCCTCCTGGGGAGTGTTCTTGTTCTGGCCAACTGTTGTGAAGGGTGTTTTCTTTACCAGGGAAAGAATTCTTCGGTCATCCACCACAGTTGTTTTCCGTGGTCTTCCGGTTCTTTTGGTGTTGCTGAGCTCACTGGTGCGTTCTTTCTTTTTAAGGATATTCCAAACAGTTGATTTGGCCACACCTAATGTTTTTGCTATCTCTCTGATGGGTTTGTTTAGTTTTTTCAGCCTAATGATGGCTTGCTTCACTGATAGTGACAGCTCTTTGGATCTCATATTTAGAGGTGACAGCAACAGATTCCAAATGCAAATAGCACACTTGAAATTAACTCTGGACCTTTTATCTGCTCCTTGTAAATGGGATAATGAGGGAATCACACACACCTGGCCATGGAACAGCTGAGCAGCCAATTGTCCCATTATTTTTGGTCCCTTGAAAAGTGGGAGGCACATATACAAACTGTTGTAATTCCTACACCGTTCACCTGATTTGGATGTAAATACCCTCAAATTAAATCTGAAAGTCTGCAGTTAAAGCACATCTTGTTCATTTCATTTCAAATCCATTGTGGTGGTGTATTGAGACAAAAAGATTAGAATTCTGTCGATGTCCCAATATTTATGGACCTGACTGTAGTTATAGTCTGTTGTAGTATAGTTTGTATCGCATATCACTGTGGACCTTCACTTCCCAGGATTTATCTTGACACTTAAGAGGAAACCATCCCTTACCAAGATTTCTGATATTATGCTTACTAACCTCCTGTAGTTCTAAAAAATATAATTAATATAAAATTAAATGTAGAAATATACTCATCTTTTTCCTGCAACTGGGTACCTGCATCTTAGCTCCCTGTCAGTCATTATTTTGTCCTTCACACCTGCCAGTCAGCATTGAGAAAGCATATAGAGCAGAGGAGAAATTAAACAATGTTTATAGTTGTCCTACTCATTTGTGTTGTGTTTAGTGACTATGTCTGAATTGAACTGGATTGTGGTGTAATCTGCAAAATCTTTAAAATTATTTAAAAGAAAACAGTGTATATCACAAATAGGGTTAACATGAGTTATAGGTGATGTCCAATTTTGTATTTAATGGTGTTAATCCCAGACAAATGGGCCTTCAGTTTATACTGATATTACCTGCTGTTTAGTTATTACTTATCTATATTATCCTTTATTGAGGAGATTGTGACGATCACAGGTATTTAAATATTTAACAAATTACAAATAAGATGCAAACTGGAAATTAGTGCTGGTAGCAAATGGATAAATATAGTGGTCTTGTCAAGGTTTTAGGAGAATTCCATCAATGAACCTCACCAACTGTCAGTGTTTATGTTGGAGCAGCTATATGTCTATTCATACTAGAAGGTATGAAAATGCTACAGGGGGAGGAAGGCTCTGTGGGGGCATACCAGTGAAGCCATCTGTGTCACTGGTAACACCCTAAATGGGTGGTCATGTCTGGCAATGGGGCAGTACATCTAAAGATAGAGCTTGTATGTTGGTATATATACACACCAGGCTGACTGGCAGCCTACCTGCAGGGATGTATTTACCACATGGCAAACAAAGCATTTGCCTAGGGCGGCACTTTCAGGGGGGGTGCCAAAAAATGCCACCCCATGCTCCCAGACAAATGCCTTGTTTGCCCTGTGTTCTGGGGCTGTCCACCTTACCGTGAGTGAGTGAGTGTAGCGGTCAGTGTGTGTCTGTGAGTGAGTGAGTGAGTGAGTGTAGCGGTCAGTGTGTGTCTGTGAGTGAGTGAAAGTGTGTGTGTGTATTTCAGTGAGAATGGGTGTGTCAGTGTGTGTATGTCATTTTATGTGTATCTGAGAGTGTGTGCCTGTCAGTGAGTGGGTGTGTCAGTGTGTGTCTGTCAGTGAAAGTGTGTGTTGGTTAAACAGTGTGTGCTTATGACTGTATGTGTGTGCCAATGACTGTGTATCTGTCAGTGAGTGTATATCAGTGCATGTATCAATGAGGGCCTGCGTCTGTCAGTCAAAAAAGTGCCCTTGACACAAATTGGGGGGTCAAATTTAGATTTTGGGGGTGCCCGAATTTAGTCATGCCTAGGGCAGCACAAATCCAAAATGCACCACTGCCTACCAGGCCATCCTTACACAGAGCAGACCATGTATAAAGCATTGCTGAAGTGCTCTGTGCACGATCCTAGTGCCATAGTACTATTCACCACAATGTAAACAGTTTAAAGAGACACTAAAGGCATTAGAACAACTACAGCTTATAGTATTTGTTCTGATGAGTACATGAATTACCTTCATTTTTTTGCAGTAAACACCTTTTTTTTTTCATAGAAAAGGCAGTATTTACAGTCTAGTGCTGCACAGTGAGCAGCACTGCCATTCAGTGTCCCCGCCATCTGCATGGAGACACTGAACTTTCGTCAAGGAGATTCAATGATTTAATGAATCTCTATGAGAATATGCTGATTTGCCAGGAATACATGTTTGTGTTCTTGACCTTATAGTGGTCCTTTAATGGTATGCTAATGTTGTACTTGTTGGGGATAATTTTGGTGTCTCAGGAAGGTAGGACAGGCAAATAATATATGAATGGTTTTGCAGGATCCGTAATGGTTGAGAGAGATGCTATTATTTTCTTATAGTTCCTTCTTGTGAATAAACTTATGTACAGGAAAATAACTTTTGTGTAATTGGAGACCCCCCCCTATTTTCACAAGAAATAACTTTTTTATGGAATAAACATCCAGTTGAAGAAAACTCCACATATCAATAGAATGCATGAGCACCTGACATTCAGATTGCCTCTCATGATAGATCTTTACAACTTAAAGGGACACTCCACTGCTCAAATCCCCTCTCCTCCCCCCCCCCAAAACAAAAAAAAAAGAAACTTACCGTTTAGTAGCTATATCTCCAATAAAAAAAAACGTATATATTTAATGGTACATTTGTTCATTTCGGGTGTATCTAAAAACAGCTTGCAAATTATCTAGATCTCCTGTCTGAAGCCATTGCAACTCTCCTCTCCCCCAACCCAGACTTTCTGTGGCTGTCCAATTACAGAGGTCCCAACACAGCTCAATAAGAATTATTTGCAAGACAGGTGCTCTGAGCAATTGCTGCCTTTTGAGCCCAGTTTCACTGAGATAACCAAACCAGGATGTAACCAACTGGTTATCTAGTTCACAGTCAGGGGTGTGTAACAAGGCTGATTTATACAAGTGCCAGTTTCTATAGATATCTGCACTTTTTGTCACATGAAAAAGAATAAACACTCTTAACAGACAAAGCATTTCAGCAAGCTAAAGTGCTTTAGGGATCTGGAGTTTCCCTTTAAGAAAAGTCAGTTGAATGTTTGTGTTCCAGTGAAGCTTTTTGACATCATTAAGTCATATCTGTAGTAGCTGACAATATTGATAGGAGAGAACCAGCTGAATGAAAATAAGAAACTGGCTCAAGATCATCACATTCACTGCATATAACTTTGCTGATAATGTTCATGGAAACCTATTAAGTCTTCAAGAAAGATCACTAAACTCAAAGATGTCATCATTGAGATTTATAGTCTTGGGACTCCTTTGCCAATGTGTTTTTTATCTGGTATTCAGGCCTGACTAGATTTTCCGAAAGGACTAAGAATTTCAAATTTTTAAGCGGATAAAACAGAATTCAGATGCATGAAGAGCAAAGCAATTGGGATGATGATGAATCTAATAAAAAAATGTGAACAGACATGTTCACTGAAGTTCATCAGGAAGAAAATGAGTTAAGCTAAATCCACTACACATATCCACAGCAAACAGCATGGAATTGGGTGACCATCACAACCACATGAGTCCACAGGATTTAGAAAAAAAGAAATTTGTGATCATATTAGATAACAAAGCACCAAATGCTCTCACATTTGATTGCAGCGATAATAGAAGTTTATTATTGCACAGGTCACTTGTAATTAACTCTAGAAATTCAGCACAGGTAATGTTGTCATGCCTTATATCACGGACTAAATATAAATAGGCCTTGGCTGGCGATTTTTCCCAGCAAGTTATAGCATGGAATACCTGTTTCTGAGATTTTCAGTGTCAAAGAACATGTGAATATCAAACCTTCAACACAATTCCACTAAAATAGCTAATAAAAAAAGACGTGTGCACTACATTTATTTTACTCAATCAGGTCACTCATTAGACCTCTTCGAATTAAGGGAGCCAAAGGGAAAGTTCAAGGGTAAAATATTTGAAATGGTAATTAGTGTTTTTAATTGTGAAAAATACAAAGCTTTGATTCAATGCACATTACTAAAATGTCATTATCCTAGCATAGCCAACTTGATTCTAACTAGCTATCATCTACAGAACTAAAATGACATTGCCATACGTGCTCAAGATCTTTTGCTTCAGAGCTGGGTAAGGAACCAATTACTCTTGAAGGGTGCTTTTTTTATAATTGTTTGTTAGCCTTTATTGAAAAAAAATTAATTAAAAAAAATCAATCTTCATGGAACATGCATTAGGTTTGCATGTTTGCAATGTATTAACACTTTCACAATATCCCAGCTTGTAGTTTTTTTGGCACCTATTCAGATGTCATAAAAATATTAATTGATGATTGTAGATAGCTTGTGATAAAAGTAAGCATATAACGTTATTAAGTATTCAGGGCTAGGAATTAAAAATGAGGTTAAAGGAACACTCAAAGCACCATTAGCACTACAGTACATTCTAGTGGTCATGTAGCCAGAAGTTTCCTGGTGTCCTTGCAGGGTAAATAGTAAAACGTTTTAAGAACGGTTTAGAAACTTTATTAGGGTCCACTGCTTCCCCTGGAGCTGAAACTTCGATTAGCTCCACTTAGCTAAGCCAGCTCATTGGCTGAGAGCATCAGCTGAGCTCTCTGAGCCGATGAGCACCTGCTTGCACCACTGGGATTTGCTCAGTGAAGGAACTTCAAGCTGGTGCAGAGCCATAGGTAGAGCAGAAACCTGCCAACAGGTGAATGCCTGTTACAACCACATTCCCTACCTGCCCAGAGTCTACTGCTTTTTGACAGAAACAGGTGCTTCAGTCAAAATTGCTGTATTTAGTCAGAAGGAGCTTGACCTCAGTATAGCGCTACCCCCTCACACTGAACATGGTGATCTCCTAGAAAAGGTGGGGAGAGAACTAAGACCAGAATTGCCCACTCATAAACGACAGGTAATAAACACAGATACATATACTGCTGCCCACACTTATCCACACTGCTATTCACATTGCTGCCCACACTGCCACACACACATAATGCTCATATGGTACACACACACTACTGCACACACTGTTGCACATACTGCAACTTCTCAAACTGTTACACAAGCACACACATACTGTACACTCACACTAATACACACACTGATGCACATACTGCTAACGACACTTACAAAACAAACACTGCTGCACACACACAGTCTTTTCAAACATACACTAAGACATGAATACACAAACATGCATACACACATAAATAAGGACTCAGACAGTTACACACACTGCTACACGTGTGTACACACTACACGCATTCAATATGTGGACACATATACAATAATTATTAGATTTAACTGTATTTTTTATACTATGGAAGGGGGGGTTGGGGAGTACTTGAGAAATGTGTGCCTACAAGCACTTGTAATATAAATCTGGCCCTGTACAGGTGGATATGGCAATGACAATTTATCTGTTAACTCTGTGCTTGCTAGTAAGGTTTGCAGACATCAATATAGAAAGCAAAAAAAGGTGAGAAATATGCAGAGGTACAAAACTCTGAGAATGATTACAGCCAAAGTCTCAATGAGGAATCAGAGTTTCTACCTATGAGAGAAGTATAAACATCTTACCAGTGGATGGATAATGAACATGACTCTTTATTTTGATTTCAAAACTTGCATTCCAAAGAGCATGTATACATCAAAAACCCTCTTGGACCAATGGCATACGGCTTGCCAGTTTGTGAAATAAGTTTTAAAGCAAATTTGTCAACTCAAATACCTGTAAATTCCCAAAAGAATTTGCGCCATGTATTTTGTATGTATTTTGTATTTTTATATATTATATATATATAAGAAATCCAAAGAGGTAGCAGCACTCACGGTCCAGATAAAAAATCCAAAATTTTATTAAAGCATATTTAAAATGATCGACGTTTCAGTCCACTACACGAGACTTTCCTCAAGATCAACAGTTCTTTATATATATATATATATATATATATATATATGTATATATATATATATATATATATATATATATATATATACACACACACATATATATTTATTTTTCTAATATAAAATATTGGTCCTTTCAGAGTAAAACATTTAATCATACAGTAAGCATACTCACATGCAGACACAGACAATCTCACTGACACACACAGACACGGTTATTGGTATACACACACAAACATAGTGCAGACAAACTCTGACATGCACAAGCTTATTACAGACAAGCTCACTGTCACACACACACACACATGCTCACTGGCACACACATGCTCAATACATAAGAGCTCACTGACACACACAAACTCACTAAAGACAAGCTCACTGTCACACACATGCTCACCACAGAAAAGCGCATTGACACACACATGCTCAATACATAAAAGCTCATTGACACACACACACACATACATGCTCCCTACAGACAAGCTCACTGACACACACAAACTCACTACAGACAAGCTTGCTGACACACACCTGCTCCATACAGAAAAGCTCACTGACACACACATGCTCATTAAACACAAGCACACTGTCACACACACATGCTCTCTACTGATAAGCTCACTGACACACACATGCTCATTACACACAAGCACACTGACATAAACAGATGCTCACCACAGACAAGCTCACTGACACACACATGCTAACCACAGACAAGTTCACTGATACACACATGCTCACTACAGATAAGCCCACTGACACACACACACATACATGTTCGCTCACTAGCAGGCACACACACACACAAACAAACACACAAGCTCACTCACTAGCAGGCACACACACGCACACAAGCTCACACACAAGCAGGCACACACACAAGCTCACTCACTAGCAGGCACAAACCCACACAAGGTCACTCACTAGCAGGCACACACACACACACACACACACACAAGTTCACTCACTAGCAGACACACACACACACACACACACAAGCTCACTCACTAGCAGGCACACACACACAAGGTCACTCACTAGCAGACACACACACACACACACACATAAGATCACTCATTAGCACACACACACACACACACACACACATACACATACACAAGACACACACACACACAATCATTGTCATGGCTGAAGCTTACCTGGCCCTTCCTGCCAGCGAGGTCAGCAACGTGTGTGTGGGCAGAGCTTACATGTGAGAGGCGGAGTTTCCAATCAGGAGGTGGAGCTTATGTGCCAGGGTGGGCCATGCGGCCAAAATTGCGGTTAATTTTGATGGGAGACTGACAGGTCTCCCTACAGCCGCCAGCAGGCTAATTGTGGCCGCACCAGCCTCCAGCTCCTCCCTCTTTACTCTCTTAAAAATAATTTAAATTACATGATTCTGATGATTTGGGCTGTCTGCCCGGCACCAGGCTAATCAAAGCCATTGTGAATTTTAAAATAAGCTCTTGCTTATTCAGCAGTGCCATTTTCACAGAAATTAAGAGTTTGCCCTCTCGTATCATAGAACAACTCAGGAAATTACTTTTATATGGTATCACTGTCACGGTGTCTGATCAGCACTTCAGTGTGAACGCACCTGATTGGTACGGTCATTCTATCACAGTGTCTGATTGGCACCACAGTGTGACCGCGCCTGATTGGCGCAGTCACACTAATGGAGGGAGAGGTTACTCACCTCCACCCCAGAGCCTCTCCCTCCATGCAGCTTGTGGATTGGTGGCCTGGTCCAGCGTTGGGAGGTATGCCGGTCCCTGCAAGGCGGCGCTAATTAATATCACCGCTCACAATGACATCACTAGTGACGTGAACGTGCGTGCAACATCACGTTTTCACTGTACACGCATGTTCTGGGGTCATGGGACCCAAATTAGCCAATAGCAGGATTTACTGGGTTATTTAAACCCAAAGCTACAGTTGTTCAGGGCCCTGTCGTGGTTTCCATTCTGTTGGTTATCCGAGAGCGCGTTCTTGATCCTGATTATTGATTTTTGATCTTGACTTGACTTGACTTCCCATATTTCAGGTATCCCTGACCCTTTGGCTTTGTTCTTTCCGTATTTGTTCCTTTCTGTATGCCTGGCCTAGGCTTGTGACTGTTTATTCTCTTACGTTAATTCCGGCCATTCTAAGGCCTGGTAATACTTAATTCTGCATGTTCGGCCACTGATTCATCCTGACAATTGCAATCTGCTTGAAATCTGCTTTAAAATGTTTGAAAATAAGTCAACATTATTAGTTGTGACAATATCCAGGTAAGCATCTATGCTAGTTGGTGCTTCTACTAATTGAGACATGAAAATGTAATTTATCACATTCTAAAATCTGTTTCAAAACTAGTACCCCTATTATGAAAGATGGTAGCCAGTTATATTTTTAGAAGATAAAGCACTCATAGTTTTCAACCTTTTTTTCCTCAACTATAATCAATGAAGTATAACTGAAACATATTAATATCTACAGTATCATGTGTAGACTGGAAGGGAACAAAATGGATGTAACAGTTGGAAGTGGTATTTTAACAAAATATATATTGCTTCCCAGATATGTCCAGGATGTATTGCATCTGTGTATCGGCTTTGAGTGACTTGAAAATGGGACATAATTTGTTGCATATATAAGTCAGGAGAATAAATCAATTGAACTCTTCGCTATTTAAGAGACTCTAAGATGCATCTAAACTTAGACTTTGCTTGAATCAAAGAAAATAAAGACTCCTATATTGTATACTCAAATTGTACAGACACAGTCTCTCTCCCCTATGTGCATCAAGCAACAGTAGCATTTCAAGGCATACACAAAACCACTAGAATAACAAATGTTATATCCATTAATCTTGCATTTAATGCTCTTTTATGATTTACCTTTTATCTTATTTTTTTATGCTTGTTTTTCTTTTTTTATTACACGTTTTCACATTGTGGATCAATATAGACACACCCATAAGAAATTGTGCTTTCAAAATTAATAAAATGTATTAAACAGTTGACATGGTGGCTCTGTATTTAATCCATGGTGATATTTTTGTCAGAACAGAAGGGCTTATTAGTTAATTTAGAGTAGAATCATACTAGTTTATATGCATTTACAGGGACACTCGAGCACTAAAACCATTATAAATGTATGTTATGTGTGATATGTTATCCTGAAATCTTACCTTTCTGTCAGGGACAGAATCCTAACTCCATAATCATAAACGTACACAGTATACAATATTAGAGTGAAAAATTGAAATTTAGATGGTGAAAAAACACCATCTACATTTCAATTTAAACAATAGAAATGTACAAATAAAAATGTAAACAATAAACAATATAAATTTAAAATAAAATGCAGTAAAATACACATTTTAGTCTAATGATATCTAGTTGTAGTCAGAGATTTTCTTCAAAAACATAACACGCTAACCCAAACCCATACAACAGTAAGACAATTTAGAAAGAAAAGGTACAAAGAAAAGGTACAAATGCCTCAATTTCATATTGATGGATACACTTTATATATGATTAGAATCAGTGGGCAATCAGTAGGAAAATGGTTTCCAAATGTCTATCTACAAAAATAGACTTTAATGATGACTTTGGCTCATGAATCTTTGGAAAGTTTTTCTAGAGTTTAACCATTTTTAGAGCTTCTATAGAAATATTAAATTGAGGCTGACATTAAATTTATAAAGAAATAGTCCAACAGAAACCAAAAAATTACAAACAGACTTTTAAATAGAAATTCAAAACATTTGCACATAGTGTATATTTTTAGCATTTCTAAATTAATGGAATTCTGTGGTGAAACTGTTTTTAAGTGCAATTATACTTCAAAGAGTTTAAGACGTAGATTGTTCTTCTTCTATGGGTGTGCCTTGATCTATAGTTAAACATTGGCAATAAAAAGACATGTTCCTACATGTGATAATGTATTTTCGATTTGGGTGGTAAATGCATTCATGAATATTTTATTAATTAATTTTTCATGACATTGGCCTTCATTTAATTAGAATCATCAGGAATTATTCCATTCTGTTAGAAAAAAAAAAAAAAAACTTTTCAAATGATTTATCTATGTTGAGATGACTGCAACTTTAAGAACAGAGGTGCACACCTCCTGGAATGTCTTGGTCGTGGTGTGACAGTTGAAAATAATTTTGAGTAGTTATTGAGGAATTAGCAATTAACTAGTGAAGCAGATATGTGCTTGAGGCTGAATAAAATGTTGCCTGAAATCCATGTTCCAGAGTCTCAGTGATACTGGGGACAATTACTGACACAATGTAATACTAACTAATTGTTATAATCATGACCACAGAGGAAAAATAACAATCTACAAAAATTACCATAGACCATAATGGTGACTTCTGTAAATTAATGACTTGGAATGTTTTTTTTCTAACAGAATAGAATCCTTTCTGATTCACATTCAAACGAATTAAATCAAGGCCATTGTGTTTAATCTCTTTGTATAATTGTTCATGGAAAGTGTAGATAAATAAATAAAAATAAGACTGGTCATTCCAAGCACCTGCACACACTAGTTGAAACGAGAAGGTTAAATTACATTCATGTATGCTGAATAGGATTTGTTTTACTCTTACAGTAAATTATGTCATCATCTGGTTTCATGTGAATTCAGTTCAGATATATATATATATATATATATATATATATACACACACATATATATGTGTGTGTGTGTGTGTGTGGTGTGTGCAAATACAGTCTTTGCCTTTAAAGGCAAAGCAGCTCAATAGGATGGGGTGAAAAAGGAGTGTCAGTTGGTATTTACAAGCTTGACACCTTAAAGTTGTCAGTGTGCATCCAGGGCAGTCCAAGTGCAGAATCTTGTTGAAGTATATTCACTTGGAGGATATGCCCTTTGTTTGTAATCTGCAGCCAGGGCCGGTGCAAGGATTTTTGGGTACACAGGCGAAGATGTTTTTGTCGTCGCCCCCCTAACCCCCCAAAAGCATATTCACCTGTTTGCCTCTTAACCCACCTTTTGTTTCTTATCCCCTTTTTAAAAAATGTCTTAACTCCTTTAGTATATCTTATCCCCTATTTTTCACCATTGTGTGTCTTACACCTCCCTTGTGTTTCTCTTACAACCCCCCTTTGTGTGTCTTACTCCCCCCAGTCCCCTTTGTGTGTCTCCTTCTCTCCCAGACCCTTTGTCTTTTACTCTTACTAGCTCCTTTGTGTGTTTCTCTTTCACCATCAGCCCGTCTATCTCCCCACAGCCCCCCTGTGTTTTTTTCCTCTTCTCCAGTCCCTCTGTGTCTCTTTCACCCCCAGCCCCGTTGTATTTCCATCCCCAGGCCCTTCTGTTTGTCGCTTTCATCCCCAGCCCCTCTGTAAACTTTCTCATCCCCAGGCCCATATGTGTGTATTTCTCCCCTTCATGTCCCACTGTGTGTCTTTCTCCCCACTCAGGCCCCCCCTCTGTGCCACTCTCCACTCCATGTCCCTTAGTGTTCATCTGTCCTCCCCTCCATCTCCTTTAATGGTCCCCTTCCTGTCCATTAGTGTTCCTCTCCCCGTGCTTCCCTGACCATTAGTGTTCCTCTCCCCTCCCTTCCCTGTCCCTTAGTGTTCCTCTCCCCTTCCTTACCGTCCCTTAGTGTCCCTCTCCCCTCCCTCCCCTGTCCCTTAGTGTTCCTCTTCCCCCCTTTACCTGTCTTAGTGCCACCACATTCCCCTTAATGTTCCTCCCAACCCCCACTCCTTAGTGTTCCTCTCCCTTCTCTTTTAGTGGTCCCCCTACCCCAGTGTTCCTTTTCCTTTCCCTCCCCTGTACCTTAATACCCCCTTAATGTCCCCCATCCCATAGTTTCAACCCACTCTCCTGTCCCATAGTGTTCTTCCCCCCTCCCCTGTCCCATAGTGTTCTTTCTCCCCCTCTTCTGTCCCATAGTGTTTTTCCTCCCTCCCCTGTCCCATAGTGTTCTCCCCCTTCCCCTGTCCCATTGTGTTCTTCACCCATCCTCCCCTGTTCCCTAGTGTTCTTCCCCCTGTCCCATAGTGTTATTTCCTCCCCCCTCCCCTGTCCCATAGTGTTCTTTCCAACCTCCACTGTCCCATAGTGTTCTATATGTGGATATAGGATATAGTGTGTATAGATAGAAGCTGTGTGTTTAGGGGATGCAGTGTGTGTGTGCGTAGAGGCTGTAGTGCATAGATAAGGGCTATGGATAGTGCTGTAACACCCACCTTCCAGTTCACCCCCTGTCTATGGTAATTGGCCCTCCTTCGGAACACTTCCTCCATGTTCATACCTACGTCAGCTTATCAACATCAGTGTGTCAATTCCAAAGCAGAGGTAATTTTTATTGGAACAAGGAACCAAAAGGCATTTTTATATTTTATATATTTAAATTTGTTGTTTGGTCCTTATGGTACTGGGACTTATCCATTAGAGCACCCTTAATTCCATGACGAAGGATTGAGTGCACTTCCATCATCTACATATGCCATCAGTGTGTCAATGGCATAAGTGCACAAATATATATATTAAAAAGCATGTTCCACATGAATAAATCACAGATGCTCATTGACACACACACACAGACAAGCTCAATGAAACACACATACATATTTACTGCAAACAAGCTCTCACACAAGTTGACTACAGGCAAACCCTATGGTATACACACAAGCTTACTATAGATAAGTTCACCGACAAACAAAAAAGCTCTCTGACCCACACAAGCTCATTGACACATAAACAAGCTCACTACAGACATGCTCACTGACATGCACATACAAGCTCACTACAGACAAACTCACTGACACACAAAAGCTATCTGACCAACACAAGCTCACTGACCTATATATAAACGCTCACTACAGACACACTCATTGACACAACAAGCTCACTGCAGACAAGCTCACTGATACACACACAAGCTAAATGGCAAAAACACTCACAAGTGCACTACAGACAAGCTCACTGAAACACAGACATACAAGTTCATTGACACACACAAGCTCACTATAGACAAGACCACTGACACACACAAGCTCACTAAAGACAGGCAATGGGAACATTGAGGACAATGTGAAGTATTTTTTATTTATGAGGTTCTTTCTTCCTCTACCTAAGTGCAAGGTCAGCTGGCTGAGGCTGGGGGCAGGAGCTTCAGTGTGGGGGTTGGCTCCTGCCAGAGCCACATAAAAAGTGCACCTTCTGATCATGCTGTGCTGGAAACAGCAAAGAGAGAGAGACTCCCTGCGTACTCCCTGCTGCTCCTCCCTTTTCTGATGTAAAGGGTCGTTACGAGCCTCAATGAGACAACCTAAGCTGGCTCCACCAGCCTCTCAAGGCACAGTAAGGGAGGGGAAAAATGAAGGAATATAAAATGTTTTATGTAATCTTCTGCACTGTGCGGCCCCAGGTGATGCGACCCACCAGGAAATTTCCCAGTATCCCAGTGGGCCTATCCAGCCCTGATAAGGACAGTAGTGTGTGGTGTGTTTGTCCATAGGTAAGTGTAAAGGTTAACAAACAATAAAAAACATAGCTTCAGATGAAGTGTGTGAAACTTGTTTGATGGATACCCATACTATATAATGCATTAAAAAAAACTGCAAACAAACACCATGCGTGAGAGGTCTAGCTTATTGTACGGGTGTATAAATGAATTGCTTTCAGACAAGCTCTGTAGACAAAAGGCATCTGCTGTTTTTATTTTTGTCTTTTGTGTTTTCTTTTACAGTACTGAGTATGAATCACTTTAAATCGGTTTGACAAAAATCAAGGACTGCACCCAAAGTCACCTGAAATAAGTCATAGCAGCTATAGTACTTGCACAATTAAAGTTACAAGAGAAATTGGCCTTGAAACCATATATCCTTCGCACCCCGTGATATTTTTTGAATTGTATGGGATTTTTTTTTTCACAGATTAACACTTTTCTTTGCTAAGAATGATCATTGAATATTAGTGTGACCTATAAAAATTCATGCGCCAATAACACATTAATTTACTTTATCTACTTTTTCATGACTAGATAATTATTTGCACTTATGAAAAATTTGCTTTGTTGCAGAGGGCTCAGAAATAAATAGAAAGCATTTCATACCATCCCTTTGATAGCACATAGGTCATATACCAATTATCAATAATACACATCTGTGCATCAAAAGTCCACACTATCCCATTCCTCTTTCGTAAGCCTATATTGATTTGATTTCAGTTGAAAAATATTCAGTATTTGCTGTGCATCAGTTTATATAATATAAAACGTAAACAAATACTAGTCATTTCTTAAAGTACATAAATGCATATATTTTGCAGACACTGTCTTGTATAATAAGAATACCTTTGAGAGCAATCCTTTGTGAAATGCTGTTTGAGCATCCTGCCTCTTAGGAAACAGCACATTAATATTATGAAAACCATAATGAGTAAGTGTTTATCATATCCTGTCTTGTCTGCTTAAGGTTGCTAATGAAACATGCTTTCATTTATAAATATGCCCACATGTCTTCCAGTTGATTCTCCAAACAGATATACACATATTAGCACTTTACAGATAAAGCTGTACTTTGCAATAACATAATAGTGAAGGAAATGTAAAAACACATTTGAGAGCTGTATTTTACAGCTTTTTTTTCCAAGAAAAAAAAAAATGTAAAATCACATTTGAGAGGTTTGGAAGCACACCAGATGTATTAAACAGAGAGGGAGATGCAGTCTTATTCATCTCGATTCTGTATCGTCTTGTTTCATCTAATCTATAGAGATGTTAATTGAAGGACAGATGTGTTAACTGGGATGTCATCCAACTGTATATTTAAGAGGAAGTCTTCAGAACAAAACACCAGGCAGTGCTTTTCATACTCTTTCATTTTATTAATTCCAGTGTTGATGCCCTTTCACTGACAATCAATTTCAAAAAATGCTCAGCATCTTGAAAGGGATGATGTTCACAAAGGTGTCACTACATTTATTCATTTACCCGGTAAACTATAAACAAAAGAATAGCTTCACTGCCTCTAACCAAATGTTTTTATTTCTCTCTTTGCAGAATAGAAGCATTCTTTATATATAGAAATATCCATGAATATGTAACCCAGCCATGTCCGTGGGCCGCGGCGAGGGATTGTTG
This sequence comes from Pelobates fuscus, assembly GCF_036172605.1. NCBI lineage: Eukaryota > Metazoa > Chordata > Amphibia > Anura > Pelobatidae > Pelobates > Pelobates fuscus. Next base: position 363,615,888 of record NC_086317.1, read on the forward strand.
AGTGTAAGCTCTCTCTGCTCAACTCCCCGCAGTGATGCCGGGAGCCAGAATATGATGTCACTCCAGCTCGCGGCATCACTGCGGTGCACGAGGGAGCTGAGCAGGGAGAGCTTACACTCAGCACTCCCTCAGTACCTGTCCGCCCCCCTGCCTGCCCAGCAGCCCCAGGTGTATGGCTGTGTATGTGTATGGCTGTCTGTGTGTGTAGGTGTATGGCTGTGTATGTGTATGGCTGTCTGTGTATGGCTGTGTTTGTATGGCTGTCTGTGTGTATAGGTGTATGGCTGTGTATGTGTATGGCTATCTGTTTGTATAAGTGTATGGCTGTGTGTGTATATGAGTTTGGCTATGTATGTGTATGGCTGTGTGTGTATGGCTGTCTGTGTGTTTGTGTGTATGGCTGTGTGTCTGTGTGTATGGCTGTGTGTCTGTGTGTATGGCTGTCTGTATGTATGGCTGTGTATGTGTGTGTGTCTGTGTGTGTGTATGGCAGTCTGTGTGTATAGGTGTATGGCTATGTATGTGTATGACTGTCTGTGTGTCTGGCTGTCTGAGTGTATAGGTGTATGACTGTGTGTATGACTGTCTGTGTGTATGGCTGTGTATCTGTATGGCTGTCTGTGTGTATAGGTGTGTGTGTGTGTCTGTCTGTGTGTATAGGTGTATGGCTGTGTATTTGTATGGCTGTCTGTGTGTATAGGTGTATGGCTGTGTATGTGCATGGCTGTCTGTGTGTATAGGTGTATGGCTGTGTATGTGTATGGATGTCTGTGTGTACAGGTGCATGGCTGTGTATGTGTATGGCTGTCTGTGTGTATAGGTGTATGGCTGTGTATGTGTATGGCTGTCTGTGTTTATAGGTGTATGGTTGTATGTATGGCTGTCTGTGTGTATAGGTGTATGGCTGTGTATGTATATAGCTGTCTGTGTATGGCTGTATGTGTATGGCTGTCTGTGTGTATAGGTGTATGGCTGTGTATGTGTATGGCTATCATTTTGTTTAAGTGTATTGCTGTGTATCTGTATGGCTGTGTGTGTATAGGTGTTTGGCTGTGTATGTGTATGGCTGTGTGTGTATGGCTGTCTGTGTGTCTGTGTGTATGGCTGTGTGTCTGTGTGTATGGCTGTCTGTATGTATGGCTGTGTGTGTGTGTGTGTGTGTGTATGTGTGTGTGTATGGCTGTCTGTGCGTATAGGTGTATGGCTGTGTATGTGTATGACTGTCTGTGTGTCTGGCTGTCTGTGTGTATAGGTGTATGACTGTGTGTATGACTGTCTGTGTGTATGGCTGTGTATGTTTATGGCTGTGTGTGTGTGTCTGTCTGTGTGTATAGGTGTATGGCTGTCTGTGTGTATGGCTGTCTCGTGTCCGGCTGGCTGTGTGTCTATGTGTCGCTTTTTTAAGGTGCGGATGGGGCCATTGAGGGTATGCCAGAGGCCGGACTCTGGACACTGCTAGTTGGCTGTTTTATTTATTTTAACTGGGGCAGGGGTTTAGTAGACGGGGGGACTGGGATTTAGTAGACAAGGTGGGGACTGGGATTTAGTAGACGAGGGGGGGCTGGAGTTTAGTAGACGAGGGGGAGCTGGGGTTTAGTAGCGGGGGTGAAAATTTCTGTTTGTTTTTTTTGCAGCCCGCATAAACTTAAACCTTGTTTATTTAGCCCTTGCTAGCCTTTGAGTTTGACATGCTTGATAACCGATGGCAGCTTACAAATATACGCCAGTGTGTGTATGTAATGTAGCACACAGGTTAGCGGGTTACTCCTTAGACAAGAAAATAATATTGGTGTAACAAATTGTAACGGACCGTTTCACTTACAAGAGGATAAAACCCAGTTTAGGCGATAATCCCCTTTCCAGATGCACAGACAGCTACTGCAAACACCATTCTCCCGACTGGAACCACACGAACACTGGAACAGCTGAACAAGAAAAGCAGACATCGGCTTACACTCTTGGCAGTCAGCATACAATCCCATTCCCCCAAAGACCGAGACGACACATCGCTTTGAGGGTTAAGCAAGAACTCTAGACTGGGACACCCAGTCTGGCTATTATTTCCAACTCACACATACAGGCCACACCCAGGGGGAGGCATAAAAGAACCAATGACATAGATGTTACCTCCCACACATCCCCTCCCCTTAGTGTGACACATAATCCCATTATGCATACAGAGTAAAATATACTTTTACACAACTTTCATAACTTTAAAACCATACATCACATTCACATAAAAATACATATCCACAATCAATCCATTCAGGGGAACAACATATTAAAAAATGGCATGAATCCGACCAGGGGTTTAAAAGTTACTAAAAGTATCTTTTGGGCCCTGGCTTGCAGCATGGCACAATCTGGCCCAAACAGAAGTAAAACATCCCCCACAATGCATCCCGGCTTCCTCCCTTCTGCCCTGGAGTTAATTGGAGAAGTAATCCAATTATCTAGGACTAGAGTCAGACTCCATTAACCACATGGTTGCAAAAAGACAGTAAAAGACATAAAATTACATACTGATACATTTAACACATAAAACACACATTTCTACATATCCCCAGTTTAACTGAACACATAAATACCTACATAATATTTAAGACAGTATTACTGTGATATGTTACAAAGTCTTAAAGGGACATTAGTCACAAAAGTCCCAATATGTCCATTGCTGAAGGGCCAGTAGCAGCAATATAAATTATTACATGCCCAAATATAGTGTTTATAGAGCAATATGTCCATGGGCCGTAGTCGCAGGGCAGGAGGCTAGCAGCCAGGCCTCTCCAGTTCACAGTGGCGAAGCTGGTTTCGCCACACAAATTATCTCTATTTAGGCAAGTATTACACACACACACACTTTACCTATAAATCACTTACAAATAATCCAACCAATACAGAAAAAATAAAAAATGAAAGCACACACTGGAATTTACATAAATCAACAAAAGTGTATTCAATTCACATAATGTAAATTTATGTAAATTCCAGTGAGTGCTCTCATATTTTTCTTTATTTATATATATATACACACATATACAGGTGTATAAGTAATGTGTTATTCATTATACACACACACACAAACACACACACACACACATATATAAATTTATGAGTAAGTATTGTCAGAATTTGCAACTAAAATAAAAAAGTACCCGAGGTTTGTGGATGACATTTTTGTCATCTGGAGGGGACCGTCGGACGAGCTACATGCCATTGTAGACCAGATCAATGCTTTACCATTGTCTGTCAAATTAACATCTATTTGTAATGAGTCTACAATTCAATTTTTGGATGTAACTATATACAGAATCAACAACAGACTAGGATACACTCTATACCGCAAACAGACGGACTGCAATACATTACTTGTAGCCACCAGCTTTCATCCACAACAATTTAAAGACTCATTACCTATTTCCCAATTTTTACATCTCTACAGATACAACAGTGACACTAAAACCAGTTGCAACAAATGTGGGATCTATTTCGTGATAGGGGCTATCATCCCTGGGTATTATCTTCAGTTAAATCTAAGGCTCAGGAAAAATGGTCCAAACATCCACAGGAAACCTTAGCAACTGAATCTGTCTGTAATAAAATGTTTCTGGAGATGGTTAAAACCAGAGAGTTCAACACCTGTACAAATAATTGAGACATTAGTTTGGATCGGTTCTTGCGAGGATTACCCCAAGGCCTGTGACAGTGGACAGGACAGGGTTGCCCTACCACTTATTATTCAATGGTGGTGCTGGTTGAAAGATATACAGCAGTGAGAGAGTTAAAATCTACAGCACCACATACAGTACAACAGAACCAAGGACTGATTCCAGTCTCAAAGACCTTGAACTATGGCACAATTCAAAAGCCTTTGATACAGACCAGGATAACCCCAGTTACCTGCTTTTGAGTGTGGGGAGCTAGGACACATAAAAGCTGTGTGTCCACATTTGCAAGAACCTATAGAATGTGGGTATAATTCTGTAAATGAGGACTTTTTTGGACTGATCTGTTTGGTGGGGAAACATACTGAAACATGCATATATGATAAAACTGTTTTGTTAAATGGGAAGGCAACCATGGCTCTTGTGGATTTAGGTAGTGACATTACCCTAGTGACAAGCAGTTTGATTCAGCCTTCTCAATTGATCCCAGAAAAGAAGGTTAAGGTACTTTGTGTGCATGGCTGTACTGTATCATACCCTACTACCTCTATAAAAATAGGCTATCTTGGCCAAACATACCCAGTATTGGTAGCAGTTTTGCCTAAATTGCCACATGCTCTTATTCTTGGGCGCAATTTCCAAGGCTCTGAAAGCCTTATTCAGACCCAGTGTGAATCCATAAGTGAGAGCCCTTTATGTATTTTTCCATTTACACACCCTGACTTGTTTTATGATCAATGTAAAAGGCGCAAGTCAAGGCGTGAGTGAAGGGAATATAAGCATAGGGGAACTATGAATTTACAAATGGCTCTGATTAATGAAGCTGAGAGTAATGAAGGTGTGGTCTTACCTAGCCCAAGTACTAATTCCACACCTTCAACTGAAATATTGATTAAACCCCATGTCCAAACCCTGCAACAGGTTAATATTGAGGACTTGGGCATTGGTTCAAGTCAATTTGGAAGGGAACAAGTTAACGACTTAACATTGCAAAATGCCCGTAACCAAGTTATAGAAATTAATGGTACTATGGTTGATGGGAAATCCAGAGATATGTATCCCCATTTCATTCTTAGAAATTACTTGCTTTATAGAGTGGTCAAAGATGAGGGGCTAGAGATTGAACAGCTTTTGGTACCCAGATCTTTCAGAAGGAAGGTGTTAGATCTGGCACATTCTCACTTATTTGGGGGGCACCTGGGGGTTGAGAAAACTCAGGAAAGGATTCTAAGAAGATATTTCTGGCCTGGGGTATATGAAGAGGTCAAGAGGTACTGTGCCTCATGCCCAGACTGCCAACTAGCAGCCCCAAAACCTCACTTAAGAGCACCCCTAATCCCATTGCCTATAATTGAAACCCCTTTTGAGCGAATTGCTATGGATTTGGTGGGACCATTGGAAAAGTCAGCTAAGGGTAATCAGTACATTCTGGTTGTATTGGATTTTGCCACAAGCTATCCAGAAGCTATTCCGCCTCGCAATACTGCTTCCAAAACCATAGCAAAGGAATTGTATTTAATTTTGTTTAATACTGAGAACCAGATTAGCTGGCTAGTTGGATAGTTAGTAATACTGTTGTTTAGTAAGTCTCCAAGTTGGAGTAGGATTTATTTTCTTTTTGTTATATTTTGGTTAGAGCACAACCTTGTATATATTGTGGAAAGTGACAATAAACTGCAGTACTATTTTATCCTGACTGTTGCATTTGAAGTTTATTGTGAATGTGATGATGTGTTTTGGAGCCGAGAGAAAACAGGTAACTTACTGTTAAAAGTTCACCCTAGTATTTGCATTTAGGGCAAAAAGAGGGAAAATATTTATCAAGTAGAAAAGGCTTCCATATTGAGTAATGTCTATATGCATTACATTTTCTACAGACATTTATATAGATGTGTGTGTGTGTGTGTGTGTATGTGTATGTATATATATATTTAATAATATACTGTATGTCTAAAGGAACACTTGATGTAAGGCTTATAAAAGGTAAGCATACACTATTCAAATTGATTTGAGACCTCTGCCCTACATTTGAAACAGATGAGTTAGATGTGTTGCATGAAGGGGCTGCATGAATAAAGCCACAGGTGACGAGTGGCCCCACCAAATTGGCTGCTAATGTCCATAGGTAAGCAGAAATTAGCTTAATTCAACAAAATGATCAGTCCCAGACTGTTAAACTGTGTTTATCTACCAGCGTTAGAGATTGTGGCTCAATTCTAAATGTTTGACATTGTGAGATTTATGAAACAAGCAATTATACATCTACTGCAACATAATGCAATGATAACAATCATTACAGCATGATGTATCCATAAACGTTGCTTTTACTAGATTAATCCACATTTGAAATTATTAATCCTTCACTATAGAATTAAATTATTTCACTTAAAAAAAACAGGTTTTATAATATAGCAGGATTTTTTAACTAGATAGGTATTAAGACAGTTGTTAAAGGTTACCGCAAACTCGAAGTGACACTGTACTCTTGCATGCTCGAGAGTACAGCATGGAGGTCTATTCCCCCAATATTTCAAGTACATATATATAGTTACATAGCTGAAAAGAGACATGCATTTATCAAGTTCAGCCTTTCTCGCATTCATTTTTGCGGTTGATCCAAAAAAAGGCAAAGATCCAAAAAAAGGCAAAGAACCAAGTCAGAAGCGCTTCCAATTGTGCAACAAACTAGGAAAAAAATTCCTTCTTCACACCAGAATGGATCAAGAAGCTAATACCCCACTAATAAAGTGTATCCCTGTATGTTATGTTTTTGCAAGTATTTAGCCAATTGCTGTTTAAACATCTATAAAGACTCTAGTAAAACCATCTCTTCAGGCAGCAAATTCCACATCATTATTGTTCTTGCTGTAAAGAACCCTTTCCTTTGTCTTAGACTAAGTTTCCTTTCTTCCAGTCTAAATGTGTGACCTAGTGTCCTATGTATAGTCATATACATGAATATATTGTGTAGCTGACTTCTGTACTTTTTCATTTGCCAAACTATCCTTCTTTAGAACAAGTGTGGTCCAGTGACTTATAAAGAGGCAAAATTATATTTTCACCCCGAGAAGGAATGCCCCTATTTATACATGACAAGCCTTACTGGCCTTAGCAACTGTTGATTGACATTGCACATTGCTGTCCAGTTTATCCTTCTCATGTGTTGTTACCACTAATTCTCTTCCATTTAGCATGCTTTACACTGAAGTGCATACCTTTGCATTACATTCCCACAATGCATCACAATCCCTCCTGTCTGAGAAGTAATCCAATTATCTCCAAGGACAGAGGCAAAACTCAATTAACCACATGGCAGACAAAGGACAATAAAAGACATAAAAATACATACTGTTACATTTATCACATAGAACATACACATTCTACCTATCCCCAGATAGCTTAGATCTGAGCGCCCATTACTACCGGATGGCGCTCAGATCACATACATACAGTTCAATTGCCATGGAGCCTAAGTCTTTCATACAGACTTTCAGTATACGGCTGGGCTCTATGGCATAGCTATCTGGGGTAGCATGGTTTAAACAATAAAGTACCGAATGGACCGGGGTTCGGATAAATGACTGCAGGTAGGAGAAGGGAGGTCGGCGGCTCAGTGGTGTTCGTGACTTTAACAGTCTGCAGAAAGGCACAAACCAGCCTTTCTGCAGGGAAAAAGAACAGTGTTAAACATGGGGCCATAGTCCAGCGGCAGGAGGCGGGCGACCAGGCTCCTCCAGTGGCCAGTGGCGAGGTTGGTTCCGCCACATGGTCCATGACCTAATCCGATACAAGGGGATGTGTTAACAGCCTACCTGGACTGCAATTTAAATCAGCTGCAGAAGCTTGAGCAAAAGACCATTGGTTCCCTGAAAGCAGTCCACAGTCATGCTCAATGGGATTTTGGTTCCCTTGACTAACTGATGGATCAAGGGGTACCACGGTGTACAGGTCCATAGTGGGTAAACAAGCACTAAACTCTGTACCCTGTTCCTACTGATCTTCTCCAGCACTTTCATCAGTAAAGATGGAGGGGAAAAGGCATAAGGGGCTGGGACATCTGTCTTTTGGAAACACAGTGCATCCATTTTCCAGACTCACTTTGTCCAAATCCTGGAGACAAACCTGGGAATTTGTGCAGAAGTTTGCGATGCAAACAGATCTACTTGTCTCTGGCCAAAATTGCTTTCTATCCATTGGAATAGAGCAATCTTTAATTGAATCGTTGCCAGAGACAACCAATCTGTGAGCTCGTTAGCCTCTCCCGGAACGTATTTTGCGTAAACCCGCACTTTGTTTGCCAAAGCCCCAGACCAAAGATCTAGTGCCTACAAACAAAGACCCCTCTGTGGTTTATATAAACCACCATTGTCCTGTTGTCTGATTGGACTTTTACTGACGTCGGTAACTCGTTTAGAGGAACTAGGCCCTGGAGAACTAATTTTATTGCTCTTAACTCAAAGATGTTTATATTAAGGAGTCTCTCTTGGTCTGACCAAATTTCTCTTATCGTGTTTTGAGCTGTAAATGCACCCCAACCGTGATTTGAGGCATCTGACGTCAGAGTAACTGCAAACGGCTGCTCTAACAGGGGACGAGGAAGTGGGATTTCTAACCCCAGAATAGACTTCAACTCATATCTGACTTTCTTGGGGAGAAATGATTTTGATTCCCAATGGCCACCCTGTCTTAATCGATTCCCTAAAATCAGCTGACTTCTTCTGCAAAGTAAAGGGGAATCGTCGTAGACTGGCTATTCATTTCCCGATATTCTTTGCCAGATCTCTCAAGGACCAACTCTGATGAGGTCAGATGTACCAATAATGTGTCCCATTTGTCCTGAGGGATTCCTAGTGACATATTCCTGGTGTTTAGTACAAAACTCAGAAAGAGAATGCTTTGAGTAGGAATTAGGACTGATTTCTGTAAATTCACTACAAATCCTATATCTTGTTAAAGGGAAGCAAAATAGTCCCTCTAAAAAGCAAGGACTTCCCCATCTGGGTGCATGAGGAAGATGTCGTCTAGATAGTTCAGACACATGTAACCTTTTAGTCTGGCATATCACTGATTTCATTATTCTGGAGAATGTTTATGGTGCATTGGATAGGCCAAACACCATCACAGTCCACTGCCAGACCGTTCCATTCTACAGAAACCTGAAGAAATACCTGGGTTTCTTGGCTATAGGGTCTGAATGGAAGGCATCTTTTAAATCTAACTTTATGCATATTTTTTTTTTCTGTACTAAGCCTGGAAGATCTGATAAACCCTCCATCCTGAACCTTTTTCTCTTGATGAAAGCGTTTAGAGGCCTCACATTTAGAACCGGTCTCCAGGAACCGTCTGATTTTGGGATTGGAAACAACGGACTGACCCATCCTGTGATAGACATGTCTGCAAACCCTTTTTTTTTACTTGATTTACTTGGGTTCGCCTTTCTGCCGGGTGCAAACTTCTGTACTGGGAACAGGGCCGCCATCAGGACATGACAACCGCAACGACATGACATCAGGGGCCGCCATCAGGACATGACAACACCCCTTCCACACACTCAGTGCATCCCTTACAGACACACACACTGCATCCCATACATACACAAACTCACCTTGCAGCCCTTACACATACAAACACAGATTCACACAATGCATTCCTTACACACATCAGGACATCCCCCCCCCCACCCACACACACACACCCCTGTGAACAAACTCATTTGTGGAACATGAAGGTGGATCCTGGGACCCAGACCTTGAGCTGTGTAAAGGGCCCTCAAAAAATGGAGCTGCTTCCCGTTCTCCCAGAACATTGATTTTTGTGACCACAGTTACAAACCGCCTCCAGAGAGCCTGTTCTACACCAGACCAGTGGAGCCAGACGGCAGCTGAAGCCCATCATCATCCTCATCTGGTTGTAAGTAGGCAATCTAGTATATTATTCGTGGCACTAATCTTTAATTTACCTCACATTAAAGGGACACTATAGTCCCCAGAACCACTGCAGCTTAATGTAGTGGTTCTGGTGTCTATAGCCTGTCCCTGCAGGCCTTTTATTGTAAACACGGCGGCACTGCAGCACTGTGTTAGTTAACATGGCAGATCATATGGTTGGGGCACTGTGATGTCACATGGGGGGGGCGGCAAACTTTACTTTTGCCTAGGGCAGCAAAAATCCTTGCACCGGCCCTGCAGACACTGCATCCCTGTGGGCGGACTCGGGGGGGCTCGGGTGCAGGCGCCAGGGGGCCCAGACCTTGAGCTGTGTCAGGGCCCCCAAAATTTCTGATGGCAGCCCTGACTGGGAACCTTAAAAGGGGGAGTTATAAACCCCCTTGAAACGATTTTACAACCCATTTGTCTGAAGAAATAGCTTTCCAATTTAGTGGCATGTGAGGAGGCAGACTTACTTGAATGTAAAGGTTTTCTCTTGGAAGCTGGACCACCTCTGGAATGCCTGGGAGCTTGTGTTTTCCACTGTACTGGACCTGGTGAGATGCTTTTCGGGATGCTCCTGCAGCCCGATAGGGGCGACCCTCTGTCCAAAAGGGCTTATTGTAGCCAGGAAAGGACTTTTTGAGCTCTAAAAATGATCTCCTTGCCTTTAACCTCTTTAATGAACAAAGGACCAAAAAGGTAAGAAGCCTCCAAATTTGGTAACTCATGGGATTTAGGGGCTAGGTCAGACATTCTTGCTGCGTGGAGCCAGCGGGTTCTGCGAATGTTCAAGTTGCAATTAAAGGATTGGCCAATAATTAGTACTGCTCTGCCGGACGCTTTTAATATCTCAGACGCCAGCAAAGATGAAGCAGAAGGTTTCTGAGCATTGCCTACTTTTTCTGCTTTATCCAGCATCAGTAATAGTGGGCCCACAACATCAGCAATTTTAAACTGTATATTACAAAAAGTCTGGTCTGTGGAATCTGTAGATACACTGCTCCCTGTGATAGATAACAGAGCAGGATCTACCTCAGGAGCCATTAAAGTCTGAATGTCCGGGATACCAATGTAATTCCTAAAGAGAAGGTCATCCTCCTTAACCAAGGGGGATCTAAAGGCTAGTTTGGCAAAATCTATAACCTCAGAGTCGTGCTCCACAGCCCATCTGGAGATAAAAAAATTCTGGGAGACTCACTCTAGCCATCTGAACGTTGATAACTTTCCCTCGCTCAGTGGAAGCTGCTAAATGTACCACTTCCTCAAATTCACAGTCTATTTCTGGAGAGCCGTGTCTAGATCTTGAATGGCTTTGGGAGGAAGAATGAGCAAACACTTTAGAAGAGGAAGGAGAAAGACTATCTAACCTCCAACAAGATTTTTCCTTTTTCTATGGAAGGTTTTTCTTGTGCTCAAACGAGGGAAACACACTATTCCTCTTTTGGGATCCTGTCCCTTTAATTTCGCACTTACTCAAACGAGCATGAGGGGAAGGAGGAGCGAGGATAGATCCCTGGCAAGGAAAGCTCTCTTATGGACCTTGGGATCGAATTGATCAAATTGTGTGGTTGGATGCCTGTGCTTATGGATGTGGATGGATGGCGGTAATGGGTGTAAAAAGATGGTGATAATGGATGTGGATGGCTGGCTGGTGCTAAGGGATATGGATGTGTGTCTGGGGGAAATGGATGTCGATGTGTAGCTCTAGCTAATGGATGTGGATGGATGCCTAAGGTGAATGGATGTGAATAGATGGATGGAGTCATGTTCCATAGTTACATATAGTTACATGAAGTTCAGCCTTTCTCACATCTGTTTTTGCTGTTGATCCAAAAGAAGGTAAAATAAATACTTGCCAATTTTTCAGCAAACTAGGATAAAATTTCTTCTCGAAACCAGAATGACAGTCAGATCCTTGGATCTAGAAGCTGCTACCTCAGATAATAAAAGTGGCATTATTGCATATTATGCATTCATCCAGTTACTGTTTAACCATTTGGGTGTGGATGTATGGCTTGTAGTATTGAATGTGGATTGATGGTATCTTTTGGGTATGGATAGATAGCTGGGGATATTGAGGAGCTACACCCTGTTCGTGTGTATCTGCTCTTACCTGTTCCTCTGTGTCCAAGTCTACTGGTGCTGATACTTTTCACGTCTGAGGACTCTATTCAGTTGTATTACCTATCTTCTCACCTTTTACTTTAGCTCCGATTTGTAGGGGATTTACTCAACTTTTGCTAATGACAGCATACTTTTTTTTTTTTGCAAGTGTAACTTAACTTTTGGTCAATAAGTACTCAAAAATTAGAGAAATAAAATTTTCTGAGTTAAAAAGCACAGCACTAAAAGATGTAAATACAATTTCTGAGCAAAAATCACTCCCAAGATTTTTGCTTAAAATTAGATTTTTACTTCAAGATGTAAATAAGGTCACTAATGTGCTGATTAATAAAGCATACTGATTTGCCAATTTGGCAGATTGGCATGGTGTATAATCTGGACATTAATTAACTAACACAAATTGATAATAAGATATCCACTAATTTTATTTTTCATTTAAAGGGTTATTCTTACCTGAGTGTCAGCTTGGCTCAGACTCTCCTTGTAGCTTCAGTAAAACCTGGCTCTGCAGAAGTCGGAAACGATCCAATCGCCATTCATTGGCTAAAAAAGGTTAGCTGACCGCTCTCAGCCAGTGAATGGCACATTATGCATGAAGATTTGCACAGATTTGACATTGACTAGCCTCTTGTTCCAGGCTGACTTATGAGACTACAGTAATGCTCCCAGCAGCAAACGGCTTAAACTTTGTATGTGCAGCTTTTCATAGTGAAACGTTGATCGTATAGACTTTAGTTACCACTTCAAATTACTCACTATAGTGCTTGGAGTAACAAGTCTAGATGGTGTGGTTAATTCATTTCTGTACAAAAAAAAATAACTTAAACATAGTTTTACTTCTTAGAATGCAAGTGTTATGCTACAAGTTGAATAGATGAGGAACACAACTGCAGATTGGATTTTCTTCTTTATTTTAAATAGGATATAACTAATGGTAAGGAAAAAGTCCTGTAGGTTTATATAAGTATTGTAGCTTTAAGGATTCCTCAGCAATGAAAGCAATAGATGAAAGCAAAAGTAGCAGATTTAGTAGCAACAATTTTGTAGCAGGTGATAGTTAGCAAGCAGGATACAGTCCATTTATAACAATTCAATACCCAGAATTATAGAATAAGTGTATACTTAAAGTTTGATGGGAGTAGTCTTCCACAAGCCGGGTCACTAATCAAGAAGGAGGCATAAATATAAATCACGCCGGGTCTTTAAGGTTTAGAGATGGCAAGTTCAACGATATTCAGTCCGAGATCAGGGATTGGAAATCCTTAGACAGTCCAGGAGTTCAGTACACAGTGAAACAACAGGAGGAGCTTAGTCGGCACAAGGAAAACGGAAATAACCTAAAACATTAAGTAAGCAATTAAATTCTGGCGCGGCTTCTCTATAAGGCGTGAGAAAGCCATGTCAGAGAAGGGGGCGGAGACTGTTCCGTATACCCAGAAGGGTCAGAAACGGAGCTGAAGACAATCTGAAGGGTAAGTTCTGAGAGCAAGGATGAGACCTGCTCATACACTGACCCATTGCACACAGAGAGACAGATAGACAAAGATGCATAGATTTCATTTAGTTATTTAGTTTACATTAAGCCATCTAATTATACTCTTTGTATGATTTAACACTACACAGCAAATGAGTTTGATACCTCTGCTTTAGCGTTTCATTTACACATTACCAATATAATCTGTCTTCCAACGACCTCTGTATAGTCAACATGTGTAAATACAGTTGCAAGAAAAAGTATGTGAACCCTTTGGAATGATATGGATTTCTGCACAAATTGGTCAATAAATGTGATCTGATCATCATCTAAGTCACAACAATAGACAATCACAGTCTGCTTAAACTAATAGCACACAAAGAATGAAATGTTGCCATGTTTTTATTGAACACACCATGTAAACATTCACAGTGCAGGTGGAAAAAGTATGTGAACCCCTAGACTAATGACATCTCCAAGAGCTAATTGGAGTGAGATGTCAGCCAACTGGAGTCCAATCAATGAGATAAGATTGGAGGTGTTGGTTACAGCTGCCCTGCCTTATAAAAAACACACACAAGTTCTGGGTTTGCTTTTCACAAGAAGCATTGCTTGATGTGAATGATGCCTCGCACAAAAGAGCTCTCAGAAGACCTACGATTAAGAATTGTTGACTTGCATAAAGCTGTAAAAGGGTTATCAAAGTATCTCCAAAAGCCTTGCTGTTCATCAGTCCACGGTAAGACAAATTGTCTATAAATGGAGAAAGTTCAGCACTGCTGCTACTCTCCCCTAGGAGTGGCCACCCTGTAAAGATGACTGCAAGAGCACAGCGCAGACTGCTCAATGTGGTGAAGAAGAATCCTAGAGTGTCAGCTAAAGACTTACAAAAGTCACTGGCAAATGCTAACATCCCTGTTAGCGAATCTACAATACGTAAAACACTAAACAAGAATGGATTTCATGGGAGGATACCACAGAGGAAGCCACTGCTGTCCAAACAAAACATTGCTGCACGTTTACAGTTTGCACAAGAGCACCTGGATGTTCCACAGCAGTACTGGCAAAATATTCTGTGGACAGATGAAACCAAAGTTGAGTTGTTTGGAAGAAACACACAACACTATGTGTGGTGAAAAAGAGGCACAGCACACCAACATTAAAACCTCATCCAAACTGTGAAGTATGGTGGTGGGGGCATCATGGTTTGGGGCTGCTTTGATGCGTCAGGGCCTGGATGGATTGCTATCATCGAAGGAAAAATGAATTCCCAAGTTTATCAAGACATTTTGCAGGAGAACTTAAGGCCATCTTTCTACCAGCTGAAGCTCAACAGAAGATGGATGTTGCAACAGGACAATGACCCAAAGCATAGAAGTAAATCAACAACAGAATGACTTAAGCAGAAGGAAATATGCCTTCTGAAGTGGCCCAGTCAGAGTCCTGACCTCAACCCGATTGGGATGCTGTGGCATGACCTCAAGAAAGCGATTCACACCAGACATCCCAAGAATATTGCTGTTCTGAAACAGTTCTGTAAAGAGGAATGGTCAAGAATTACTCCTGACCGTTGTGCACGTCTGATCTGCAACTGCAGGAAACGTTTGGTTGAAGTTATTGCTGCCAAATTAGGTTCAACCCGTTATTAAATTCAAGGGTTCACATACTTTTCCACCTGCACTGTGAATGTTTGCATGGTGTGTTCAATAAAAACATGGCAACATTTCATTCTTTGTGTGTTATTAGTTTAAGCAGACTGTGATTGTCTATTGATGATGATCAGATCACATTTTATGACCAATTTGTGCAGAAATCTATAGCATTCCAAAGGGTTCACATACTTTTTCTTGCAACTGTACATGGGGATGGGAAAAAGAATGTCATTATGGTACGCACATATTCTCAGCAAAAAGGAAAAACTCTCAGTAATAATATTTACTCTTATTATAGAAATCAGCATGTTGAGTATCTATCCACCTTTCCTGCTTTCTAAAGTTTGATATGTACCATTATTGATGCAGTGCATGTATTATAGTTCCTCCTGTCATAGTAATTTAATTAAGGAATATAAATTTGCTAACATTTAGATCAAAGCATAGTGGAGACAATACGGTTAGGTTTATTGCTAGACGTGGCTTTGATCATATATAAATCATTGTAATAAAGATATAGAAGCTTGCATTGTCCAAATTACCATTGGAGAAGCACTTGTCTATTACATATATTCTCATGAGCTGTCTCTGAAGGATTGTGTTTTGTCTTTAGTGGATTGGAATCTTATTTTACTTCAAAAAAATGTGAATTGAACTTGGCGCACTTGTCATCAAATACTGCTTTGATGTTCTTAAATGTGTTTTTTTTTGTTTTTTTTTACAATCTATGGAGAAGATTTGTTTGGCTTATAGACTAAATAAAATCCAACATTAAATGTAAAAATGTAAATAAGCATACAAATAAGTTCTATGTTGATTTTTTCCCAGGTTGTGTTGAATGAGCATATCGGTAAATAGCATGTAATTGCATGGTCAGGTTAAACCTTTATTTACCAAGTGCCAAAAAAGTCTCATCTAGTAGCATAACTTAAACTGCATGGCTAGTCAGAACTCTTTTTGTCATATCAGTCTGGTAAGGTGACTTAGCCGGCCATGTGGCTCCAGTCAGAACGAGGCCTTAGGCGGCCACCTAGATCGCCTAATTAGAGAGTCGCCTCTGTATCCATGGTTAAGAATTTGGAAGACATGCTTTTAGCATAGTTTAGGGGAGGAAAGAAAAACTAATGGAAAGTAGGTATAAAAGAAGAACATATTGCAAGTGATTGAATTTTTATTCTGAACAAATGCACCACAAGTTAAAAGCATATTTTTTAAGCATTTATGAGCATTTATAGTATATTTGGGCTTGCTTGCAGTAGCATATTATTTTTTTTATTATTGTTATTTTTTTTTTTTTTTATGAGAAAGTGCATACATTTAAATAAAGTGCATAAATAAACATAAAACATATTGACTACCTAGGAGTGTTCGGCACATAGCATACAAATGGAAATTGCATTAATTGCAGTGTAAAACTTTTCTGTCTTATATAGTTATTAATTTATTGACACATTTTCAGCACTGCTCGAGCAGTTGATAAATTTCCAACATGTATTTTTCATTCACATTCTGAAATTGCTTCTGATGAAAAGACATTATTTTCCACATTGCTAAGAAAATAATGGCTTTATTGTATTGATAAAGTAACTACATTCAAAATCTAAAATTACATGAATTAATCTTTCACCATTTAATGGGATAAATTATGTTTAAAACTTTTTCTGTGGTTTCCATTTGACTAATCAATTTTAGAACCCATAAAAAGAAATGTTATAACTGGCCTTCTAATAATCCACTTAAAATACATCTATTAAAACTTAAGCTAGTAAAGATCATATATCTATGTGCCTTATACTGAAAGGATATATAAGAATATCACAAGGGTGCTATAAAAGTTCTATATGAAGGTTAGGGTAGCCACATGATCGTAATTCTGACCAATTATGGTATTGCCTTGAACTTCAAAGGAAAAAAAGGATCACATGAAAATTGTTTAATACATTTTCTTTTAACTGAAACACAAGAACAATCATTTGAAGGTGAAACTGGTTTTATCTTCAAAAATGTAAGGAAACTGAAAAAAACCTTAACCCCGAGCTTTAATGCCTTGCATAATAACTACTATACTGAGCTGTTAGACTTCACATTTAAAGCAGCACTGTCATGCCGAACTTACCTTTCTTTAATCGATCCCTCTTCTATCCATCTCTAAAGATCTGTTCTTAATTTTTTCCTATCTGATCTAGTTTTCTTTCAAACATAAGACAAAGTAGGGACTTATGGAGGTTTCCTAGACCTGGCCATCTCTGACCAGCGGAGGAGCAAATTCTGCTTCATTTCCGGTGGTCAGAGAAATTTTCCCACAATTCTAAGCTTTCCTAACTGTTCCCGCGATGCTTCCTGTCAGTATTCCCGAACGTCCTGTCATTTAGACAGGACGCCGGCGAAACTACCGAATTACGTCCTAACAGAATGAGAACAGTTTGTTCATTCGTGTTAGGACACAATTCGGGACTTTGTTCATATTGGAATTTCATTCTAATGAATGAAACTCCGATCCTATTTGTGCTGTGGCTGCATCTTGCAACCGCTTAGTAGATAGCTCCCTAATTCCCACGGTATTAGGGAGCTATCTACCAAAAGGCCGAAAGACCTAACTTGGTCTTTCAGCTAAATTTACTAATACTAAGTAGAGATTACTTAGTATTAGTAAATGCTGCCCCCACTCGCCATACCGTGAGTAGGGGCATATCTAGTAAACAGTGAGCAGCCAGTGGAGTAGGAAGGAGGGTTAAAGAAAAAACAGGATTCGGCCATGACAGTGCCGCTTTAACCTTGGTAAATGCGTTGGAAGCAATGGTCTGTGCTCAGTGCAGTACATAGACTTTCAATAAAGCATTACATTTTTACTCATTACTTTTTGTAATAATTTCCCCATGACTTTATTCATCCACTTATCCAAAAAAAAAAAAAACACATCACTCAAAGGAAAAATTCTGTATATATAACGGATCTGCTACTAATACCAACTACTTTATATTACTAATACTTGTGATGGTAGGCTTAATATATACAACCTTACAGGTTTTATTTATATATTATTTTATCCAATTGTTAATACATCATTACTGTAAAAAACAAACAAAAAAACAACAACATATTTTAAAAACATTCATAACAAGTATATTGTAGCCATTGAAGCTAGAAAAAAACAAAACACTACTGTTAATATGTCATTTAGATGTGTCAGTGGAAATCTCCTAATTTTCCAAGTTGTTCAAGATTTCGGGATTCATGAATTGAACATAAAATTCCACATGCCTCTTTTGTTTTGTTGTATCGACACACAAATGAAGGTTTTTTTTTTTTTTTTTAACCAATGCTAATACTGTATTATACATTATTATATTATGCTGAAATAAACACAAATATAATTATATACTAAATGGATTGTAATTCTCATTCCAGGGCTACCGTACGGTCTCAAAGGCAACATAACCAATCTGGCAAATTTCAATGTGATAAAAAAGGAAATGTAAGCCTTATATTTGACTCTAACTTTTGAAAACACCAAAAAAATCTGTACATGGGGGGTACTGTTATCCTTGGGAGACTTTACTGAACACAAATATTAGTGTTTTACTATTTTGAAAGACTATTTTGTGTTCAGCAAAAGTCTCCCGAGTAAAACAGTAACCCCCATGTAGGTTTTATGGTGTCCTGGAAAGTTACAGGGTTAAATATAGGGCTTGTGAACCAAATTCTTTGGACTTTGTGTCTGGGTTGTCAGGCAGGTCCCTCATATTGTAATTAATACAAATGACTTAATTATGTAAAAATATTATATAAATATATCTTGAGGAAAACTTACATAAAGGTTTCATTAGACCCTCTACCTCTCCATTAGACCCTTTACGCACCATCATCGACTATAGATAGATAGATATATATATATAGATATATATTAAATGAAACCAAGAGGGCTGCACTCACCTGAACATGCATACATTATAGGGAGCTGCTGGGGCCAATATATACAACATACAAAATACACAATCCAGCGCACTCGCTTATTCACTAAGCAATGATTTTAAATCTCACAGATTGTTATAGTTTTGTTTAAAACCTCACCTAGGCAAAAATAATGGGGGTTTAGTTACATTATATGATTATATAATAGAGTGGGACCTGCCAAGAATTGGGTATATTGTCGTTGTGGCAGGCATATATTATGCAATATATGATCATATAATGTAACTAAACCCCCATTATTTTTGCTATTGCAATCTGTGAGATTTGAAATCATTGTTTAGTGAATAAGCGAGTGCACTGGAGTGTGTATTTTGTATGTTGTGTGTGTGTGTGTGTGTGTGTGTGTGTATATATATATATATATATATATATATTGTGGAAAAGATGTTAGTCTGTTTGAGAAGGGTCAAATCATTGGCAACCAGAGAAAACATCCGAGGAGATTGCAGAAACTACTAAAATTGGGTTAAGAACTGTTCAACGCATTATTAAAAACTGGAAGGATAGTAGGGAACCATCGTCTTCAAGGAAGAAATGTGGTCGGAAAAAATCCTGATTGATCGTGATCGGCGATCACTTAAACGTTTGGTGAAATCAAATCTTTGAAAAACAACAGTAGAACTCAGGGCTGTGTTTAATAGGAAATGTAAGAGCATTTCCATACTCACAATGCAAAGGGAACTTAAGGGATTTGGAATGAACAGCTGTGAAGCCTTAAGAAAACCATTAATCAGTGAGGCTAATCAGAAAAAAAATAATTTGCTAGGGAGCATAAAGATTGGACTCTGGAGCAATAGAAGAAGGTCATGTGGTCTGATGAGTCCAAATTCACCCTGTTCCAGAGTGATGGGCGCATCATCGTAACAAGAGAGGCAGATGAAGTGATGCACCCATCATGCCTAGTGCCTACTGCCCAAGCCTGTGGGGGCAGTGCTATGATCTGGGGTTGCTGCACTTGGTCAGGTCTAGGTTAAGCAACATTATGTGCCCAAAGAATGAGGTCAGCTGACTACCTGAATATTCTGAATGACCAGGTTATTCCATCAATGGATTTTTTCTTCCCTGGCAGTGTATTTTTTAAAAATTATTTTTATTCATATATATGTATATGTGTATGTATGTATGTAAAGAACAGATAAAATGTGTATCTTCTAATATCTTTTTTTATTGGACTAACAGAATTTCTTAATGAAAAGCTTTTTGAGAACCTCCCATTCTCAAGTCTAAAGCATTTCTGAGCAAGACGACACAAAGGATTCAAAGTTGAGTTGGGATACAGGGGTTAAAGAGACATGAGTGCAGATAAGACACAGGTTTGATAGAAAATATACACCATTCTTGCAGAGGGTTGTAAATATCTTGTGTGAAGATCACATAGTGAGGGGAGAGAGAGAGAGAAAACCAACAAACAGTGCATAAGATAGTGCTAGGAGGGGAGAGTGAAAACAAAATAATTACTTTTATTAAGAAAGCATGAATTCCCATCCAAGTTTTACAAGATATGCAAGAAGGCCTATATCCAGCATACACAGGCACAAACATGCACTCACACACATGTACATATACACAGGTAGTGTATATGTACAAGTAAACACAAGTACATACACAATATACACAAGTCCATACAACAATATACATGTAAATACAACCAAATGCTCAAATATATGAACATGCACACCTATACATACATCCACACACAAGCACCAATACATCTACCTACACACATACAAATGTGCCTACACGCACATAGACCCATATATATGTTTATGTACATATACACCTATATACATGTATGCATGTATATACACACGTTATACATACACACACGCGCAAACACATATTCATTTTTCTCCAAGAACTTGTATTGATGATGGGGGAGTTGGACCACTGTGCAAAGCCTTCTCAAGGACATCCCAAAGATTTGCAATGGGGTTAAGACCTGTGTCACAACTCAACTTTAAATTCTATGTGTCGTCTTGCTCAGAAATGCTTTAGACTTGAGAAAGGGAGGTTCTCTCGAAAGCCTATCATTAAAAAAATGATGTTAGTCCAAAAAAAAAAAAGGTATTACAAGATACAAATTAAGTACTTTTTATTTTATTTATTTGCAACTAGAGGGCACTTCCTGATTCACAGCACAGGTTTTCTGTGCTAGAGCATTGCTGGACGTCCTCACGCTGTGCGAGGACCTCCAGCATCGCTCAATTCCCCATAGGAAAGCATTGAAAAGCATTGCCGCGCATGCTCATTAGGTCTCCTCAGCCAGCGGGCGGGATCTGTCTCCCCCGCCGGCTGACGTGATGAAGGAGAGGAGCGGTAGCGACCCGAAACCACTGCCGAGGGACATCGGCAGGGGTCTCAGGTAAGTCACTGAAGGGGTTTTCACCCCTTCAGCAACCGGGGATGGGTGGTGGGAGGGAGAGGGGACCTGCAGTGCCAGGAAAACGGATTGTGCCCTGGCACTGGAGAGTCCCTCTAAGGATGACTATCAACGATACTCATACTGAATTTATTACCTTTGATGGGATCAAATGGTTAAGGGAACATGATCTGTTGATTAAGTGGTGTCCTTTTTCTCTCACTTTTACCTCCAGATATTGTCAAGAAACATGTCTACCATATATTCCTATACTCCAAATCACTAAAGAACCAGTTGTACCTACAAGCTATTCAGAATTCTCTGATGTTTTTAGTAAGTCAGAAGCTGAGACTCTCCTGCTTCACAGAATTTACGATTGTCCAATAGATCTTATACCTGGTGCTTCTATTCCTTATGGACACATATACCCCCTTTCTGAAACAGAATTACAAACCCTAAAAGAATATCTTAAGGGAAAACTTACATAAAGGTTTCATTAGTCCCTCTACCTCTCCATTAGACCCTCTATGCACCATCATCGACTATAGAGCGTTGAACAAAATAACTATTAAAAATCGGTATCCTCTTCCACTTATACCCGAATTAATTGAAAGGTTAAGAACCGCTACTGTATATACCAAACTTGACCTCCGTGGGGCTTATAATTGAATAAGAATAAAAAAAGATGAATGGAAAACCGCTTTCCGTACTTTGTACGGCCTTTATGAATATTTGGTCATGCCTTCTGTACTTTGTAACGCACCCGTAACCTTCCAGCATTTCATTAATAATATCTTTTGGATATATGTGTTATGATATACTTAGATGACATTCTGATATACTCTGACAATATTAAGGAACATAGGAAACACGTATGCTGGGTGTTATCTAGGTTAAGGACTCACAAACTCTATGCCAAGCCAGAGAAATTTCTTTTTGAAGTCAATTAAATCACCTTTCTGGGTTATGTTATATCTCCTCATTCCATAAGGATGAATGACTCCAAGATAAAATTTATTCTTAACTGGTCTATTCCTAATTCTGTCAAAGAAGTACAATGATTCCTTGGGTTTGCCAACTTCCACAGGAAATGTATTAGGAACTTCTCTGACATAGCTCATCCTCTCAATTTCTTCATCAGCAAAAAACGTCCTTTTTGTTGGAACGAAAAAGCTCAATCAGCCTTCAATGGCCTAAAAAGAAGATTTACTACTGATCCTGTTCTTCAACTGCCAGACCCTACATTCTTATTTATCTTAGAAGTAGACACTTCAGACTCTGCTATTGGGGCAGTCCTTTCCCAACAAAAGAAACCTCAAGATCCACCTCATCTAGTTGCATTCTTTTCACGATCACTGACCTATGCTGAAACAAATTATCCTATCGGGGAAAAATAATTACTTGGTATCAAAGCAGCTTTTGAAACATTTACTTGAAGGAACAAAAAATGTCATAGTGGTCTATACAGACCATAAGAATCTCGAATATGTTTACACTAATAAAACATTATCTTCTAGACAAGTAAGATGGAATCTTTTTTCTTTTTTGATCAATTCAACTTTTAAATAGTGTACAGATCAGGCTCTAGGAACAAGAAAGCTGACACTCTCTCTAGGATCCACCACAACACTTCTCTAGAAAACCTATTTATACTAAAAAATCCTCCCGATAAATTCATTGGGATCATATCATCCCTACATGATGAAATAAAACGTCTGAAACAAGAAGAACTCGAATTACCATCCTCTCCTAATTTAACCAAGAAAGATGGGGTCTTCTATTTCAATAGCAGGATTTATATACCCCCAATACTTAGAAACAAAATACTGAAGTTAATTCATGACTCTCCTCTAGCAGGACATACCGGTATTAAAAAGACTCATGAAATATCTACCAGACACTATTGGTGGCCTCGTCAAGATAAAACTATCGAATCTTATGCCAAATCCTGTTCAATATGTCAGAGATCCAAACCTGAACACCATCACCCTTTTGGATTACTAATGAATTTACCAATCCCAGAGAGACCTTTGGAAATCAATCTCTATGGATTTTATAGTGGAACTCCCTCCATCTCAAAATTTCACCACCATACTTGTTGTTGTAGACCGCTTCACTAAAATGTCTAATTTTATTCCTTTAAAGAAATTACCCTCATCATCTGAACTTTCAAAAGTATTCATCGATAACATCATTAAACTACATAGATTTCCTGACGAAATCATCTCTGATAGAGGAACACAATTCACCTCCAAATTTTGGAAAGATATGTGTTCCTGTGTGTGCTCCTTGGGGAGGGAGAGAGGGTACTGTCAGAACTTAACTGTCAGCTTCTCGCTATTCCGACACTTCCGGGTTGATGGAACAACAACACGCCCCCCTTCTCTGACGCGGCTTCCTCACGCTACATAGTGGAACTGCCCCAGTTTCAAAGTGCTTGGTTATTTTGAAGCTTCCTAGATCTTCTGACCGGCTACAAACAATTCTCTTGCTAAACTTCTCTACACGTGTACTGAACCTGGAATGCTAAACTGCAGATCATAGAAAACATAGCAAGCAGAATATGGAAAAAACTAAACAAAAACAAAGGTGTAACAAGCACCATATAAATCAGCCTGAAAAAAACAAAATTAATAAAATGTATTTTATTTTTTGTTGATAACAAATAGAAGGTCTGAATGGAGCCGTGTTTACAATATTAATCTTGTAATGGATGTTCACATAGTGTTCCAAATTAAACACAGCACAATTATGTTTAATAACTAATGATATAGTATAGTAGCCTGTTAACTGTTTAAGAAAGATTAAAGACCTAAGAATAATGTTAAAAAGTGGATTTGCATTTTTAGTGTAAGAACCTCTCTGTATGGATTAAAATAGTGCTTGTAAATTGATCATGTAATGTATGTCCCCTGCCCCCAAAGTGGCTTTGTAATTGGTATACAGACATGGCTAGGCTATTTAAGTGCTGAAACTGACTATTCATATAGTATTCCAAGTGAAACGTAGTTTAATTATTTATAATAAGTAAATGTATATTTAGAATGTAGTATCCATTTGACATTAATTTATCATTTACTTGTCATGTAAAAATTGTATGTTTATTGAAAGAAATGAATCAGATTTCTTTCAAGGAAGATCATGAGATTGCTCAGGTATCTAGTTCCCATAAATTGGTTTTAATGTAAATGTGCTTTTATCAGCCTTTATGTGTTTTACAAGATCATTAAGGACAAGGAGATTCATTTTCTAAAATAAAAATGGTTTGTTTAGAAATTGCACAGATAAAATACAAGGAGCTATGAAAAAGAGGGTAATAATAATGTGAGTCGGTCAATATGTGCTATTGATAATGAAATAATTAGACAGTATTAATATTAAAATATATTGCCATGATATTTTAGCCGTATGATTGTGCATAAAAAATAGCTTTTCACTTCCACTAAAGTCCTAAACCCATTTAAAGCATATAATATTTATGATGGTTCTAAAGCAATAGCTCTGTCATAATGCGTTTCCTTCTACTACATTTGCTGATCATCTGTATGTATGTATGTATGTACGTACATGCCAGTTATGGTTGGAGCTGAGATCCTCAACCGCTTGACTGGCAATAAATTGTCCATAGATTGTACCCCTCATATTAGAGAAATGTTTGTAATTAATATAGTTACTTTTATTTCAAAGTTATTTTTATCTTCCCTATCTATCAATTTTGATTGGGTAACTAAAATTATAGATCAGGGTGGTGCAGTAGACATTGCTTACCTAGATTTCAGTAAGGCTTTTGACACTGTTGCACATAGAAGGCTTATCAATAAATATTTACGTTTAGATTCCAATATTGTTGAATGGGTAAGGCAGTGGCTGAGTGACAGGCAACAGAGGGTTGTAGTCAATGGAGTATATTCAAAGCTTGGGCTTGTCACCAGTGGGGTACCTCGGGGATCTGTACTTGGACCCATTCTCTTTAATATTTTTATTAGTGATATTGCAGAAGGTCTTGATGGTAAGGTATGTCTTTTTGCTGATGATACTAAGATATGTAACAGGGTTGATGTTCCAGGAGGGATAAGCCAAATGGCAAATGATTTAGGTAAACTAGAAAAATGGTCAGAGTTGTGGCAACTGACATTTAATGTGGATAAGTGCAAGATAATGCATCTTGGACGTAAAAACCCAAGGGCAGAGTACAGAATATTTGTCCTAACCTCAACATCTGAAGAAAGGGATTTAGGGGTGATTATTTATGATGACTTAAAGGTAGGCAGACAATGTAATAGAGCAGCAGGAAATGCTAGCAGAATGCATAGTTGTATAGGGAGAGGTATTAGAGGGAAGTGCTCATGCCATTGTACAGAACACTGGTGAGACCTCACTTGGAGTATTGTACGCAGTACTGGAGACCGTATCTTCAGAAGGATATTGATACCTTAGAGAGAGTTCAGAGAAGGGCTACTAAACTGGTTCATGGATTGCAGGATAAAACTTACCAGTAGAGATGTCGCGAACATAAAATTTTCCGTTCGCGAACGGCGAACGCAAACTTCCGCAAATGTTCGCGAACGGGCGAACCGGGCGAACCGCCATAGACTTCAATAGGCAGGCAAATTTTAAAACCCACAGGGACTCTTTCTGGCCACAACAGTGGTGGAAAAGTTGTTTCAAGGGGACTAACACTTGAACTGTGGCATGCCAGAGTGGGATCCATGGCAAAACTCCCATAGAAAATTATATAGTTGATGCAGAGTCTGGTTTTAATCCATAAAGGGCATAAATCACCTAACATTCCTAAATTGTTTGGAATAACGTGCTTTAAAACATCAGGTATGATGTTGTATCGATCAGGTAGTGTAAGGGTTACGCCCGCTTCACAGTGACAGACCAAACTCCCCGCTTAACGCACCGCAAACAACCGCAAACAGTCCATTTGCACAAGGTTGGATACCAAGCTAGCCATGTCCCCGAAAGGTGACAACAAGCCCCCTGTATTTTTTTTTAAAATGTACACTACTGTTACACCAGATATGAGTTGCACTGGTGTGACACTGTGCCCTGGCAGGCCCTGAAACGCACACATGTGAAGGAAACTGACTGCTATTATTTCACAGTCAAATTTCTAGGTTTTTTAATGTACACTACTGTTACACCAGATATGAGTTGCACTGGTGTGACACTGTGCCCTGGCAGGCCCTGAAACGCACACGTGTGAAGGAAACTGACTGCTATTATATTATAGTCAAAAAAGTTTTTTTTTTTTAAATGCAAGCTATTGTGACACCAGATATGAGTGGTGGCACTGGGCAAGTGGGCACAGTATACGCTGTGATCCTGACACACACGCTGGCAGGCAGGCAACTGCAATTAGATTACACAGGAAAAAAGAAAAAAAGCAGACTGATGTTCTAGCCCTAAAAAGGGCTTTTTGGGGTGCTGTCCTTACAGCAGAGATCAGATGAGTCCTTCAGGACTGTAGTGGACACTGAATACACTAGCCTAGCTATCGATTTCCCTATTAATTCAGCAGCAGCTACACTGTCCCTCCTGTAACTAAGAACGCAGCTTCCGGGGGGCGGGGCCTAGCTGTCATGGAGGAAAGACGCACTTCGTGTGAGCTCCCTCAATATCTCAATTTAAGCAGCTATCAACAAGCGAATTTCACCCCAGGAGGGGATGACCCAGCAATGTTGCTCCTACCTGACCGACCCGACATGCTTAATAGCGGTCATCAACTCGACAGAGTCTTAGTTACCTCTGCGTGGCAAGTGTAGCCTGGTGCTCACCGGGCGGGAGAGGCGGCCAATCTCCCGATCCTGGGATGCCCAGGAGCAGCTACTTCCCGGCAGGAGCTCCGTTACCCCCCCCCCTCGCAGGGCCGGACTGGGGATACAAAGCAGCCCTGGAAAAAGTGTTTACATTGCTTCCTAGTGACACCTCTAGTGACAGACACTCATACGGTCACTAGAGGCGCTTTCTGTGTCAGTGCAGATTGGCTGAGATCATCAAGCTTGATGATCTCAGTCATAGAGGCTGGGGGAGCAGGCTGTTCTGTCTCTGCTCCCCCTCCCTCGCGTGCAGTTTAATGAGACCGGGGCCAGAATATGATGTCATATTCCGGCCCCGGTCTCTTTCTAGCGCGTGAGGGAGGGGGAGCAGAGACAGAACAGCCTGCTCCCCCAGCGGCCGCAAGAAGAGCTTCCCCTGCGGCCGACATCCAAGCTCTCCATGCGGCCGCAGGACACCCACATGTCTCCCCGGCCCCAGGTGCCGACGGCCCACCGGGAAATTTTCCGGTATCCCGGTGGGCCAGTCCAGCCCTGCCCCCTCGGACCAGTGGGGGTTATCCTGGTCCACCCCTGAGAGGCTGTCTGGAGCTAATGGACGCACACAGCACAGCTGCCCATGCTGACATACTCATCTGCGACTCTCCCAATATGGCGGCAGCCGCGTGTCCCCCTGGTACCAGCAAAGCATAGCAGGATATTTAGTCTAAGCTTGACAGACTCTTTAATCAATTTTGGAAGCAAATAACAAGCAGGAAGCCCCAACAAGCTCCACCAAAGCCCCAACAAGCTCCACCACAGCTAAGCGAAGCAGTCCCCATTAAAATCAACCAAAGCAAAAGACCTCGAAGACGGGACCGGAGGCACAAACAGAAATGCAGAGCCTGCCCCACATCAAGCACTCGCCTCCACCTTAAAGGGACACTCCAGGCACCCAGACCACTTCTGCCCATTGGAGTGGTCTGGGTGCCAACTCCCACTACTCCTAACCCTGCAAGTGTAATTATTGCAGTTTTTTATAAACTGCAATAATTACCTTGCAGGGTTAACTCCACCTCTAGTGGCTGTCTACTAGACAGCCACTAGAGGGAACTTCCTGCTTCATAGCACAGGAAACCTGTGCTAGAGCGTCGCTGGACGTCCTCACGCTATGTGAGGACCTCCAGCGTCGCTCAAATCCCCGTAGGAAAGCATTGAAATTAGTTTTCAATGCTTTCCTATGGGGAGCGCTCATGCGCATGCGCGGCATTGGGGATTGGTTGGTGGGGGGGAGAGGGACCCTCCAGTGCCAGGAAAATGGATCGTTTTCCTGGCACTGGAGTTTCCCTTTAAGCCACCACAATCCCGCACCAGATGTGAAGCACCACCGGGACAGATCCGACCACCCGACAAAACAAGCTTCCACCACCTCAAGCTGCGAACCAGGCACTCAGCCAGAGACTTGCCTTTGTTGTTCCAGGTATCAGGGACTCCCAGGGTCTGTACCTGGCGCCCAGAAAGGATCGGATGAGCACAAGCAGTAAACAGCAGCCTGCCAATCATGTCCCACTATAGCCGATCCTCCACACCATGCCTTTGATCACATGAACTGCTCTCTGCACATTACCTAATCGTAAAGTAGCAAGCGTTTAAACATGTCATTATTTCACCTCCTAAAGAGTTTATTGTCGTATTTCCTTACATGCCTTTACCTTAACCGTTCATGTATTATGTTATTCACTAGTCTCATCTCATGGGGTGACTTACACTTGATTTATAACTAGTGGTGGAGCTGCTGATATAAATACACAGTTGATAACGTGCAAGCTACACCCTAAACATGACAGCCATCTTTCACAACAATGTACTGCTATATACTCATACCCTCAGTACAACTAGCCATGATATACGCACGTTCAGCCTAGCATGCTCAAACATAACACACTTCTGTCTAAAAAATAAATAAATAAATAATAATAAAAAAAAAGAATGCAGCTTCCAAATGAATCTAAAATGGATGCTGTCCAGGAGGTAGGAGGGTCTGGGAAGGAGGGTCTGCTGCTGATTGGCTGTAATGTGTCTGCTGACTGTAAGGTACAGGGTCAAAGTTTACTCAATGATGACGAATAGGGGGCGGACTGAACATTGCATATGTTCACCGTCCGTGGCAAACGCGAACAAGCTATGTTCGCCAGGAACTATTCGCCAGCGAACCGTTCGGGACATCTCTACTTACCAGGAAAGGTTAAAGGATCTTAACATGTATAGCTTGGAGGAAACACGAGACAGGGGGGATATGATAGAAACATTTAAAAACATAAAGGGAATCAACACAGTAAAGTAGGAGACTATTTTTAAAAGAAGAAAAACTACCACAACAAGAGGACATAGTCTTAAATTAGAGGGACAAAGGTTTAAATATAATATCAGGAAGTATTACTTTACTGAGAGGGTAGTGGATGCATGAAATAGCCTTCCAGCTGAAGTGGTAGAGGTTAACACAGTAAAGGAGTTTAAGCATGTGTGGGATAGGCATAAGGCTATCCTAACTATAAGATAAGGCCAGGGACTAATGAAAGTATTTAGAAAATTGGGCAGACTAGATGGGCCGAATGGTTCTTATCTGCCGTCACAGTCTATGTTTCTATGTTTCTTCCCAAGGCTCTCCCTCTTTCTCCTCTGCCCGAGACTCCCCTGCTTTTCCCCTGCTCTTCCCCAGGCTCCTCTGACAGACATACACATACAAATGCACACACTGACACACATGCAAATACAAACACACAGACACACATAGATACAAACACTGACATACGTACAGATGCAACATACAAGATCCAGTGCTCTCGCTCATTCACTAAACAGCAATTTAAAGTCTCACAGTATGTAATACTTGTGTTTAACCCCTTTCCGCCCTTGGATGTACAAGGTATGTCCGACAAAAATGGTCCTTAAATATCTCGGACCTATTACGTCAGCGGTTTTCTTAGTACTTATCCGATTGGTGTTCCTCTCCGTCTGGGGGGACTGTCTGACAGCCCAGACAGTCCCCCCTCAGCAAATTAGGACCCCACTGGCTATGTGATCGCTCTGAAAGAGCGGTCATATGGCTGCAATAGGCATCCATAGTGCTGCCTGCAGGGGCACTGCGTGAACTGACAGGCAGTCCCCCTGCTGGTGAAAAAGTAAAATAAAAAATGTTTAATAAAGGAAAATGTATATGTGTATATATATACATCTTGTATATAACATTATACTAAGTATATATTTTTTTATATATATATTGATAGATAAAATACACTTATATTAATATAAAAATACACTTTGAGTAAAATTGCACACGTGTATATATATATGTAATAATTATATATATTGTATATATACATTATTATAAATAATAATTAATTAAAAATAAATTAAAACATGTAAAAATAATAAAAAATGTAATTATAAATATATGTAATTTTATTGTATTTAACTGTATTTTGATATTAATATATACATATATTTATATCAAAATACACTTAGAATGAAATGTATGTATATCTATGCATATACAAATGTGACGGATAAATGTGACGGACCGCCTGGCACCCCGACCTGGTACCTCTATCAATCGCTAATTCCTAGTACTTGTGAGCACTATAAGCACTGTACTGGAACACCATAACCACCATAGACCCCATGAACTGCCGCAGCTTGGTTTGGGTCTCGCCGTCCTTCACCCACCCTGGACCCAAGACCAGGATCCAGCTTCTAGTGGGTAGACCTCTCCTAGTCCAAACAGTCCTAGTCCAGTCTTAGTTCAGAGAACGTAGCAGGAACAGCTCTTATAAGAGCTAGTGATTATACTCAGGGGAGTATTGTGATATAGTAATCCCCAGAGTATATGTAGTTCTCCATTCCCTAAACATGAGCCAAGACTTCATGAAGGGGTAAACGAATCTCAATTTAATGGGAGCCACACTTGGCCTTTTATGACAACCCTCTTGCAAGGGACCAGTTGGGGACTCCAACACAAAGACACAGACCAATAAAAACGGTGATTAAATGCCCGACACTCCCATAACAAACATACAATCCCTCCTCCCTGGTTGAGAGATAATTGGATCAGTAACTGTACTAATTCTAATCCAATTATCTTCAAGCACAGATAAAACATACTTTTTTAAAACACCCCAAAAGTACCCTAAAAATAAATAAAACCCCACAAATGTTCCATTCCCTGATAGCCCTGATCTGGGTGACCATATCCAAAAATCACCCAGATCAGTTTAGGGGTTCAAAAATTTTATCAAAGTCATAGGTTTTACCGATCGCCTACAAGGACTCGAAGCCGAAAATAGTTCCATAGAATCGCGGCTAAGTGCCGCTGGAGGACCGACCAGGAACCGCAAAATTTTCATGCCGAAAATAGTTCCAGGGCAGCTGAAGTCTATTTGTGTTTTTGATCCATGTGAACAAGATGGCCGCCACCTCGTGGTCTGCCATAGAAATTGCGGCTACCCAGACGAACACTTAGACCACAGACCAATCTGGCAAATTGCAACAATGTATAAATTAAGCTTAACAAGCTCCAGGGTGGTCTCCGGTTCGTGCGGCTGTTCGGTAAACTAACCATATAGTCCCAATTGCACGAACAGAGCCTGTTTAAAGTAGCTTAGCCAGGTCTATAGCATGGGCCATAGTCACAGGGTAGGAGGCTGGCAAACAGGCCCCTCCAAAAATTTGTGGCAAACTTACAGGACAAGGTGAGTTTGTCACAATAAATAAATAAAAAGAATACTATATATATATATATATATATATATATATATATATTATGGCCCCCATTTAAACTCCTAGCCCCTGCTCACCTTTGCCATTCAAGCTGTTTGTCTTCTCCATAGAAACCAGCACTTCCGGTCCGAAGTTCCTGCCTAAAATTCAAGCCTCCAGCAGCAGTTTAGTCATCAGCCGTTTTCCTGCCTCCGACCTCCGTGCCTGCCAACCGGCTTCTCACCAGCATCCAATACCTGTCTTCCGCTTCTGGTCACAAGACCGGCACATCCAGGTAAGCATAACGTGGGAAATAGCGATAGGCTCCCTTTATAATACTTACCTGTTCATGCATAATCAACCGTTCGTGTACTTCTGCGGTTTGTGCGACTAAACAGCCGACTGCTGAGTACACTCACTTTCGTTTGTTTTTTCGTATGGTTAAAACTGCCGACCGCACAATATACTCATGTTCGTCTATAATTTTGTACGGTGTAAAAACAGCGAACCGCAATGTACATGGCATTTATTTGTTCTTCAGTGCGGTCCATTAACCGACCACAGGCATTTCTTTCTGCTTTCCAGTCCTTGCCGTTCGTTTGTTTTTAGCCGAACACAGTGGGCTTTACTGTTTATATTCACCTATCTGACACTAAGGAAATTGTTATACAGTTTGTTCATACGAAAGAACTAATAACTTTTCACATTTCAGCCTTTTTCAATTCAAATATTTGTTCAGTATATGGCTCGTTAGTTGTATACAGGTAAAAATCTAAATCTGTACAATCATAAATACCTAGGCTATGTTCATTAATTTAATGGGACACTTTATATTATACACTGCAAAATCTTCTTAAAGACACATACAGGGAAAACACTTCATATGTAAATTCATACTAAAATATCACTCGGCACTATTATTCACTTTCGCAGGAACTTAGTTTTACATAGTATAATTTATTTCACAACTATTTCTGTTTAACTATGTTCGCTCTTAAAATAACTATGTCTTTATCTTTGTTTTAGCATGTCATAGGTTAAAGGGACACTCCAGGCACCCAGACCACTTCTGAACACTGGAGTGGTCTGGGTGCCAACTCCCACTACCCTTAACCCTGCAAGTGTAATTATTGCAGTTTTTTTATAAACTGCAATAATTACCTTGCAGGGTTAACTCCACCTCTAGTGGCTGTCTAGTAGACAGCCACTAGAGGGCACTTCTTGGATTATAGCACAGAAAACCTGTGCTAGAGCGTCGCTGGACGTCCTAACGCTCAATTCCCTATAGGAAAACATTGAAAAAGCATTTTCAATGCTTTCCTATGGAGAGCTCTAATGCGCATGCGCGGCATTGCCGCGCATGCGCATTAGGTCTCCTTGGCCGGTGGGCAGGATCAGTCTCGCCCACCGCCCGACATAATGCAGAGGAGGAGCAGCGGCGGAGGACGAAGCAGTGACGTGGGACATGTCGATGCCTCTGGTAAGTCACTAAAGGGGTTTTCACCCCTTCAGCAACCAGGGATTAGGAGGTGGGAGGGAGAGGGGACCTGCAGTGCCAGGAAAACAGATTGTTTTCCTGGTACTGGAGTTTCCCTTTAAGCTCTCACGGTTCCTTTTTCACCAGGCTTAATACTGACCATAAGCACGATTGCTAAATCACTGTTTTCCTAAACCTTATACTGGTTTCAAATGCTTAGCATGTGTATGATTTTAGACTCAGCTACATTTCCTTCAAGCAGTCTCCAGGAAGTGTCATCCCAGTATCCTGTATTGCAGTTTCAGGTATAGTGGTTTACCAGTTGTATTTATCTTCCCCTAAGGCCTTATTCAGCCTCCACAGCCTCATTCAGCCACCACCCACCCCCACCACCTCCCAAGGTGGGCTCTAAACATCTAAATGGACCAAGGCAAAGACCCATCACTACGATTTCAACAACAATCACCTCCTAACCAACACCTCTTTGCTACTACTATTTCGTAACTGTACATCGCTTGTTTATCTTTTCTACATTTCATTACTTAGACCTGCGTCAATACCGCAGTTTTTGTACTTCATCAACCACCAACAGCCAACCTGGTATCCTGCATTTCAGTACCAGATACTGTTAATCTTACTCACTACGATTACATTTCTCGTAAAGTCCTCACTCCGCCTTCTTATCATTTCATTTCACAATTGTGGGAACCCAGGGCTTGTCTCTAATTACGGACCAACGTTCAGGTCCCTCATCTTACACAGGTTCTTACGTTACAGTATCATTGATACACACCTATCCATACGTTTGACATCTTTTTAGATACACCATGCATACCAGTGGCACGCCTCAGGCCCACTAGAATCTATCTTACCCCTAGGATACCTTGGCCGGACCTGTTCCCTTCAGAAGCAAGTACATTCAAGACTTCCTGTGTCGCGTTTAAAGTGATAGGACTAATACGCAAGGTTAGTATCTACATATGTTCAAGTACATCATTCAAGGAGTGAAAGACCGTAATGAATCATAATCCTACTGAGTACAAGGGATAGTAGCCTAACCCAAAAGAGTGGGCACCAATCACCCCACTCCGGATTATGTCAAATATCAAACATCAAACCAACTGATAACAGGTAAAACTCGGTGGTCAGCCATCATCTCACTGGGCCTAAGGGATGGTTGCTTAACCCAAAGGGTGAGCACCAATCGCCCCACTCCAGTATTAGTCAGGCTACGGGGAACATTCAACATCCTCCATACTTATACCACACTATAGAAATGCAGACAGTGTATACTTCTCATTCAACCCATCTGGGTGAACGATTTGTAAAGTTCTGATCCAATACAGTTCCCATTGGAGAAGCATTATTTTGCGATCACCACCTCTCCTCGGGGGGAGGAACATGATCAATGGCCATCAATTTCAGGGATGGTAATGTATGCCCCAGTTCCAAAAAATGTTTCACTAACGGAAGTTATGTTTTGTTATCCCTATATGCAGTTCTCATACTGGACCTATGATTCCTGATCTGTTCACTGAACGGTAGGTCGGTCTTCCCAATATAGGCCAATCCACAGGGACATAACAGTTTGTAGACCACAAAATCACTCAGAGTAAACAAAGTTTTCCCTGGAATCATGTGTTCGCAAGTAACACATACCAGGCAACGATAACAGACCAAATTCTGTGGTGTTTGTTCCTCAGAATAACAATGTACTGGGTCCGTGTTCACTAATAGATCCCTCAAGTTTGTATTCCTCTTGTAGCATACCATAGGGGACTCACGAAATTCCAAAGGTAGCGTTACATCATTTCTCAGGACCCTCCACTTGTCATCTATAATTAGTTTGAATTTTAAGGATGCTGTGGTGAAAGTAGTAGGAAATAGCAACCTCTTGGCTTCTCTCTTTCTTGGAGGGGTACCTGCTGCAGCCAAACATTTTTGTAAAGCTTTTTTGAAGTACACTTTCGTTGTATCCACGCTGGTGGAATTTATCCCACATCAGGCCTAGTTGATCCTGAGCTTTTCTCACATCAGAATTATTTCTCAGAACTCTCAGGAATTATGAGTTTGCTTTGCTTTCAAAGAATTAGGGGGAAAACTATTCACTTGGAGAAGGGTATTGCTATCCGTGGGTTTGGAGAAAAGATTATATGCCAGACTTGTTCCCTCACGGTACACTCTTACATCTAAAACATCCACAGAAAACAAATTCATCATAGCAGTTAATTCAATGTTCAAAGTGCATAAATTGATGGACTGTATCATTTCTTCAACACCAGTTATTTCACCACTCTTTGCCCAGTGAGATGATAGCTAACTATTGAATTTATTTTGGCTCGCTATATGTATGTATCTGACTATATTCTGAGTGGGGTGATTGGTGCCCACCCTTTTGGGTTAGGCTACTATCCCTAATACTCAATAGGATAATTACTTAGCACAGGTTCTCAAATTAGTTTGGCTTCAATGTACTCACTGTATATATGTATATGTATAGTTCCACTCAAGAAGCTAGTAGGTATATTTTCTTGTATATGGTATATTTGGTGTATTCCTTTTGGTGTTCCTATAGCCTTCTTTGGGGATATTTTCTGTCCCATTAGCAATTAGGACTCCATGAAGTACTCAGCAATATGAGGCATGTGAGATTAGTTGACCCTTAATATTAGGCTATGTAACTTTTATAAGAGATGTATTGATAGGCAATCCTGTAGTTTTTCTCAATGTACGTTTTGACAACAAATGGGTATCTCAAGGGTTAATGCATTCACAATGTGCCCCAGTATTATTCAATTATGGCTATTGTGAAGTTTAATAATTTTTAACAATTATGACATTATTTTTCTTGGTTGTTTCTATAGTAACGTCCTCCCAATGATGCCACGAAATGTAGTCTCACGTGATAAGGTAATGACGCCGACATTACGTGATGACGTCACGTACGCACGCGATGACATCGGCAGAACCCGCGCGAACCCCAGACCGCGCTGAAAGGGAATTGATGGTGGTCCTGTGGTGGGTAAGTTAATTGTATGTATGTATGTGTAGGTATATAAGGAAGTGTTTGTATTGTGGAAGTTAGTCCTGATGAAAGTTTGTATGTAACAAACTGAAACATCGATTTTTATGGAAAGCTAACTTAAAGTTTTATTTCTGACAAGTTCTGAGAGTGCTATCTGGAGTATTATATATTATACATGTCTGAAAAACATCTGACTGAGTGAACTGCCCAGTAAGGGCCCCCAGGCAATTGCTGTTGCTACTATCGGGTATAACTCGAATAAAGACGATGTTTTGGAGAAGCTTGGTAGGGACTTATCTTCATTAGGCCACGAACCCAAGAGCCATTGATTGCCACAGATGGTTGCAAAACCCGTAATTGGCCGAAGCATCTGTCCAGAGTGTCAGGGAATTGTTGGAAATTGGGGGAATAAACCTGGCTTTCCCGTTTCATGTCGTGAGAAAAATGTGTCACGTCAGTAAGTCAGACGTCGCTTGTGGGTCTAATGTGATGCGGAAATTGTCTGTGGGAAGGTCAGGATACAAACAGAGTAGTCTGGAAATAGAAGGATCTACCTTTTGGGATGATCCTCATGGCAAAATTGAGTGAACCAAGCAGAGACTGTAGTTCTTTGCAGTTGCCAGAACCTAATTGCAAGTATAGGTCAATGCTTGACAGGGTGCGCCCAATCTTATCATGAGGAAGACAGGACTGCATGTTGACAGAGCCTAGTTAAATACCCAGAAAATGTGTTACCGTGTCTGGACCTTCTGTCTTTTTTGGCGAGACCAGTATACCCAGAGATTCATAAAGACCGATTTCTGCTTCGAGACTGCAAGGGGGTGAGAGTTGTCTTCTATTGTAAGGAAGTCATCTAAATAGTGGATAACAGTCGGGCATCTGCACACATTAAGTAGTAACCATCACAAGGTTCCGTGAATATATAAAATATCTTGGGGCTACTCTTGGAACGGAACGTGAGCCGGGAGAAAAATAATATAAACCGCGCCACTCGATGTCTTGCAGATGCCAAAGTGAGGGGTGGTAGGAAATAAATGCATTGACAATATCAGTTTTACTGAGCTATGAACCCGCCCCAGCAGCAGGAATGGCCTTAGATGGCTTTGTCACTGGTAGTGTATTCCAAGGAGAATGCTTCTGAGGGTATGAGGGAGTTAAGTTAAACTGAGTCTGAGATGCAGCCACCTTTGCTGTAAAGAACGGTGGTAATCATAGAAGGCTGTACCACCGTATTTGTGCCCCAGATCCACCAGCTTGTGCATATACATGTTCAGTTCCTCTTGTTTCTCTGGATAGACAGAGCAATATGCATCCTCATAAGTACTATTACTCAGAGGCAGCTCTAGACTTTATGAGGTCTTAGGCGAAACTCAAACATGAGGCCCCACTAAAAAAGTGAAAAAAATAGAATTGCAATACATGCGCACTGTTACATATACATATTGATGCACAGTTTACCTTTGTATGTGCCTGAGAGAGTGTGTCTGACAGAGAGTATCCTTGTCTGTGTGTGTGAATGTATGTCTCTGTGAGCATGTTTGCGTTTTTGTCTGGGACCCTATGTGTATGGGGTAGCTGCTTGAAGTGTGTTGTGTGTATGGGGAGGTGATAATGAGAGGGGGGGCAATGGTGAGAGGGAGGAGGGTAATGGTGTGAGGGGGGTGATGTGAGTGGGAAAGGGGTGATGGTGAGAGGGAGAGGGGGTGATGATGAGAGGGAGAGGGGGTGATGATGAGAGGGAGAGGCGGGTGATTAAAAAGGGAAAGGGAGTGATGAGAGGAAGAGGGGGTGATGATGAGAGGGAGAGGAGGTGATGATGAGAGGGAGAGGGGGTGATGACGAGAGGGAGAGGCGGGTGTTGAGAGGGAGAGGTGGGTGATGGTGAGAGGGGGTGATGTTGACAGGGAGAGGGGGGGAAGGTTACAGGGGGTGATGGTGACAGGAGGTAATGGTGACAGGGGGT
The DNA here is from genome assembly GCF_036172605.1 of Pelobates fuscus. NCBI lineage: Eukaryota > Metazoa > Chordata > Amphibia > Anura > Pelobatidae > Pelobates > Pelobates fuscus. Next base: position 363,654,046 of record NC_086317.1, read on the forward strand.
GATGGTGACAGGGAGTTGATGTTGAGGAAGGGAGGTTGATGTTGATGGTGAGGGGGGTGTGAGGGTGAGGGGGGTTGATGCTGAGGGGGGGCTGATGGTGAGGGAGGGGGATGATGTTGAGGGAGGCGAGTTTCCCAACAGCTGAGCATAAGTGATTATAGCTGCAGCAGGGAGTAGAGGAATAGTAGAGATGAATAGCTTCCAAGACGATTCTTCCCAGCAAATATAATATCCCCCAAACATGAGCCTAGACTTCATGAAGGGTGTAACAGGAATGATCTTTATTGAAAACAGGCCGGCTTTTATGAGAAATCCTCCTGCTAGATGACCTCCCATAGCAAACAAATACATTAACCAATCATTATACAGTATTTCACTAATACACGCCTTCCCTCTGCCTGGGAGATATTGAGATAAGTTAAGGAATAAATCAATTATCTCCAGGCAAAGGGCACACAATTTCCCCAAAAGTTAGAACACCCCTTTCCCCACAAGTTATCCCCACAAAATACATATCCCCTGATAGCCCCGATCTCGGGAACAAACATATCCAAATTTCACCCAGATCGGTTCAGGGGTTCTTGAAAAGTGTGGAAGTCATGTTTTACCGACCACACACGAGGCTCCTGCCCAAAACAGTTCCACAAATTCAGCGTGTGCGGTCGGTCAATGAGGAAAAAGGTGAAAAGCTAGCAAAATACTGAATAGATCCTCCTGGCTCATAGCAGCGATTGTTCCCCTTGTCTGCACGAACATAACTACTGAATGCCGCTCTTCTGGCTGTTCAGTATGTGGGAGAAGCTGGTGTTTGGTAGTTTCAGCGGTGGTTCGTGAGGTCGAGTGACCGATTTTAGTTCCAGACACTCGACGACCAAGTCCCGCTGACTCCCCTCGTGCAAACAAGATGGCCGCAGTTTTTTCTTTTCTACATGGCGTTCGGCTATACGAACAGCAGCCACCCAGGGAACACTTAATCGACGGTGCTTTTGAACTTAACAAGCCAGGAGGGTGGTCGGTGTTCGGTAGTTTCAAACTGCCGAACTAATAACCAATATTTATACAGCAAATGGAGAAAACACACGAATACAGAAGAAAATGTCGAAATAAAGTCCATTTTCTTCACAATATAGTTAAAAACATTTACTATATATACTACATACAAAGACTTGATTTGATTTAGGTTTGTTTAGGAACAGGCTTATCAGTGGAAGCTCTAATCCATCCATCTAGCTTGTGCAAACAAATATGTCTCCCTGTCATGGACTACTTCAATATTTGGTGCCTTACAAGACTCTAAGCTTCCTCTTATGAAAGATTGGAATATATTAATTTGGTATTTCACAATAATTTCCACTTGGTGACTTTATTGTTTACAGAACCTAATGCACTTTGATAATGAGTTAGTTTACATACTATCTCTACAGACACAAATATATACTTGTTAAATTTACTAAATTTTTTTATAAAAATTATGTGAAACAAAAAGGAAATCAAAAGTTACATTCATAGGGCGGAACTTCCGGTCGGACGGAGCGGTCGCATGTTGTAAGTGCTCCGTGATCGGAACGGCCTGTTAAGCGGCAAAACACCGGCAAAAGAGCCCGAAACGACCTGCAAAGGTACCCAACGGCAGGACACCCGGCAGCACACAGGATGGCACCCCCGAAATCACAGAGGGCCTCGGATTTCTTCCGACAGGGGAAAGGCGGCAAACAACGCATGGAGCAAGATGGCGGCGGCCCCCACTCACCATCTCATACCTCAGAGGCAGGATCAGACACAGACTCGAGGCCAGCAACCGCTGAGGGCCTCTCTGTGTCGGAAAAACGTCTGGCGTCCATGCTGCAAGACTTGCGCACCTCTATGAAAGCTGACTTCCAAGCTGCAGTCTCTGACATGAGAAAAGACATCCATGAAGTGGGGTCGCGAGTCAATGCACTGGAAGAAAAAACGGACGAGCTCTGCCATGCAAATGATTCCATTGTGGAGAAAATACAAAAAATGGAAGCCGACAACAAGCGCCTTATGGAAAAACTGGCAGATCTGGAGGACCGCTCCCGCCGTAACAATATCCGCGTGCGGGGGGTGCCTGAGACAGTAACACAAGAGGAGCTGCCAGCTTACCTCCAGCGACTTTTCCAGGCAATCCAGCCAAACCTAGAACCGGCGGACCTCCGCCTAGATCGGGCACATCAAGTGCCGAAACCTCAAAACCTCGCACACGACGTCCCAAGGGACATAGTGACAAGACTGCATTACTATAGTGCCAAAGAAGCTGTGCACAAGAAGGTGGCACAAAGGAAGGCCTCAGCGATGCCGGCCACCTACGAAGGAATCTCACTTTTCGCTGACCTCTCACCGATGACAATGGCCAGGAGACGGGACTTTGTGAACGTCACGAAATGTCTGAGAAACAACAAAATACCCTACAGGTGGGGATTCCCTACTAAACTCCTCGTCTGACGGAATGGCTCCCTAACGAAGATTGAAGATCCGACTCTGGGAATGGACAAGCTCAAGATATGGGGCCTGTTTCCGGACCATAAAACGACCACTGCACAAGTCTCCCCACGGAAGGTGCCGGCGGACTGGACCAAGGCCTAAGAGATTATACAGCTACCAGAACGGTGATGCCGGATCCAGCCTGATTCCTACTTTCTCTCACACTCCAAGGGACTCCCTATGATGGTTATCCCGATTCGGGACTTGCTGAGCACGAAGGACTTTTGGCACCCACGTGAGTACGGTCACTCAGCCCCCCCCCCCTTTTTTCCCTCCCCCCCCCCAAGCCTAGCACACAGAAATTGGCCTCAGCCTCACCACTGAAATGGTTGCCCAACCTGGGCCTCGACATATAGACACTAGGCCTTGAGACTTACCGCTCAGGAGCCCCGAACTGTTACTAACAACAGCGGGCGCAGGCTCTACTTAACCCAGCATGGGCAAGTTGAACACAACCCCCCCCCCTTCTCTCACTGCCTCCCAGTTCCATGGGGGAGGCTCATATTCGTGACCTTCACACGGGACTTTGCAGAGTCATCCGTTTCCCTATACCCAGCTCAGAAGGGTCTGGGATCTGGAAGAAGTACAGGCCTCTCCTATTATCGAATACCCCCCCCAATACCTTTACGGGACACCACCCGCCGCTGTGACCCCCTCTCAGTGCAGTAGAGGGTGTGAGCGCGGCGGTGGGGTCCTCCACATGATGCTTATTAGCTGTTTGAACTGTATATACTTTGTTTTATTGTATGGTTTTGTTATTATGGTTATACACCATGTTGTTCCCCTTGTCCCGACCCCCTATCCCCGAGATGCTCCCCCCCCACTACTAGACAAGACAACGGGTGAAACAAGTGACCCGTCCCACCTGATCACTCACGTGTTGACACGGGGCAATGCTTCACCCAAACCACTAGGCCCCACGGCCTCCCCCATTATCTACCCTGATGCCTGACCATAAATTCCGTTTAGTGTCCCTCAATGCCCACGGGCTGAACACCGCAGACTAGCGCTCATCCAAATACGCTCCCTGCGCGCCTCGGTTGCCTGCATACAGGAAACCCACTTTTCGGTTAACAACCCACCGAAACTCTCATCCACGTCCTACCCACAAGCTTACCATGCCACAGCACCTAATAAGACTCGTGGGGTCAGCATCCTTTTTCACTCAGACTGGCAATTTACATGCGAGGTAGAACACAAGAGCCCCGATGGTAGGCTCCTAATACTTGTGGGACTGCTCAACGATGTCCAAGTGACAGTAGCCAACCTGTATGCCCCCAACACCAACCAATATGACTTCATTAAGAAGGCCTTACGACTCATAGACCAGAAAAAGAGAGGGCAGACGCTTATATGTGGGGACTTCAACTGTGTCCTAGACCCCGGACTGGATAGGACCGGCAAACCCGCATCTCATCTGAGATCCACGCAACTGGGGGCAAAGGTAACTACACTCATCCACTCACACGGCCTACACGACACATGGCGTGCAATGTATCCAGCCTCCAGAGATTACACATTTTACTCCAAAGTACACGATCAATATTCCCGGATAGATATGTGTTTGGTGGACGCTAAGGGGTTAGATACTCTGGAGGAGGTTTCTATGGCCCCAATAACTTGGTCGGACCATGCCCCCCTCACATCGGTCTTTACTACGCTCCACCCAGTCCGGAGTCGGGGACAGTGGAGACTGAATGAGTCTCTGATAGACAGGGTAGAGGGAGCAGCTGAGATACGTAGCGCTCTGGCACACTACTTCGTGGATAACCACTACACTGACACGAACGTCGCCATGACGTGGCTTGCCCATAAGGCGGTTACACGCGGTCTGCTCATACGACAGGGGGCAAAATTTAAACGCCAAATTACAGAAAAGAGCAAGACCCTAATGACAGATTTAAAACAGGTGGAAACACGCCATAAGGCCTCTTCTACACACTCTGACAGGCAAGAGGTGCAAAAAATCAGGGCCACCATAGAAGCACTACAGATGCAACAAGTGGAACGTGCAATCCGAAAATTGAAAACCACTTACTATAGGCAGGGAAACAGAGCAGGCAAGTTATTGGCCTCCCAACTCAAAAAACGGGAATCTCAGGTGAAAATCCCGTACGTCAAGGACAGCACGGGCGCTAAAATCAGAAACCCCAAGGCAATAGTAGACGAATTTGCCCACTTTTACGAAAGATTATATAATCTTTCTGGAGAGGCAACCCAGCACCAACCAAGCCCCCAAGACATTGCTACCTTCCTGGACGGAGTGTCCCTCCCCAGGCTCTCCAGCGAGCAGGCCAACACATTGACCAACCCAATTGAGGCCTCAGAGATATCCAAAGCTCTGCACGCAACACCTAGACACAAAGCCCCAGGCCCGGATGGTTTCTCCACTCACTACTACAGGGTTTTTGAGGACCAGTTGCTTCCCCACCTCACGGCCTTATTTAATTACATTCTGGAATCAGGCAGCATACCCCCGGAAATGTTTAGAGGCCACTATCATTACACTCCCCAAACCGGGCAAATCCACTGACTCATGCGCGAACTACCGCCCAATATCTCTCCTTAACGCTGACACTAAGTTGTTCGCTAAGGTACTTGCGAACAGACTCCGCCCCATGTTAGCCCAATTAGTCTCTCCAGAACAGTCGGGGTTTGTCCCTGGGCGACAGGTGGAGGACAACACCAGACGGGCCCTAGACATAATGGAAATAATGAACAGGGATGGGTCACAGGGCTTAATGATGGCCTTAGATGCGGAAAAGGCCTTCGACAGACTCCACTGGGGGTATATGTCGGAGGTCCTCCGCAGGTTCAACTTCCCAAAACAATTCTTGACCGGGCTCTTATCCCTATACACTTCCCCCCGAGCCACAGTTATGAACTCCGGTTTCGTCTCCAGACGATTCGCCCTGTCGAATGGCACGAGGCAGGGCTGCCCCTTATCCCCTCTTATTTTTATCCTAGCGTTAGAACCCTTGCTTCTCAAAATCAAAACTGACCCCAGCATTACCAGTACACCCTCCCCGATAGACCCACAGAAAATAGCGGTATTCGCTGATGACATACTCCTCTTCCTAGCGAACCCACTGGACTCCCTACCTCTCCTGGACCTATTGCGGGAGTACGGCCGAGTTTCTTACTACAAGAACAATGTAGCAAAGACGCAAGTGCTCCCGTTGAATATGCCCAGATCCCAACTCACGACCCTCCGCACACTTTATCCCTTTGAATGGAGGAAAGACTCCATTTCGTACCTAGGCACACAACTGGCACCTTCTAGACGGCTCCTCATCCAATATAATCATGGGAAGCTCCTAGCGAAAACACAGCAAGTGCTGGAAGGATGGGAAAACAGTACAAAACACGCATCGTGGTTAGGGCGCATAAATGCCATAAAAATGATTATACTACCGCAAATACTGTTCCTCTTCAGGGCCCTGCCTGTCAGTTTACCAAAATACACTCTCAAAGCGTTCCAACGCCTCCTTAACGCACACATCTGGAGGAAAAAAACACCTAGGGTCTCGTTGGCGAACATCAGTATGGCTATGGGGACAGGCGGGGTGGGTGTGCCACACAATAAGTGGAACACTAGACCACTATAACAGGACCTGGTCGAAATGGTGATATAGGTAGTGGCACCAACTTGTCTCGATATACCTTATCAAGCTGTATAGAGTGAGAGCATCTCATTCTCCCCCCCCCCGCCACATCTTACCCTCCTCCCAGTTAAACTCCTCCAACCTCCCCCCCACACACAAAAAGGGCTTTCATAGCCATGGCGAGCCCCAAAACATGAGATGAAGCGTAAGGCAAATACTCGGCCAGCTTACAGGACACACAAATATGCTACAGTAAAATGACAGCGGTACTGATTGCACGCATGGTACCTATCCGACACACCCCAAAGATTCCAGCTTCCATGAGCGGGGCACTATTCACCACTCATAACGTAGTCATGAATGTTAACCTCCGTTAATATGTACCGTTACAGCATGAGTATGATGTTTAATACCGCTGAAAGTTGTCCGTACCTTGTATATCGATGTCATTATGTACCAACTGTCGATTGTGATAAGCCTGATTTGTGTCAATCCACCACTTTTCATCTTAATAAAAATGAAACATTTAAAAAAAAAAGTTACATTCATATTTCACTGTTTGAAAATAACAAACAGTTTTGAATGTCTGTATGTAAATTTATACTTAAAGGGACACTGTAGGCACCCAAACCACTTCAGCTCAATGAAGTGGTCTGGGTGCCAGGTCCCTCTAGTGTTAACCCTGCAGCTATAAACATCAGAGAAACTGCTATGTTTACACTAGGGTTAATCCAGCCTCTAGTGGCTGTCACTGACAGCCGCTAGAGTCGCTTCCACGCTTCTCACTGTGAAAATCGTTGGATGTCCATAGGAAAGCATTGAGAAATGCTTTCCTATGGGTGGTTTGAATGCCTGTGGGGCGCTGATGTCGGCAGGAGGAGGAGAGTTCCCCAGTGCAGAGGGAGCCCCCTTCAGCCCATCGGGAGTGGGACCCTGAGGGTGGGGGGGGGACCTAAAGACCCTATAGTGCCCTAATGAAAGTATTTAGAAAATTGGGCAGACTAGAGTTGCAAGAAAAATATGTGAACCCTTTGGAATGATATGGATTTCTGCACAAATTGGTCATAAAATGTGATCTGATCATCACGACAATAGACAATCACAGTCTGCTTAAACTAATAACACACAAATAATGAAATGTTGCCATGTTTTTATTGAACACACCATGTAAACATTCACAGTGCATTTGGAAAAAGTATGTGAACTTCTAGACTTATGACATCTCCAAGAGCTAATTGGAGTGTGATTTCAGCCAACTGGAGTCCAATCAATGAGATGAGATTGGAGGTGTTGGTTACAGCTGCCCTGCCCTATAAAAAAACACACACCAGTTCTTGGTTTGCTTTTCACAAGAAGCATTGCCTGATGTGAATGATGCCTCGCACAAAAGAGCTCTCAGAAGACCTACGATTAAGAATTGTTGACTTGCATAAAGCTGGAAAGGGTTATAAAAGTATCTCCAAAAGCCTTGCTGTTCATCAGTCCACGGTAAGACAAATTGTCTATAAATGGAGAAAGTTCAGCACTGCTGCTACTCTCCCTAGGAGTGGCCGTCCTGTAAAAATGACTGCAAGAGCACAGCGCAGACTGCTCAATGAGGTGAAGAAGAATCCTAGAGTGTCAGCTAAAGACTTACAAAAGTCACTGGCAAATGCTAACATCCCTGTTAGCGAATCTACAATACGTAAAACACTAAACAAAAATTGATTTCATGGGAGGATACCACAGAGGAAGCCACTGCTGTCCAAACAAAACATTGCTGCACGTTTACAGTTTGCACAAGAGCACCTGGATGTTCCACAGCACTACTGGCAAAATATTCTGTGGACAGATGAAACCAAAGTTGAGTTGTTTGGAAGAAACACACAACACTATGTGTGGCGAAAAAGAGGCACAGCACACCAATATCAAAACCTCATCCCAACTGTGAAGTATGGTGGTGGGGGCTTCAAGGTTTGGGGCTGCTTTGCTGCGTCAGGGCCTGGACGGATTGCTATCATCGAAGGAAAAATGAATTCCCAAGTTTATCAAGACATTTTGCAGGAGAACTTAAGGCCATCTGTCTACCAGCTGAAGCTCAACAGAAGATGGGTGTTGCAACAGGACAATGACCCAAAGCATAGAAGTAAATCAACAACAGAATGGCTTTAGCAGAAGAAAATACGCCTTCTGAAGTGGCCCAGTCAGAGTCCTGACTTCAACCCGATTGAGATGCTGTGGCATGACCTCAAGAAACCAGACCAGACCATTCACACCAGACATCCCAAGAATATTGCTGAACTGAAACAGTTCTGTAAAGAGGAATGGTCAAGAATTACTCCTGACCATTGTGCACATCTGATCTGCAACTACAGGAAACGTTTGTAAAGACCTTGGTGGCATTAAAAGTAGTATGGCTTACTAAAATGGCAACAGAATGGAAAATTGTCTTAATTTGAACATAATGCTCACATATAGTAGGCACAGTTAAATTATATATTTCTAAATTAATGGTGTTTAAAATTGCTATAATAATAATTATCAACCACTGGAATGCCAATGTGATGCTTACAATAAAATGGGAGAGCTCATTTAATCCCCTTTATTTCTGACTGTAGGAATTGTAAGACCTACCGAAACTTTCTCTGTTGTTTGAAGGAAGGGAAAAGCTTACATTTTCAGCACATCTGCAGATAGTAAATGAGTGGAAATGGTTCCCAGGAGAGGAATTAGATCTTGTTCAAGATGGTAATTTTTATTAGATGAGCTGTATGGACTAAATATAAATTTGCAAAGTAAATGAAAGTACAAAGTAAATGAAAGTACAAACATGTATACAATTTTTAGAGTTTAATTAAATTTTCAGAAAAACGAAAACAAGCAAACCATACATCACATGAATTTTGTTCATCTGTATTATCTCATAAGACACATTACCTGCATTTAGAACACCTGTTAATCACTAACAAGTGTAGCCACATTCAATGTATGAGAAATAATAAAAAATAAAAATAAATCATTTACATTGTTGGAACATTTAAAGTTGCTTTAAAGAGTTGACGTTTTGAGCATTCCTTCGGTCTGACCATTAACAAGCCATAGGGCAATTTATGAGAATTCTGTGATTTCGAAGCCTAGCATTTAGCAACATCTAAAGCTTATTATGAAGGATGAATATTTTCTTTTAGAAATTGTACAAAATATCAAATGAATGAGAAATAGATTTTTTTTTTTACAATATAATAAATCAATTTTGTATAAACTTCTTAAAATAAAATTACAACAGCAAACACTGTATTGCATAGGGTGTATATCAAATGTATTTGATAGCCCATTATATCCTGTCATATTTGATTGACAAGAAGTACCTCGGAGACAGCCTGTTTGAAATTTATAACCTTTATCTAATTACAGACTCTAGCACATTTAATAAATCAAATTAATGAATGGCATTATGGCAGTGTAAAAAAAAAAGATTTATGTTTAAGTCAAGAAATCAGCAATTCATTTTTGGCACATATTATAAAAGAATAAATAGGATGAACATCTTATTGTAAATATGACTTTCAGATGTTTGACAGTATTCATGCAGGATAAACTCAATTTAGAAATGCTTAGAGAGGCAACACAAAGAAAAATATCATATCAACACTGAATTTTAAAGTAAACCTGCCATTAATATTGGCTAGTTTAAATTTTGCAAGTCAGCACATCTTGGTATATAGGTTATAAAATCCATTGACATCTGTATATATTGCACATTGTTCCTCCAGTGTTTAACTGAAAGGAACTAGCAAGCCAAAGCCACCTTTATGATATATGGGAAAGAAGAGTCTAGCACTTGTAAAGCAACCTGAAAGTGAACATTAACACAAATTAGGGTAGTGATTTGTGCATCCCCTTAATGTATGGTGAGATCCATACCAAGACTTGTCCCCTTTCACATTTACAGAGATATGAGATTCAGTTGATTAAGTCTAGGTTAAGGGAAAGTTTAGGGGAACGAGCTTAAGGAGAAGTAATTATAATATACAGGGATAGGTTGACAAACACGAAAAGCAACATTGTATGTAATATAGGTAATTCCACGAGTACAGGTGTCAGACAGTGAGAGCTTTACATCATGTTAATAAATTACAGAAGCTGCAGATACGGTCCCAAGAAATATAATAAAAATGTGTTGGGTTATTGTAGCGGACTAGTCCCTGTACCAGAGTCTGCCCCAGTTTCCTGGAGGGGACTGCTTGCTCGCCTCCTGCCCAGTGATTACAGTTGACTGGGCTTAAGGTTTTTTTTGTACGTCACTACTGGCCCTTTAAAAACCAACCAAAGGAATAAAAAATAATATTGCAGAGACTTCGGACTATATAAATTATGCAGCACAGGACATTGAGCTGTCTAACAAAATTTGTGTCTTTTAAAAGATGTTCGTGTATTGCTTATTCTGTATATTAACCTTGTATACAGAATTATTTTGATTGTTCGGTAAAATCACTCCGTTTATTATACAAGTGAAACTACCGAACAATCAGACCACCCCAGGAGGAAGTGTGCCTCCAATTACCGTTCGCAACAATGTTGCAAATGGGTAATTGGCAATACGTGCAGTATGGGCTTTGCCCTATGGGTGCCCACCATTCGGAAACAAACACGTGGCGGCAGCCATCTTAAACTCCCGAACAGCTGTGTTTTGCCGTCGAGTGTCTGGAACTAAAATCGGACACTCGACTAGGCAAACACCGCTGAGACCTTCAGACTTCCAGGGATTCGTTAGAGCCGTTCGGTAGAAATATTCATACGAACAAGGGGATTCAAATGAAGGCAAGCAACCGCTATTTCATTCGGTATTACCCACGAACAGAGACCGACCGCAAGGCCAAAACTTATGGAACTATTTTGGGCTACTGTTGTCTGTGTGGTCGGTCATAACTTTAAACCTCCATAACTCCCGAACCCCTGGTCCGATCTGGGTGATTTTTGAGTATGTTACTCACCCAGACCAGGGCTATCAAGGGATCCCCTATTTAGGAGTGTACTCTAGGTATCTGGGGTACATCCAGAAAGTGGGGAAATAATGTAAATGATTAAGTGGATTATGTGTCCTGCTGAGGGGAGGAGATGTGTGGGAGGTAACTCATGTATGATTGGTGTATCGGCTAATTATTGTAAATCCCTCCCTTGCATGGGAGAATGCTTTAAAAGAAGGCTGAGTGATTAAAAGTTCAGTTCTACTCCTGATACTGTGTGTCGTCCAGTGATTGGGAAAGGTGATGGGATTTGATTGCTGATGGTGATTACTATGCTGCTGGATTATTCTCTCGGTGTGGATATTGTACCTGGGATTATTGCTGGTTCCTGAGCCACACCTGGACTACCAGCGGAAATAGTCTGTGAGAGACCAGAGTTCCGCTACAGTTATTTTCACTGCTTGCGTAATTTTTAGCATTAAACGTCTATTAAATTATTCAATATGCAATACCTATCAACTCAATAACATAAAATCTGGGGCATTAATATTCTTCTTGTCTAATGAATTCAGGCACCAATGGATCTCAGCTCTGTAATGCATGTGAATGAACACACATTACTTAGACCAGCGGCATACCCAATATAGACACTGCCTCACACCACAGGGACATCATGTAGCACTACTGTATTTGGCTGTTACAGTGGGAGAATATTGCAAGCTTGTGTCAAGTTAAAAAAAACAGTAACAGGGCGTGGCTTGGAGGTCCGCGAACATGGCTGCCTAAACCGTGAGCTCCCCGCCGGCCTTGCACTAAACCTCACCGAACGCACAGCCAAACGCTCATAATGGGGAAAACTCACCGCACATCAAGTGCCCAAAGACCCGCGGACACCCCGAAAAGTACTCCGAACCCCTCCATGAAGCAGTACCTCGTGGCACAGGCGGACCCGGACCAACAGGCCTCAACTGACTCCACGGCCTTTGGCTTTTCCCGCCCGCGATCCCCACAGGGAGAACACACGCCAACGAATTCCCAATCCTCCACCCCTGAGCTGATGTCCATACTGCAACAACTGCCCACAAAAGCAGACCTGAAGCAGGCAAATGCAGAACTCCGCACCTCTATCACTACAGAGCTCCACGCACTGCGAGAGGAGATACAAGGCCTCAGCCAGAAAGTGGCCCAGCTTGAGGCAGACAGGGACCACATGTCTGCAGCACAGGCAGCAAACACTGACATGCTGCAATCCCATACGAAGGTACTACAGCAAATGGCACTACACATTGAGGACCTGAATAACAGGGGTAGGAGACAGAACATCCGCATCAGGGGGGTGCCTGAGGGGCTAGACAAGAATACCCCTATTCAAGCCACCTTGTCAGATCTATTTAACAGACTGCTAGCCTGCCCGCCTCAGACGCCTATAGGCTTCGTACGAGCACATCGCGCACTTAGGCCCCAGGGACCCCCTGAAGGCCCATCCCGCGACATCATCTGCTGTCTGGAGAGCTTCCCCCTGAAAGAAGAGATCCTCCGCAAAGCCAGAAAAGCAGATAAAATCTTACTGGAAGGCTCGGAGATTCACCTATTCCCCGATCTGTCCCCAGCAACCCTGGCATACAGAAGAGCGATGAAGCCCCTAACTAGACAACTGCAAACCGCCCAGCTGAGGTACCGCTGGTGTTTTCCCACAGGACTGCAGGTTGCGACTCCCAACGGCCCCTTCATGGTCCTAGGGGAAGAAGATACCCAGGCGCTCCAGAAAGAGCTACACCTGCCACCGGAGACGCTACCCTGGCCGAACCCGCTGAACTTTTACACCTTTGCCCCAAGACCGCAAGGCACGGGCCCCCGCCCGCAGAGACTGAGACCACCTCGCTCACAGACGACTAGACCAGTGGGGATGCCCAACTGAAAACGGCCATGCCTGCTCGACGACTTGGCCTCGGGACTGATACTCTGATACCATAGGCATGATGTGAACTTTGGACTTTACATCGGGGTGCCGCTGGTGCCCCACTACTATATGAACACTGATGTGCCCTTTGCAACAGCAAGTATTGCTAGAGCCGCGGCTCCAGATAGGGGGGGAGGGAGGACAAATAAGGGGACACTTAAGAGTTTGGAGGGGCTGGCTCGGGGGGAGGGGGGATACTATTAATCTGCTTCATATCGAGGGTAAGAGACGCATAATGGGCCCTATGCTCAAGAGAAGAATGAGGGTTGTAGTGTACCCCATCCGTCCGATGGCTAGACCCCACAATACTAGCTCCCAGGAGCACGCCACCAAGGCCGGGTTTCACTCACCGGGGTGGGGGAAGGGAGAGAGAAGGGGAAAACTTAGAGGGACAAGAGGATGAGAGGGAACGGTGACGAGGGTGGGGGGAGGGTCCCGTGACAGGCCACTAGGTGACCTACACGATGGAGGTACAAGTGGGATACATGTTGAATTGTTCTTGTTACTATGGCTGATATCCATGTTAAAGTTACTAATGTTCTTCTAAGGTGAGGTTGACAAATATGTTTCATTCCTTGATAGATAGTGCCGTAAGCCGGGGAGACGGAAGATCCTGACTGGGTGGAGCCCCGAGAGGCCATAGTGGTCAGCGACGACCGATTTGCGAGCGCACTTGGTCCCCTGGGCCCTGCCCACTTGGGAATTCCGGGACTCCTTCGACTGCCCTACTGGAGTGAGCGACAAATATCAGGTGAGCGGTTCCCCTCCGCCCGTTAACGGCCGGAGGGGCCCCAGCCCCCCGACGCTCTTTTCCAACACCGCTGATCACAGCGACTACACACATTCTACCCCTGACCCTTTCCACCCCAACTACCCTATACTTTCCCCCGCCCCCCTTACCCCTTCCCAGCACTTGACCGCCGGACGGACAAGACAGCACTCATACACCCGACTGACAGGTCTCGGCCATGTCCACTACCCCAGCCCCCATAACGGTTCTCTCCCTCAATGCTAGGGGCTTAAACAAACCCAAGAAAAGATCGGGAGCCTTGAGGGATTTCCTCTCCCATAAGGCATCCATAGTGTTTCTACAGGAGACACACTTCAGAAAGGGGTCACGACCCACACTGACCAATCAGCACTATCCCACCGGATACTACAGTGACTTCCAGGGTGGGAAATCCAGGGGGACAGCAATACTGCTCCACAAACGCATTCCGTTTAAAGAAAGGGGGGTGATGACCGACCCAGAGGGACGGTACATTTTCATAAAAGGGGAGATAGCGGGCTCAATGTACACTTTTGCTAACGTCTACGCCCCAAACTGTAGACAATATCGTTTCCTTGCCCGGACTCTCCGCACCCTTAAGAGTTTCACAGAGGGAGTACTGGTACTGGGAGGAGACCTGAACGTGGCTTTGGATCCCAAATGGGACTCTTCCCTGGGTCGCTCTCACGTCCCCACCCAACATCTCACAGCGATCATAGCCCTTTTGGCGAGGGAAAGGCTCGTGGACTGCTGGAGAGCCCTACACCCCGATGAAAGGGATTATACCTTTTACTCACATCCACATAATTCCTACACCCGCATCGACTACCTCTTTATGCCACAGTACCACCTGCCGCTGGCACTTCGGGCTGACCAGGGCACTGCAACATGGTCAGACCATGCACCGGTGTCGGTCACCCTGAAGTCCCCGCTATTCAGACCCACGATCTCCAAATGGAGGTTAAATGAGGCCCTATTGGCCAAGCCAGAACTAACGGCCGACATAGAAACTACATTGCAAGAATACTTCACACACAATGGTACTCAAACGTCCCCCACCATACGATGGGAAGCACACAAAAGCGTAGTTAGGGGGCATTTCATACAAAAGGGCACTCTCCTCAAGAGACAGAGGGAGGCACGCATGGCCACACTACTGGCAGACATACAACACCTAGATGCCCTCAATAAACGACTACAACTCCCCACGCACCAGGCGACATTGCTAAATCTATGGAGGGAGCTGACTACACTCCTGCACTCCCAACACCACAGGGCTGCACTGCGCAACAGGGCTTTCTTCCACGTAAATGGCAACAAGAGTGGGAAACTGTTAGCGCGCATGCTCAATAAAAAGAGACAAGACACTTACATTGACCGCATCCGAGACAAGGGAGGAATCCTTCACAAGCACCCCACTAAGATTCAGGAGATCATAAGGGCATATTACACGGAACTTTACGCGATGCCGCGGCCACACACAGACTCACTCACCCGCAGACTCCGTGACTCTATAGACGACTACCTTTCAGCCCATACACTCCCTTCCCTGTCAACAGACATAGCGGACCAGCTGGACGAACCCATTTCCCCTGAGGAACTGGCGCTTGCGATCAAAAGCTCTAAGCCCGGGAGGAGCCCAGGCCCCGATGGACTGCCCCTAAAATACTACAAGAGATTCGCAGACATACTAAACTCCCCGTTAGTAGACATGTTTAATGCAATCAGAGAGGGACACGACCTTCCCGAGCAAGCACTCACTGCACACATCACCATCATCCCTAAGGAGGGAAAGGACCGGGAACACTGTGGGAGCTACCGGCCTATCTCCCTCATCAACACAGATCTCAAACTTCTGGCAAAGGTCCTGGCGACCAGACTCCAAATACACGTGCCCAGTCTGGTTCACGCGGACCAGGTGGGGTTCGTGCTGGGCCGGGAAGCCCGGGATAACACCATTAGGGCCCTCACGCTTATGCACAGGAAATCTGGAACGAACTCGGGCCTTCTCCTATTCTCCACAGACGCGGAGAAGGCCTTCGACAGGGTCAGTTGGGAATATATGTTCCGGACGCTGACACATATGGGTCTGGGACCACACCTCCGGGGATGGATTGGAGCCCTTTACTCCAAGCCGACCGCACACGTACTGGTCAACGGGGTACTAACAGAGGCCTTTCCGATACAAAATGGCACACGCCAGGGCTGTCCCCTCTCCCCGTTACTATTTGTGCTGGCCCTGGAGCCATTCTAAAACACCATCAGATGCCACCCCGACATCACCGGCCTATATACAGGGGATACACATCATAAACTAGCCGCATACGCGGACGACCTGTTATTTTTTATCACCCACCCGGAGGTCTCCCTACCCAACCTAGTGCAGGCATTTCGGGCATTTGGGCTCCTCTCGGGCTTGAAAATTAACTTTTCAAAATCTTACATACTAAATATCAATGTACCCGCGCATAGAGCTGACCACTTGCGTAGGAGTCATAACTTCCAATGGGCTTCAGACAAGATACGTTACCTAGGCACCTGGCTGACAGCGAACGCGACAAACTTATACTCGGCCAACTTCGCCCCTCTGCTGACCCAGTTTCGAAAAGAGATGAGGGAGTGGGCCTATCCCCACATATCCTGGCTAGGTAGGGTGCAAGTAGTAAAGATGAATTTCTTACCGAGACTACTATACCTTTTTCAGGCATTACCCATAGTGATCCCAACTTCCTTTTTCACAACACTCCGGGGAGCACTGGGAACCTATTTTTGGGATGGGAAGAGACCCAGACTGAAAAATACACTACTGTCACAACCCAAAGACAAAGGCGGTCTCGCCCTACCAGACTTTGCCTTATATTACAAAGCGTGTCACCTGCAACGGGTAGTAGAGTGGTCCAAACCGGGGGTTAGCAAGCTCTGGAAAACAGCAGAGGAGTGCGACGCGGGCATACCAGCCGCCCTCCTTCCGTGGCTACCCGCAAGGGGGTCAGGGAGGGAAACACGATACTCGACCTACACAAAAGCGACACTGACGGTTTGGCGAGGCAGTGTCGGACATCATGCCCTCTCCACATACCCGTCCCCACTGCTACCCCTGGTCCATAACCCGGACTTCTAACCGGGCCTGGACCCGAGGGCCTTCAGGGCACTAGTGAACGACCCCATGCCTCGCCTACGACACATTTACACTAGACGAGGGATGAAAAGCCTGACAGAATTGTGTGGGGAGACCTCCCAACCCTTCCTCACACGTTTTAAATATGAACAACTACGTAATTTCATAAAGCTACTCCCACAGGGCCAGGCACTCGGCAGAGATCTCACGGTCTTTGAAAGACTATGCTCTGACCCGGACCCCTTACCACATGGGGTATCGCACCTGTACTCCCTTCTCCAATCACAAACACCAACTGAAACACCGAACTTTATGGGTAAATGGGTCGAATCCCTGAACCAAACCTTTAGCGCCCTGGAATGGGAGAAGATGTGCAATATTATACACCACTGCTCCATATTCAGCAAGAGCCAAGAGACAGCCTATAAACTGCTCACACGCTGGTATCGCACACCAGCCACAGCACACCACATAAACACGAATGAGTCTCGCCTCTGCTGGAGGTGCGAAAAGGCGATAGGCACACTCAGACATATCTGGTGGGATTGCGAACTGATACAACCCTTCTGGCACACAATTCACGCTATTATAACCCGCTTTTCAGACAATCCCCCACCATTTGAACCGGCAGCCATGCTGCTCCACCACACAAACATCCCCACATCCAAATATAAAAAATCGCTCACGATCCGGATCATAAACATAGCAAAGCAGACGATCCCAAGGTACTGGAAGACGAAAGTGACCCTGTCCCTACCCTTATGGTTTGCCCAAATGGAAGACCTCAGAGCCATAGAGGAACTCACTATGTACGCGGCTGGACCGCAACAACAGACATACCTAGACATCTGGACGCAGTGGATACTGACGACTGCGAAACCAGAATTCCAGACGATACTGATGAATCCAACACCTACGAGCCCAAGACCGACTGACACAGAGACGACACACTAACCCTACTCCTCCTTCCCTACCCGACCCTATCACCCCCAACCCCCGTCCCAGTTGATACGCACCGACCAGAAAGGTGCGGAGCCCTAACCTAGTACAAAAGGCTTAAGTAGGTCGGTTACCCGACAGGGATAGGGAGAGGTTGCAGAAGAGATCGACTATTCCCATATGTTATCCCTGGATCTTACAGAGTCCATATGACCCGGACTATGTGTTACAGGTTAGGGCCTGCCTCAATTTCTGCCATGAATGAAGCTAAAAGATTTCATTACCGCCCGGTCCATTAGACAGGACCGCTTACTATAGTTGAGGACCTGTGAATCCGATGTTATTGCGGGCCTGCGCGCCCAACCACGCAAGATAAATATTGTGTCTTATACTTTCTTATGGTCCGACACATGTTGTGTCCTATACAACTGATTTACATACAACTGGAGACCTGCGAGTCTCACATTGAACCCTTTATGTGACAATAAAAATCATATTTACAAAAAAAAAAAAAAAAACAGTAACAACCCACTGAAGTACATGATGCGTTATTGGGAAGCAGTTGTTATTCATTGTCTGCAATTACATTGTTGATAATGCATTTCTATCTTGAAAATATTTTTTTAAATTCATTTTTTACCTTATATTTTAACTGTTTGAATGATGTATTATAAAGCTTTACCAGAGGTAATCTGAGAAAAAGTTCCTTGTAACATTAACACATTTAAACTCTTTCCTAACCTTTGGAAGAATGCTGCACCGTATCTGTTTAAAATAAATACAAAATTTAGAATCCCGTATCTAGCTTTGTACACTGTGGTTTGTCTGAAATGCCCAATATTATGCCCATGCAGGACGTTAGATAAGACTGAAATATCTCAATTGCTTGAAAGGACACTTAATACAACATATGTTATGCATGGTCTAACTCTGTTAGGGATTAGATGTTTCTGTTTTAAAAGCTTTTGCTTTAGTCATAACTGATGTTTTAACTGCTTAAATGTATATTTTCAATTTATATATTTTCCAAATGTGGAATGACTAATTTTTAATTGCAAGCTTAATTAATTATAACTTGGAACCAACAAAATCATATAAAATTTCTGTAGAAAAGGATTTACTATTGTATTTCTTTTAAAATATCCATTAGATTTACTAGTTTGACTCGTGGTATCAGAAGTACCAGAAATGCACAGCTGTAGCTTAATAAATATACTGGTGTAAAATCTTCAATATAGCAATAATAGGTACGACAGACCAGGGCTGGAACCAGTTGCTAAGTTCTTCCCAGGGAGAAAAATAGGTGCTGCTATCAACTTGCTTTATAGTAACAGATGGTGGTAAGTCTGTGATGCTATTTATGAAATGAACACGTGTTAAAGGAACACTGCAAAGGACATAACCACTATAGCTCACGGTAGCGGTTATGGTGATAGGAATCCCCTGGCAATCTCACCTCAATGTAAGTCGTTTTTGAATGGTTTGACTTCTTACATGGGATCTGACAGATGCTGCTCCCTGCCTCCACTACTAAAGCTGAAGTAGGGCTTAGCTCATTGGTTGAAAGTGATCAGCTGACACCCTATCATGCAGCAGAAATAAATAGTGTAGAGACTAATGGTAAGAAAAGTAAAAGGACTAGAGTAGAAATAGTGTAAAGAATGCAAAGGAAGATCCTGTGTAGAGGATGTATCAGATATTTTTAAGGAATGCTCCTTCATATTGTGCAGGTCATTTTGTCAAACCCAGTTTGATGTCGTTATGTCTGTATGCATAAAAGTGACATTTGTGAGTAATGATAAGCAGAGCAAGTAGGGAGGAGCAAGAAGTGCTGCATGAAGCACATGCTACTAGGCAAAAGTTAGTATATAAAAAAAAAAGTGATACTAGAAAATATGGAGCAGTTGCCATTGAAGGCTGTGAGAAAGGTGGGACATGCATTTAATCAAAGAAAGGGAAGTAGAACCGGGGCTAAAGGGACACTGTAGATACCATAACTGCTTCATCTCACTGAAGTGGTTATAGTGTCTGGAGTCCCTTGGCGCTGTCCCTTGCAGCCCATCCACCTTGTGCTGCTTGGGTTAATGAGGACGTACTAGCCTTAGCAACAATGGGGGCTGTGATTGGCTGAGAGTGTCAGCTGACTGCATACAGCCTTAAACAGTGCATTTGCAGGCATTAATTCTGATGTCACTCCATTCAGGCGCTGTTGTACTAGCAACAAAGCCAGTTTGTCGGCATCATGAAGGAGGTTGGCCCTGGTTAGGGAAGCATCCCCAAACAGGGCAAATCCGTGAAGACCACAGGAGGAGTGAAGACAGACCAGAGGTGGGTGTTACAGAAGTGTAACAACCACCTCTTAAAGAGACACTATAGGCACCCTGCCCACTTCATCTCATTGAAGTGGTCTGGGTGCAGTGTGCCTGTCATCTTAAACATTGCCGTTTCAGAGAACTGCTAGAGGTGCTCCTGGCTTTTCATTGAGTTTAACTTCATAAAAAAATGCTTAACATCCTCACACTGTGCATGAGGTACATTAAAATGTTAGGAATACAGTTTTTTTTTATTGAGGGTCAGGTAATTGGTGGCAGGTTTCCTTTAATTATGAAATCAAGACCATTAAATAGGGTAATAAAGTAGGAGAACATTTTTTAAAAATAATACATAAATAATAATGAGGCGTATTGGACTGACCAATCACAGAGGAAACAATCCTTCTTTCATGATGTTGCAGGAGATGGAAAGGTGAGTTGTACTGAAGTAACCTTGGTGCTGGAAAAAGAGGAGTACATTTTTTAGTTTTTAAAGCAAACACTACAGTATTTCTTTAAAGTGCACCCATAGCTATAGTATACTTTTTTTTTTCCTTTTTCAATTCTTTCTTTTATTGAGTGGTCGAAGCATTTTATAGTACATGTTACATAGAAGAGAAGTTATATGACAAAATAGCAAGATATGCATAGCTCAAATACACATATGATTAGTTGTTCTCTGAGTTTGACGTCGCTGCATAGTTTGTTCTAGGGTTCAAGAGAGTACAGTTTGTCTGAAGGTTATTAGACTGATCTATATAGCACCTTTCTAGTTTTTCTACGCCTTTTTACCACTCATTGTATGTAAATTACAGGACTATTAGTAGGTTAGTCACCATTTCAATACAAAGCTTAAGCTTGATTGTCAGGTGCATGGGAAGGTGCACCCGTTTTTTGTCTTGTGTGTGTCATGTTTTATTGTGTGGGGTGTTGTGTGAGCTTCCGGGGTTAACGGAATATGGTGAATGGGTTCCTGCTGGTGCTGTGCCAGAGGTCGGCAGTTAGTCTTAGGTCGTGCCTTCTGACCGCCTATTGTGGGGTTCGTGCCTTCTGTCTTGGGGTAAGTAGGTCAGTAGTGCAGTGTGTGCAGGTGAGTATGTGCCTCATGGATATGGTGGATATCGGGGGTCAAAGTTGGGTGCCTCTGGTGTTCTTGTGTACTCCTAACCTATGGGGTGATGGGGGGGGGGGAGGGAGAGAGGGTTCGTCTGGATCATGGATGTTCTCTGTTATTGTAATGATTGTCGTTGTGTGCCATATAACATAGAACTGAACAAAAAGTTAAAAAAGAAAATGGAACATGTTATAGCTGCCTGAGGAAGTGCTCTTCTGTAGACACCGCGTCAGAGATTCCATGGATTTGTATGTGCTTGCGTCTGCTCCTGTCATCCAGGGCATCCACTCTGTGTGTCAAGGAGGAGTGCAGGGTTTTCATTTGTTGCACAGTGTCCCCCAATGCTGCCAGGCCTTGCTTTAGATCGATCACCTCTTCTTCCATGGCCTGTACACGGTCAGTGACAGCTTGCACTTCTGTTTTAACTAAGGCGATGTTTGCATCAAACAATAGCCTGATTCTATCATAGAGGTCTGCAATGTCCTTTTTAGTGGCAGGTACCAGGCTGTGGGACTCATTTGTGGCATCTGAGTTAGCTGGGGGAGCTCTGCCATTTTGGGCCTGAAGCATTTGAGGAGTGTCCCAATGTCTCTCACCTCTTGTATGGGCGCACCTGTCTTTTTCTGTGATTTCCCACCCATGATTGCTATGTCTTGGTCGTTTTGGTATGGAGTCAGGTACTCACTCCAGTCCGCGAGGAGCTCGGCATGGTAGGTTGTGGCCCCCTGGCTTCCAGGCCGAGGCTTCTGCAGGGTTTTGCGGGATGGCGCTGAGGGCGATCCGAAACAGAAGGGCATGGGCCGGTTCAGCAGGGGTTCCCCTGCCTGCAGTGCGTGTTCAGGTACGGAGCTATCGAAAATGGTGGTCCCGCCCCCAGCTATAGTATACTTTTAAAGGCAAATAGGGATTTGTTCTGATACCCTACATGTGTAAAAGACAAACAAAAAAACACAGTGTTAAGAATGAAAAACAATTATGAATAAAATATTGAGTTATGAAGAAAGTTACTTTTTTACTGTGTTGCTTATAATATTTTATAATTATTGAATCCCCTACTTCAGCATAACATGTTATCTTTTCAGACATTGTGCACTGTACAAATCTAGATATGGAATTCTACCTTTTAAATGTTCCTGCTTTGACACAAATATGTTTAGTGTTAATTCATTCAAAGCAAAAAAATACAGTTTCAATGCTACTTGCTGGTAAAACACCTGCCTTCATTCATTTCCAAGCTCTGCCAAGGCTTGTGGCTATATTTAATGAGTTTGCTTTTTTCACATGCATGTTTCTATATTGAATGAAATTTCACAGTCTAAGTACAAAAATCCTACATTTTTATTCCGCTACTGCCAAATGCATACCGCAGTAACTATGTGCAGACCTTTTTTTTGAGACGTTATAGGGTCAGATTGCAGACATGTCGATTTCAGTTGTACATCTGAATTTTTAAAATATGATTTACTTATTTCCCTTTTGGGGAAATATAGAAGCCCCTATTTACAATGTATCCATATAATAGCATTCCACTTGCAAAATACACAACTTGGGCTATTTAATGGAGAACATTCTGAGACTTTTAGTTTGGTCATTTTGTCACACATTTCTGTTAAAATTAGCATTACTGTATTCTTTTACAATAATATTCTGTGTGAAAAGTTTAAAGTGAATTTCACAAGCCATGTGTGTCCTACTACTTCAAATATCTCAGATTTGCATGGGGCTGTATGTCCTTCAGTGCACGTTTAACCAAAAAAGTGCAATGTATTTGTGTAAGTGCATACGTGACAACAATGTACACTGTACATTGTACATCTTTGAACAGGGTAATGGGCTAAAAACAAAGTGTATAAGGATTGGTTAAAACAGTAAATAAGGTGTTACAATCATCTATGTGGGTCACTCCACCACATAAAAGTGCAATAAAATCAAATAAAAATGTGATAAGAGAACACTAAAAAAGATACATATTACCACACATGTACATAAAATAATCCTGTAAATGAAACAAAACAGGAAACAAAAAACATAGGGTAATAACGTAATAACCAAGTGAAAACGTAATTGAAATCAGTCTCACTCACAGGTTGCTGAGTCATAAACTCAGACTCAGGATGCAGGATATCAGGAATAAAACATTTATTGAACAAAACAAATCTGAAAAGACAGCTGATAAAAAGCCAAATATGAGAGTCCAATACAATCATACAAGTACTTGACGCGTTTCGGCGTTAGCCTTTTTAAAAAAGTACAAAATCCATTCTTTGTGCCCCAGTCTTTAAATAAGCCATTGTTGGCATTGTTGTTCATCGGTAAGTACCTCCCACTGGCGTTTTTGGTGCCCAGACGAAGGATGCAGTCCATTCTGTTCCTCTTCTTCCGATTTCCGCTTTCATCACTAATGATGTCATGACGCTGTCCTCCGTATTTGCGTCATGATGTAAAAGGCCTGGAAAACAGTCACATAGTTCATATGGGTGGATGCGCCCTCACTCAAAATGGAAAATTATCATTTCAAATAGGCAAAAACTGGACATTGGGACAAAGATAGACTAAATAGTCATAGATCTAAAAAAAAATGAAAGGGCCACTATCGTCACCCAGACCACTTCAGCTCAATGAAGGGGTCTGGGTGCCAGGTCCCTCAGGTTTTAACCCTTCAGATGTAAACATAGCAGTTTCAGAAAACATTTGGGGTTAATCCAGCCTCTAGTGGCTGTCTTCCGGACAGCCATTAGAGGCGCATCTGCGACGCTGGAGGTGAATTTCGCCTGCATCGTGCAGAGCGTCCATAGGAAAGCATTGTACTTTTTGAAAAAGGCTAACGCCGAAACGCGTCAAGTACTTTGTATGATTGTAGTGGACTCTCATATTTTGCTCTTTATCAGCTGTCTTTTCATATTTGTTTTGTTCAATAAATGTTTTATTCCTGATATCCTGCATTCTGAGTCTGAGCTTATGTTATGTTAAGTGGTTCAGCAACATGTGAGTGAGACTGATTTCAATTAAGGTTTCACTTGGTTATTACGTTATTACCCTATGTTTTTTTTTTCCTGTTTTGTTTCATTTACAGGATTATTCTATGTACATGTGTGGTAATATGTATGTTTTTTAGTGTGCTCTCACCACATTTTGATTTGATTTTAGGGGAATGGGATGTCAATCATGAAAAGTTGATTGTTTCTTGCATTAAGGATTCTAAACATATTTGATAGAGTTTTGACATTGTCTTTGTTAAAGATGAGGTCAAGGAAAGTTGTATTATTTTTTAGGTCACTGATATAAGAAAGTATTATTTAATCAATAACGTAATTTTCCCTGGTATATTTTAAAAAAAATACCATATTCAATATATTTTTGATAAGCATCATATTGCCTACATGCATTCCCATCTATGATTGTGGATTTAATTTGTGTGTATCTATTTATTGATTAATGTTCTGCAACCATTTTAGTTTTGGGAAAGTCTTCTGGTTTACAGGAATAAGTGAAAGGAAGCTTGTTAAGATCACTTTCTCTTTCTTTCCGTAGGTCTGTTGGGATAACACAGACCTTTTTGAGAGACAGAAATGTTGTTTGTTTGGTTTTAACTTTTGTTTCAGGCATTCATGTAGAACCAACTTGCCAGCAAATAGATTGATGCCTTTTGGCCATCCACATTTATCAAACGTGGGCTGTCATAGTAAGAAAGACATTTAGTAAAAACTAAAATATAGTTTGACTTTAGTGAGGAACTTCTACTTGGTTGATCATTTATTATTATTCTCATTTAAAACATTATTTTACCTGTTTTTTTGTAATCCCATTTCCTCTTGGTCTTTCTACAAAACGGTCACCTTTTTATTACACTTGGTGGATGAACACCATTCCTCGGCACTGACTAGATTTCACTCTCAAGGCTGTACTTTTTTAATAATACTTTTTCTGATTTTCTAAACTTTTTCATAAAGTTGTTACAAGGAACATTTTTTAGTTGTTCTAATAATTTATATTCCTTAAGCCAGGTTATATATGTTGTTTTTTTGTGTCATCTGCATTTTTGGCTTTGTTACTGTTATTTTAGTTTCAGAATGTGTGTTAGTTTCTGATATATCTTTAGAATAAATATCAGCAGGATGTGCCATTGGTTTTCAATAGCATTCCAGTACGAATGCTTTAAATAAAGAATCACTATTGATGTTAGTAGATTACATATGATTGGAGGTATTTAATATTCGAGAATGTAGATATAATATATTATATGACTCAGTAAACAGTATTAATGTAAAGAATATTAAATAATATTGTCCACATTCTCCTTGACCAAGACTTGCTTGTCATCTCTGTTTACCTAATCAAAGTCTGAAGCAAGCTGAACCAATGTCCAAACATTAACAATGTCAGTGCAATCATCAGTGTAAAGCAGAATTGCTTTAAAGTTAATAAGTGGATATCCTAAAACTATCATAAGCGATTGTTCTTCTCAATAACTTTGTTTAATAATAACCGATGGGTAGAATCAACTTACTGTCCTTATACATCTGTCTATGTTTACGTCCACTGAATACCAAACATTCTATGTTACTCTAATGCTGTATTTTCTATGCCATAGATTTCCATATTACATTTATTTAATTTATTATTTTTTAACTTGAAATATTGAATTAATTTTTAACTAGTAATGAATAAACATCAAATACATTAATAATTTTACTATAAAGCTATTGCTAGGTGTTCTCTTTGACTCCGACCTCTCCTTCACGCCTCATCTTCAGTTTATCGAAAAATCCTGCCGCTTCCATCTCAAAAACATTGCGCGCATCCAACTCTACATAACGCCAGATGCGACTAAGGTGCTGGTCCATTCCACTGTCCTTGGCTTCCTGTAAGATAGAGGGATCAATTCAAAATTCTGGTTCTTGCTTTCAAATCTCTACATAATGCTGCTCCCACCTATCTATCCTCCCTAATACACAAGTATGTCCCATCTAGGCCCTTACGCTCTGCTGAAGACTTACGTCTATCTTCTGTCCGTACTTCCACTCTGATGCTCGCCTTCAAGACTTCTCGAGGGCTGCACCGTTCCTGTGGAACTCACTTTCCTCCTCCGTTAGATGCTCACCCAGTCTCCACTCTTTCAAAAATTCATTAAAAACCCACTTCTTTCTAAAAGCATATCAATTAAAGTGTTAATAGCTCCCGACTGATTCCTCTCTTGCATTCCTGTCACTAGTCTAATACTATCCTTACCTTTTGTGTCACTTTATCCCACTCCCTCTAGCATGTAAGCTCATTGAGCAGGGCCCTTAACCCCTCTGTTCCTGTGTGTCCAACATGTCCGGTTACAACTACATGTTTGTTTGTTCATCCACCCGCTGTAATGCACTGCGGAATTTGTTGGTGCTATATAAATAATAACATAGTAATAATAATAATACACTGAAGCGCAATGACAAAAGAGTCAGTCAAAGCACCAACACCACTTCAGATTAAAAAAACCTCTGTTCAAGTCTCTGACATTTACATTGCTTTATTTCTGCTGCTCTTGCCACATCCCTCATAGCTGTGAAACACACTTAGTCACATCAACTTCTTGAAAATAATATATTCATTTCTACCCTATCGTGTGTTCTTACAGTGACTTCAATTATGTCACAACCTATAGGAAAAGACTCGAAAGATAAGAAAGGTATCATTTTAGGCAGTAATAAGGCATTTTAGAAAAAATAATAAATGCATATATCTTTTTAACTTAATTGCTCAAATATATTTAAAATGTACATATTATAACCTAGACATACCATTTACTATTTTTAAATGACTTACATATTTTAAAAGATCAGTCAGGTGAAATTACTTACTAGTATTATTGTTTTTTTATAAAGCACCAACATTTTCCATTGCACTACAATATTACAAGAGGAGGAAATTTTACAATGAATGAGACAACTACAAAATGTCACAGGAACAATAGCCTGAGGTGATTTCCTGGTTTCTTGCCTAATCAATGAATTATGGCATCATGTATGACACACTTCACCAGATATCACTGTGAGAAAGGAACATTTTGCTACAACTTAGCAACTGGCGTATTATGTTTTTCAGGTTAACTGGTTTACCAATGTGGCTAAAAAGATATAGTTTGTTATTAACTGAAAATTTTGCAATTGAATGTATAGAAAATTCAACTAACTAACCCTATTAATTCTGAAAATACAATGTACAAACTTATTTTTATTACATAACTGGTGTTAGACATAACTGGTGTTAGACATTTGCACCTCACAGGTTTCAAAATCAGAATGCTAATTCTACTTGAGGTGAAACAGCGCAGTCTTTTTCATATTTAGAATTTAGTGTGTCTACTTGGTTAAAGGACTAACGACTCCACCACTGATGACATCCCATATGGACAACATTTCACAGTTTTTTTTTTTATTAACATGTAACTTTTTTCAAATGGTCTGCTATGGTTTTAGTAATCCATGTGACTGTATTATTATGTAATACATGGCAATGTTATTTACAAGCAAAAATAAAAAAAGGCAGCTCACATTTTTTTTTAAATTGAAATAATGATCCCTTTATTGTGTCCTCATAGAAAGGCAACGTTTTGACCTTATGTGTGGATCTTTGTTTTGCCTTAACAAAGATCCAATTATTAGGTTGAAATGTTGCATTTCTACAAGGATACAATAATCAGATCACTATTCCTCTAAGAATATGAGTGCTGGGCCATCTCTCCTGTTTGCTGGTGGATTGCTGGTCTTTGGGGTGAGACTTGGAGTCCTTGACATTGTTTTGGAAAAATAACATTGAGGTTGTTGCTGGCCATTTCCTATGTGTTTCCTTTGTTATTGCTTGCCAACATTGCGACCTCCCTGGTTAATACAAATAAGCTTCCGCACTCAACCAGCAGTAGCCGTAAACAAGATAAAAATCAAAAGTAAACCGAATCAGTGGTTCCAGCTGTAGGAACCTTAAAGGACCACTCTAGGCACCCAGACCACTTCAGCTTAATGAAGTGGTCTGGGTGCCAGGTCCTTCTAGGGTTAACCCATTTTTTAAGAAACATAGCAGTTTCAGAGAAACTGCTATGTTTATGAATGGGTTAAGCCTTCCCCCTATGTCCTCTAGTGGCTGTCTCATTGACAGCCGCTAGAGGCGCTTGCATGCTTCTCACTGTGATTTTCACAGTGAGAGCACGCCAGCGTCCATAGGAAAGCATTGTGAATGCTTTCCTATGTGACCGGCTGAATGCGCGCGCAGCTCTTGCCGCGCGTGCGCATTCAGCCGACGGGGAGGAGAAGAGGAGGATCGGAGGAGGAGAGCAGGAGGAGATCTCTCCGCCCAGCGCTGGAAAAAGGTAAGTTTTTACCCCTTTCCCCTTTCCAGAGCCGGGCGGGAGGGGGTCCCTGAGGGTGGGGGCACCCTCAGGGCACTCTAGTGCCAGGAAAACGAGTATGCTTTCCTGGCACTAGAGTGGTCCTTTAAGCAGTCCTTTTGTAGATCTGACAGTATCTGTAAATATTTTCCAATTGTCAAATGTCTACAACCAGATGCAGCAACTGCAGTAAGGGCTATTTACTTCATCCCCTTTTCTGGTTATTTTCTACTTCATCCAGGAAGCTGTTTAATCTAAATCTATCTCTTACTGCTGCTATATTCTGAAATCTCCATGAAGGCTTTGAATTATCAAGCACTATATTTTCTTTCTTTATACCATGCTTTATCCTTGCTTCTTGTAAATAAATTAGCTTTTATTTCCAGGTCTAGTTCATAGGTATTAGAATAGAATCACAGGTAGTAGTGATGCATCACTAATTGTGGTAGATTAAAAAGGTTTTTTACAAAACCGAACTTAGTTTTCATCCATTTCGTAGAACCACCAATGTAAAGGATCATGTCCATTAGAGATAATTTCTACCTACATTTCCTGCAGAGAGAGACTATATTACAGTGCTTTGAAAAACTCTGAATCTAAAAATGATGCACTATTCTACATGATTTCTATTGCTTACGTACTTTAGCCATCAATTGCACAACCGGCATGTTCCAAATAACATTTGTCATTCCATGAACTGTTGACAGGCTTTCACTGTGAAGCTTCCATTTTAATGCTGTAATTTTTACTCTTAATGCTTACCCTAAAAATGCACTTGAAATTAATATTTAAAAGTTGTTCCCAATGACAAAATAACATCAGTTGCAATGCTATAACAAGTCTCCTAGTAATAATATACCGGCTCTATATGTGTATAATTTAAGGCAATTAATGCAAGCATCCAACTTTTTACTCTGGTGTTAAAACCCCACACGAATGTCAAAAGATAAAAAATGTATACAATGATATTGTTTTATTTAGATCATGTAGAAAATAAAATAAATACAAAAACTTTTTTTTTATTCTGTGTGTTTGTCAGCAAAAAAACATGATTTTTTTTTAATTGTTTATATATATTTTTTTAAATAAATACCCAAGGCAACAATCGCAATCTTATGTGCAATATTTATCAGCATGCTTACAGCTGCCGAAGAACTGTTATCAATGATGAAGTGATCACAATTAAACTATTATAACATGTTTTCCTTGATCATATCGATTAAAAAGGACCTTACAGCTTTAATTGTACTTTGAAGTTTGGCAATCATAGTTACATATGCGGAAATAGACATTTGTCCATCAAGCCTTCCTCATATTCGTGTTTTGCTGTTGAACTGAAAGAAGGCTAGAAACCTTCCTCACATAAACCCAGTTTGAAGCACTTCCAATTTTGCAACAAACTAGAAAAGAAACCCTTCTTGACTCCAGAATGGCAGTCTGATGTATCCTTGGATTGAGAAGCTATTGTCCTATATTCTTCTTGATCAAAGTATAAATCTGACTGCCATTCTGAGGTCAAGAAGGAAAATGTTCCTACTTTGTTGCAAAATTGGAAGTGCTTCAAGCTGTGGGGATTTTTTGCCTTCTTTTAAATCAACAGCAAAAAACACATGTGAGGAAGGCTGAACTTGATGGACGCATGTCTCTTTTCAGTCTTTGTAACTATATCCTTGGATATTGTGTTTTTGCAAGCATGCATCTAGTTGCTGTTTAAACATCTCCACAGACTCTGATAAAACCACTCCTTCAAGCAAGAATTCCACATCCTTATTCTTTCTGTAAAAAAAAATAAAAATCCTTCCTTTGCCTTAGACTAAATTTCCTTTCTTCCAATCTCCAAAAGGCATGACCTCGTGTCCTATATATAGTCCTGTTTGTGAATAGATTTCCAGACAGTGGTTTGAATTGGCCCGGATATATTTGTATAATATTTCCATATACTTCTGAGGTGCTATTTTTCTAAACTAAAGAGGTTTAAATTTGTTAACCTTTCTTCATAGCTAAAATCTTCCATTAATTTTATTAAATGTGTAACCTAAACACTTTTTCTAGTGCCATAACATCCTTCTTTAGTACAGGTGCCCAATGAGCATATTCAAGTTATGGTCTTACCAGTGATTTATAAAGAGTCAAAATGTTGTCAATATTTTCATCCAGATAATTATTGTCCCTTTTTATACATGACTATACCTTACTGGCTTTAGCCACTACAGATTGACATTGCACATAGTTACCAAGTTTGTTGTCTATAACAATTCACAAATCCTTCTTGCGTGTTATTATCCCTAATTTACTACCATCTAGGGTATAAGTTGCTTGTGCATTCTTTACCCCAAAGTGCACACCTTTAAATTTTTCTACATTCAATTTAATCTGCCATTAGTCCTCCAGTCTATCTAAATCCCTCTGCAGCAAAGTAATATCTTGCTCACATTGTATTACTTTACAGAGTTTTGTGTCATCTGCAAACACTGAAACATGATTTCCAATGCCTATTTCCTATACAAGCGGTCCCAGAACAGAACCCTGAGGGACACCTCTACGATTAATGACAACTCTATGTGCTCTATTTTTTTTTTTTTTTTTTAATTCTTTATTTTTGGTGCGCAGAGATTACACATATTGAGCCACAATAGCGGGGCAAACCATGCATTTTCAGACAAGTTTTAACAGTGGAATTGCGGTTATATGACATGCACACATTTTAGTTTTAGTTGAGTATATCTTGCTAGTCAGGTACGTCTAGAAAACTCAAGTTGTGTTTAGTCACGCTGCAGTCTTAACGATTCAAAGGTATAGAACAGAAAGGGTAACTTTAACATTTGTCGCTTTAACAGTTGTCGCTTTAACAGTTGTCGCTTTAACATGTGTCGCTTTAACATGTGTCGCTTTAACACTTGTCGCTCCGACATTTGTCGCTCCGACATTTGTCGCTCCGACATTTGTCGCTCCGACATTTGTCGCTCTAACATTTGTCGCTCTAACATTTGTCGCTCTAACATTTTTGTATATTGATATTGAACATTAGCTCGGTTATACAATAAAGTCATTAAAATAAAAATGAAAAGGCAGCGTATTATTACCGTGATAACTGAATGTAACCTTGCTAAAGTCGTCGTGGTTACCTTAAAATAACTTGACTTATGAACTGATTGGTACAGGCTAGGTCTAGCTGCAACATACGGGTGAGTCACAGATGGTTAAATATCATTATAATATAGAAGAAAAGGTAGCCTATCATAACAGGTGTAGTTGGGTGCATCTTTGCTAGAGTTACTGCGATTACCATGAAGAAACATATGAACTGATTGGTATGGGCGAGGTCATAGTGCATTGAGACAACAGTCAGGGTATCACAGTTGAGTACACTTAAGCTTATGGCAGAACACATGTGTCAAAGCAAACATTAACCTAGTCTAGCAGGAGTTGTACAGCATGCTTAAATATGACAGCCTATGCTTGACAATGGCTATGGTTAGAGTGTAGGACGAAGGTTAAGCTGATCATCCCCTCGTGTATAGGACAGGCTATTATCATGGAAGATCCTTAAAGGCTCTCCTGTCATGCTATCTAAGAAGGGCCACATATTCCTGGCATTTGTTGTGCGTGGTGTAAGCTGACTGTGAGCAGTGTGTTACATGTAGATTTAGGTGGGTTGGTGTGTAATCATAGGTGTGTAATCGACCCAGCTATACCAGGAGGGTGAGAAATAAGGAAAGGAATAAGAGCTGTGAGGTCAGGCATTAAACCTAGTTAGAGTGAGAACACCTGTCCCCTGAAGCTAAATACATTACATTAAAATAAGCATAAAAAATAATTTGCGTTTTCCTTGTTTTTTTTTCCTTATGCATGTTAAGGTGTGGTAGGTAATTGGTAATGTAAACAGAAGTATAGTGCAATCGCACACATCTTTATGTAAGTAGCTGGGTTGCAAGCTATTCATGTTATATTACCCTGGGTCTACTTTCAGTGTGAATTGGCTGGACCTTTGAGTGGTAGATGAAAATAGGGTTAACAGCATGTTTTAAGAATACGAGTTGGGTCTAAGTAATGAGACATAAGATCACACTGTCTGCGCTTACTGAGGAAAGTGACCGCTGGAATACAGTTTTAGTCCTTACGGCTGGGTAAGTGTTTAAGGTAAGATGGTGTCCATCAAGATCATGGCGGATTCGGAGTTAGGTAACACAGTCCGCTGTCCGTGGATAGTCCCTGGTTCAGCCAATCCCCTGATTCGGGAAGCTCTTAGGGCATGTGAAGAGGTAGGCGGTTTCTCCGTTCTCCTCTGTGACGGGTCCCTGCACTTGATGGGTGGCCCAGTGATGGGAGTTGCCGCTCGGGTCTCTCCGGTGGACCTCCGCTTGGTCTGAGTGGTCAGAGGTGAGTCTTCTCTCCGATTTGTGGGAGCTCTGAGCCGCTGTCTCTTGTGGAGCTGTGTTTGTCGGCATACCTGTTGGTGGGTATATTGCCCCCTCAACCGGGTGGTGCACGGCGTTCTCCCATGTTGGGCCGGGGCAGCGCTGTTTGCGCCGTTTCGTTGTGGTCGCTGGTTTCGGTCTGCCCCTGTTTCCCATCGTTCTCCGTCGGTTTAACCCCCTGGGAGCCCTTCGCTGGTTGCGTGTTGGTGTGCGCTTAAGGGGGGGGGGTTCCTGCCTTCCTCCGCTTGGCTGCCCGTGTGGGGGACCTGAGGTAGGTCCTTGAGTGAGGACGTTGGCGGTGGGGGTCGCATGCGGGTCTCCCATTGCTCCCAAAAGGTGGCGAAAATCTTGTTCAGCCTACGTTCCGTCTCGAGCCATGCGCCTCGTGGGTCGGAGGTAAGAAAGGCATCCGCCATTTTGAGAGTTTCTCCGGCTGGCAGTTCAGGGCCTCGAGTGGCGGCAGAGGTCTCCCGGTTTCGTTTGGGGAGCGTGTGAGGGTGGACCGGGATATCCCCCGCCGGTCCAGAGGGGGGGGAACGCAGGCCCAGGGTTGTAGTCGCTGCTTTTCTCGGCGGTGGGAGAGCGCACGCCTCTCCCGCGCCCGCCTCGCTTGTAGGCCGCAGGGACATATCGGGTGTGCATCGCAGGAAATGACTCATTTAAGGTATCGTTTTGTTCCTGTTGTTGTTGTCGGTTGCTTGGTGGCCTCCTCGCTTCTTTTTATCGCTGTTTTGTGGGCGAAATGTCGTTTTATTTCTCTCGTTTGGTAGGAGCTGTGGAGGCTAACGTCCTCTCTGCTCTGCGGCTAGGCCACGCCCCCCCTATGTGCTCTATTTTTAAGCCAATGTTCTACCCAAGAACAAGAATTTTCATCTAGACCAATTTCTTTGAGTTTGAACACTTACCTATTGTGTGGAACCGCATCAAATGCCTTGGCAAAATCCAAGTAGATCACATTCACTGCAACACTCTGATCTATACTTCTACTTACTTTTTCATAAAATGCAATTAGGTTAGTTTGATAACCATGTTCTTCTCAATGAATCCCTAATATTGTTTCTTAATAACCTTTCAAATAATTTCCCAGCCACAGAAGTTAAGCTCACAGGTCTATAATTTCCAGGCAAGGATTTTAAACCCTTTTTGAATATAGCAACCATGTCTGCCTTCCTTCAATCCTCTAATACAATTCCTGAAAGAAAATAATCTTGACAGATTAATATCAGAGTGTAAGGATCTTACCTTGAGTGGGAGTCAACATGCAGAGTTTAACCCCTTAAGGACACATGACATGTGTGAGATGTCATGATTCCCTTTTATTCCAGAAGTTTGGTCCTTAACGGGTTTGTTATAACTAGATCCAGACAAGCGTCCTTTCTAGTTGATACTTGTACAAGTTGAGACATGAAGGTGTCATTTAGCAAATTCAAAAAGCTAATTCCCTTTGCTGAACTACTAGTCTCTCTATCCCTATCTATCTATTTATGTTCGGGTAATTGAAATCTCCAATAATAACATGTTACCCAGATTTGCATCTTTCCCAATTTGCTCAAGCAGTTGTTATTCCTCATTAATATTAACATTAGGTTTTTATAACATATCTCGACCAATAATTGATTTCCCTTCTTTTGCCCCAGCAGATATCTACCCATAAAGCTTCTACATTTTCCTCATCACATTCCACTTACTTGAGCTTTGACATTAACTTGGGGTTGGCATACAAACATGCCCCACCACCCTTCTTGTTTTTTCTATACTTCCTTATTAATATGTAACCATTTAAGTTAACTACCCAGTCATGTGTCTTATTCCATCATGTTTCAGTTATGCCTATTATGTCATATTGCTTAGTGTACGCAATTGCCTCTATTTCGCTTATTATGTTATTTAGGCTCCTTTCATTAGTAAGCATACATTTAACATTATCATGAGTCATTTTATGCAATTCTTTTAATTTCTATTACATATGTCTTCTGTTCTGATCTTGCCATCTACTTTCTATTCTATCTCCATTTTTGTAGATTACTATGTCCCTACCTCCCTACCACTCGTTTCAAGTCTCCTCCAATCTTCTACAGCACACCAGACCCTCTCCCATTTAGGTACAATCCATCATGGCTATAAAGATTGTACCCAAGCGCAAAATTGACCCAGTGCTCTTAAAACCCTCCTTCCTGCACCAATACTTCAGCCATGCAATCTCCTGCTGCCTTTTCATTGTAGCACGTGGCTCAGGTAATATCTCAGAAAATATTACCCTGGAGGTCCTTTTCTTAAGTTTGCTACCTAATTCCCTGAACTCATTGTTTAGGGTCCTCATCTTCTTTGTTATTGGTACCAATTTCGACCATGACAGTTGGGTCATCCCCAGTCTATTGGCACTTTTGTTGCCAACAGTTTAGACATTAATGGCTGTGTGTTGAGTTATTTTGAGAGGACCGCAAATTTACACTGTTATACAGGCTGTACACTTACTACTTTACACTGTAGCAGAGTGTCATTTATTCAGTGTTGTCACATGAAAAGATATAATGAAATATTGACAAAAATGTGAGGGGTGTACTCACTTTTGTGAGATACTATAAATCTCAAAACAAAAGCTGCACCTATGCAGTGCAATAGCCCATAGAAAATATACCCCTAAGAAAAAAAAATGAAAAAAGATTCACTATACCTTTAAAACAATATTACAAACAAATATGCAACTAAAAATGTAAAAAAATGAACACTAACTTTGGCTAGGCTGTGTTACTAAGTTGCTGCTAAAAATAAACTGGGCATGCCCCATTTTGAATACCCTGGGTTGTCTACTTGTCTACTTTTGCAAATGGGATACCAAATGGTCTCAAAGGCAACATAGGCCCAGCAAACAAACCTGGCAAACTGACATGGGCAAATCCTGTATTGGACCCTGCAACTTTCCAAAACTACATAAGATGTGTACGTGGGTGGAGGGGTACTGTTGTACTTCTGAACAAAAATATGATTCTTTTAGAGCAGTAAAATGTATAACAACGATAATATAATTAAAGTACTGTTTTTTGTTGAAAATTCAACAACCAAAAAACCCACTAATTTTGCCCAGGGTTTGTGACTAAGTGGTTACTAAAAAAGACTGGACATACCCCATTTTGAATCCCCTTGGTTGTTTACTTTTGTACATGGTCTGCCATGATGGGATTTATTTTCATTTGTGGGCCGCCATACAGCCTCAATAGCAACGTAGGTCCAGTAAGCAAATATGCCAAATTTCAGTGTATAAACACTGACAAGTGGAAAGTGCTATAATGGACACTGTAAGTTTCCAATACCACAGAAAACCTGCACATGGGGAGTACTGTTGTATTTGTGAGACATCGCTAAACACAAATATGTGTATTTTATTGCAGTAAAAATTAACAGTAAATTCACAGTTATATGTCATACAGAACTTACATAACTTGCACTTAAAACAAACAGCATTTTATTCATATTGAATTGTGTTTCATATATAGATATTTGACTTCAAATTAAAACCCTGTTTCTCCTGAACAAAATTATATATAATAAATGTGAGTAAAAAATAATAATAATATACAGTTGTGCAAATGAAGCAACACCTTAAAGTGCACTTAGCCCCAAAAAACACTTAAAACAAATAAAATATTTTAAGGTGCTCTGTGCATTTAAGACAATAAAATTATTTAACGCACTTTATCAAGTGAGTACAACAATTATAGTTCAAAATATATGTGCATAGTTTATACAAAAGGCCCATTTCGCTCTGTGCAAAAAACTTTTACTAAAGTGCTATTTAAATGTGCACAATATTTCTATTAAAGTGCAATATGTAAAAAAACACTTACTTAAAAAAATCCTCAATAGGGTATGATATATGGTGTATGTAGGGAACCACAAAAAGTAAAGAAAAAAGTATATAGTATAATATTTTTAGGGTAAAAGGAAGTTTAGAAATATATGAATAAAACCACTCACAAACAGAGAGCAGGAAAATCTGCTCTAACTGTAATTGCTTAGACAAGCATCCACATGGGATATCCGATTGAACTGGACTTCAAAGCCACTGGTGCCGAAAACAGTCTTTATTACAACAAATAAAAATACAACCCGATATACAGTTCCGTGGATCAGTCCCTCTGCTTGGTGCCGCTGGCTTCACTTGCACTGGCTCGCATTCGGGGCTGTCCGCACTCAATGCACCTTCCGGGAGGCGGGGAAAATGTGATGACATCTCACACCTTGTAGAATGACGCATTTAAGTCAGTCCTAAGGGGCGGGATAGTGCAAAGCTCCAAGTGTCTTTTTGATGCAGAATTTTAAGTCAATTAAATTTTCTGATTACAGCAGCATTAGCAATAGTAAAATCATCTTTGAATTTTAGATTGTGATCACTTTAAAAACTATTCCTTATTGGGTTATTATGACAAAGTGGTGGGCTTGATATGATATGGCCATATATTATTTAATTCCCCATTAGATTAGAACAACAAAATCCAACCTTCCACATCAAACACAAATGAACACAAAAGTGGATTTAAAGACTGTTTCTGCTAGTGACTAAATTGACTTTACTTTTTATTGTGACATTATTACTGTATTTTACTTTCTTTTACCCTTACTGCTCCGGTTATTTTCAATTACAGTGCTAGAATACCTAGTGCTGTACCTAAATTGGATTTTTACAAATAGACATTACAGTTTTTTCGTAATGACTTGGAATGTGGTTTGAAGCTATAGTGGGTCCAAGATAAGGTTGCTTCTCCAATATAATTTTCCACTGTGTAAGAGTTCAATTAGTGTCTAATACATTGGTTTTCTCACTTCAGATAGAGCAAAGCATATAAGTGTAAAATTGTTATACAGCAGGGTTCTGCACTGAGCCGGAGTTAGATACAGTAGATTAGAAATTATTGTGTAATATTGTCTGACTTTGCATAGTGCTGTGAGGGCTAGGGAGAAATTCCAAAAGGGAGGTTCTGTTTACAAGTAATTCTCAATCTTGTAGGATGAGATTTTGAAATGAACAATGATCATGATGATATCTGCACCATTATGTTCTATGTAGCTACTACTTGCTACCCCATTACTGCCTCATATATCTACCTTAATTGAGCAGTATGGATTTATGTTGGGTGTGATAAAGTGAGGCAATCAAATCTGTGTCTGTTTCATAGATGCAGCCATTAAACATATGTTGTACTGTCTGTATAGGATTATAGTTTTTTTTTCCACTGGATTTGTAATGGGGGCATAACTAGGAATCATCGGGTCCCAATGCAAGAATCAAATAAGGGCCCCCCTTACTGGCCTCCTTGCTTTGTCTAAGCAATGTACCTGTGTAGGATGTGTGCGGTGGCTGAATGTGATTGTGCGGGGAAAGTGAAGCAGAGAATAAAGGAGACTGGCGTTTCCTGACGTTACTGACTAAATGATCATATAACTTTGTAAAGCTGAAATGAAAGCTAAATGTTTAGTTCGTGTTCCTTCGTATATATCAGTGTTTGAGTTAGTGCTGCTACATGCATAGAAACTGATTCACACTTATTTATTTATGAAATATTTTACCAGGAAGGATACATTGAGATTCTCTAGTTTTCATGTATGTCCTTGGTCCCGAAAACATTGCATAGGATGCACTATTACAAAAAAAATGCAATATACAATATGCAAAAAATATATATACAAATATATATATATATATATATATATATATATATATATATACAAAAAGAGAAGTCCTGCGCTTAGTCCCATTACTGCTGGGCCAGCAGCAACGACTACAATACACATCAGCCCCAATATATAGTGAAAACCAAAGAAAAGAAAATGTTACTTGCGCTTTCTCCTTAATCCCTATGTATATTTAGACAAATGGAGGTCATTTAGTTGCTCCAATGGCCATTGGAGGGAATGCCCGCCTGCCAACGTCAAGGCAGACCCCCCTAAGCGGGTCCTAACACTGACCCTTCAGCCTGCTTCCTTGAGCTTCTGGCAAAGATATCTCTAATGAGACAGAAAGGGGTATTTTTTATATACACCCCTATACTTATTAACCCTTAATAGGGAACACATGGGATGGGCAGCAGCATTGTAACCAGGCTGTGTGATACAAAGTAAATACAAATACAAAAAGAGAAGTCCTGCGCTTAGTCCCATTACTGCTGTGTGTATATATATATATATTACATGTGTATATATATACACATGTATAAATGTAACATATAATAGGTAATAAATATGCATTACAGGTGCATACTATATTGAGGTATATTGCCATAGATCTCTTAAAAGATTTTAGATTTATAAAGATTTGACTGCGTCCCTCACTTACATTGTTACATTGCAGAAAGTAGGTAAGAGGAAACATTATATTTTACATATTTTCTATGAATTGTTCTATGACTGTAAATAGAATGATCGCAACATTTAGTTTACATCCAGTTTATAAAGATAATCTACTCACAATTGTTTGCATTGATAATTTAGTTTCTTTACAAAATGTACCGGTAGGTGAATTATAAAATATTATTTAAGTGCATCTGGTAAAGCAGCCCTGTTAACTGTGGCCTTGATTTAATATTGTTAGATAAGATCTTAAAATGGTTTCATGTTTTGGGATAAACATTTAACATATTTAGAGTTTATAATATTCAGAGTTTTTTTTTTTTTACATATGTTGATGTATTTTTTTAATATTTGATAGATTTTTGACATTTTAATATTTTGATAAAATCATTTTAAAAGTTTATTTTTAAAAAAACACACTCACTTGAAAAGCTTGACCAACAATATTAAATCTAGGCTTAGATTGGGTTTTGTGGGATTATGCTGAATTCTAGATTTTGTTTTGCTGCAATGTGTTTGTTCCCTGAAGTACCACATCTTGGGATATCAGGGAAAAGTGTCCAGTCAGCAAACCACTCCAGCAATTAGATGTGCACTTGCACTCTACTAAATATTCGTATGTGACTAAGAACTGGGCCATAACTGGGGCTGGTCAGTGTGCCTTTCTGTCTGCCTGCTGTGCAGAAAACCCTCTTATCACATGCCTTGCCCGGTTTAAAACATTTCCTGTCCTTTTTCCATGCCCCCCTATTTCCATATCTGCCACTGTTGAAATGTTTAAGTAAAGAAATATTCACAGCAAGAGATAGACTTAGATTTTAGAAATGATTTAACAAGAACTTCTATGTCAAAATGATACTGAAATACTCATTGTATGATCCATAAAATATCATATTCACATTGTCGGGAATACAAGGGTATTGGATATTTTAGTACCAAACAGACGTACACGAAAGATAGACTAAAAGGAAAATCAGCAGTTTGCCTAAAATTTGCATTTCTTTGATATTTACCAAGAATCCTTGGTTTAGAGAGTCACCATGTTCATATAGTCAAAGATAGAGGAAATGGCAACAGCACATTAACACATGATATTAACTTAAAAGGTGTGTGTACAACTGCTTTTAGTTCAGGGAATAAACTCCCTCAACTCATTCTGATAATGACTAGCAATAGATTGGATTTTGTAACTACAATGGAGTCTATATAATGAATTGATAATGATGATACATAGTCATGCCTACCAAAAACTGAAAAAAAAGCTAGACTAGGAAATAAATAGTTTCTGTAATGGCTGTAAAACTACTGAAATACAAGGTGTAGATGCGTTGAAGAAAAAAATAATTATATCTAAAGAGTTGCTAAAAGTATTGGGGGGGAGTGGGGAGAGAGAGAATAGATATATATATACACAGCAAGCTTCCAGAATTAGATAGGCAATTAGAAATCTAATTAGTAAAATTGCCATAGATTAGCCAATAGCATGCTTATTAAAGATCGGGTAATGTAGATAAACAATTGTGTGGAATTGTGCAGAATGAATTGGAGGAATGAGTGGTCGATTTGCAGATATGGCAAAGCTTAAATTGTACATAATACACACCTAAACAAACAAAGTCCAACAACAATAGCATTTGTCTGGTCACTTCTACAATAGTAAGTGATCTCTGGGGACAAAATCTATCCTGAGCTCACGCTGGATGTTAAAATGCAGTCTATAAATGCAGGTAAATGTCTGAGTCAAGATGAAGAAAGTCAGTCAGTTGTTTCTGTGCTTTCTATGGGCAATTTGAAGGTACATTCGGAGCATGGTGAAAAATGGTGAAAAATTCCTTTTACTGAATCAGACAAGAAAAACAGCAAATGTCATTTTGTCTCTTCATCTATTTTCATGGAATAATCTGCTAAAAAACCTAGGCATTGTAAATTCACTAACCCAAACTTCTTGCTTCCTCATCTTTCACCATTTCGAAATGTTTGTAGTTTTATTCTATTCTTTCCATCACACAGTCAAAGGATGTGAAGCCTAAGCTGCTACTCAAACTCTCCATATAACAAAACTGCAATGAGTTGGGCTTCCATTCATGTGATGTTTGTGTTAGTGAATGTATCATGCCTAGGTAAACTCATTTCTGCATAGATTAAAATCTATAATTTTGCTTTGTATCACTTTACATCCAACACGCAACTGAGATATTTGCTTCTAAATACATATTTTTACATTAGGATATAGTACCAAATGTAGTCATTTAAGCTTTCAAGACATTTATAAACAGTCATTTAAAAAAAATCTGACTCACTTTCATATTTCAATTATTCATATTGATTTAATTTGCATTCACAGGTGACTATTACATAATGCACAGTACCTGATTATTTTCTGAATATATATTGTTACTTACTTCTGATTAGGGCACAGAACAGAAGAGGCTGTTTATAGACAGAATACCATAAAATGCTGCTACATGGACATTTAACCCCTTAATGACCAGACCCCTTTTTTAATTCTCTTACCATTAAGGACTAGGGCTGTTACATTTCTGCAGTGTTTGTGGTTAGCT
Organism: Pelobates fuscus; assembly: GCF_036172605.1. Classification (NCBI taxonomy): domain Eukaryota; kingdom Metazoa; phylum Chordata; class Amphibia; order Anura; family Pelobatidae; genus Pelobates; species Pelobates fuscus. The sequence continues at coordinate 363,695,998 of NC_086317.1, forward strand.
GTAACTTTCATCTTACTTATGTACTGTACCCACACATATTATATACCATTTTTCTCGCCATTAAATGTTCTTTCTAAAGATACCATTATTTTCATCATATCCTGTAATTTACTAAGTAAAAATTTATAAAATATGATGAAAATATTTTTAAAAACACACTTTTTCTAACTTTGACCCGCAAAATCTGTTACGCATCTACAACCACCAAAAAACACCTGTGCTAAATAGTTTAAAATTTTTGTCCTAAGTTTAGAAATACCCAATGTTAACATGTTCTTAGCTTTTTGTTGGGAAAGTTATAGGGCTATAAGTACAAGTAGGACATTGCTGTTTCAAAATATATATATTTTTACATTTATCAATAGTGACATTGTAACACTGTTATCTGTCATAAATCTCTGAATCACACCTCACATGTACATATTTTTGTTAAAGGAGACAACCCAGGGTAATCAATTTGGGGTATGTGAGTCATTTTTTAGTAGCCACTTCAAACACTTGCCAAAGTCAGCATTTAGATTTGTTTGTGTGTTAAAAATGCAAAAAACTATTAAGAACGCTAACTTTGGCCAGTGTCTGTGACTAAGTGGCTACTAAAATAGACTGAACATACCCCATACTTATTCCTGGGCTACTATACGCTCTCAAAGGCAACATAACCAATCTGTCAAACTTCAATGGAAAAAAATGGAAAATCAAGCCTTATATTTTACATGTAATCTTTCAAAAACACTATAAAACCTGTACATGGGGGGTACTGTTATACTCTAGAGACTTCGCTGAACACAAACAGAAGTGTTTCAAAACAGTAAAACATATTCTCAAAAATGATATCATCAGTAAAAGTGCAGTTTCTGTCACTGACAATGTCATCACTGTGATATGTTTTACTGTTTTGAAACACTAATATTTGTGTTCAGCGAAGTCTACTGAGTAAAACGGTATCCCCCTTGGACAGGTTTTTAGGGTGTCTTATTAAAATATTATATGTAGCTATTGAGTAGCCACTTAGTATATATGTATATCTATCTAAACAAACTTAGCTCCTGCACTCCAACCTTAGAACATAAAGAATACCCGGTGCTCTGGTGGCTAAGTACTATACAAGAAAAAAATACTGGCACTCCTGGGGTTTTCAAAAGCAATCTTCTTTATTCAGAGAAACCACATCAATGTTTCAGCTCCTGTCAGGAGCTTTCATCAGGACATTTGTATCACTAAGAATGAAGAAGCTTATAAAGTTTCCACCCTCGACATCTGAAAGAGTCGCTACCATACTCCCAATTCTTGAGAGTTATGAGAAATAACTCGCTTAGTCAACAATGTGATGAACAGCTACTCTTGATGTATGAAAAATTTCATTCCAGGGGTTACCCACGAGCGATATTGGAGAAGGCGTTATCTGGAGCCAAAACAACTTTTTCCTCTTCATTGACAAACAAGATTAATAGATCTATTTTTCCAATGCTCTACAATACAGCAAACACAGAGTTGACGTCGGCCATCCGTACCAATTGGCATACATTGGAACTCGATCCATCCTTGCCGGAGATTTTTCGCCATAAGCCAATGTTTTGCTACCGACGGAACAAAAACCTAAGGGACTTATTAGTCAAGACAGATCCCCAGCATTGCTACAGTCCAGTGAACAAGGGCAGTATAAATTTAGGGTGTGTGAGATGTTTGGGATGTGTGACGTGCGGCCATATCATCCCCTCCAAAATCTTTACACACCCACATACAGGCAAAAGATACAAGATCCAACAACGGATACATTGTCGCACAGACTTTGTAATCTACAAACTGTCATGTCCGTGTGGACTCAACTACATTGGCAAAACAGAGACGGCTCTCTGTGAGAGAATCAGAGGCCACAGGTCTAGTATCCGACTAGCCTATCGTGATGGCAAGTCGGACAAGCCAGTGGCCAGACATTTTTTAGAGCTCCAACATCAACTTGCTACTTTAAGATGTATTGCTATTGAGCATGTTCCCGACCCGGCCCGAGAGGGGAACAGAGGTTTAATTCTCCTACAGAGAGAGTCCTATTGGATTCATCAGTTAGGAACCCTGTCACCCAGAGGTCTAAACGAGAAAAACGCATTTACAGTGTTTTTGTAGACTTATTGGATACTTAACTTGCAATTGGAGAATATTCTCTCACTCAAGAGAGTGATAAAAACTAGCTAGGCTGGTACAGCATTCCTAAGGTCCTAATGTTAATTGGATATATGTTGGGTCAGTTTATTATTTCAATTTATTAGATAGACTGTTGTTTTTTTAACCGCCCTATGAAGACACTCAGCGCTTTACCGCGCATGTGCGCGGAATGCGCGTTCGCGAGCTGAGCTGTCTGACTGACAGCTCAGCTTGCTTTCTATACCCGCCCCCTCCTACTCCAAACTTTGCATGCAAACACTATATATAGAGATTTCTCTATATATAGTGTTTGCATACAAACACACATATTGTTAAACATAAGGGGGTACCTACTTCTACTAAAATCTTCTTTCTTCAGCCCCAAAAAAGGCCAAATAAAAAGCCATAATAACCGACGCAATTAAAAAAAAAACCAAAAAAAAACGAGCGCAAAAAAAAAAATCTATCTTCACCCATGGAGGGCTCCGCGCAGACTGAGCTCTGCAGGGCGGGGGAAGGCTTATAAAGCCTTGCCACGCCCTGCAATTAGGCTAAGAACACTCTGATTGGCTGGTTTAAGCCAATCAGAGTGCTCTTTGTCATTTTACACAGCATGGGAAAGTTCTTTTGAATTTTCCCACGCTGTGTAAAATGACACAGAGCACTGTGATTGGATGGCTTGAAATCCCTCCAATTACAGTGCTCTGTGTCATTTTACAAGTGTGGGAAAATTCCAAAGATCTTTCCCACGCTTGTAAAATGACACAAAGCACTGTGATTGGATGGCTTGAAATCCATCCAATCACAGTGCTCTGTGTCATTTTACAAGCGTGGGAAAATTGAACTTTCCCACACTGTGTAAAATGACACAGAGCACTGTGATTGGATGGCTTGAAATCCATCCAATCACAGTGCTCTGTGTCATTTTACAAGCGTGGGAAAATTCCAAAGATCTTTCCCACGCTTGTAAAATGACACAGAGCACTGTGATTGGATGGCTTGAAATCCATCCAATCACAGTGCTCTGTGTCATTTTACAAGCGTGGGAAAATTCCAAAGAACTTTCCCACGCTTGTAAAATGACACAGAGCACTGTGATTGGATGGCTTGAAATCCATCCAATCACAGTGCTCTGTGTCATTTTACAAGCGTGGACCAATTCCAAAGAACTTTCCCACGCTTGTAAAATGACACAGAGCACTGTGATTGGATGGTTTGAAATCCATCCAATCACAGTGCTCTGTGTCATTTAACACAGCGTGGGAAAATTCTCAGCCTCAGCACACAAAGCGCGTTCACAGTGCTTTGTGTGCTGATAGCCCATCTGAAGTATTCACCCATGCGTGAATACATCAGACGTGAGGCCTTTTTAGGGCTTCTGAACTCGGAAGTCCCTCTGGTGGCTGTCTGATTGACTGCAACAAGAGGTGATCCAAGCTTCCAATGTAAACACTGCATTTTCTCAGAAAATACAGTGCTTACAAGAAAAAGGCTGCAGGGAGCTGTAGCACTCACCTGAACAACCTCATTAAGCTGAAGTTGTTCAGGTGACTATAGTGTCCCTTTAATAAAAAATACACTTAGTATGACATTATATATATATATATATATATATATATATATATATATATATACGATGGGGGTTTAGTTACATTATATGATCATACATTGCATACTTGGTTTCTTTTATATCTATCTATATATATAGATAGATAGATATAAAAGAAACCAAGTATGCAATGTATGATCATATAATGTAACTAAACCCCCATAATTTTTTGCCTAGGTGAGGTGTTTTTAAATAAAACTATTACAATCTCTAAAGATTTGAAATCACTGTTTAGTTAATAAGCGAGTGCGCTGGATTCTGTATTATATATATATATATATATATATATATATATGTTTATATATAGTTTTTTTTTTTTATTAACTTTGTTTTTTTATTTTAAAACATTTTTTCAACTTTTTTTCACCAGCAGGGGGACAGCAGGGGAGGCAGTCCCCCTGCAGGCAACACTATTGACGCCCATTTCCTATAGTCTCACACTAGAATCAATGACCAAGGCTATCTCTTACACAGACACACATGGCCTATGCGGTCCTAGTTAGCCGAGGAGGGACTGTCTGGGTTGTCAGAGAGTCCCTCCAGATGGAGAGGAAGACCGATCGCCCCCGTTCCCTTGCCATAAGTAATTTAGGAACACCTTGGACGTATTATGCACGTCCGAGGTCCTGGGGGGATTATTAGTTGTGTGTATATATATATATATATATATATATATATATATATATTTAATTTTTAAAAATGTATTTTACTGAGTGCCTCGACCCCTCGAGGCACTCAGCAGACAGGCAGCGCATCGGAGCAAACTGGAAATGATCCAGGGGAGCAATCACCCGGCAGTCGCTGCAATACCCTTAGAGCGGCTGGAAGCGATTACGATCACTTCCAGCGCTCATATTTGCCGCGGATGTACAGGGTATGTCAGCGGTTGTTAACAACCATTTTTTGTCTGACGTACCCTCTACGTCCGCAGTCACTAAGGGGTTAAAGAGAAGTGTTTTAAATTGTGTCATTCAGTCTCCACAGACTAAAAGTGTATAAAATGTATAAAATAACAAGTGCTTTTTTTTTATTTCTCCTCGTTATGAATTCTGGTTTTTGTCAAGAAAAATGTATTTGAAATAGATTTACTGCCCTCAGATTCTCCCCAAAATACTTTTGAACAAAGCATCTGTAATAATGTAAAACTTATGAATGCATTCAACTAGATAGTGCATCAAAGCCCAAATAAACCATTTGTATAATCAATGGATTTCTGGATTGAAAGCTTGACTCAATGTCTTATAAAATTCACAACACATGTCCAAGAAAAGCACTACAGCAAATATGAAAGAAACCTATTAAAATGCCATTTCCCCCTCAAAGTGAAAAAAAAAAAAAAAATAAGGGCTTAACCCCTTAAGGACCAAACTTCTGGAATAAAATGGAATAATGACGTGTCACACACGTCATGTGTCCTTAAGGGGTTAAACAAAGAGTGCTTTGAGAGAATTGCATAGACAGATATGCTCATTTTAGTAAAAATCCAAAATATGCTCAGGTTCCGGTTTCCTTAATTACATTAAGTGCCATCCACTAAAATTGGCACCTTAGTAAATACAAGCAATAGAAGATGTGAAAAATTGTCCTTATTGTTGACCTTTTGATCTTTGGACTCACCCCCCCTCTCCCCTCCCCCTCCCAACCCTGTCTCATTCACCCCCTCACCCTATCACACTCATCCTGCCACAGTTACCACAGTTGTTCAGGTGAGTGCAGCCCTCTTGGTTTCAAAGATTGCACAGTGCTTCATTGCACCATGAAGGATTTTCTTTCCTCAAAACAGTTTTTAAAAAAACAAAACTTTTAACATCTGTATATTGATAAAATGGTCTCGCATTAAGATGAATAACAAAATACCTGCCAACCCAGGTGCAATCTCTAATCTCCCACTCAAGCCTTTTGCAAATAACACTGGCAGTCCTAGCTGCTAGATACAGTGCAATGCTAAATCTAGTCTCACACTAGACTCAAAGGCCAAGGCTATCAGACACAGCAAGGGTAAAAAGACACAGGATCACTGCTGGTTTCCCTCAAAAGTTGAAGTCACTAGAAGTATCCTGCTTAGAAATACAGTTGTATTGCTCCTTCTTTGTCCTCCTCTATTGATCACGTACATAGTTACATAGTTACATAGCTGAAAAGAGACTTGCATCCATCAAGTTCAGCCTTCCTCACATTTGATTTTGTTGTTGATCCAATATTAGGCAAAAAACCCAGTCTGAAGTGCTTCCAATTTTGCAACAAACTAGGAAAGCATTCAAAAGACATATATAGCACTTACCTGCAAGAAAGGGCAGAATCCTTGAGGAGCTGCCTGCAGGAACACTGAAACAGAGTGGATGATGGAAAACAAACGGGTGTGGCAACATAAAACAAACATTTAAATGAAACCTGGAGACTGGGAATCCCAGGGATGGATTACAGGAATGAACCCAGAAATCCCAGCATAAAGAAAACCAAAAAAACAAGAAAAACTAAACAAGAATTGTAACAAGAGTACTGGATACTAGAAGCCAAGACCAGACATCTCCACAGAACGTGACATAACGCCCCTCTTAAGGAGCGAACTCCGGGCGCTCCAAACAGTTTCCAGGCAGAGACCAGGAACGGTGAGCGGATCCTGCAACGAAGTCCTCTTGACTTCCACGGAGGCAAGGATCCCCCACCGGAAAGGCCTCCTGCATAGGAACCACCAGCAACGAAAGAAGGTCCACTCAAAAACAGAAGCATTACCAGGAAACAGAATCAGAGCAGGTTGTGACCTTAAGGAGCGAACTCCAGATGCCCCAAACAGCTCCCAGGCAGAGACCAGGAATGGCGAGCGGATCCTGCAACAAAGTCATCTTGACTTCCACAAAGGCAAGGAACCCCCGCCGGACGAAAGGCCTCCTGCATAGGAACCACCAGAAAAGGAGCACTACTACGAAACAGGAACCAAGCATCACAAGAGAACACCTGAAGCGACCACCGTACAGCTTAGCAGATCGACCTCCTCCACCACAAAAACAAGGAAGCCATCTCCAGCAGACTGGTCCAGATACAGGAACTCTTGCATGCCGAAACAGGAACTAGAACAAGTAGCAGAACAAGATGACACCTGCAGAGACCACTGAACTGCTTAGCAGATCGACCCCTCCAAGACAGAAATCAAACAGACTGAACAGGAATGAGGAAGTCATCTCCAGCCGCTGGTCCAGATACAGGTACTCTTGTATGCTGCATAATCCAGGCAGGACAGGATACAGACAGAACAGATCAGGAAAGCTGCAGGGTCCACTCCACGAACTCCAAGCGCCTATGGCGATACTGTCAGGGTGGCGATCCGATGCCCGGGACCCAGACACTGTCCGGGCGGCGGTGCAGGACCGGGACCCAGTATGCCTGATGTTCAGAGTAGGAGTCACTGTGTGGAGGTGGATTAGCAGGGTCTGGTGCAGGGTAACCGCATGCCCCTTGGTGTTGAGCACCAGCGTTTGTGCAGCCACATACCAAGACCCTGAATCAGCTTAAGCGGATACCAGGAACTAGGAGCATGGAAATTAGCAGACCTCCCAGGAGCTGAATAGGGAGGCTCTGCAGCAAGATTATATCCAGTACTAGACATGGCAAGACCAGAAATAGACACCAAACATGAAAACAAGACAGAACTAATAGAACCCACAATCAGAGAAGGATAGTAAGCTAAACCCAGAACATATACACAAGACATGAGGAAAACATGAACATAACATGGGCATGACTGGACAGGACTCTACATGGACTGGGATACAAACTAAAACAAGACAAGATAACATAGGCAAAACAAGAGGAGAAATAACTAAGTACTACATATGGAAATCATAAGGATTTAGTCACACTATATGATCATACATTGCATAAACCTGCCAACAAAGCCAATGTACCCCATATCTGGCAGGTCCTACACTGCCTAATGTATGCTAAAACAACCAAAAGACATATATAGCACTTACCTTCAAGAAAGGGCAGAAGCCTTGAGGAGCTGCCTGCAGGAACACTGAAACAGAGTGAATGATGGAAAACAAACGGGTGTGGCAACATAAAACAAACATTTAAATGAAACCTGGAGACTGGGAATTCCAGGGCGGGATTACAGGAATGAACCCAGAAATCCCAGCATAAAGAAAACCAGACATAGAATAGAAAACCAAAAAAACAAGAAAAACTAAACAAGAATTGTAACAAGAGTACTGGTTACTAGAACCCAAGACCAGACATCTCCACAGAACGTGACAATCTCCTTCTTGTCCTATCATATTAGGATTCCCATGGCTTAGCAAGCATAACCTTCATATTGACTGGGCTAATGGGGAAATATTAGAATGGGTTAAGGATTGTAATAAAAGGTGCATAATGCATGTCACCAAAAGAGTGGGCACTATTGAATTACCCACTAGTACACATCAAAATACCGAGATCCCTATACAATACCAAGACATTAAAGAAGTATTCAGCAAGACTCAGTCTAATACTCTACCTCCTCACAGACCATATGACTGTTCCATTAACTTACTACCAGGCGCTATGCCACCTAAGGGAGCAGTGTATGCTCTATCTCCTTGGAGGAATATATTAAAGATTCATTGAATAAAGGCAATATATGAAAATTATCCTCGCCTGCTAGTGCAGGATTCTTTTTTGTATCTAAAAAGGATGGTGAGTTGCGCCCATGTATCGATTACAGGGCATTGAACAAAATCACCATTAAGAACGCCTACCCCATTCCTCTTATTGTTGAATTATTTGACAGACTCCAGGGCGCTAACGTGTTTACTAAGCTTGACTTTAGAATCAAGGAAAACCACGAGTGGAAGACTGCATTTAATACCAGAAGTGTACACTATGAATATCTAGTGATGCCATTCGCGTTGTGCAATGCTCCAGCGGTTTTCTAAGATTTCATTAACGATGTACTCAGGGATTAGATTTACTGTTTTTTCTTGGTCTATCTGGATGATATCCTTATTTATTCTCCTGACCTCCAGTCTCACCACGATCACGTTAAACAAGTTCTGCCAACCTTGTTAAAAAAAAAAACTTTATTGTAAATTGGAAAAATGTATCTTTGGCCAGTCTGAAGTACAGTTTTTAGGATATAATATTTCTGCCTTGGGGTTTCAGATGGATCCTAGAAAACTAGAGTCTGTTCTACAGTGGCCTTTACCCACTGGGTTGAAAGCCATTCAAAGGTTCATTGGTTTCACCAATTATTACAGAAGATTTATAAAGGGATTTTCTTCAGTAATAGCCCCCTTCACCAATATGACATGCAAGGGTGCTAGTAATACGATATGAAACCTTTGAAACTCTCAAACAGCGGTTTGCCTCCGCCAGCATATTGATACATCCTGACACCAGTAAGCCTTTCATACTGGAGGTTGATGCTTCAGAGACAGGGGTAGGGGCAGTTCTCTCCCAGAGGGAGAGCCAGGAAACTCTGTTACATCCTTGTGGTTACTATTCTAAAAAGTTGTCTCCTGCTGAGCGCAATTACGATATTGGCAACAGAGAATTGTTGGCCATTATTGTAGCTCTCAAGGAGTGGCAATATCTTTTAGAGGGTTCCAAGGACCCCCTTTTGATCATTACTGATCACAAAAACCTGGCTTATACAGGAGATGCTAAGCAATTATCTTCTAGACAAGCTAGGTGGTCTCTATTTCTTTCACGCTTTAATTTTCTTATAACTTATAGACCTGGTTCTAAAAATGTCAAGGCTGACGCCTTGTCCAGGCAGTTTGATACTGAGGCTATACTAGAGCAAGAAACGTCCCATATGATTCCCCTGGAATGTATCATTGCGTCCACTGGTCTTTTTTATTGTCCTCTCCACTGTTAGTCTCCATCATGGAGGCTCAGTCTCAAACGCCCTGCGGTAAACCTCAGGACAAACTGTTCGTTCCATTGGGGGAAAGGGTTAATATCATGAAGGTGTTTCACGACAATGTGTCTGCTGGTCACCCAGGTATTAATAAATCCACTTCTGCTATCATGAGGTCATTCTGGTGGGATTCCCTCAGGAAGGATGTTAAGGAATATGTGCAGGCTTGTTCTGTTTGTGCGGTTTCCAAACTCCCTTGTGGCTTGTTACAACCACTTCCTATTCCGGAGGTCCCAGGGTCCCACTTGTCCATGGACTTCATTGTTGAACTTCCTAGTTCTAACAGTTATACCACCATTCTCATGGTTATGGACCATTTTTCTAAAATGGCTCATTTTTTTCCTCTCAAGAAATTGCCGTCATCTCAAGACCTGGTACTAATCTTTATACGAGAAATTGTCCGTCTGCATGGCATTCCTCACAATATAGTATCTGACAGAGGTTCTCGGTCTGTGTCTCGGTTTTGGAGGGCCTTTAATAAATAATTAGGGATTGAATTGTCTTTTTGATCCTCTTATCACCCCAGACCAATGGTACAGCTGAGAGGGCTAACCAGTCCTTGGAATTATATTTGCGTTGTTTCTTAATAGCACTCAAGACATTTGGTCCGAAATTTTACCATGGGCCTAATTTGCTAGGAACAATGGCCAGCATCCTATCGCCCTAACGGCTGTTTTTTCTGATACGGCTGTTCCTGCTTTGGATGGCCGTCTGGCTTCCATCCATGATACCTAGGTTAAAGTTCAATCTGCTCTGGGTACTGCTGCTGACCATTTCAAGCATTATGCAGATACACGTCAAGGTGCCAACCCTGTTTACCAAGAGGGCGAGAGGATTTGGTTATCTTCTCGTAACATCAGACTCAAAGTCCTGAGCATGAAATTTGTTCCTAGGTTCCTTGGACCTTTTCGTGTCCTTCGGTGGATTGGAAAGGTTATGGACCAGCCGATCGTTCTTGGGTTCCGGCATCTGATATACATGCTGGCCACAAGATTCGCTATTTTCACTCCAAGTTTCCTCTCAAGCCTGGTCCTGCCCGCCTGGTGGGCGTTCTTCAGGTGGGGGGTAATGTCACGTATTCATCCGCTTATAAAAATGTGATTAATGGAATTTACTGTTTAGACCGGAAAAGTTGTGCCGAGCAACATTGCTGTCCTGACAGGATATGTTGTGCCAAGCAGCAATCAATCCACAGGAGGGTTTGTGCTGAGCAGCAATCATAAAAATACGATCCTGGCAACTGCCTTTGGGGTCAAAGGCCGGTTACAACCAATCAGATCCACAGGTGGGGTATTTAGGCCCAGTTCTCCTCTTGTTCAGTGCACTGTCGTAGTTTCCCTTGTGGTTGTCCGAGAGCGCATTATTGATTCTGGTAATTCTGGTTATTTGACTTTGGCATTGTTTTTGACTTCCCTGTTTTCTGGCATCCCTGACCCCTGGCTTTTTCATTATTGTTGTGTCTCTTTCTGTATCCCTTGACCTCAGCTATTACTGACTATTCTTTGGTACGTTAGTCCGGCCATTCTAAGGTCTGGTATAGTGATGTCGCGAACATTAAATTTTCCGTTCGCGAACGGCGAACGCGAACTTCCACAAATGTTCGCGAACGGGCGAACGTGGCGAACCGCCATAGACTTCAATAGGCAGGCGAATTTTAAAACCCACAGGGACTCTTTCTGGCCACAATAGTGATGGAAAAGTTGTTTCAAGGGGACTAACACCTGGACTGTGGCATGCCGGAGGGGGATCCATGGCAAAACTCCCATGGAAAATTACATAGGTGATGCAGAGTCTGGTTTTAATCCATAAAGGGCATAAATCACCTAACGTTCCTAAATTGTTTGAAATAATGTGCTTTAAAACATCAGGTATGATGTTGTATCGATCAGGTAGTGTAAGGGTTACGCCCGCTTCACAGTGATAGACCAAACTCCCTGTTCAACGCACCGCAAACAACCGCAAACAGTCCATTTGCACAACTGCAAACTCCCCATTTGCACAAGGTTGGATACCAAGCAAGCCATGTCCCGTTCCTTGTCCTCACTGATGTCATTGAAGGTCTCTTCCTCCACCCAGCCACGTACAACACCAAGGGTCCCTGAAAGGTGACAACAAGCCCCCTGTATTTTTTTTTTCATGTACACTACTGTTACACCAGATAATATATAATAAACACAGGTTACTGGCTATGGGGGGATAATATATAATAAACACAGGTTACTAACTATGTGGGGATAATGTATAATAAACACAGGTTACTGGCTATGGGGGATAATGTATAATAAACACAGGTTACTGGCTATGGAGGATAATGTATAATAAACACAAAAAAAATAGTAAAAAAAAAAGAATGCAGCTTCAGAATTAATCTAAATTGTATGCTGGCTAGGAGGTGGGAGGGTCTGGGAGGGAGGGTCTGCTGCTGATTGGCTGGAATGTGTCTGCTGACTGTGAGGTACAGGGTCAAAGTTTACTCAATGATGACGAATAGGGGGCGGACCGAACATCTATTATGTTCGCCATCCATGGCGAACGCGAACATGCGATGTTCGCCAGGAACTATTCGCCAGCGAACCGTTCGGGACATCACTAGTCTGGTATACGTTACCTATAAGTCCACTGTGTTATACAATTCTACGTGCTGGATCATACTGTAATACTGACATCTACTTGGATCAAGCAGCTATTACCCCACTAATTAGAAATTATATCCCTGTATGTTATGTATTTGCAAGTATTTATCCAATTGCAATCAAGTATTTATTTCACTTTATCTGTGAATAAAATCAACATTAATGACTCTCCCCTTACCATTACTTCACTATTTTACTACTTCTTGATGGGCCTCTTGCTTATTTGCCCCCACCCAAACAAAACAAAATATCCATTATCCATTCCATTCCCTCTCTTTTCAGGTGCCAGGCATGGCAGTCAGAATCAAAATCCGCAGATTTGTCCCCACAAGATTCTGCCACATGACGATTTAAAAAATCAAAAGTTGTTTTGATCACCGATCGGCCCGAAGGAATGAGATTACATTCTGCAATATCCTTCCTTAATTAACTGGAGTTTCGGTAAATTTTCATTTAATTTGTTTTAAACCCTCCGCCATCTTATGTTCATCCAATGGGGAGAGAAAGTCTTCTGGGAACTCTGTGTAGCGGTACTTACCCTCTCCAGGGGCCGGCCGGGGTCCTCCCTTCTCGCCGCGCGCGGTCCTGCTCCTGCACGAGCCGCGCGCGGCTCAGCCAACGATGGGATCAGTCAGGCGGGCAGTGACCGCGAGAAGCGGTCACATGTCCCGCCCGACACTAAGAGCGCGCCGCGCGTCTCGGGCGCGCTCTTAAAGGGACAGTGGGAGACTAAATTAGAATCAGTCTCCCATTGGCCCCTGTCAGGCCACATTCCCCATTCACTCACGTTTTGGGGGCGTGGATATGACAGGAGCCAATCAAAGTGAACCTTAGGGTTTTTATACTCACCTGTTTCCCCTTGCTACTTGCCCTATCGTGGTTTCTGTCCAGTTCCCTTTAGTGCTTGTATCGTTCAGTTGGTTTTTTGGTGCTTGACCTTGGCTTTGTTCCTGACTCCGCTCTCTCCTTATCCTTGCTTGCTTATCCGCTGTTTTGTCCTCTGTGTACCAGTCCTCGGCTTGTTCTACGTTACGCTGTCTCTCAGTTCCCTTGACCTCGGCTTGTTCTGACTCTGTCTTTCTCTCGTCCTAGTCCGGCCATTCTAAGGTCCGGTAGACGAACTCTGTTTCTTGTCTCTTGACTGTGAACTATTCCTGCGTGTTGGGGTATATTACCGTGACATTACGATAGGGCCATGGACCCCGCAGGTTTAGGTCAACAGATGGCCACTCATGAGGCTAGATTCGCAGAACAGGATCACCGTATGGATCAAATGGCTCAAGCCATCCAGACACTGTTATCCAGATCTGTTCCGGTACCTGTACCTACGCCTCCTGTAAACCCTATACCGGACACAGCTAATATGTCTAATGCTTCTGCACATCTAACCCCGCCACCTAGGTATGGAGGGGACGCTAAGACATGTAGGGGATTCCTTAATCAAGTGGAATTCCACTTCGAAATGTACCCACGTTCATTTCCCACTGACAGATCTAAGGTGGGTTTTCTTATGCACCAGCTTACGGATAAGGCACTAGAATGGGCAAATCCTATTTGGGAGGCTAATGGGCCTATGGTACACGACTTTAATAGCTTCCTTACAGCGTTCCGTAGAACATTTGACACGACTAAAAGGTCAAAAAATGCCGCCAGGGCATTAATGAGAATAAAGCAAGGATCTAAATCTGTAGCCGATTATGCTATTCAGTTCCGGACCCTTGCCTCACAGGTAGATTGGACTAATAATGGCCTTACTACTGCCTTTATGGAAGGTCTGTCTGATACTATCTTAGATGAGGTAGCAGCTAAGGACCTCCCTGTACCCCTGGAGGACCTGATTGACTATCTTATCGATATAGATAACAGGATCCGTGACAGGTTATATACCAGGTCCAGAAATAGACATTTTGTTCCCTTTAACTCCCCTAGAGCTGAGACTCCCGAGGGATCTAAAGGTTCTGAGGAGGAACCTATGCAGTTAGGGGTTGCTAAACTTACCGACGCTGAAAAGCTTTATAGGAGAAAGGAGGGACTTTGTCTTTATTGTGGTAGGAGGGGTCATATGAGACAAGAATGTCCCGTGCGTCCGGGAAACTATCGCACCTAAGACCGTATAGAGAACTGGCCTTGGGTGTGACATCACAGTCCTCACATTTGCCTCTTAATAAGTTACTTCTTCCTGTTTCCCTGCACCTTGATAGTAACTGCATAGCAGGGAATATACTAGCCCTGGTTGATTCCGGAGCGGCCGAAAACTTTATTGATTCCAGTTTTGTCAAGGAGAATAACATACCCACCAGAGAGAAGGAGACACCCTTGGCCGTTGAGGCCATAGATGGTAGACCATTATGCTCTCCTATTATCACACATGAGACTGTTCCCCTACATATGTCTACAGGGGTGTTACACTCTGAGACCATTCGGTTTCAGATCATTACTTCTCCTTCCTCTCACCTCGTGTTAGGGTATCCTTGGTTACGTACTCATAATCCCACCATTGATTGGGAGTCAGGACAAATAGTTTCTTGGAGTGATTCTTGCCAAGAGTCTTGTGTTGTTAAAGTCACCCCTTTGAATTCTACTCATATTCCTCCCGTGCCTACGATCATACCCTCTCAGTACCTGTCTCTTAAATCTGTTTTTGATAAAAGGGAGGCTGAAAGATTGCCACCTCACAGGCCTTACGATTGTGCTATTAATTTTTACCTGGTACGATGCCTCCCAAAGGGAGAATATATCCTTTATCTCCTCAGGAGAATCTGGTTATGGAGGAATATATCAAGGAATCTCTAGAGAAGGGATTTATAAGAAGATCCTCTTCCCCGGCAGGGGCTGGGTTCTTCTTTGTGTCTAAGAAAGATGGCGAATTAAGGCCTTGTATTGACTATAGGGGCCTTAATAAAATCACCGTCAAAAATGCGTATCCCATACCTTTGATCACAGAACTTTTTGATAGGCTTAAACAGGCCACAGTTTTTACTAAATTGGACCTTAGGGGTGCTTACAACCTCATACTATCAAAAAGGATCACGAGTGGAAGACTGCTTTCAATACCAGGAGTGGCCACTACGAGTACACTGTGATGCCCTTTGGTCTTTGTAACGCCCCAGCAGTTTTTCAAGAATTTATTAATGATGTCCTACGTCAATTTATACATACTTTCGTTATAGTATACTTGGACGACATATTAATTTATTCTAATGATTTACAGACTCATCACATGCATGTTAAATTAGTGTTGAGAACTTTTCTGGTTAACGGTCTCTATTGCAAACTCGAAAAATGTTCATTTGATCAATCTGAAGTCCAATTCTTGGGTTATATAATCTCTGCCAAGGGTTTTCGTATGGATCCCAAGAAACTGTCTGCCATTATGGAATGGCCTCTGCCCCAGGGTCTGAAAGCCATTCAGCGTTTTCTGGGGTTCTCTAATTATTATAGGCGTTTTATTAAAGGGTTTTCTGCCATTGTAGCGCCTATAACCAGAATGACCAAGAAGGATGGTAATACTCATGTCTGGAAACCAGAAGCACTCGAGGCCTTTGAATTCTTGAAAGCTACATTTGCCTCTGCTCCTGTTTTACAGCATCCTGTCCCTTCACTGCCCTTTATTCTTGAGGTTGATGCTTCTGAGATAGGGGTAGGTGCTATCTTGTCTCAAAGAGATTCACCTGAAAAGCCGTTACACCCTTGTGGCTTCTTTTCCAGACAGATGTCCAAAGCAGAGAGGAATTATGATGTAGGCAATCGTGAACTCCTTGCTATCATTTTGGCGCTCAAGGAATGGAGACATCTGCTAGAGGGTACCAGGGATCCTATCCTCATTTTAACGGATCACAAAAACCTCTCATACCTTAGTGAAGCAAAAAGATTGTCTTCTAGGCAGGCCAGGTGGTCTCTGTTTTCACATAATCACTTACAGACCGGGTGATCGTAATACTAAAGCTGACGCTCTGTCCAGACAATTCGAGACTACTGACAAACTCGAGGTCGATGTTACCCCTGTCATTCCGCCTGACAGAATAATAGCGACTACTGTTCTTTCTATTTCGTCTTCTCTCTTACAGACTATTCAGGCTAAACAAAACTTGGCTCCTGAGGAGAGGCCTGCTGATAAGCTATTCGTTGATATACCAGAGAGACGAGACATCTTGTCATTATATCATGACACTAGAACTGCTGGACACCCTGGTATTTCTAAGACAGTCTCAGCAGTTTCTAGATATTTCTGGTGGGCTTCCTTGCGCAAGGACGTCACCGATTACGTTAATGCCTGTAGCACTTGTGCCAGTATGAAGTCCTCCCACAGAGTTCCTTGTGGGTTGTTGCATCCGTTGCCCATACCCGAGAGGCCATGGTCCAATATATCCATGGATTTTATTGTTGAATTACCTCCCTCTAATGGTAAAACGGTCATCCTGATGATTGTGGATCGTTTTTCTAAGATGGCTCATTTTGTGTCTCTTGTCAAATTGCCATAATCCAAGGAACTTGCCTCTATCTTTGCCGGGGAGGTGTTTCGGTTGCATGGTATTCCCACTTCGATCGTGTCCGATAGGGGTAGCCAGTTTATTTCCAGATTCTGGAGAGCGTTTTGTGCAGAGATGGGTATCTCCCTCTCGTTTTCTT
Organism: Pelobates fuscus; assembly: GCF_036172605.1. NCBI lineage: Eukaryota > Metazoa > Chordata > Amphibia > Anura > Pelobatidae > Pelobates > Pelobates fuscus. The sequence continues at coordinate 363,712,907 of NC_086317.1, forward strand.
CAGCCTACCACCCCCAGTCTAATGGAGCTGCTGAACGTGCCAACCAATCTCTGGAGCAGTATCTTCGCTGTTTCGTGTCCCACCATCAGAACAATTGGGCTGACCTGCTTCCTTGGGCTGAGTTTGCTCGTAATAATGCTGCTCATGAATCCTCCGGTAACAGCCCTTTTTACGTTGTTTATGGCCGGCATCCCGTGGTTCTTCCAGCTGCATTCTCCTTACAGGGCATGCCAGCTCTGGACGAACATTTGGCTAATCTACGTAATACTTGGGAGCAGGTTCAGTGTTCTTTGGTGGCCTCAGCTGCTCGCCAGAAGGTTCACGCTGACAAGCATCGCAGGGCGGCTCCATCCTATGCGGTGGGAGACCGGGTTTGGCTTTCTACTCGCAATATTCGTCTTCGTGTGCCTTCTATGAAGTTGGCCCCTCGTTTTATTGGTCCTTTTCGTATCTTACATGTGGTTAATCCTGTCTCGTATGCATTGGATCTTCCAAAAAATCTACGCATTCCTAACGTGTTTCATACCTCCTTGTTAAAACCCCTCCTGTGCAACCGTTTTACTCGGCATATCCCCCCTCCTCCTCCGGTTTCGGTGGAGGGCCATGAGGAGTTTGAAGTGGCGGCTGTAATTGACTCTCGCTTGCTTCGGGGTCGCCTCCAATATCTGGTACATTGGAAGGGCTATGGGCCTGAGGAACGCAGTTGGATTTCCGCTGACGCTGTTCACGCTCCTCGCCTTGTGCGTTCTTTCCACGCTCGTTTTCCTGCCAGGCCTGCTCCTCCCCGCCCGGTGGGCGTGTCTTCAGGGGGGGGTACTGTAGCGGTACTTACCCTCTCCAGGGGCCGGCCGGGGTCCTCCCTTCTCGCCGCGCGCAGTCCTGCTCCTGCACGAGCCGCGCGCGGCTCAGCCAACGATGGGATCAGTCAGGCGGGCAGTGACCGCGAGAAGCGGTCACATGTCCCGCCCGACACTAAGAGCGCGCCGCGCGTCTCGGGCGCGCTCTTAAAGGGACAGTGGGAGACTAAATTAGAATCAGTCTCCCATTGGCCCCTGTCAGGCCACATTCCCCATTCACTCACGTTTTGGGGGCGTGGATATGACAGGAGCCAATCAAAGTGAACCTTAGGGTTTTTATACTCACCTGTTTCCCCTTGCTCCTTGCCCTATTGTGGTTTCTGTCCAGTTCCCTTTAGTGCTTGTATCGTTCAGTTGGTTTTTTGGTGCTTGACCTTGGCTTTGTTCCTGACTCCGCTCTCTCCTTATCCTTGCTTGCTTATCCGCTGTTTTGTCCTCTGTGTACCAGTCCTCGGCTTGTTCTACGTTACGCTGTCTCTCAGTTCCCTTGACCTTGGCTTGTTCTGACTCTTTCTTTCTCTCGTCCTAGTCCGGCCATTCTAAGGTCCGGTAGACGAACTCTGTTTCTTGTCTCTTGACTGTGAACTATTCCTGCGTGTTGGGGTATATTACCGTGACACTCTGGCACGTATGTTCTTTTTTTTCTCAAAGCTACCTATTGTTTTGTTTTTTTTTTTTTAATTCTTTATTTTTGACGTGCACATATATATCACAGGCAGGTAAGAGGTGCCCCAAAAGCAGTCCTCCAACTTATCTCACGCTCAGTATGCGGGGCACAAGATACACAGGCACATTTTATAATATTAACAAGTAGAGACAGTCGCTTAAGTAATTCGCTAAGCAATTAATTCAGGTTAAATCTTTGCGTTGGCTATGCTTCCGATATCTAAACATTAATTACACCGCTTTAATGCTATTAGTGAACAATTCTGGTACACAGCGTATTTCGTATAAGTAATGTAACACATTACGAGTAGGCAAAAGGCATGCATCACTTAACAGTGAGATAAAGGTCGTTACAATGCTTTAACTGACTAAACAGTGCTGGCACATAGGATATATCATGAAAGAAAAAATAAAAAAAAAAAAACCAAAGAAAAGAAAGCAAAGAAAACAAAACACAGCCTTGTAAGTTGACAATAGGTATACATTTGCTAGCAACAGGCTAAATTCTGTCACATCACTTTAGTGCTAATGTCACCCCGGCCGACCAGGATCGCCCATGCTGCCTACGTGGGGAGCGGTCGTCTTGGTGGTCCTGAGACCTCGTGTTCGGGGGGAGTCCCACTATCATTTGCCACCTGCTCTTTCTGCTCTGTGTAATATGTAGTGAGTGTCTAGTAGAGCAGGCTTCTGGGCGTCCATGTTGCCCCATCAGGTTGGTGTCTGCTGGCTGGGTGTCCGTGGTTCCAGATTTGCTGGGCAGGAGGCTCCTGACGGTGAGTGAGGGGAGGGTGCTTGTTTTTTCTGGGCCTCAGCTCCCTGGGTCTTTATGCGGGCAGAAAACTTCGGGTTGGGCGCTGGTGACGGGTGCTGCCGCTTACTTGGTGTTTCCCCTCCTCCATCCCCGTTTTCATCAGTTATGCCGCACATGGTCTCCGCCATCTTAGGACTGGGCCCTGAGCCTGTGAGATGGCCGGGTGTCATTGCCGAATCTCTGCTGCCACGCGAGGGCGAGGGCCGGGATGCTCTTTTAATGTGATTGTACCTTGGTGATGGTCAGCCGACATAACACTAGGCCGGCTGTAGTGTTGGATTGCTTCCCCCTCGCTCCGTTTGCGGGTAGGTCGCGCACATGGCTGGTGTGCGGCGGCCATCTTAATGAGGAATGTCCCATGATCTGCGGCAGGGTATTAATTTTCTTGCCCACTTGCTGCACCTCCGGTTGCCCATGCAGACCGGGATAACCCCCCCCGGTCCAGAGGGGGGGGGAGGCCAGGCACCGGCCGGAGACCCGGGAGAGCGGCCGTCTCGTCCCGGCTCAAGCTCCCATGTGCCCCAGGTCCTCGTCGGGACGGTGCTGGTGGTCGTGGCGGGTGTCCCCGTGTACCTCTGCAGAGGGGGGTCAGTTTGGTTGCCGTTTCGGTGTGCTGGGTGAGCTATTTCTAGCGGTTTTCGCCGTTTTTCCAGTCCCGGAGCGGGAGCTCAGACAGAACGAGTCTGATCCTGCCGGCGGCCAGGCCCCGCCCCTGCTACCTATTGGTTTTAAAAGTTCCTAGAGCCCCTACAGCTGCTTATATTCATTTAAGAAAAAAATTACAAGTCAAATTTTTCGAATTCATCATGAAAGAGTTAAAAGTATATCCACATGATTTCCCTCTTGAGTCACTGCTAATAAAAAAATTCACACATTGCAATGTTTCAGTTATTATTCTGTCCATGAGTAAATTGATTAATTGTTTTTGCTTGTTAGCTTATATTTTATTGATTCAGACATATTTTCCCATGATAAACATTTGTTTATATTTTGTTGTATGTGACCTGAAGTATTAATTAGCTTTACACAAGTCTCTTGCCAAGTTTCCTACTTGTTTTATATGAGTTTTTCTATTATCAAAACACCGTGGCAATTTTCAGCTTGGCCCATACAAAACCTTTAGCAGTAGCTTTGCTGAATTGTTTATAGTACTGCAACCCTAAATTTCATGCCAAATAGGAGATACATGCCTTCGCATCATCTCAAGGAGCCAAGCTGTGTAGTATCTGTTTATTATAGACACAAAGATCTAGAAAACTAGCCAGAATATGCCCAACTGAGCTGCTGTCAAAAACACCAAGGACAAAATATAGATAAAAGTTTTATTTTACCCTTCGACATTTTATGACTACATTGACACTATTTTATTTTATTTCATTTTTCTACGCATTGAACTGAGAGGGGAGAAAAACGTGTAAATATATAATTAAAGTAATTCTGTATCATTTAAACTGAGCATCTGGAATTTTCTTGTATACGACATTTGAAAAGCCATTTTCAGACTGATGCTCAGCACTAGCGCAAACAGCACTGGAATTATTATGAATTATTTAGATATGATAGATCCAGCTGTTAAAAGCAGAGTGAGAATATTCACCCAAATTAAATTTATAAAGCGTTAAACTATTCGTTCTTAATTTACTCCTGGATATTTATCATGGTGACATCATTTCCAAAAGTCTCAAAGAGGCTTTAATATTTCAAAGACCATCATTTTGTTCTCTATGCTAATCATTGTAATCAGCACACATTTTACATAATTAAAAAAAGAGCTTTTATCATTGCAGAAACCTTTGATTGTAATGAGAAATTCAAAGGCACAATTGTTCTGAGTGATTAAAGAAACCTAGACCAACATTTAAGACCCTCTAAAAATAAGCTTCCTGCCTAAAAGATGAGTATGAATAGCATCATTTGTGGTTATTTATGACTTATCCGCATTACACATCATGTTTAACTGTCATATTTTAGCTATTATTGGTCTCAATAGCGTAAATATAAAAAAAATAAAAAAAACAATTACAGGCAGGCTAACGTCATTATGGCACTGTAAAGCTAAAATATAATTAGAGGAAAACCAGTTTGCCTTTTACTTTCGCAAATTGGATATTGTGTAACTTAGAAAAATTGTAGCCTGTAATGCTATAAATGGGTATTGTTTTATTCAAGTAAAGTTAAACAGACTTTGAAATAATAAAAATAATATTAAAACATACATACACAGAAATCAACTTAAACGTCATAGAGATTCACTATTCTGGAATATGGACAAATGTCCCACCAACCTTGGACATGTAGTTGAACATATCGCAGACCTTCTTAGCAACATGCTCCGTGTCCATTCAACACTGTAGACTTGTTTATATGCTTGTTGCAAACAGTTACCATCAAAAATAGCTGTCAGTAAATATAGCTGTTCATTCAAAACGTACTTAGAAGGTTCTGTAAAGTTTACAGTTTCCTCTGAATTAATAGGACATGGTTACTAAATGGGACAATTTACACCTGGTTTCCATGCTAGAAGATAAAAAAAAAATACAACTGGGCAAACTGCAGCCTCTAATTTACTCATCAACTGACAACACAAATTGGTGACCACAAATACGCAAATAATCCTTTAAAAAGAAAATATATTTATTCTATATTATGTATAGTTTAAACAGTAAAACCCATCTATAAGCATGGTGTATGAAGGTTTCTAAAATAACTGCAAACACCCAGGTGTATGCAAACACAAACAGGGTTATATACTAAAGTGAATTTCAATTTTAAGGTCAAAATAGCCGAACTGGAAAGTCAGCTATGCTTTCAGTTTGACTACTCAGGCCTCAGAATGTAAACTATTTTTGGCCTTCACATTTAAGGCCAGAGTAGCTGAATGGAAAGCACAGCTGATTGAAATATTTTTTTTCCAGTTCAGCTATTCATGTTGAATTTACGATACTTTAAATTCTCACTTTAGTGAATAACCCGGTTATTGTTTTTTATATTTACTAAATAGTGACTTGTGGTATAAGTGAACTCAAAAACAAATTGCAAAATATAGACTGAAATAGTAAAGCTGAGCTGAAGAATATCCACCTAAATTGTGCAATTTAGCATTCAGTTTACTACAATAGTAAATAAATCTTTAAGAGCAGCTTGCAGAGATGCTGAGATGATTTCAGATGAAGCATACATGAGCTCGGTGAACTATTTATTGTGTCCTTTTGGAGTTGCTATGGCAATTAATAACTGCTAGAAATGTGCATGGGGAAAACATTTTGTTTTGGATGGTTTTGGATCAGTTCAATATTTTTCTAATTTTGGTTCATCCGAATGCCTCGATTTAATATGTTTGGATAAGCTTTTCAAGTAATTTAAATGATTTAATATTTAGAAAAATATTGTAATATTTTATTATTTTTGTTATATTTTGATATATGAGATATTATTTGATCTTTTATTCTGTGATTGTGTGTGGGGCTTAGATGAGTGTAATTGTGGTAGTTGGCTGCATAAGACTGTGAAATGGGTGGGGGGGGGGCTGGAAGAATGTAATGGTGTTTGAGGACTAGCTAAGTCTGATTATGTGTGAGGAATTCCTTAGTAATGGGGGGAGGGGAGGGTGGCTGGAAGAATGTGATGGTGTTTGAGGGCTAGCTAAGTCTGATTGTGTGTGAGGACTTCCTTAGTAATAGGGGGTGGGAGGTGCAGGGGTGGCTGGAAGAATGTGATGTGTTTGAGGACTAGCTAAGTCTGATTGTGTGTGAGGACTTCCTTAGTAGTGGGGGGTGGGGGGTGGGAGGGTGGCTGGAAGAATGTGATGGTGTTTGAGGACTAGCTAAGTCTGATTGTGTGTGAGGACTTCCTTAGTAATGGGGGGTGGGGGTGGGAGGGTGGCTGGAAGAATGTGATGGTGTTTGAGGGCTAGCTAAGTCTGACTGTGTGTGAGGACTTCCTTAGTAATAGGGGGAGTGCGGGGGTGGCTGGAAGAATGTGATGGTGTTTGAGGGCTAGCTAAGTCCGATTTTGTGTGAGGACTTCTTGAGTGTGATTGTGTGTGGGTCTTTGCTGGTCTAGGCTGCTCTAAACCACACATCAATTAGGGCGCAGGTATTGGAGCAGGTTAGATGACAGCATTTGGAAGGGCTGGAAGCTGGAGCAGGGGGCTGATCCAGACAGCATCCAAGTGACAGTGGTCTGATCAACTCCTGTTGGAGGTGTTCCTTTGAACTCTGTCCCAATGAGTTCTGAGGTAAATGAGCTCATGGACTGGAAATAAGCCCTGTTGGGTGTAATTCACTGATCCTGGCAGCACTTTGTGCAATTTGTGAGGAAGTAATGGGCAGTTTGCTCCTTTACGGTTTTTAATACACTGTATCGGCTGCCGCCTGGCAAGAGCAGCTCACTGAGAAATTTTCCAGTTTCCTGGTGGGTTAATCTGGTCCTGCCTGGGCCCCCTGTAATACACAGAACATCCACGATCTGGTCACAATCGCCCCTGGTCTGTTGTTCCACCACTAAGCTGCAATCTGTCTCTCACTTTCCTTCCTTTGTCTCGCAGATATATAAAAACGTTCCTGTGTTTTAATTCAATTTATATTTATTTGGTTCTGCTAAGATTGCTAAGAAATAAAATGCACCCAACCCCTACATTATTGGAGCATGAAGACAAGTGCACAACAGAGACGGCAAATGTAGCAAGATAGAAATTGAATTGGACAGAGGGAAATAATAACTACACAAAGAATGAAGTGTCTCTTCTTCGGATTTCATTTTCCATGCTCTGGGACATATTTTATTACTTTGTATTTTATAAAGCAAAAAGTCAGTTGAATACAATAAAGGGATAAACTGATGTATAGTTCCTAGTTAGAGAAAATACTGTGATTTCAAAGGTGGGTATACAAAGTACTTCACATCAAATCATGTACAAAATGTAGCGTATGTAAGCAGGTAAACTGGCTTTTGGTTTTAGAACCGAAGATCTCAATGCATGCCACTTTCCCTGCAGAATTGGTCTTTGTTGAGATTTATACATAGATCACAGTGTTTGATGAACTGCTAATTTACCTCCTGCAGTATACAAAAAGCAGTGTACTCGTAGTAGAGCTGTAAAAGGTCACCTTATGAATTATAATCTCAGACAATTGGGCCAACAAAAGCATTTTATCTCCAGGGATATATTAAAAAACTGTTTTATTCGACATCTCATTCTTACTCATTAAAGAAAGATTTATATACAAACATATTTATGCTTATATGAGATATTCTGCATTGAAGACATCTACTGCAGTATTACAATCTAATTGTAACTTCTAAATTAGTGCACATTTAAAATAAAGCACATGTACACAGCCTACTGAGATGGATTATCAAACCTTCACTGGTTATTTCACAACTTTTTGAAAAAAAAGGTTTTGGACTTTTGAGGGTCACCACCATATTTCTTTGTGGAACATAGAAAGGTATATTTTGTATAATAATATAATGTGTTTTATTGGTGTTTGGGCTTTTATGATCTTTGTTGCTCTCTGAGAAATGATTAACACATTCGGTTTACATCTCAAAAACTGTGCTACATTGGTGCTATGACTTATGGCAAATTTGCATTTGTAACAGAACTACATTTTACTTTACCTAATTTTCGATTAACTGAAAAACAAATTGTACAAAAAACTACTAGAGAACAAAATGTAAATATAAGTTTTACTCAAAGCAGAGTGTAAGAGGCATTCAATAAGAATAGACACCAAATGAATCCTACCTATGTGGTCACACCAAAACATTTGTACAGTTTTCGGCACTCACCAAGTGACCTGCAGGAAGAATTTTCTACATGTTCAAAAAAAACAAGGCTCTAAATTGGTGGTGCCAATAATTTGCTATAGACTACACAAAGTGTCGATCTGGACAGAGGTTTAGAGCAAGGTTCTCATCAGTCCAAAATATTGATGTTATTTCACTTAGAGATAAAAGTAAATCAATGATGCTACAATTTTATAATACCCAAAACAGACAGCCCAGAACCACAATTTTGGTAGTGCACAAACCTCAGATGATTGCTTTGACTGTTTATAGGCCTTATTAGTGAAGTATTACTGATACCCCTGAGTACATTAAGCTTTGTGGATACACAATTAGATAAAAAAAACTAAATGTAAGAGGCACAAAGTGAGGAAAAATAGTTAATACCTAATAGTTTGCTATATGGGTAATTGTTACTCATGATATAAAAGACGAATGCTAACTTTAAATTAGCAGTGACACTACAGAGGGAGCCAACATGATTTACATATATGACAGGTCCCATCCACATCAGCAGCCTAGAACACTGGGCGGCGCCTTTTTGTACAATTTGGTCCATAAATACTTATTTCTAATTTACTTCAATGACTAGATTTTTCAATGATTTCCCATGTTACTATCGCTTTCTCAAGTTATTTTTAAAGAGACTTGGGACTAATTTCCCACCTCAAATATCTTAAAGGGACACTATAGTCATCAAAATAGCTAGCTTCAGAAAGCAGTTTTGTTGTATACATTATGCCCCTGCAGTCTAAGTGCTCAATTCTCTGCCATTTAGGACTTAAATTACCTATAGCCATAGTCACATCTCACAGGCATAGCCCTTTTAAAGCCGTACAATTTGGTTTAATTTTGAATTTCTTATCTCATGCATTCTTAATAGCTTGCTAGACCTTGCAGAATTCTCCTGTTTGTGGTTAAAGTTCAATGTACAGACCAAGAGATAAAAATGTCTAAAGCAAGCTAACATCTGATTGAAAATGAAAACTTGTTTGCATTCAGGCTGTGTAAGTCATTGCCAGGAGACATGTGGCTATGGCTGCATGAACAAAAACAAAAATGATTCATTCCTAAATGGAATTGAATTGAGACTTTAAAGGCATGATTTATACACAAAAACTGCTCAATTAATCTAAAGTTGTTTTGGTAACTATAGCGTCTCTTTAATGTCATACCTCATTTATATCACCTCACTCTAATACAGGAATGATCCCTCTCTATTCTCACAATTTAAATGCATACCCACATACTTGAATGACCACTCTAAGCACCATGAGAATTAAATTATTGGCAAGTTTATGATGCAGAGAGCAGGGATGGACTGGCAATGTTTGGGCCCCCAGGCAAAATTAGGTTATGGGCTCTTTCAAGTTCAATATATGTATTAGGTAAATGCTAAAGGGACACTATAGTCACCAAAACAACTTAAGCTTAATGAAACAGTTTTTGTGTATAGATCATGCCTCTGTAGATTCACTACTCAATTCACTGCCATTTAGGAGTTAACACACTTTTGTTTCTGTTTATGCAGCTCTAGCCACACCTCCCATGGCTGTGACTCACAGCCTGCATTAAAAAAATTATTTCACTCTCAATCGGGTATAACTTATTTTAAAGTTTGTATCTCCTGCTCTGTGAATTGAACTTTAATCACACACAGGAGTCTCCAGCAGGGTCTAGCAAGCTATCAACATAGCAGGAGATAAGAAATATTGAATTAAACCGCATTTGCAATATAGTAAGTATAAACATTAAAGGGAAACTATTGTCACCAGAACAACTACAGCTTAATGTAGTTGTTCTGGTGAGTACAATAGCTCCCGTCAGGCATTTTCGTGTAAACATTGCCTTTTCAGAGATAAGACAGTTTTCTCATTGCCCCTAGAGGCATCTCCAAGTGCCCTGCCGTTCAGCGTCCCCACGCTCTGCATGGAAACGCTGAAGGCACTGGATTGGATAAAAATCGGCCATTTTGATGTCACAAAGGGGGCAGAGCAAGCACCAGCGGACCTGGAAATAAGGTGAGTTTTAGACTTTTATTGGCGGGCTAAGGCGGAGCAAGCCACCTACATGGTGGATTAAACACTATAGGGTCAGGAATACATGTTTGTGTTCCTGACCCTATAGAGATCCTTTAATAAAGATGACTCTTTACAGGAAGTGTTTAGGAAGGCTGTATAATAGGGATGTGCATGGGCAAAACATTTGGTATAGTTCGGAAATTCGGGTAAGTAAAAAAAAAATATGTCTGCTTCGGCAATTTGGACCAATGGCATTCAGTTCGGTTCGGCACTTCAGAACTTTGGCAATTTGGAACTTCAGTAATTCAGACCCTAAACCCTAAGCCCTAACACTAACCCTTACCCTATACCTTAAACCCTAACCACTAACCCTAACCACTTGTTTTGCCACTTTTCAGAAATCTGAAGCACTTCGGAACTTCGGCAATTCGAACTTCGGACATTCATGAGCATCCGAATATCCGAATTTCATGAAATTTGTCCGAATGTACATTCGGAACGAAACAAATTGCACATGTCTACTGTATAAATCACATGCAGGGAATTGTGACTAGGGTTGCAATTCTCAATTCTACTCAATTCTCTGCCATTTAGGAGTTAAACAAAGGGATTTAACTCCTAAATGGCAGAGAATTGAGTAGTGAGATTGCAGGAGCATGATCTATCCACCAAAACAGTTTGTTGCAAAGCCACTGCCAAAGAGACGGCCTAGGAATGGCAGATGGATTACTGTATGGCATGGAAAGGTTGTGGATAAAATGCATATTGCACAGTCTGTGCCTCTACATAATTTATTTTCAGCACTTTCAGATTGTGGTGGTGTTATGGAGACAGGCTCAGGCACTAGCAGTCATGGAACCAACCAATGACAAAAAGGATAAGGTGAGGCCTGATAGGAAGCAGTTGTTGTTGGGAGATTCTATAATATGAGATGTAGAGCTAGACAATAGTGATCTTGTGAGGTGTCTACCTGGAGCTACTGCTTGCAGACAGGCAACATATTTTTAATATGGTTAAGCAAGAAAGCAGAATTGGATGAACTGATCCATCTAGGGACAAATTACTTGTATTGCAATGAGGTTTCAGATGTAAAGGACGTTTTTGGTGTTTTTGCCAATGATATACGGCAGGTTGCTTCCACGCCTTCATTCTCTGAAGTTCTGCCTGTGCAGAACACTCAGAATGACAGGCAGATGCATATTAGCGACTTTATCTTGTGACTTTGTGAATGGTGTCAGGAGCAAGGATTTGTCTTCATGTCTCATGGTAGCTCTATCTTGAATATTAATGAACTGTAAACAAATCTTTCTCAAAAGGGAACAAATGTTCTCAGTGAGTGACAGGCAACAGAGGGTTGTAGTCAATGGAGTATATTCAAAGCATTGTCTTTTTACCACTGGGGTATCTCAGGGATCTGTACTTGGACCCATTCTCTTTAATATTTTTATTAGTGATATTGCAGAAGGTCTTGATGGTAAGGTATGTCTTTTTGCTGATGATACTAAGATATGTAACAGGGTTAAAGTTCCAGGAGGCATAAGCCAAATGGCAAACAATTTACGTAAACTAGAAAAGTGGTCAGAGCTGTGGCAGCCGACATTTAATGTGGATAAGTGCAAGATCATGCATCTTGGATGTAAAAACCCAAGGGCAGAGTACAGAATATTTGATGAAGTCCTAACCTCAACATCTGAGGAACGGGATTTTGGGGTGATTATTGCTGATGACTTAAAGGTAGGCAGACAATGTAATAGAGGAGCAGGAAATGCTAGCAGAATGCTTGGTTGTATAGGGAGAGGTTTTAGCAGTAGAAAGAGGGAAGTGCTCATGCCACTTTACAGAACACTGGTGAGACCTCACTTAGACTATTGTATGCAAAGAAAGAAGAAAAGAAAGATGAGAGGGGGAGGGAGGGGGTATGATAGAAACATTTAAATACAGTAAGGGAATCAACACAGTAAAGGAGGAGACTATATTTAAAAGAAGAAAAACTACTGCTACAAGAGGACATAGTCTTAAATTAGAGGGGCAAAGATTTTAAAATAATATCAGGAAGTATTACTTTACTAAGAGGATAGTGGATGCATGGAATAGCCTTCCAGCTGAAGTGGTAGAGGTTAGCACAGAAAAGGAGTTTAAGCATGCCTGGGATAGGCATAAGACTATCCTAGCTATAAGATAAGGTCAGGGACTAATGAGAGTATTTAGAAAATTGGGCAGACTAGATGGGCTTTTATCTGCTGTCACATTCTATGTTTCTATGCATTCACTACGGCCTCTGTCCCCCTGCATCCACTGCTGCCCCTAACCCTCCCTCACATCCACGTTCTCCCCTGCGATTACTACTAATGTGAATAGTGGTGGTAATTATTAGTGCATTCTTTTATACGCACTCCCCTGCGTTCAAACATATTCACTCTCCGTACATATACACCCCCTGCATTTACAGACTTTGCACACACATGATTCTGCATTCATAAACATTTGGCCCTGTGTTTACGCACTCTGACCCTGCACACATGCAATCCTGTGTTCACACACACAAACATATAGCTTTGCCTTTACACACACATACAGACCCTCAATACAAATATGTCACTGTATACACACTGTGATGTAATGGACATAATTGAATGAATAAAAAAAAAATGCACAAGCATTTCAAGAGACACTATAGTTACCAAAGCAACTTCAGCTGAATGTAGTGTTTCTGGTGTCTACTGCCTGTCCCTTTAGGCTTTTTAATGTAAACTCTGCATAGTGTTTACATTTCTGCCTAGGAACACATCTTGCGGCAGTCACTCAGATGACCGATATAGGTGCTGCCTGTGTCAGTGCTGCACAATGTGCAGCACGGATATTCAGGGTATCCACACTCTGCATGGTGATGCTAATTGATCTTCATAGAGAAGCATCATTATTCATTAATTATTAATATTATGTATATAGCGTCAACAAATTCAATGGATGGACTAACAAACACTTAATTGTAACCATGAACAGAGGGTTTAAAGGCCCTGCTCAATGAGCTTACTAGAGGGAATGGGGTATACTGCCAAAAAAGGTAGGGTTAGAGGTTTGAAAAGTCAGTTGGTAGAATAGTATTTGATGACAGCTGCTGGAGAGGAATTAGGATGTGGGGGAGGGGAATCTACTATTAACAGTTTAATAGATACGCTTTTCTGAAGAAGTGAGTTTTCAATATTTTTTTTGAAGGAGTGGAGACTGGGTGAATATCTAACGGAGAAGGGGTGGGATTTCCACAGGAACGGTGCAGCCCTAGAAAAGTCTTGAAGATGAGCATCAGAGGTGGGAGTATGAACAGAGGATAGACGTAGGTCTTCGGCAGAGCGTAGGGGCCTAGACAGGACATACTTGTGTAGTAGGGAGGATCAGTAAGTTGAAGCAGTATTGTGTAGTGATTTGTAAGGAGGAACCAACATTTTAAATGGAGTCCTATGTCTTACATGAAGTTAATGCAGGGACTGACAGAAGGGTGAGCCATGCGATGTGCGTCCGGACAGGAAGATGAACCTAGCTGCCGCATTCATTATAGACTGTAACAGGGCAAGTTGTTAAGGCAAGAGATGACAGTGGCATGGACCAGCACCTTAGCTGCGTCCAGCATTAAGTGGATGCGCGCTATATTTTCGAGATGAAAGCGGAAGGATTTGGCGATCGATTGGACATGAGGGGCGAGAAAGCGGTCGAAGTCAAAGAGAACACCTAGGCAGTGAGCCTGTGAGGTGAAGCTGATGATGATGCCGTTAACGTGGAGGGAGACAGAAACGTGAGAAGCAACACTTGAGGGATGAAAACCAAGAAGTTCTGTTTTGGACAAGTTGAGTTTAAGGAAGCCATCCAGTTAGAAATAGCGTTGAACAGCCATCCAGTTAAAAATGCATCCTATTGGATTGGCTAAGACCATGAAATTTGATGCTCTATGCCAAGGAGTCAGAGCGGGGCCGGGGTAAATCACCTTTTTAATGGGAAAGGGTGAGAGTTTGCTAAGGAGGGGTTGGTGATCTAAACAGCTATTTTAAACCTAGATGGTCAGGAATACACATTTGTATTCCTGACACTATAGTGCTACTTCAAGGTGAAAAATAAAGGTTAACACCTGGTTTGTAATTAAAGATGTAAAATTTGGAGGCCTGCATACCTCATACAAACATATTGCCACAATTCACAAATACCCCCTTATGCATTTGCCATGCCACACAAACACGCAAAAAAGTACTACCTGTTTAAAAAAATAAAATCGTTTTTAAATATACTCTGAATTTACATATTCCTAACACCACACAGAAAGATATGCATATATTCACTTACACCAGGGCTCACAATGAATATACAAATACAGGGTATATCTCCACCAGCATTTATATCGGTCTGTAGGGAACCCAGTTCCTTATTTTGCCTTGACACCCAGGCCACTGTCAGTCCATCCCTGCTTACAATCTAAAGGTTATGATTTGGATTTAAAACAATGGGAAGCCGGGAGAAATTTGAAGGTAATAGACAGGGAACCACTGAGCGCATTTGCACAGACTGCTAATATGTGATGTGATTGAGTAGGTAATTAAGGAAGATGCCAAACACCTAGAAAGGCATTCTTTAAAGGAAGCAAGAAGCAGAAACCAGTGTGGGTGGGATATTGCCTGGAGTGTATTTGATGTATGTGTGGTCTCTCAGAGCTTGCTGAAGTTGCTGAGGAAAATAGAAGTTGTTGCCTGGAGAGGATGATGTATATGTGGTCTCTCAGAGCTTGCTGGAGTTGATAAGAAAAATGGAAGATGTTGCCTCGAGTGGATGATGTATGTGTGGTCTCTCAAAGCTTGCTGGAGTTGATGAGGAAAATGGAAGATGTTGCCTGGAGTGGATGATGTATGTGTGGTCTATCAGAGCTTGCTGGAGTTGCTGAGGAAAATGTTATATGGAGTGAAATTGACGTGAGGCCTCTAGATGGGATAGAATGAGGAGGATCGGAAGTAAAGCGGCAAAATCAGAGGGATAGTATTTCTCTCTCCAGCAGTCAAGCAACACCAAAAACAAAATTAAATTGTATCAGTGTTCGTTCAGTTTATTACAAGGAGGGAGCTACCGGCTCGCAGCTCCCTCCTTGTAATATGTAAAGATAGAAGTGGCAGGGAGCAGTGCTCCCCACCATTTCATAAGCCCCCCATGTCCTCCCTCACTCTATGGGGTTCAATATGACCCCCATAATAGCATAAGGGAGATTAAAATCTCCCGAATGCCCCTACTCGCTATACCCTACTCGCTATACCCTACTCGCTATACCCCCGCCCTGCAGAGCTCAGTCTGCGCGGAGCCCTCCATGGGTGAAGATGGATTTTTTTTTGATTTTTTTTAGCGTTGGGTTTTTTCTTTTTCGTCTGGATTTATATTTAAATTCTACGTGCATATTTTTATTTTTTATTTTAATCTTTTTCTGTATTTTTATAACAAACATACATTACATTATGTGCCTCTAAAGGTCATCTCTTGTACATAAGCGGAGAGAGGAAAAAGAAAAATAAGTCACAACATTTAACAAACAATTTTAAACATATCCCTGCGGTATGAATCAAGGGGAAATAGAAGAGGCCTGGGCTTAATATGCTGATAAAGAATGAAAATAAACAAGTTAGATGTCAGATGGCTAAATTATCTTACACCAAAGACACGACTTTTAGAGAAAATTCTTAAAAAATTCACAAATGTAAAGGCTTGGCCTGCAGTTGTGGGAGGGGCTTGTTCCCTACTTAAACCCCCTACTCACCTTCCTCCTTCCCGTTCGTTTTTTAGCGATTCGCATGGAAGCTGTTTCCGGTCGCCGTCTGCTCACTCGTGGTTTCTCCTTACCTTACCTGCCGTTTCTCCATCACCGGTTTCTTCCCGTCCGCGGTTCTCTCAGGGGTAATTGTCAGCGAGTTCCTGCTTCCCTGGCCATGGAAGGGGTCCTTGGCTGTGCTTGGTTGCGTGTCAGGCAGGGGCATGGTCTCGGTGAGTGCTGCTCTCAGGTAGTTGCAGTCCGCGGAACAGGGTTTGGGTACTTGGTGTTTTTTCTTTTTTTTCTTTCCGTAAGTTCTGCCTCCCGTCCTCCACGTCGCCCCTTTCAGCCCTGGCTCTCGTGGAGTCAGCCCGGCTACGACGCTGCTCACCTCCGCTGGCGGCTCAGCTTGCTGCACGTCCCGTTTTCCTTTCCCTCTTTGCGGTCACTGGGTGCTGAGAGGGAAGTGGTTAGTAACCCCAAGGGGAAACGTTCATTTGAACCAGGAAAATGGAACTCACTATTTTCCATTGAAGCAGCATAGTGTTACAATGATAGGACAGAGCCCCGGCTGCGAGAACACTGACAGTAAGAATAATACAGAGACACCAGGGCTCCCATTTCTTAAGAGGCAATCCCATGCCATGGTTCTTCTTTCATTTTGGATACCAGCACCATGTTACTATTACCCAGCTTAACAGCATTTATTTTATTGACCTTAGCAGAAGGAAAAGGTGTTCTAATGCTGCACTTATACCACATGTGACTGGATTGCTATACCAGTCAGCTATCTCATCAGTTATATCCTTGATAGCATATCAACTTTTGTATGAACTTTCCTGATTTTATGTCCCACCTAGACCCCACTTCTTGTTTAAAGCTGGGGCATAAGTCCAGCTTACAGTAAAAAAAAAACCCCCCAAAAAAACCACAGGTTCCTGCTGCCATCCAAGCGAATTACAATCCCCTAACTTGCTGTTATACACCATGTCTGATACCTCTACTTTTCTTTAACCCCTGTGCACAAGCTTTTGACATGGGAGCATTGCTTTGACTCGGCTGATTAACAACACAGCAGGGCATTGTCATGCTTGGAGAGAATAGGGCTGTGCCCCCTCACGCCAGACTTTGCAAGTGGGATTTAAAAAAAAAAAAAAAAGGTGCTGGTGGGGAGGAGGTTAGGTCACATTAGCTAATTTGAGTATGACAATTTTTACATATATAACTTAGAGGGATAATTTCTTCCATTAGTTTCCTTTTCTTGCAGTGTCGGTACCCCGTGGGTTCTACACGCGTTTGTGCATTCTTTTTCATACTTGCGTACTCCATACAGCCTGATCACCTGGACTCCGACGGGCTCTCTCTGCCCTCCAGTTGCGGTTGTCCCCACGATTCTTCCTCATACCCCGCCCCCCTCTTTCTTTTCACTCACACAGTATGTCCCCCTCTCTCACTCATTACACTCCCCTCTTAGTTAGCTGTTGCTGGCTGTCAGGGTCCTAGGTGTCCACTAGTTGTAATTCCCCCTGGCTTCTTTGCCTTAGGTTAGTGGTCCCGCGAGGCCAACACCCATCCTCATACTCAGAGGTACTACGCCCCTCGGGCCAAATCATAGTTAGTTGCCTCGCATTGTGGCATAGGGAGGGCCTCACCTGTCACTCCCATTCTATCTTATGTTTAGCTGTCACCGAGAGGCCGACACCCCGCCACAATGTTTCGGTGGCCACGTTATCCCCTCGCGCCAACGCATAGATAGAGCCTCTCACGCCGCTTGGCATCTAGCAGGGCCTCACCTGTCACCAGTCCTAGTTTTTAATTTTTTCGCCTTTTGGCTTAGCTAGTATGCCAACACTCCCCCGCACTCTCGCACACACTCACACTGGGTCTCGTGACCCCCGTGGGGGTTTACCCCACCTCTGTACCTGCTAGCTACTGCCGGGCTCGCTCCTTTCAGCCGTCCGCCTGGACACTGACGCGCTTACTCTGCTTTCGGTTACGGTCGACTCTGCGGTATTTTCCTCGCTCACACTCACATCTTCGATGCACATTCAGCAAATCTATCCGCTCACACTACCTTCCCTCCCCTCTTAGTTAAGCTGTGGCTGGCTGTCAGGGTCCTAGGTGTCCACTAGTTGGTAATTCCCCCTGGCTTCTTCACCTTAGGTTAGTGGTCCCACGAGGCCAACACCCATCCTCATACTCGGAGGTACTATGCCGCTCGGGCCAAATCATAGTTAGTCGCCTCGCATTGTGGCATAGGGAGGGCCTCACCTGTCACTCCCATTCTATCTTATGTTTTAACTGTCACCGAGAGGCCAACACCTCACCACAACGTTTCAGTGGCCACGTTATCCCCTCGCGCCAACTCCTAGATAGAGCCTCTCTCGCCGCTTGGCAACTAGCAGGGCCTCACCTGTCACCAAACCTAGTTTTTTAATTGCTTTGCCTTTTGGCATTAGCTAGTATGCCAGCACGCACACTCACACATTTTCACACTCATGCGCACATTGGGTCGCTTATGCGCTGTTATTCCTCTCTTTTTCTAGCAGGTCTCCGCTGCTAGGCGTAGGCGTGGTATTTTTCCACCCGGGCTCTTTGGCTAGGTCTGGTTCTAATCGCGCTATGGAGTTTCGGCTACTCCTACCTTCTTTTCAGGTGCTGGGGGCTTCCTCGCTTTGCTGCGGTTCTCGTGAGTCAATTAACCCCCCACCCCCGGCAGCCTTCCAGTCAGCTGTACTCTCAGTGTCTGTCTGCTGTCTGCTGAGGGGGCCACGAGCAATGGCTGAGATGCCCACTACTGTAACTGACTGGGTCTCCGTTGTTCGCCCCCTGGTTGTCTTTGCTGCGGTCGTTTATGGGGCTGTGTCGGATGGTAGTTTAGGGCAACTGGCACCGCCGCTTCGGCTAGTTCCGAACCGGACTTCCTGCACCAATATTTTATTTTATTACATTTTTTCGTATGATCGGTCCTGTGCCTCTTCTACTCTTTCCAACGTGGCTCTGCCTACGGCCTCTCCCGTAGCCGATACCGTTCTCGGCGTTTCAGGGCCTGGTCGCGGGCTGCCAGCCTTGTGAGCTCGGGGTCGTCATTGTTCGCGTCTGGCTCTCCTTTTGTTTGTTTGGGGGGTTTTTTGCACTCACAGTACTTGTGTTAGGTCCATTCTTCCCCTTTAACCCCTTAAGGACACATGACATGTGTGACATGTCATGATTCCCTTGTATTCCAGAAGTTTGGTCCTTAAGGGGTTAAAGCTCCTTTCTCTCATATACTGTTACTGTCTCTGATTATGTTGTCTGTGATTGATTTTCGCTTCTTTTGCCACCTCTTACTTGCATCCACTCTACTTATCCAGTCTACAACTTCACATGTTGTTTCAGGTTTCATCCACACGCAGTTTCATCTCCTCATACCAGAATATTACCATACTCAAGGCGTTTCGGGTTCCGGGAATTTTTCAATTTACAGATTTCCCATCAACATCCAAGTTTTTCAATCACTATCAGACCTATTTCATGCCCGTCATCAACCTTCAATGTAGGGCAATAACTGCTTGATCCAAGGATAAATCCGACTGCCATTTTGGGGTCAAGAAGGATTTTTTGCCTAGCTTGTTGCAAATTGGAAAGCGCTTCAAACTGGGTTTTTCGCCTTCTTTTGGATCAACCGTTTTAATCACGAATGTAAGGTAGGCCGGACTTGGGGGACGCTAGTCTCTTTTTCAGCTAGGTAACCATGTCAGGTAGTCGTCGATCCGCTATACCTGCTTTCACAGTTTCTTGGGGTCCCTCATATTTCCCATAGCAACCACATAATCTTGCAGCATTGTCTCAGGAAGTCTCACCTATTCATGCAGTCTATAGTTTACCCTCTCTACTCCACACTTAGTTTTCCCTAGTTGGCCAACACGTTTAACAGACCTTACTTCCCCTTGCCCAATTTAGAGTGCCGGATTAAGCACCGGGCACCTAATTACTCGCTCGGCATTTACCATACAGCTAGGCAATTAAGGTTTTGTTGATTGTATTAAGTTTTCTAGCAGACATCTATTTTTGCCCTCTTTTATTACAGGCCTACCACGACGTCGGTTCCGGCACACCACAACCGACTTATTTCTCCCTTCCTATACGCCCTTATTTGCCCCTCACACAAATGTAAAGGCTTGGCCTGCAGTTGTGGGAGGGGCTTGTTCCCTACTTAAACCCCCTACTCACCTTCCTCCTTCCCGTTCGTTTTTTAGCGATTCGCATGTCCCCACCCTCCACTCCCTCTAATTTATACTTTTCATTACACCTCATGGGTGGGCCCTCTTTTATTACAGGCCTACCACAACGTCGGTTCCGGCACACCACAACCGACTTATTTCCCCCTTCCTATATGGCCTTATTTGCCCCTCAAACAATTGAAGGGTATTGTGACTGAATCTATACAGCTGTTAACCAATGAAGCAGACCCACTCCTTCAGCCGGTGATAAAACAATGGGAACTTGATCTAAATATTATAATTGAAACAGGCGATTGGACTGAATCGCTAAGATGGGTTAACAAGAAAGTTAATTGTTTAAATATAACCGAAATACACTTTAAACACGTGGTTCCTGGTTCCCAGTAGACTCTCAAAGATTTATACTAGTTACCCAGACATATGCTGGAGATGCCAAGCCCAAAAAGGGTAATTTGTGATCAACCGCTCCAATTATTTTGGAATATGATTTGTGTTAAAATTTAAAAACTACTCAAAAAAAAACTTTTAATTTAATCCCAAATTGTTCCTACTTCATATCAATTTATATACAATTTCTGGCTTTGACTTATTTATTGTTATCCATCTTCTGACTGCCGCTAAACTACTTGTAGCCAGAAACTGGAAGACGGTTATAACCCCGTGCTGGCTAACAGTTAGGGAGCAGTTCGTTTTTCAGATCAAAATGGAGATATACATAGACTAAATCTAGAGGAACTTGGGCAGTGGATTGAACGAATAATGATTATATAATGGTTACGATGATATAATGGTTGTTTCCTTAAATTCATGCCTTCTATTATTGTACGCTAAGTAAGTAAGAGGAGTTCAGCGATTATTTTATTCTTAAGATGACAGTCAACTTTTAATTTTTCCCAGGTCTTAGAGAGATTTTTAATTATTATACTACCCTTCTGGATATTTTTACCCTTTTGATCCATCAACCAAAAGATGGCCCCAGCGTATGTGACCTTATAGGTTTAGTTAAAAACGTCTCGATCCTATTCCAAGCTTAATTTTTTACCCTGTATACTGGTTGACAATGGCATGGGATAGGCTGTAGGCTGACCATATGGTCTTAAGCTGGGGCACCCCTAATCCTCCCTGATTACTCTTCAGGGCCAGACATTTAGAATAAATATGAGGATGCTTACCTAGCGAGATGAATTTGTCAAATAAAAACTGAGCTAGTTTTAACCAGCTGTTGGACATTACACAGGAATCAAATGAAAAAGATAAATTAATTTGGGTAAAATATAAGACTTAATAACATTGATTCGCCCCCACTAGCTTAGCTACCTTTTCATTGTTTTAATTTTTACCAGTATATTTTAAAAGGTGCATAAAGTTAACTTCCATTCGATTAGAGGGATAATTAGTTATTTCTACTACTAGATAAATATTACAAGAAAAAAACTAATTTATCTAGCAGCTCTTTAATGACTTCATCAGATAGATTTATCAGTAGTGCTGCAGATTTTTTAAGATTTCATTTATAACCTGAAATATTTTAAAACTCTTCAATTATATGCATTAACCGCGCAAGAGATTGGACTGGATCGCAGATGGTGAGAACAACGTCATGCGCATACAAAGTGGTTTTAATCTGGTCAGGAAATATCCCAAAGCCCTTAATTTGTTGACCTGCTCTGATTGCAATTGCTTATGGTTCAATTACCATCAGGCATAAAATAAGTGAAAGTGGGCGACCTTGCCTTGTGCCATTTGTTATGTTGAACCAGTTGAAATTAAAACCATTCTCAATAACACTTGCTGAAGGGAAAGGATGTAGAGCTAATATTGCACTTAGAATGTTACCATGTAGACCAAAAGCTTCTAGTACATGCTTCAGATAATCCCACCTGATTCTGTTAAAGGCTTTCTCCGCATCCAACAACAGAGCCAAGAGGGGTATCTCCTCCCTATATGCTATATCCACAACAGCGAATTTCAGGCAATTTGGACATTTGGATACTGCCGAATATCCGGATAGCTGAATTGCTGAAGGGCTGAAGTTGCAGAAATTCCGAAGTGTCGAAGTGCCGAAGGTCCGAAGCACAGAAATGCCTGCCCCCCCCCCCCGGCCCCCACCCCTGAGCGGCAGGTGGGGGCCCTAAAGTAGAAGAAGGGGGGGAACCTATTGTCCTCCCACCTGGCCCCCACCCCTGAGCGGCGGGTGGGGGCTCTAAATCGAAATAAGGGGGGGAACTATTGTCCTCACCCCAGCCCCCACCCCTGAGCGGCAGATGAGGGCCCTAAATTAGAATAAGGGGGGACCTATTATCCCCCCCCCCAGACCCTCGCCCCTGAGCGGTGGGTGGGGGCCTTAAATACCAATATGGGTAAACGGACCATATAGTCCCAATTGCACGAACAGAGCCTGTTTGAAGTATATCAGCCAGTTCTATTGCAGAGGCCATAGTCACAGGGTAAAAGGCTGGCAAGTAGTCCTCTCCAAAACCCAGTGGCGAAGTCTCTTTCATCAAACTAAGTAAAGAGAACTTAGTATTAGTAAATTCCCCTATATGCACATCAAATCCTTGTAATAGTGATATCTACGGAGACATTCTCCTTAAAGAAATTATTAGTAGCTTCTTTGATTATATTTTAGTAGGATTTCTATTACATCCTGTACCTAGAAACTAATGGGATGTAACAATATTTGTTTCTTTCCCAGACAAATAATATGTACCATTTGTTTCAAGGACAACATACAAATAATGTATGTTTTACTGTACTTGATAGTACACTTGTAGTAGGATGGCAAGCATTAACTACCTGCATCAGTCCTCTGAATTCTAACTATATTTGCTATGTAATAAAATAGTTTTACCGGAAAAGATATCTTGACATATTCTTTCTCTGATTGTCAAGCATTTATTAGGGACTAGATGGAATTTTTACCATGCACAATAGTCATGAGTTTCTTAACCTCAGAAGGATACAAGATTGAGCTGACCCTAAAGGGAATATAACTTGTACAATGATGTTTAAGAAGATGCTACAGTAGGTGCTGTATGTCACTACGTGTTATAAAGCTATGATATAAGGATACAAGTAAATTATAAATTAGTAAAACACTGTTTTCTTCCAAATGTAATACTTTTCAGAATGAAAAAAAAAACATGAATTTCTCCACCTAGCTCAGTCGTGACATTAGGATTCACAAAAATTCTGGCACACACAGGAAGGAGGAGAAACATAGAAATATTAATATTGGAGATCTATCAATCTATTTCTGTCTCTTCTCTGTTTATATATATTTAATTGCTCTAAAAATGGTCTAAAATTCTGCCTTTTTCACACCCATTTCAGAAAACACTAACAAGTGTAAAGTAACATAAAAAAAAAAAAAACAGAAGTGAAATAGAACACTTTTTTTAGCAGAACATCTGATGGAAGATTGATCAATGAATTGTGTTGCAAAAAGTAAATTAGCACAAGAAAGTAACAGTTTGAGTGCAAAACAATCAACAAATAAAAAATCCTGGCAGAGGACTGAGGTGGTTGTACAAGTTGTGATCAAAACAAAACGTAAACAAAACCTTGAATTTGCGCTATATCTCTGTTCAGGCATAATTCACCTCTCTCATATTATGTGCACCCACACTTATCATATATAATTTTGTTCAGGAGAAACAGGGCTTTTATGTCACTTCAATTATTTGTATATTAAACATAATTTAATATGAATAAAATATTAAAAAAATTAGAATTTTATACATTTTATGTTTTAGTTTTGCATGGCATTTTAACTGTGAATGTCACAATACTGTTAGCTGTTACTGCAATAAAGTACACATATTTGTATTCAGCGATGTCCCACGAGTAAAACAGTACCCCCAATGTACAGGTTTTATGAAGTTTTGGAAAGTTACAGGGTCTAATATAGCACATTACATTTTTCAGTTTATTCACATTGAAATTTGCCGACTGGTTTTGTTGCCTTTGAGATCAAATGGTATGGAATGAAAATTACACCCATGATGACATACCATTTGCCAAAGTAGACAACCCAAGGTATTATAAATGGGGTATGTACAGCCTTTTTAAGTAGCCACTTAGTCACAAACACTGGCCAAAGTTAGCGTTATTTGTTGTGTGTAAAAAATGCAAAAAAACAAAATTGAAAGCTAATTTTGGCCACGTAACCAATTTGGCGAATTTCAATATGAAAAAAAGGAAATTCAAGCCTTATATATGACTCAGTAACTTGGGAAAACACCATAAAACCTGTACATGAGGGGTAATGTTATACTCAGGAGACTTCGCTGAAAACAAATATTAGTGTTTCAAAACAGTAAAACATATCACAACAATTATATTGTCTGTGTTAGTGCCATTTGTGTGTGAAAAATGCAAAACATGTCACTTTCACTGACGATATCATCGTTGTGATATGTTTTGCTGTTTTTAAACACTAATATTTGTGTACAGTGAAGTCTCCCAAATAAAACAGTAGCCTCCATGTACAGGTTTTACGGTGTCCTGGAAAGTTATAGGGCTTGCGAGCCAAATTCTCTGGACTTTCCTACTGGGTTGTCGGGCAGGTCCCTCAGATTGTAATTAATAAAATTACTTAATTATGTAAAAATATTATAGAAATATATTTGTAGAATTTAAATATATATGCAGATATATGTATTTATAACGTCATTTTAAATGTATTTTGAATTTAATATATATGTATAATAATATCAAAATACAATTAGAACAAATTAAAACCAGTATATAATTTTTATTTTTTCCATTTTTTCATTTTTTTCAATTTATTTATTGATTATTTTTATTTTATAAATATATATATATACATATATATATATATATATATATATATATATATATATATGTATATATATATATATATATATATATATATATATATATATATATTTACACAATCTCTTGTGTCTCGCACTCAAATGCTCCCAGTCTTGTCCATGCCTCGGTGCAACCTCCGGCTAATCATATAAAAATACCTTGGTAGAGAGCACTCGTAGGACTTGTCGTGGTAAAGAAGATGCTTTTATTCAGCAATCAAAAATCACAGTATGTCAGTGTCGACGTTTCAGTCCATCCAGATGGACTGAAACGTCGACACTGACATAATGTGATTTTTGATTGCTGAATAAAAGCATCTTTTTTACCACGACAAGTCCTACGAGTGCTCGCTACCAAGGTATTTATATATATATATATATATATATATATATATATAATTAAGGTCATTCTAAATGTATTTTAATATTAATATATAGAATTATATATATATATATTAATATTAAAATACACTTTTATAAATGATGTATGTATGTGTATGTGTATATAAAAGTACTTATATCATATATATATATACACATATATATATATAAATATGTATATATATATATATATATATATATATATATGTGTGATATAAGTACTTTTTTATTTAATTTAAAAACTGTTTTATAACTTTTTTTACTTTTAAAACTTTTTTACAGGCATGAGGGGCACTGCATAAGCCGGCTCTTCCGGCCATGTGGTCGTGAGCAGGGGTGTATTTGCCGCGAGGCAAACAAGGCATTTGCCTTGGGCGGCATTTTTCAGGGGGCGGCAAAAAAAGGCGCCCCCAAATGCCCAGGGCAAATGCCTTGTTAGCCTTGCGGCTAACAAGGCATGCTGGGCGGCCGGCGGGCTGCTGGGAAGTGCGGGTAGGTGGGCGGCCGGCGAGGGAGCACTTCCTCTGAGCGGTCTGCTCAGCTCCCTCGCGCGCCGCAGAGTGAGGCTGGGAGCCGGAATATGACGTCATATTCCGGCTCCGCCTCCCAGCATCACTCTGCGGCGCGCGAGGGAGCTGAGCAGACCGCTCAGAGGAAGTGCTCCCTCGCCGGCCGCCCACCTACCCGCACTTCCCAGCAGCCACTGGACCACCAGGGAGACAGATATCCCCCCCCCAGCTTTCCCAAAGGTAAGGAGGCTGGGGGGGTTAAATTAAAAAAAAAAAAAATGTATTAAATATGTGAGTGATTGAGTGTGTTTGTATGTCTGTGTATGTCTGTTAGTGTGTGTGTGTATGTCTGTTAGTGTGTGTGTGTGTGTGTGTGTATGTCTGTAAGTGTGTGTATGTCTGTTAGTGGGTCTGTGTGTGTGTCTGTTAGTTTGTGTGTGTGTTTGTGTGTGTGTATGTCTGTTAGTGTGTGTATGTCTGTTAGTGTGTGTATGTCTGTTAGTGTGTCTGTGTGTGTGTCTGTTAGTGTGTGTGTGTATGTCTGTGTCTGTATGTGTGTGGGTCTGTGTGTGTGTGTGTTAGTGTGTGTGTATGTCAGTGTGTGTGTCTGTAAGTGTGTGTCTGTTAGACTGTGTGTGTGTCTGTTAGACTGTGTGTGTGTCTGTTAGACTGTGTGTGTGTCTGCTAGTGAGTGTGTTTCTGTTACCTAGTGTATGCGTATTTGTCAGTGAATGTGTGTGTGTGTGTATTTAGAAGGCGGGACGGGGGAAGGGTTCGGTGGGGGTGGCGCGGGTGGGGGGGGAGGGTTGGGTGAGGGTGGCGTGGGTGGGAGGGGGGCGCCGGAGTTTTGTCCTGCCTAGGGCAGCACAAAACCAGGATACACCACTGGTCGTGAGGACCCTGTGATCACATGGCCGGGGGGGCAGATCGGGAAGAGAGAGTCTGCCTGAGCTCCCAGACAGACCCCATTATCGTGACTGCCGGCGTGGGATCGGCGGAGACCCGAGAAGTATGAAAGACAGCGGGGACATTCTATGCCGCCCGCCGGCATTTAGGACCACCCCAAAAAGGACAGCATAGAACGTGCTCCGTTAAGTAGCCTGGGTGCAGTTTCTAAGAATGTTTGCATTGCAGAGTTAAATCCTCCTGACAGCCACTAGAGGTGATTCAGCAGCATTGACAGAGTAAAACTTAGTAACATGATGCGGAAGC
Source organism: Pelobates fuscus (assembly GCF_036172605.1). NCBI lineage: Eukaryota > Metazoa > Chordata > Amphibia > Anura > Pelobatidae > Pelobates > Pelobates fuscus. The sequence continues at coordinate 363,739,988 of NC_086317.1, forward strand.
CACCATAGGAAAGCATTTATTCATTGATTTCCTATGGGGAAGCTTGTATGTTCTTTGGGTCCCTAAGTCTCCTCTATGAGGAGCATTGGATCGGACCATCTTTAAGGAGGCCATGCCTCCTCCGTGACATTGTGGAAAGCAGAGAGGTAAACAGTGCCAAGGCAGAGTCTCTACACTTGTAAAAGTTAAGTAAAATATGTATTTTATAATTTTATATGACAAAGGGGGGGGGGGCATGGGGGGTGGCTGTTTTAAATTAGGGACAGATACACTAAAGCGTTGTAAAGTGAATACATGTTTGTATTTTCAATGCTTCAGTGTTCCTTTAAGATGGTAATCCTATTTTCCAGAACTTAAAACCACATATGTTGAATGTATTTAACACATATGTTAAAACTTTAAACAAACATAACGTTAAGTATCCTGGAAAGTGCCTAGGTTCTGATTTAATATAGGCAATAATGTACAGTAGAAAATGAAATAGGATAATCGATTTATTCGATTTCAAGCGCTCCACCTCTTCAACTTGGGTTGGTTTTTTATACCATACAGTTGAACACAATTTCTAATATTGATTTATATATATGTATATATATATATATATGTATATATATATATATATATATACAGGCTCTGTCTTTGGCCATAGTTAATAGAATTTGCAAAGACCCCTGATGGTGACATCGCCACTGGGGGTCTAGTGGACGGGAAGGGGGAAGGCAATGCGTGCCACATTCCTGAACCTGTCCCTCTTCTTCCGCTGTTACTACACATCCTAGGTCACTGCTGTACTCTCACTCATGCATTCAATCTTTATGAAATACTTATTTTTCAAGGAGGGGGAGGGGGTGGAGGTGGAGGTGATAGCTCTGCTTTAACAGAACCTCTTGACAAACAAGTACAAAGTACATCTGTGCCCAGTACATAAGGAATATTGCTCATGTTGGGTGGTTTTCAAGTTGTAGGAATAGGAACAATAAACAGGTCTAGCATCTGCAGAAAATGGAAAATTAGATTACATAAAACTAGATTACATACACTGGTAAACTTGTGATAGATAGACAGATAGATAGATAGATAGATAGATAGATAATTATAGCACCAGCTGGCAGAGGGGGGTCCCAGGTATCCAATAATTCTGTGGTTCCCATTTAACAGTATGGAAATGGTCCCTGCTGATAAAATACGGCATGATGGAATTATTCTGTCATGGGGCCTCAAGGGAAGAGGATCCATGATGGAATAATTATATAATTGGTCCTAAAATATTTTTAAACCATAGCATAGGTTGAGATCCAAAATGATCAGAGACCGGAAACCGTAGACTGTAGTTTACACCTTATGGGTCAATTCATACATATTGTTTGTGTGTGATACATATTGTTTGTGTGATAACCTCAATGTTATCAAACAGTCTTTATTCTATTTTAAAAGCATGGTCCTTTCAAAAGCTCTCAAAATTGAGCAAGGCAATGCAAGACATTCATACATATTAGTATTCAGCAAAGCAAAGCTAACAATCAGTTTCTCACTTAAATGTACTGTTGGTCCAAACCTATTTGTCAACTTCTTAGATATCACCAACAGATTATACAGTCTCTAACAAAACTAATAAAACCGAGTCAACATGTAGAGCATGATAAAAGGTTTTTTTTAATCATTTTTAATTACTGCAATTTAGTTTACGAATTGTTAACAATATACCTGCATTTCCTATTTGTATGCAAACAAAGAACAATATTATTTTGACTTACGATATCAAAGTGTTGTAGCTTGCCTATACAGTGGAATTAGTGCCAAGATGATCCTGTTCATGAGTCTTTTGAAAATGCATGCTTCTCCTATCTTTCAGGCAATGAAAAGTTGAGTTTTAGAAATGGGAATTGTGCTTCTGTGCTAATGCGATAGGAGAAAATAATGAAAAAAATACATATTGAAAAATGTCAAAGTATCGTATTTCTACTATATCCAACTTTTGTTCATATGATATGAAAGTCATTATTACATTTTGGATTCTATTTCATGGAAAGGAAGCAAAACGTATGTTAGGCATGAAATAAAAAGTGCAAAGTATTTATAGAGTCCCTGATGTTGCTTTGTGTTATCTATTCAATTATAGCTGCTAATGTTCTATTGAACAGCTAATTTGTATTTTAAAAGCTGCCTTTTGGATTGTACAATTTACTGACAGGTGTGCATACATCTACTTTAAATGTTCATTAACAGACAGCTGTAAAGAACAAGATTTGATACCATACATCGCTCCACACATTCGTTAAAATAATTAATATTTTAAAAAGAAAATTCTTGAAATCTGAAATAACCCAGTCTAATAAGGATATGCTTTTCACTATAGGCACCCAGACCACTCCAGCTCAATGAAGTCGTCTGGGTGCCAGGTCCATCTAGGGTTAACCCTGCAGCTGTAAACATAGCAGTTTCAGAGAAACTGCTATGTTTACATTAGGGTTAATCCAGCCTCTAGTGGCTGTCTCATTGAGGCGCTTCCGTGCTTTTCACTGTGAAAATAATTGAAAAATGCTTTCCTATGAACTGATTGAATGTGCGCGCAGCTCTTGCCGCACATGCGCATTCAGCGCTGATGTCGGCAGAGGAAGGAGATTTCCCCAGCGCCGATGGAGCCCGGCGCTGGAGAAAGGTGAGTGAATAACCCCACCTCCCCCTTCAGCCCAATGGGAGTGGGAACCAAAGAAAAACATGTTACTTGCGCTCTATCCTTTATCCCTATGTATTTTTAAAACAAATGGAGGTCTTTTAGTTACCTCCAATGGCCATGAGAGAATTGAGCCCACCTGCCACATCAAGGCAGACCCCCCTAGGTGGGTCCTAACTCTAACCATTCACCTTGCTTCCTTGAGCCTCTGGCAAAAATCTCTAATGAGACAGAAAGGGGTATTTTTTTATATACACCCCTATACATATACGTATTTTTAAAACAAATGGAGGTCTTTTGATTACCTCCAATGGCCATGAGAGGATTGAGCCCACCTGCCACATCAAGGCAGACCCCCCTAGGAGGGTCCTAACTCTAACCATTCACCTTGCTTCCTTGAGCCTCTGGCAAAAATCTCTAATGAGACAGAAAGGGGTATTTTTTTATATACACCCCTATACATATACGTATAGGGGTGTATATAAAAAAATACCCCTTTCTGTCTCATTAGAGATTTTTGCCAGAGGCTCAAGGAAGCAAGGTGAATGGTTAGAGTTAGGACCCACCTAGGGGGGTCTGCCTTGATGTGGCAGGTGGGCTCAATCCTCTCATGGCCATTGGAGGTAACTAAAAGACCTCCATTTGTTTTAAAAATACATAGGGATAAAGGATAGAGCGCAAGTAACATGTTTTTCTTTGGTTTTTACTATGTATTGGGGCTGATGTGTACTGTAGTCATTGCAGCCGCCCAGTAGTGATGGGAGTTGAGTGCAGGACTTTTCTTTCTGCAATGGGAGTGGGACCCTGAGGGTGGGGGAAACCTAAAGACCCTATAGTGTCAGGAAAACAAGTTTGTTTTCCTAGCACTATAGTGGTCCTTTAAGCTTCATTACCTATATTGTTTGAGCTGAAAATTCATACCGGACAATTAATTTCTGCAAGTGATACCATTTTAATATTTATTAAATTACAGGCAATACTGCAAAAAAATCCTGCAGTGTATAAGATTTGCTACGTATTGTATGTTATACTTTACTTTACTATCTACAAATTACTCCCAGTGCATACAGATGCTACTTTATTTTTTATTGATGAGATAGATAGATAGATGGATAGATAGATAGATAGATAGATAGATAGATAGATAGATAGATAGATAGATAGATAGATTATTATAGCACCAGCTGGCAGAGGGGGGTCCCAGGTATCCAATAATTCTGTGGTTCCCATTTAGCAGCATGGAAATGGTCCCTGCTGATAAAATACGGCATGATGGAATTATTCTGTCATGGGGCCTCAAGGGAAGAGGATCCATGATGGAATAATTATATAATTGGTCCTAAAATATTTTTAAACCATAGCAGAGGTTGAGATCCAAAATGATCAGAGACCGGAAACCATAGACTGTAGTTTACACCTTATGGGTCAATTCATACATATTGTTTGTGTGTGTGTGTGTTTTATTACAGTAGTGAGTCAGGACTATGAGCCCTCCAGTAGTGGTTCACCAGGGCATCATAGAGACAGGATTCAACACCAGCCACAACCTCAATGTTATCAAACAGTCTTTATTCTATTTTATAGATAAATAAATGGCAATAATGAAAATAGATAGTGTAAATGTTGACAGGCAGGCAGGAAGGAAATCAGACAAGTAAAGAGCAAGAGTAGTAGGCAGGGAGCTATAAGTACTGTTACACACAAAATAAATGTCATAGTTGAAAGGTCATGTGATAAAATGTTTGCTCCATTGAACTGGAATGCCCTCATAAGCTATTTCTTACAATTCTGACAATCTTTGTATCCTGTGTAAATTGCTCCAAAATATGCTGATTCCTTATAAATAAACGATAGTAATTCTTATAAATGCAAAGCTAACAGCTCTCCTTATCCCTTGAGACTTGCTGGATCTGAAATGCAGTTGATAATTGAACATTTTAGTAATATAATTAAATGCCAGTAGTGTATCTAATATTAGAGAAACACAGCCTGTTTTGCTTTTGAAAAATGTTTCCTTTCTTTAGAATATGTTTACATTTTCTTTTTAAAATATTCATTTTTGTGTGTTCCATTTGTGAAAATGATCTGAAAGAATTTTATTCTAATACAGTTTTGTACAAAAAAATAACATTGCTCACTTGTACAGTACATGTCTTTAGAATGTGGCACTTCCTTTTTTCAGTATATAAATAAAATGTAGCAATAGGTGATGAAGTATTTTTTACATTATTTTTTAGATCTTCTCCAATCATGGATTGTATTAAAGGGACACTATAGTCACCAAAACAACTTTAGATGAATGAAGCAGTTTTGGTGGATAGATCATGCCCCTGCAGTCATACTGCTCCTTTCTCTGCAATTTAGGAATATATAACTTTGTTTATGCAGCCCTAGCCACACCTTACTGCATTTAACATGCAGAGAACATCTAAACAGTGAGATCTAAGGTTTACACTTTCTTTATTACATGTTCTGTTTCATTTAGAATTGTTTATCTCCTGCTCTATTAATATTCTCCCAGATCCAACAGGAGCCTACTGTTAGTGATTACAGTTTAAATTTAAAAAGCAGGAGATAAAATATCTAAAGTAAGTTTACATCTGATTCAAAATAAAACCTTTTTTTATGCAAGTTAACTAGGGCTGCATGAACAGAAATAAAAGTGACTTAACATATCTCAATTGTGTACTGCAGAACTCAAACAGCATTTCCTTGGTAATTCCTTTATACCAGTGGTCAGCAACCTGTAGCACATGTGCCATGCATGGCACTCGAGGTGCCTTTGAAGGCACTTAAAGGACCACTATAGGCACCCAGACCACTTCAGCTCAATGAAGTGGTCTGGGTGCCAGGTCCCTCTATTTTTAACCCAGCAGCTGAAAACATAGCAGTTTCAGAAAAACTGCTGTTTCACTGAGGGTTAATCCAGCCTCTAGTGGTTGTCTTACTGACAACCGCTAGAGACGCTTCCGCGATTCTCACTGTGAAAATCACAGTGAGAAGATGCTGGACATCCATAGGAAAGCATTGAGTAATGCTTTCATTTGGGCTGTTTGAATGCGCATGCATGCGCATTCGGACCTGACGTCGGCAGGGGGTGGAGAGTTCCCCAGCACAGAGGGTGCCCGGCGCTGGAGAAAGGTAAGTGGCTGAAGGGGTTTTAACCCCTTCAGCCCAGCGGGAGGGAGGCCCTGAGGGTGGGGGGTGACCTAATGACCCTATAGTGCCAGGAAAACAAGTTTGTTTTCCTGGCACTATAGTGCTCCTTTAAGTTTGCCAGAACAAAACAGGCTCTGGCCTATCAGGAGTTCCAGTGTAACTTCAGATATCTGCTAGTGCAACCCAAGTGGTGATTGCAGGTGGTGAAAGAGAATACTCAATTAATACATGGCAGCACTTAGAGGAAGTGATCTTGGATCACTTCCTCCCAGCACTTGTGAACGGTAATCCGCACTGGAGTAGAGCAGCCCACAGCAGCTATCGCAGCTCCTACCCTTGGCCTGTACCTGGCCAGCCCAGTCCCCACTGGACCCTACGGAAGCCACCCACACTGCTAGATATACACAGATCTGCACAATAAGCCTCCTCATACAAAGAATACAAATAACTCACACACAAATACACTCACAGTCCCCACAAACATAACGCCTCTAACAAACCACATGCATGCACACAACTCCACAAGCAGCATGCAATACCATATCTCATATCTCACATGCAATACCATAAACAGCCTCATACAAACACCGCCAAAAACACAATGTGACATATCATCCAGATAACCAATTTCACAAGCAGCCCCCATTCACAGCCCACATTCATAGGAACCATACACACTACCACAAACTACTCTGAACATATAAAATATAACAGCCCACATATACAATACACTACCTACTTCATGACAATGTCCAGTAAGCCTGACCTAGCATTGATGTGGGGGAGGGGGGCTCAGATGCAGAGGGATAGTATAGTGCTAGGTGTACAATTTTGTATTCCTAACACTAAAGTAAGTGTTAACAAGTAAGTTCACTGTTTCACTGTCTTTACTGGTTAAGATGTCCCCAGACCCACATACACACACTGAATATACATGTATATGTTCACACTCAAACATATATAATACTCTCAGATACATTGTGTATGAATTAAAACAAATAATATTTTATTAAACATCTACTGAGGACTTGACACACTCACTCATTGACATGTTTTAAGGCTGTAAGGCCTGTATTTGTGGGAGGAGTTAAGCGTTCCATATAAACGCTACTCCCCCCCTTCCTACCTGCCGTACGCACGCTGTTCACCTCGCTTTCGTGACAGCCGAACTTCCGGGTTCACTGGTCCTCCTCGATGACCCCGCACTTCCGGTTTCCGGCCACACGTCCCGCCGGTTCAGAGCTCCCCCCTCCGTTCGGGGAAACTCTGCCGAAACGCTTCCAGCTGAAGTCCAGGTACCGGCGGGTTTAGCCACCTTCGGGCTATTCCCGCCGTTCGCATTTAAAAAATTACCATTGTGCAAACCCTGACTTAGAACTCTGCTGTACTGTACTACACTTACATCTATACCTTATGTAGGCTGTTAGAGGAATGTATAAATGTGAAATACCATTACATCACTGTTCTTCAATGAATAATTCTGTTGCAAGTTTCTTCTACTGATGCAGCTCCATCTATACACTCAGTGCAGCATCAATACACTATATAAACAGACTGTTTACAAACTCATCAGGATTTTAGGAGAGTGTGGGCACAGGATGCTCGCAGAGCACCTTTCATGCAAATTCAATATGGGGGTTACTGCCTAAACAGTGACTTGATCAGACGTAAAAAATTCAGGCTAAAATAGTCGATCTCTGACTACAGATGAGATACTAAGCTACGTATTTAACTTAAATAATACAGTTAACTGCTGTATTTCACTTGTTTCTCTATCTACCATTATGGCGGTTCTAGTGAACAAGCTGTTTACCTATTGCAGCATTTGGTTGGGACAACAGTCTTGTCAACTTAATCTATGCTAAAAGGTTAGGTTGTATTTTATGAATTTCGTTGCTACTTGGTAGTCACATAAATCTTCCCAGGGACCACCCACGCTCCCCTCTCGCCAGCACCTAGGCGGTCACTTTCAATCACCCGTCTGGGGGGTCGGGGTCCTACACCCCCCCCCCCTCACCCCTTCACGGACTCATTAATTTCCGGTCCAAACGTTAATCTTGCTATGGTTATATATATATTTATCCACTTGAGTTCAGACTCATGTTGTTATAGAGGCTATGCTTTTCTACGGAGAGGGTAAAGGAAGGGATGCCAGTAATTTTATTATATCATGCACGACATATTGGCTACGTAAGTTTTCACTCCTACTTTCCATAATGTTTTTCGTATATCAGCGCAATATTTCTAAATTGGAGGTTTTGGGCATACTTTCCGTTATGTTTTAATGTATCAGTGCAAAGTCCTAGTCATTCGGCTGATATCTCCACCTAGTGGTTTGATGGTATTTGCTGTTTTATTCTGTATAATGCGTAGCTTCTCTGCCGTCCTGTTTTCAGGTTGTTAATGGTGTTTCTTCTATTGGTGCATCCCACGTAATACCACTAAATGCCTGACGCTATGCATGTACTATTTTATTGGGTCAAGTTAATCTAACTAACTAAACACTGTGTATATGTTGGATTTGTTTTATCTCCCAGATTACGCTAACACTTATGCAACTCCTGTTATACATGCATCAAATTACCTCAGGTTCAGGCGTAACCGCCATTTGACATTCCCCGCTGATTTCTATTAATGTTGCATACTGTCATTTGTTACCATTAGACAATCACTAGGTCGCTATTATCGCCTATTTCTATCAGGTACAATTTTGTTTCGTCCACACTTCAAACAACTGCCTCGACAAGGCCACGTTGTTACACGATGAGGTATCGAACCGACAATCACAGTTACTATTTGTTTCATTTTGTCATCTGCTAGCAGTAGACAATAACTGGTTCACTATTGCCGCCTGTTTCTATCTGGTATAAATGTGTTTTCGTTCACATTTCCTACAATTGTTACACAATTGGCCTTTGTTAAACGATTATCACCTGTTTCTATCAGGTTTGGTTTCATTGTGTTTCCTAACAACTGCCTCTACTAGGCCACGTTGTTACATGTTTGGGGTACGGGGGCTTGATTCCTGCCTTGCCTCGTCAGGCCACGGCTCCACTCCACAACTCTTCATTCGTACTCACTACCCGTAACAATCGTTTTGTTACTCACTACCTTGCTAATTTCACCCTCCTCTCTACGTCAGCTGCTACGACGTTTTCTTGGCACAACGCCTTCATTTCATCTCCTTTCAGGTTTATATAGTAACCATCACGAGAATCTTCAGCACCCTCAGGGTCTATCGATACTGCACTATCAGCTATATCTCCATAGTACTTCACTATACTGCACATTATTTTCCTTCCCTCGACTTCAGTTCCTTCTTCTTTCTTCCTCCTTTCTCTCCCTTCGTTTCCTCTGTCTCTTTCTGGGAATATCCGGGTATCTATCATTTACTACAACTTGGGTTTCCAAGCACGTTACGTTACCCCCTTATCAAGCCCCCGTCTAGGGTCAGAGAACTGGCTATCTAGGGTTAGGAGCTGGCCTTAGCTGTACACCGTAGCTGGTCCCGCGAGGCCAACTCCCCAATCTCAACACAGAGATTTTCGCCCCTCGGCCCAAATCATAGTTAGTGCCTCGCATTCACCCACCTATCGGGTTTATAGTTAGGGCCTCACCTGACACGGCCACACATTTTTGGATCTTTACTGTCACCGAGAGGCCACCACCCCGCCACCACGCTAGTGGCTCGAGCCCCACGCCCAAATCATAGGTAGAGCCTCTCACCAGCCGCTTGGCTACTAGCAGGGCCTCACTTGTCACGGGGTAGTGAGCTTTTCGCTTCGGCACTAGTTAGCCAGCCAGTTCTATTTTACTTAACCATATTGTTGTTGTTTGAGTTCATTGTTGTTGTCATGTTCTTTTTCAGGATGTCCTACAAACGCAACGTCAGACGAGGGATTGCAGCATTTTCGTGTCTATTAGGGCCGACTATCCATGAGTCGCTCAGTCTCGTACCTCACCCAACTCACATCTCTCAGGCATAATCTGCATTTTGGCATCCCCTTCCGGTCACTCGGCTGTTGGGGCCCGACACAAGTTATCATCTGGAACATTATTCGTTTGCTCTAAGATACATATAACAGAATCGTGACATTCTTCCAAGAATCAGTGGAGCAGGACTTCCACAGGCATACTGATCACCCTGTAGTCTTTTCTACATTTTTGCCACCTTTTATTCAAACCTTCATACGTACATGATCGCACTATTCCGAACTGACATACACGTTTCCGACAAGCCTTTCAAACCATACCCCATTTTTTACACAAGATATCAAAGATAATTGGTTTATCGCTTCACAGTAACGTACGTACACAGATGGGAATACCGGGCAGTATCAGACTCCCAAAAAACAGCATTCGCGCCACACAACCAGGTCTTAAATCTATGTGCCTGCAACCATACAAGGGTTCGGGAACCCTACAACTCCACGATCACAACTAATCAGACAGATAAGTCATGTCTCCCCAAGGAAAATTTAAGAAGGTACAAACACTACACCGCGTCACGTCAACGTTCGAACCAGACAATCGAGACACTTGACCTACTAATCACTCCCTATCTACTTCTAAATACGATTCTACATTCACATTCCGTCATTAGAGTAAGTAGGACCACTGGCTGCTATTTTCACATCCATTCTATAAGAACGACATCCAGTAGCAGTACGCCGGAACAAACATTAGAGGCACTAGGAATCGGCTATATATTATACAGGAACATTCCCAACGCAGGAATAGCAAGACATGGATTTTATATAGTGCTATAAGTGTGTTTTTCTGGCATTTCCTTTTGCCCTCTTTTTCAGGCCTACCCTCTACGTCGGTTCCGGCACACCACACCGACTTAATTCCAATCACAAGGTACTTCACTATAAGATATTAACCGACCACAAGTTTTAAGGCCGTAAGGCCTGTATTTGTGGGAGGAGTTAAGCGTTCCATATAAACGCTACTCCCCCCCTTCCTACCTGCCGTACGCACGCTGTTCACCCCACCCACCTCTCCCTCTTATACAATTCATTCAGGGGGGCCCTCTTTTTCAGGCCTACCCTCTACGTCGGTTCCGGCACACCACACCGACTTAATTCCAATCACAAGGTACTTCACTATACGATATTAACCGACCACAAATGCTCAAATTCACTAACCTCACACTGACTCTAGCTGGCGCATACACAAACTCACACATCCTGCCCACTAACACTTACTAAGCAGCTGCCAAATGTATGGGAGTAAAAAAGAAATATATATGTAAAGAAATCACTTAACTGCGGGCCTTTAAAACCTGCTGTCCTAGGGCTAGATGGCTTAATGATAAAGACATCACTGTAGAAGACAATGACAGATAACAACATAAAACTACAAACTTTGGTTATGTGAAATCTCCTCTAATAGTTTCCTGTTGATCAGGCTACCATGTACATTATTTATCTCTTATTTTAAAATCAACATGAGTGTTGAAAAAAATAAAAAAAAACTCTCTAAGCAGAGTATTTTTTTTATCATTTCTATTTACAGTCTTATACATACCATTTTTATCCTAATTTACAGTTAGCAAAAACATGGATCATGCAAAAGGCTTTCAAGTATTGAGTGTACCGTTTCTGAATGATCCTATAGAGAGTTTGTTTTCTCATGTCTTTGAAATCCGCAAAAAGTGTACTTTTTTCCCTCAAGCAAGTGGGGACTGGCCGGAAAACTTAGTGTCAGGTTTAGACTTTTTGTTTCAACAGGATGTATAGGGAATTAGCTGTCATTTACCTCTTTACACCAGACCAGAGGCAAATGTTAAGTTTTTGGGGTTTGTGACTGCAATCAATTAGTAGCAACATGGGCCTCAATTTAATATTGTTGGATAAGCTTTTCAAATTATTTAATATTTTTTTTAACATAGTAAAATATATGATCTGCATGAGGGCCTACAACATCAGATTTTTTTCCCCATAGGAAAGCATTGATTCAATGCTTTCCTATGGGAAGGTCTAATGCGCACGCAGCATTTGCCACACATGCAAATTAGAGCCCACTAGTCTTGGGACGGAGGTGGAGCTTCGACCCAGCACCGAGGAGGGTAAATTATTGAATATTTTTATATAAACTTTTTGAATGATATATATATATATATATATATATATATATATATATGTGTGTGTGTGTGTGTATATATATATATATATATATATATATATATATTATACAAAAATGTTATCCAAAAATATTCAATAATTTGGAAATGTAAGCCTATATCACATTTTACTAATAACTTCCCCAGTGTTAATTTTTGCGTGCAGAAAACTTTACTAATGGAGGATATTTGTGTTACGAAAAGCAGCTGCTCAACCAAGATTGTTTTTGTTTTGGTTCCAACACTGTTATGGGGAGATGAACACAGTACCAGATCCAGTCAGCAGCACCCTTCTCCTCAGGGCACTGCTTGGTCATGCTACTTTTGGAGGGTTTTCTATGGGTACCTGTGTATGTATCAGTTGGGGAGATTCTGCATATATGAGAGTGTGTAATTATGTTTACCTGTGAGCCTATGTTTCTGTGTTGTTGTGTTTGCTTTTGTGTGTACCTTTGTACATCTGTGTTTGTGTACTAGTATGTGTGTGAGTATGTACCTGTTTGTCTATTCATGTGGCTCTGTGAATGTGTGTGTACCTGGAACTAGAGATATGTGAGTCAGCGCCCCCATACGAGAAGACATGGCGGCTGGTGGAATCAGGTAAACTGCATTTGAGATCTGATTTCTGTGGGTTTCATGGGATCTTTAGAACTATACATGGTGTAGTTTCCCTTTTTTTTTTTTTTTTTTTAACCTTTCTCTAAATAACGTGAAAAGGAAACAAACCAGAACTAGTCATTATGGACAAAAAAATAAACAGGCAAATGGCAGTGAACGAGATAAGTACTTTTTCACTGCTGAATAAAAACTGATAACCAAGCCAACAGCATACAGGGAGGGAAAAGTTATGCTTCACTAAAAACCCAAACTCAAAGTGTAGGAATTAAAGATTGGATTACGCACACAACAAAGCCAAAGTGTGTGGGAAGCAGGGAGAGAGAGCTGAGCTGTGTGACCAAAGGAGAAATTGCTCAGCTTGTTCTGGCACATACTCGCAGGTGAAAGAGACATTAACCTGCTTAGTACCAGAAAGACTTGGTAACAATGGAACTATGGGCTTCCTCAGAGAAAGAGATTTGTTGTGGGAGCAACAAAAAGTAAAGACATATTTAACTGGATAGAGCCAGTGCTCTGTGCAGACTGTGGTGATAGATACAGCACGTAAATAATAATAAATCTCATTAATTTTCCTTTCAATGACCAGTAACACAACACACGTCATAATAGAAAGGAATTTACCAAAAGGGTTAAAAAATAAACAAAAAATATTAAACCTTTACATGTAATTTAAACAGTTTACAAACTAGGAAAATATAAACTATTTGTTAAAAACCCAGGCAGGAGAGATAATCGTGAAATGTCTTACGCTTACAGCAAAGCTTTGCCCACATCTCAGGCACACAATGGGTTAAAACCTCCTTCTACTAATACACAAAGCATAACTCTGGTGTGCTCTCTATACATAAAACAGACAGCAATTATATGTGTCACCGCCAATCATATTTATTATTATGTTCGTTAGAAAGAAAGAGGGGGGAAAAAGTTGCAGAGACTTGCTTTGAGTCTTCCTGCACCTTAGGTATAAAGGAGAATTTTGGATACTACACTGTCTCCATACCAGCACACAGCACAGGTCCGTCCCATCTCAACACTTTGTTAATTGATGAATCAGAGGCTATTGGCTGTGGCTGGCCAGAGATTTGCATGAGCAGGGAGAGGGAGTGTTTCTGTATCACTACTAACCACCAGTACCATGCCTGCAGCTTCATAGGGATTTAACTACCAGGGGAATGACAGGATCCTACAGCACACGGGAGGAGAGAGCTGGCTTCCTCTGAAACAGCAAGCCTTCCCATCCTGGATATGGGGCAGCAAACCTGTCTAACAAATGCACAGGTAGGTGAAATAGCAAGACTTTTGTTATATAACCTGCAAGTCTGATTATAGGCTAAAATGTATCTAGATTGTTATTTTAGAGGACAAGAGTCTTTAAACTGTTTAGTTTGCCTGTCTGCATGTGTAAATGATGGGAGCTGTGTCTGTGACATTGGCAAAATAATGAAATAAATATATGGCTTATTGCATGTATTTTACTACAATAGAAAGGCTATAGTCAAGAAAAATATGTGGTTTAGCTGCATGCTTCGAATGTCCATGGAAGCGTCAGAAAAGAATGCTAGTTTTGTTTAAAACCTTTTTAATCATTGTTGCTAAATGGAGGGTGAGGAGGGGACACTGATGAGACAGGCAAAGGGTTAAACATTTAGAAACCTGCTTTTTTTTGGCAACAATGCCAAAACCATGAATGAGATATTCAAACATGCAAAGTGCAGAAATCATCTAAAGTTTATCTGTCTGTGAGTTATTTAGAAATTTGACATTAGCACCCCTTTATCATGTATCCTTGTTTCATATAACTAATTATTTGTAGATAACTTTACCTACAGTAAAGCACTTCCAAGTATGTTAAGGATTTATAAACAATGTGTCTGTGTGCAGTGTGGGGGTATGTATTTGTAGAATTTCTGTATTAATAGATATGTAATTATTCTTTATTTTCTTGCCCAGCACTTGTTGTTTCTCTTTCTGCTCACTAATTTCCCTGGATCCTCGCTCAGCGAAGCCAGTTCTAGCAGAGCATCAGAATTGCTGTACAGTCTGCATGAAGGATTGCCCAGGGGAGTACTGATTGGGAACATTGTGCAGGATTTGCAGCTGGGATTCCTTACTGATCCTCCTCTTTCATTCAGCTTGGCATCTAAAGGGCTTAGTGGGAAGTATGTGACTCTCAACAACAGAACAGGAGTGTTATCTACATCTGCAGAGGAGCTGGACAGGGAAACCCTCTGTCCGCAAAGCCTTGGTCTTCAGGATTGTGTACTTCTGCTTGATATCATAATCTTACCTCAGGAATATTTCAGGCTCATCAAAGTAAAAATTGCCATTATTGATGTTAATGACAATTCTCCACAATTTCCTGTTTCACAGATTTTTATCTCTGTACCAGAAAATGCTCCTGTTAACACAAGGTTAGTAATAGAACATCCTGCTTATGACCCTGATGGGGGTTTAAATTCGGTCCAAACTTACAAGTTAGTGGATTATTATGGTGTTTTTACATTAGACGTGGAAGAAAATGAGAGTGGGGAAAGGACACCTTATCTCATTATCATGGGCCTTCTGGACAGAGAAACAAAAGCTGAATATAAAACGATAATTATCGCTGAAGATGGGGGCAATCCACCACTTTCGGGCTCTGCCACGCTCTCAATTCTCATTAGTGATGTAAATGACAACTGCCCCCAGTTCAAAGAGTCTCAGATTAATGTAACTCTTCCAGGGAACTCAAGCAGTGGGGCAACAGTAACAACAGTGCACGCAGAGGATAGGGATTTAGGAGCCAATGCTGAGATTACCTACTCCTTCAGTGAAAGAGTTCCACAGATCTCAAAGGACCAGTTTCATCTTGATGAAGACACAGGAGTGATAAAACTTTCTAAAAAGATAGATGGCAGCACCTCCCAGCTCCATAAACTCACGGTACTTGCCAATGGCCAGGGCTGTATCCCGACGGTAATGACCGTGTTCATTTCCATAGCTAAAGTCACATTTCGACCTCCTGATGTCGTACCTCGTTATATAGCTAATGAAGACAATGGAGTAGTTTACCTTAAAGAATTAGAGCCTATTCATTCTCCTATAGCATTTTTTACAATAAAAGACCCGGAAGAAAAATACAAGGTGGACTGTTATTTAGAAGGAGATGGGCCATTTCGTTTGTCTGCATACAAGCCTTATACAAATGAATATCTTCTTGAAACTACAAATACATTAGACTATGAGATAAGACAGCTGTATAACATAGCAGTGGTTGCTGTGAGTGTGGATGGGCTCCATGTTAAAAAGTTTCTAAAAGTGCAGATTTTAGATGAGAATGATAATTCCCCTGTCTTTACTCAATCGACTGTGGAAGTGACTATTGAAGAAAATAATTCACCAAATGCATTTCTGGCCAAATTGTATGCTACAGATGCCGATAGTGGAGACAGGGGGCAGGTTTCCTACTTTTTGGGCTCTGATGCCCCATCTTATTTTAATTTAGACAGAGTGACTGGAATTCTCACTGTTTCCACGATGTTGGATAGGGAAGAAAAAGAGAAATATAGGTTCACTGTTAAAGCAAGAGATTCCGGCTTTCCTGCAAAAGAAACTGTCGCCACTGTGTATATTACTGTACTGGACAAAAATGACAACAGTCCTCGGTTCATCAGCAAAGATTTCAGTTTTTTTGTACCAGAAAATTTTCCAGGTTTGGGGGAAATTGGGGTCATTAGCGTCACAGATGCTGATGCAGGACAAAATGGATGGATTGCCCTTTCCATAATAAATGGAAGTGATATTTTTGTCATTGATACTGGCAAAGGACTCCTAAGAGCTAAAGTTTCACTAGACAGAGAACAACAGAGCTCTTACACTCTTTGGGTTGAAGCATCTGATGGTGGAGATCCAACCTTATCATCTTCAGCAAAAATAACTATCCTGCTTTTGGATGTAAATGATAATCCACCTTTAGTCTTGTTTCCTCAATCCAACACATCTTATCTTCTTGTCCTTCCGTCAACTCTACCTGGTTCTCCTGTAACCGAGGTATATGCTGTTGATAAAGACACCGGGATGAATGCTGTTATTGCCTACAGCATAATAGGAAGGAGGGGGCCTCGACCAGAATCCTTTAGGATAGACCCCAAAACTGGAAACATTACTTTGGAAGAGGCTCTGATGAGAACTGACTGTGGTTTGTACAGGTTATTAGTAAAAGTGAGTGACCATGGTTACCCAGAACCCTTGTTTACTACTGTCATGGTGAATCTGTTTGTAAACGATACTGTAAGTAATGAGAGTTACATTGAAAGTTTGCTGAGAAAAGATCCTGATATTAACGTTGAAGAAAAAGAGCCACAAATTGCAATTGAGCCTACTCAGAAAAAAATGGAGACCGATTCATGTGTGCCGACACTGGTTACTCTATCAATACTGTGCTTAGGCTCGGTTGTTCTAGTGACTTTAATGGGAATGTATATTTGCATAAGGAAAGGGAAAAAGGAACACAGAACAAATGAGAACTTGGAAGTACAAATCCCATTAAATGGGAAAATTGACTTCCATCTGCTTGATAAGAAGCCAATTGAAATTTCGAATATTTAATAATTTTTTTCCCTGAAACACAATCTGACATTTTGGAGGATAAAAAAAGTAAATAACACAATGTGTTGATCTTGGTTATGATGAAGGACCATTAATTTATACCTTATAGTAATATATATATATATATGTAAATATCTCTTTACAGCTTTTTTAATTAAAGCAACAATTCTTACAAAAATTGTAAAGATATTTTATATATAAACATACATATGTAACTCCACTACCAATAGCAAAAGTTAAGCTCTATGTGCTATTTATATTCAGTATATGTTTTACATCTGAAAGAGGCAAACAGAAAAATTAAGGTAAATCATTTTTGTGCATTACGATATGATAGTGTTGAAGTATTATCCAGCAGAGGGCCTAAATGCAGTATAAAAAAATTATCCTGAGACACTGATTATATTTTTATTATTTTATTGTCATACACTTTTCCATTCTATATTTATATTAAAAAAAAGTGTGAAGATGGAACAAAAAAAAAAGTACTTCTAATAGACTGAATGTATATTACCTCAGTTTTAAGTTAATGTTTATAGTAAAGCAATGCTTTAGTTGGGGGAAAAAAAAAACCTATATAATTCCAGCTTTATATCAAGTGGATTTTATCAACCATTATGTCTTCTTATATATGCAGTAGGGTTGTTAAAAGTTCTCCTTAAATGAGGACACATTGACACTGCAGTAATGCATTGCATCATCACATCTACTGTACACAATTTTTTATATATATATATATATTATTATTACTTTTGTTTTAGTAGGCGTTCTTAAAGGGAATCCAGTCATTTCATGTATATGGAAACACAGTTCTTAATAATTGCTCAAATGTGGCTCTTTTTATGGCAGTTACGTGCACTTATTTGACAATCATGGGTTAAAAAGCTCATTTTTATTTTTACATTTCACTATGCAGATGGTAACTATTGAATTGCCTTCATTTTTTTTTTTAATGAAATAAAGAATATATTTCTAAACAAATACACACACTCATAATAGTGGCATTTATGACAGAAGGGTGTGTTTGTGTGTACACACCCGAAGTCATAATGGGGATAGAGCTATATATTAGTGGTGTATGCCAGTCAAGGTTTTATAAAGTGAAATTCCTAATAGACTCAGCCTAACATGATAGGTGTTGTATCCCTCAGAAGATAGAACATCTGTCCTATTCCCTGACTATTGCACATTAAATTTGTATTACTAGATATAATGCTTGTTGGGATTTTGTGGCTGTGCCTGGATAGAAGTGAAAAGCATTATTTGTGACTACAGTTTTAGATTTTCAGCAGCAGGGGACTTATCACCTGCAGTTCTCTTTGTTTTGGTGACCTTGCCTTTTACATAAGCATTGTGGAGGATAAAGCATCCAACTCTGTATTTATCACATGCAGTTATTCACTAAACAGTGAAATGTCAGGAATTAAAAAAGGAATTCCTAATTTAAGGCCAGTTATGCCGACATCAAAATGTGCAATTCTCTGGTGAATTTCTGATAGTCCACAATTTAGTAAATGAACATGCCGTAGTTCCAAAATGATGTAAAATGTAATGTTGCTCAGGTTTGTGTCACACAAATGGTTAGTGTCAGCTTTGATCATCATTAGCTTGGAAAGTGATCTAAATTTTCCCCCTTAATTTTGATATTTTTTTTTTTTTTTCAAATAAGGTTGCCAGATCCACTATTATTCCTAGACACATATAACTTCCGTGTGCTGTGCATGAAAAGAGCTGTCCTGCAGCATGTGTAGTTAATATATTGCAGAAATTAATTTTAAAAAGAATCCTAATGAATTACCTTGATTTGTTCACCAATTTCCATCCTGCTGCATATTAATTCTGCATGCTGTAAGGCTAATCTTTTCATGTGCTGCCCATCAAGATATAGAAGTAATGTGTCCAGGAAATGCTATCTGCAAATAAATCTGTTCACATTTAATGTTAACCATTCACTTGTTGTTTCTCTGTCACTCAAAATAGTCAAATGTACATACCAACACAAGGAAAACAACAGTTTTCAGACAGATCATACAGCGTTTTTCAGCATCATGTCTGTACTGTACCAAAAGTGTTTATATGTCTTTAAATTAAAGCTATATATATTTTCATAAAACATTTTTGTGATTTTGTTTTCCATAATTGCTTCGGGTTTACAATGAATCTCTTGTGTTAATAATTTGTATTTTTAAATATGATTGATCTCTTGGGAGTTATGTCCATTATCCACAGTGTGCTTTCTAATTGGCTTCTATCGATCGTCTAATCATGTGTGAGATTTTACCCATTTGAAGCAAGGTACTGCATTTTTTAGACTTGGCATTTTCAAATCTACTTGTGTTTGTATCCGTTTATGAAATTCCATCTGAGTCTTCCCAAGCAATAAAACGTGCATTGCAAATAGATGAACTGGGCCCTTTTGAACTGTATACCAGTTTGGCAAAGTGAACAATTAGATTGAAACCAGTTTGCTAGTGATTTCCTCTAAATACTAATTATTTTTTCCTCTTTCCTACTTGTGTTGTTGTGATGCACATTTTTTTTCTTCGATTTAAAAAAAAAAAAAAAAAACTAGTGTAAATGTGAAATCTTCACAGCTGCATGTAGACCAAAAGAGAAGGCTGTTCATGAAACAAGTCGTTCTGTCATGTAGTGAATATGTTTTATTAGCATCACAAATTCCCCCTCTATTTAGAAAACTAATCTTTTTAAACAACAAAAAAATGAAAACTCAATGAGTACAGAATACAGAATGCTCACAGATTATTATACAAGCATGAAATTTACATTCAAAATCCGAAGTTAAATCCGAATTGCAAAAAGCCAAGTAATGACTAGAGATAAGTTGGGTGAATGTTTCATGAGAAACTATTTTTGCACAAATTTTGAAGATGGAGTTTAATTTACTAAGATTCGGAGTTTAGTGAATAACCCTGAATACTCCTATTTGCAAAGACTCAACATTGTAATTATTATCTAAAATTGTGTTGATGCTATTCCATTCTAATTAAGTGTTATGGATAAAGGCATATTTTGTAAAATTGTGAAAATCTGTGCAGTATTTGTATGGCTTAAAGGAACACTATAGTCACCAAAACAACTTTAGCTTAATGAAGCAGTTTTAGTGTGTGTCAATCATGCCTCTGATGTTTCACTGCTCAATTATATGCCATGTAGGAGTTAAAGGGACTCTCCAGTGCCAGGAAAACAAATTAGTTTTCCTGGCACTGCAGGACCCTGCAGTGTCCCTCTCTCTCCCAGACCCCATCCCAAGTTGCTGAAGGGGTTAAAACCTCTTCAGTGACTTACCGGAGTCCAGCGCCGATGTCCCTCGGCGCTGGGACAGGCTCCGCCTAATCTCCTCCCCCGCCAACGTCAGCCGGTGGGGGAGACCTAATGCGCATACATGGCAATGGCCGAGCACGCGCATTAGACCTCCACATAGGAAAGAATTATTCAATGCTTTCCTATAGGGATTTTGGCGACGCTGGAGGTCCTCACATAGCGTGAGGACGTCCAGCGTTGCTTAGAACACTTGTCGTGTTCAAAGAACACGGAAGTCCCTCTAGTGGATGTCTGTTAGACAGCCACTAGAGGAGGACTTAACCCTGCAGAGTAATTATTGCAGTTTATAAAAACCGCAATAATTACACCTGCAGCATTAAGGGTAGTGGGAGTTGACACCCAGACCACTCCAATGTGCAGAAGTGGTCTGGGTGCCTGGAGTGTTCCTTTTAATCACTTTTGTTTCTATTTACGCAGCCCTAGCCACCCCTCCCTTTGCTGTGATTGACACAGCCTGTATGCAAACAAAATGGATTCATCTTCAATTAGATGTAACTTACTATAAAGATTTGTATCTCCTGCTCTGTAAATTGAACTTTAATTACATACAGGAGGCTTCTGCGGGGTCTAGAAAGTTTTTAACAGAGCAGGAGATAAGACTAAATTAAATTCTAAATTAAACAGAGTTTACAATAAAGGAACTGTAAAAATTAGATGACTCTTTACAGGAAGTGTTTAAGAAGGCTGCGTAAGTCACATGCGGTGAGGTGTGCCTAGGGTTGTGTAAACAAATTGATTTAACTCCTAAATGGCAGAGAATTGAGCAGGGGCATGATCTATCTGCATGATCTATACACCAAAACTACTCCCTTAAGCTAAAGTTGTATTGGTGACTATAGTGTTTCTTTAATTTATTTGAGGGAAACATGTACCTAAGCACATTATTTGTATTTGCTGATATTTATATCTAGATAGACTGAATCTATTCTGAAAGTCACATAATATTGTTAAACCTTTTGACACCTATACTAGGTTATTAACGAAACACTCCAAGCACCAAAACCACTACAGCCTGCTTTAGTACTTTTGATGATAAGTAGGGTTTAAAACCAGTTTAAGGGATCACTATAGTGTCAGGAAAACAAACTTGTTTTCCTGACACTATAGCATCCTTTGGACCCCCCACCCTCAGGGCCCCCCTCCCTTGTCGCTGAAGGGGTTAAAACCCCTTCAATTACGTACCTTAATCCAGAGCCAGGCTCGCTCAGCACTGGTGACCTCTCCTCCCCCCGCCGTCAGCTCCCGAGGGGAGCGGAATGCGCGCATTCAAACAGTTCATAGGAAAGTATTTCTCAATGCTTTCCTATGGATGTTATGCACGCTGGATGCAAATTTCAAATCCATCATCGCAGAAGCGCCTCTAGCGGCTGTCAGGAAGACAGCCACTAGAGGTTGGATTAACCCTGCAATGTAAACATAGCAGTTTCTCTGAAACTGCTATGTTTACATCTGATGGGTTAAAACCTGGGGGACCTGGCACCCAGACCACTTAATTGAGCTGAAGTGGTCTGGGTGACTATAGTGTCCCTTTAACAGCTTACCTAGGGTCTCTTGTGGGCCAACTGTGCCTCCACAGCTGAAAGATCTTGCAAGGAAGGAGCTTCTATTAGCTCTAGTGAGCTAAGATCGGCAGCACAAGGCTGGCTCATTACCTAAGATTGTCAGCTGGTTGCTCTCTGCCATTGAGTGCCTTCATGCCTCGTGGCCTATCTCAGAGCATACCTTTCTTGTAGCAGGGATGGCAGTGACGTTTGACCAGCATACCCTAGGTAAGGTGTCAAACCATATGTAAAAGGCTTGAATACTTAACCTGGGATGGTGCCATGGAACTCCTGGCACTACAAGTACTGCAGTGCTGTAGTGGTTATGGTGCTTGGAGTTTACCATAAAAGGTCAGACTATTATATCCCACTTCAGCATATAACAGAACAACTTATTTCAAAATAACAATTGTAAAAGGCAATTGATGAGCAATGGACACAGTTTATTAACTTGCACTGTGGGACTGTTCTCACGTGAGAGCACGTTAGACAGATTGTAACCTCACACTTTTAGGGTTATTAATTAAACTCTGACTTTTAGTAAACTAAATCTGAATGGCAAAATTCATAGTAAAATAGCTGAATTGGAAACCATATCCAATTCAGCTATAGTCAGCGCTATTTTAGCCTCGTTTTAGCAAATCATATTTTGCTTCCCCACTCTGCAAGCTGAAAAAAGCTGGTGAATATGATTGTTTTCTTTCATATGTACCTGCTTCTCTTTTCTTATGCTTTCCATACTCACCAGTGGGGATACTGATCTGTCCAGTCAGTGCCCTATCCCTAGGAATGCTGGAAAAGTGCATTGAGCATGTCAGACAGTGTAATCATGCAGAGTAGGCTGCGGTGTCAGCTTTCTCTCTCCTGATGTTGCACAATAATGCCCTGGTTTCTGTCATTAGTGGACTAGTCTAAAAATGAAATGGGTACAGTAGGTAAAAGAGTGGGAGGGGCTATAGAAACTCCCATAGTTGAGTGGCATGCCCAATAATAAATTTTTACCAAGTTTATAAATGTTAATTACCAACTTTTCAAAGTTTTTCTTGTTTTGGTTTGGATATTAGTTTAAAAGTGTTTGCTTGCTGGTTTAAAAAAATATTGTCAAGTGCTACATATAACTTTAAGTGTTAAACATGTTGGATACCTAACCAGATTGAGTTCACACTCTATTGCTTTCAGGTCTTGAATGAAGCAGAATATATATTTGCTGTTCTTTTGTATCGATACAATTATTGGGAGAAAAAAAAATCCATCCTTTTAGAATGAATCTCGTGTATGAGAACCTCGTCAGGATTACCCAATGTCCAAGTGGGTAGTCCTGAGTTCCTGACTTCAAAGTAAAAGGAATATATATATAAAAATATGAACTTGTGTTTGCCCTTTATATTCAATCACAGTTATTCATCACACTGCCTCTGCTGCAACTAGACATTTAGAAGTAATGTGTGTAGGTGTGTGTTTATATATTATTAGTATTATTATTATTGTTATTATTATTGGTATTTATATAGCGCCAGCTTATTCCGCAGCGCTTTACAAAAAAAGGTGAATTTATCAAATGAGACAATAACAAAATGTAACAGGAACAATAAGTAGTTGAGGACCCTGCTCAAATTAGCTTACAGTCTAGAGGAGGTGGGGTATAAAAACACAATAGGAAGGGTATTGAGAGAGACAGCAAATAGACATGGTGGGAAAGTAGCAGAACTGGAGGTGAGAGTGGAATGTGGTCCTATAGGAGAGCGCGAGAGGAAGGTTTGAGAGATAGAAGTTACTTCGGGAGGCCATAAGCATTCCTGAAAAGATGGGTTTTGAGGGACTTCTTAAAGGATTCAAGACCAGGGGAGAGTCCGACAGAGGCAGGCTGTTCCAAAGGAAAGGAGCCGCCCGTGAGAAGTCTTGCAGGCGTGAATTTGCAGTAAGGGTGCAAGCAGCAGAAAGGAGAAGGACACCAGTAGAGTGTAGAGACTGAGAGGGGGCATACCTATGAATCAGTGAAGAAATGTAAGAGTCCCTCAAAACCCATCTTTTCAGGAATGCTTATGACCTCCAAGAGTAACTTCTATCTCTCAAACCTTCCTCTCGCTCTCTCCTATAGGGCCACACTCCACTTTCACCTCCAGTTCTGCTACTTTCCCACCATGTCTATTTGCTGTCTCTCTCAATACCCTTCCTATTTTGTTTTTATACCCCACCTCCTCTAGAATGTAAGCTCATTTGAGCAGGATCCTCAACTACCTATTGTTCCTGTTAAATTTTGTTATTGTCTTATTTGGTAGATTCCCCCTTTTTTGTAAAGAGCTGCAGAATAAGCTGGCACTATATAAATACCAATAATAATAATAATAATAATAATATATAACACACACCTACGCACATTACTTCTAAATTTCTAGTTGCAGCAGAGACAGTGTGATGAATAACTGTGATTAAATATAGAGGGCAAACACAAGTTCACCTTTGGCAATGTGTTTAGAAAGACACCTGTTGGGTTTGTTTTCTAAGATATATAATTAGATGTTAGACATGTCCCTTTCTAGCCTCTCTGTAAGGTAGGATTCATTCACATTCCATCACGTATTATGCAGAGTAGCAACTGTCAGTAGTAATTCTAACTAGAATTGTAGCAGGGTCAATCTGACTATGACCCACAAGCTGAAAACCAAACAGTGGAAAGCTTTTGGTGATAAGGTTTGTTTTATGGAGGCATACAAGTTACATGTTTACTCGAGGACCTCTTCGCATGACTGTGATTTGAAAACTAAATAGCTGATATGGAAACTTTTTCTATTTCCCCAAAGTCACATCTTTTTATACCCTGAAATGTAAGGTTACGTTTTCAATTTCACATACTTCAATATCTAGTGGATGCATCTTTTGTGCTAGTAGGGTCACCAGACCTGTAAATGTGTTGATTACATATATATATATATATATACATAGTGGATGTGAACATATGTGCGTACCCACTATGGCTGGACTACAATATCATTAAAACATCATTAGACATGATGTGGTATGTAGAAAAGATAATACAATGGTAAACAAAGTGTAATGGGAAAATTATGTCATCTGGTAAATGATGATAGCTAGTGATTTTTTTTAACTATAGAGTATTTACACTATCAGCTAGTGGGAAAATAGTTTTTAAAAATCATTGGTATTTAATGGGTTAAAGGAATTCATTTCAATGAAGTTGATGTGGTAGCTAGAGATCCTGGGCACAATTTTAATTTAGGTTAAAACTGTTTAAGAAAGGTTCAACCCCAAAGTACCCTCGACTAAGACTGTCATAGGATGGCTGCAAAATCCATTGATGGAATAATTTTTTTTTTATAATCCAACAATTTTACAATCCTTAAAAAATTAAATGAAACACACATGTTTTTTTGCTATGTTTTTCTTAAAGTGGCTCTGTCACCTTTAACTTACCCTTCTCCTATTGTTACTTATTTTCTTCCTTTTCCGTTCTTCTTTCCTTCATTTCCGATTTATTTCTCTTTGAAACACAAAACAAAGTAGTAACTAGATTGTCTTGTGTATTGTCCTACTCTTGACTATCTTGACAAAGCATAGGGCTTAAGGCAAGCTCTACTTCCTTTGTCAAGCTAACAAAAGAAGGGGAGCTTGCCTTAAACTCTACCCTGTATCAAAATTGTCAAGCATAGGAAAAACACAAGACAAGGCAGTCCCTACTGCTTTAAAATTATTTATTTTATTATCATTATCTTTTTAGGGTGAAGTGTTTATAATAGTCTACATAGCAATACCTCTAACAAAGTCATTGGGGCTTCATTATTCAGCCCGCAAGAACAGTTCTGCACTGGCTGATGTCAATTCTGTGCAAATTTCCATGATAGAATTGCTATTGATTGGCTGTGATCAGCAGATGCTCTCAGTCATTGAATGGAGACTGGATCAGCTTCCATCTTCTGCAGCTCTGCATAAGCTTGTCACTGACACCGAGAGGAGGCCAAGAGGATGTCAGGAACCCAGGAAATAGGGCAAACCGTTACTAAATGTTTTGTCCCTTTACCAGGGAACCGGGTCTGAGTACACCTGGCATTGCTTATGATGTAGTGGTTATCGTGTAATCCTTTAACATAGGTCTAAACAGTCCCAAATTTGCCAGGACAGTCCCGCATTTCAGAGTACTGACCCAGCAAATTTTTAAATCTGTCGACAGATTGTAAAATGCAAGAGGCAAAACGTAGCTCTACATCAGCGCCCCATGCATGATCTGCTGGAGGGGTAGGCTATTAGTCAGCCTGGCAGCAGGACCAAGGGGTGGGTCCATCCATCAAAAGGGCAGATGTGCACCTTTTGATGGATGGGCCCACGCCTTCAATTAGTCAAATTTTCTCCTATGCTATTTAGGAGTTAATCACTTTTGTTTCTATTTAAAACGCCAGGACCACACCTCCCCTGGCTTTGACTCACACACGATCTTTGATAAAAAAAGGTTTAATTTTTAATCAGATCATATTTTACACTCAGGGTTATTCACTAAAGTGGGAACGCAAAGTAAACTTCACAATTATGGTCAAATTAGCTGAATGGAAGATTTTTTCCAGTTCATCTATTTTGACATTCAATTTAAAATTCCCTTTGTATTCTCTTTATAGAGAATAACTCTATTCTAGAAGTTCTTATCTCCTGCTCTGTTAAATGAACGTTAATCACACACACAGTGTTGGCTAAAGTGCTTCATTGGCCATGAGCTGAAGGTCATGATATGGCTTTGCATTTACATGTGGGAAAAATATATATATAAAAAATGTCTTACTTCAATATACAGAAAATGATTAATGCAGACATATGTAAAGACATCACCAGCTTCTGACTGGTTAAACACAACAGCAAATTAATCTGTATCATCGTTGGCTGTGACACAGTAGCCCAGCGTTTCCCAATTAGTGTTCCACAGCGATTTGCCCGTCGGTTGGTCCAAGCATTTAGGGCCATTCGATGGGTATCGCTAAACAGGGGTCCGGTCAGGTGCCGCTGTCATCTAAAACCGTGACCGGACCCCTGTAGTATTGGATGCTGGGGGGAAGTGACAACACAGCACAGACACACACCGGCACATACAAAAAAAAAAAGGTTTATGCAACGGCACAATTTAATTTTTTTAGGGGGAGGGAGGTGGGTTCCACGATGTTGATACTCTATGTCAAAGGGTTCCACTGGAAAAATTAATTGGGAACCCCTGCAGTAGCCATATATTCCATTATGCTCAGCCACAGAAACAAACATACATGCCTGTTCACTCAAGGGCAGAGAGTAAATCCTTCTAAGTGGTCTATTCATGAATCGTGAATTGTAATGAATTGGAAACGGAATTGTAAAACTGAGGCTAAAATAAAAAAGCTGTACCCGTAGCAGGGACTTTTAAAAAAATATTTATTCTAGTCTACATTTTCTCATTTGTTTTCCATTTAACTAAAATAACTTTCTAGTAAATAAATACCTAAATGTGTGGTCTTTTTATGTCTGTATGTAAATATATCAGTATAACATTATATGTATATGTGTGTGTATGACAACCTTGCATACATAGTTACATAGCTCAAAAGTGAAATGCATCTGTCAAGTTCAGCCTTTTTCACATATGTTTTTGCTGTTGATCCAAAGGAAGGCAAAAAAACCCTGCTGAAGCGCTTCCAATGAAGTGGAACAAATTCCTTCTTGACCCCAGAATGGTAGTCAAATATCTCCTTAAATTAAGAAGCTATTACAAATTAAAATGATATCCCGGTATATTATGTCGCAAGTATTTATCCAATTGCTGTTTAAACATCTGTATAGACTCTGATAATACCACCTCATTAGGCAGAAAATTCCACCTTATTGTTCTTACTATAAAAAAAAAACTTTAATTTTGACTTAGACTAAATCTCCTTTCTTCTAGTCTAAATGCATGACCTTGTGTCCTATTTTTTTAATAGATTTCAGACAATGGTTTGTATTGGCACCAAATATATTTGTACAATGCTATCATATGCCCTCTGAGGTGCTATTTTTTCAAACTTAAGAGATTTAAATTTTATTAACCTTCATAATCAAAATGCTCCATTCCTTTCATCAGTTTTGTAACCTGCGCCTGCACTTTTTCTAGTGCCATAATATCCTTCTTTCGAACAGGTGCCCAAAATTGCACAGCATATTCTAGTTGTGGTCTTACCAGTGATTTATAAAGAGGCAAAATCATATTTTCATCCCAAGAATTAATGCCCCTATGTATACATGATAATACCTTACAGGCCTTGGCAACTGCTGCTTGACATTGCATATTGTTGCCTAGTTTTTGTTTATGACATTCCTCAAATACTCCTCATGTGTTGTTATCCCTAATTCACTACCATTTAGGATGTAAATTAATTGTACATTCTTTATCCCAAAGTATATAGCTTTGCATTTTTCTCCAATACATTTCATTTGCCATTTGAGTGCTCAGTTCCCCAATCTATCCAAATTCCTCTGTAGCAAGCAATATCCTGCTCACATTGTATTCTTTTACAGAGTTTTGTGTCATCTGCAAACACTGAAACATGGCTTACAATGCCTATTTTAAGATAATTTATAAATATGTTAAATAAGGGCGGTCCCGGAACAGAACCCTGAGGGGCACCACTTACCACTTTTGTCCAGCTTGAAAATTTAACATTAATGGCAACATTCTCTACTCTATAATTAAGCCAATGCTCTACCCAAGAACAAGAATATTCATCTAGACCAATTTCTTTTAGTTTGAACACAAACATATTGTGTGGACCATATCAAATGCATTGGCAAAATCCAAGTAGATCATATCCACTGCAACACCCTGATCTATTCTAATACTTACTTCGTTGAATGCAATTAGGGTAGTTTGACATGACCTATGCTTCATAAAACCATGCTGAGTATTGCTAATAACACTGCTCCTCACAATGAATTCCTAAATATTATCACTCAATAACCCTTTAAATACTTTCCCAGCCACAGAAGTTAAGCTCACTGGTCTATAATTTACAGGCAAAGATTTTGAACTCTTTTTGAATATAGGCGGATCGCCAACCCAGTGCCAAGGGACATCCACGCTGGAATCGGGTAAGTGAAAAAAGTTTTTTATCCCTTTATCTACTAATAGCCTCTGTGCCTCTTTACAGCCCCTGCCCACTCCTTCTATAGCCCCATGTGCCCAATTTACCCCCTGTGTCCTTCCTTCTACAGCCCTGGCCCATCCCTTTTATTCCCCGTGAGCCACTGCCCACCCCTTCTATAGCCCACGTGCCCCCATCACAGCCCCTGGCCCCCCACCACAGCCCATATCCCTTCTCTACAGCCCATGCCCCCACTCTACAGTCCCTGCCTCCCCCCTTTTACACCCCTATGCCTCTCTATAGCCCCTGTTCTCCCTATGCCTCCTATAGCCCCTGTTCTCCTCTCTACAGCCCCTGCCCCCTCTCAGTCCTTGTATCCCCTCAGCTCCTGCCCCCCTTCTAAAGCCCTTGTGCTCTCCCTTCTACAGTCACTCCCTTCTACAGTCCCTTCTCTAGCCCCTGTGTCTCCCTTTACAGCCCCTGTGTGTCCCCCTCTGCAGCCCCTGTGCCCCTCATACAGCCCTCGTGTCCTCCCTCTACAGCCCTGTCCCCCCCACTTTACAGCCCTGTGTCCCCGCACTCTACAGCCCTGTGTCCTCCCCCTCTACATTCCTGTGTCTCCCTCTCTACAGCTCTGTGTGTCCCCCCTCTACTGCCCTCTTATGCTACTATGCCTGTGTAGCCAAAAATCCTTGCACCTGCCCTTGCTATAGTGCTCTATGCAGCCTATTGTATGTAAATGAGGCTGTTGGGGGCATACATTTGTGTATTAAAGTTAGTTGATGTTTTAACCATCACCAAGTGTCATCTGGTGTTTTGGGAAAGAAATATAATCTGCTGATGAAAAGTGTGTCCAGGGCTATAATCACAGTAGCCTGGTATAGGGTGGAAAAGGCCCTCAGTGATCCCAGTCAAGCCTCAGTGACTGGGTCTGAAGTGATCCAGGGTCTCTGATAGCTCCAAGGAAGCAGACATGGTGGAAGTGCTTGGTTGGAGTACTGGAGCTCCGTCACAACAGCATTACAGGAACACTACTGAAGATGAGATCTTGAGAGGGCTAGGAAGATAGAAATATGGCTCCTTATATAGAGACAAGTACTATTTGTATATCACTCTATTGCAGTTCTGTGAAATCCATCATGGTGATCCTGCCTGTGTATTGTATAGGTATAATTGTATTGTTAAAAGAAGAAAAACTACCACAACAAGAGGACATAGTCTTAAATTAGAGGGGCAAAGGTTTAAACATAATTTCAGGTATTACTTTACAGAGTGGGTGGTTGACACATGGAATAGCCTTCCAGCTGAAGTGTTAGAGGTTAACACAGTGAGGGAGTTTAAGCATGTGTGGGATAAACATAGGGCTATCCTAGACTTAAGATAAAGCCAGGGACTGATTAAAGTATTTAAAAAATTGGACAGACTAGATGGGCCGAATGCTTCTTATCTGCCATCACATTATATGCTTCTATGTTTCTCTGTGTATTATTTCTGTTTTTTTCACAGCCACTAGCGGAAGTCTTCGTTCTGAAATTTAAACATTGCAGTTTCTCCAAAACTGAACTGCTTTACATTCTAGGACTAAGGACATGCAGACCTCTTCAATGAGGTTAAGTGGTCTGGGTGCCTAAAGTGTCCCTTTAGGCTAAAAATGTGTCCCTTTAAATGGCTCAGCTGGTGTTTCCATTTTCTATGGGTGAAATTTTGCAGTCCATAAATAGCTGGCATTTTATCAAGTAGCAGTTGGCAGGTAAAAAGTAGTAACAGCATTGGAAACACGCTTTCAGGGTAGTCATATCAAGGTCTAGGAGGTTTTAGTGATCATTGTAAAATTGCCTTCCATTATTTCCTTAATGAGGCTTATTAAAATAATTATCTCTTAAAGGGATTAAATACAGTGCATTTTGAAGATTTCCTCTTCTGATGTTAGAAACATCCTGAAATCATTTAAGAAAAGTATTAGAATTACCCGTATTACACTCATATGTTATGATTGCTTCACATTTGGTTTAATTTCTTTAATCCCTTCAATTATTAATCATTTCACTATCACTATCAGTGAAGAAAAACCAACCTCTGGTATATTATGATACACATATATCATGGTATGTTAAAACAGAGAATGTATAGATCGAACATAAAACAATGACAACATTTATCAAGTAGAGCAAACTGTTAAAGGTCAAAAAACTGAAATATAAAGGGCAAGTTTAATAATCTGTATGTGTATATGTTTGTGAGGAATCTGTACCTGTTTTGCAATGCAGATTCCTATCTATAATATTGCTTACAATATACAGAGTCTCCATCTGCTACAATAGGGATTTGTATCTAAAAGAGACTGCTAGATGCTATAGCAGCCTTATAAACTTTAATCCCTCTCAACATTATACAGTTTTGTGCTACTCTGTACAGTGCTGGAGGAGAAAATTAGCTTACATCCAACTTATGCCTTCACTATGTGAATATCATCAATGAAGAGCTGTAGATGTCAGGTAAATGTTTTTAACTAATTTTGTTTAGTTTGTTGTACAGCAACAAACTCTGCTAAAATTTACCCGGCCGGGAGGAGATGAACCTGGCTGTAGCGAGGGAGCTCAGTGTTCCTGCTCCTCACTGCTCCCTCGTGCGCCCCCTCTGTAGTGACGGCAGGTGCCGGAATATGACGTCATTCCTGCCCGGCATCACTAAACTGCGTGCGTGAGGGAGCAGGAAGGGAGACCTCTCTAGAGAAGATCCCCACACCAGTTCCCGAAGGTAGGGAACAATAAATAAAATGTGAGTGTGTGCAAGAATGTGTGTGTCTGTCAGTGAGTGTGCGTCTGTCAGTGTGTGTGAGTGTGTCTGTCAGAGAGTGTGTGACTGTCAGTGAGTGTGTGTGTGTGTGTGTCTGTCAGAGAGTGTGTGTGTGTGTCAGAAAGTGTGTGTGTCTGTCAGTGAGAGAGTGAGTGTGTGTGTCTGTCAGTGAGTAAGTGTGTGTGTCAGTGTGAGTGTGTCTGTCAGTGTGTGTGTGTATCTGTCAGTCAGTGAGAGAGTGTGTGTGTCTGTCAGTGTGTGTGTGTCAGTCAGTGAGTGTGTGTCTGTCAGAGAGTGAGTGAGTGTGTCTGTCAGTGTGTGTGCATGTCTGTCAGTGAGTGTGTGTTGATCAGTGTTGCGATGGCAGCAGTTGGACAGTGGAGGTGGAGGTACACGGAGGCATGCAACGCCACATCACATTCTGACGTGACGTCAACGTGCTCCACATTCACAGAGTTTCAAGGAGTAGTTGAAGGATCCATTTTGGCACAGGGTGCGGACGGTGCCATTGGGGGTATACCAGAGGCTGGACTCCGGAGTCGCATACTGGCAGTGGCAATGTGAGTGGAGTCTGCTTGTTGGCTAATATTTTTTTTTTCTTAAACAAGGGCAGTTGTTTAGTAGATAGGGTGCTGGGATTCAGTAGTGGGGGGAGACTGGCATTTAGTATAGGAGGGGGACTGGAATTTAGTACAGAGGGGGGACTAGGATATAGTACAAAGGGGGGACTGTGAAGTAGTATCGAAGGTGGGACTGGGGTTTAGTAAAGGGGGGCTGGGGTTTAGTAGGGTTTTATTTATACAGTACTTTTTAATTTTTCTATGAAAATGTAAGTTTTTTATTTTTAATTTGTTTTGGCCCACATAGTATGATTCCCTCCCCACCTTCTCACTGTCCCTACTTATTCTTCTATTATTCCCCTACACTCCACTATCTTGTCGATAGGGTAGGATCCACCAACTTTCACACCAGCCACCATACAGCACAAAAGTTCAATCTATTGGGCCCCTACAGTCTGAATGATCTCCTATTCTAGGGAGAGGTACCACAAATCTCACAATCCCTTGCAGTCTAGTGTAGAAAACAATGTCTGTCTCCAGCACGCACACACTGCGCATGCTTCTTCCTCCTGACTAAAACGTAAATGAAGCAGCAGTGCAGGTGATAAAATTATATTTCTGCCGAAGTACACTCCTTCAGTTAAAGGGACTGAACTGGAAAAATCATCAAATAATGAGAGCAGCCTGTGCCTGCTGCTGTGAAGAGGCTGGGCTGGTCTTTGAAGAGTATGTCCCTGTACCGATCAAATAGAGCTTTCCCTTCTTCTACTGTATTACTGAGGAGGAAAGTCCAGCTTCATAGCCCATTCAGTGTGGTTAATTGTCTGCCAGCTAAGGAGGACTACCTGCCCTCTGGAACTGGGCGTGGAAATGGAAAATTAAACAGATATTTTACAGATAGGAACCAAAGTTGTTGCTGTAACACCTAAGGAGAGAGCAATATAGAAAAGTTAATTAAATCCCTCACTAGCCCCAGACGAAGGTGCAATACAGTAGCGCTGAAAATAGTTTTTAACGCTTCCTTTCTGTTACTTTATTTATTTATTTATTTGGGCTTTAGGGTTATGGAGCTTTTGAGTGTTTTGATTTAATTTTTGTTTTCGAATAAGGGGGCCGGAGGGTTGAGGAGCTTCTTAGGACTGCAGGTAGCCTAGCAAGCTTGTATGAGTCAGATTTTACCTTACACCTATTATTGTGTATCTGATTTACGTAGTGGGATATGTTCAGTTAGTTACTTTAACCATTTCGTCATTTTAGTAGATAGCAGAGTGAGTTATATTTCACAAGTACCTCTCTACCTTATTTAGTGGTATTCAGACGTAGTTATGTGTTTAGACGACTGCCTGTTGATTAGTATACTCTGTCGCTAGCAGTATTTATGGTTAATACGAGTGTCCGTTCTGCTCATCTGATAGCCTGGGTGTATGTATTTTCCTTAGAGTGAGCTTATCGTTAGTTTCCTAAGTTGAGCGGATCATCTATTTTTAGCACGACCCATACTATATCAAGTCCATAAAGATAGGTTGGGGTAGACTGGTTCTGTGTAGGGCCGGGAGGACCCACACTTTATCAGACTTCACCTTTGCTCCGCTGCTCATTCGTTGCTTTTTAGATACATTTAGGTTATATACTACTCTGCTACTTTGGTAGCAGATAAATCATTGTATCTATTTACAAGTGGATATACACTCTCTAAATTCTTTATGATAAGTTATATCTTATGCTCAAATTCAAGTATTTCTTAGGGCATTCATGTCCTTTTAAAAGTGTTTCTATCCATCTTGTTTCTCTGCCTCCCCCCTCTTTCAACATTTAGTAGACATACCATGAAACATATGACCAAGCGATAATAAAGGAATTACTCACAATAAAGCATTGGTTTTGTTATGGTACTGTTTTATACAGAATCTTATTTAGGTTTTGGTCTTATTACATGCACCCTACTTTTTGCACTGTTATTAATTTTGGGATTTCATTGTTAAATTTAATTTAATTAACTTCTTCTATATTGCTCTATCCTTAGGTGTTACTCCAACAACTTTGGTTCCTTTTTGGAACAAAAATTGGATTTCTATTTTAGGGTTAGGCCCTTAAAGTTGGATGACACAATTCAAGGACCTTATTTGTTCATCCTTTTTGATATTTTACAGATATACTGGCTAATACCAATCACAGACAAAGTAAGCATGCACAGGTTGAACCTTGTATACTCTTCAGTTCTGGTTGCTGTGGTGATGACATTGCTGATGCTGGACATCACATTTTTAATAATGGAATGTATTTTTGTGAGAATATCCTGGTGACCTAGACTCTGCGAGCTATTAGTATGCACAAAAATGACAAAACATAAACTATAGACTCCTGCACCGCGGAAACAAAATGGTTCATTTATTAAAATAAAATAAACTCAAATGTAGTTTGGGTAATCCAATAGTCATCCATGCAGCAGTTTGGATTGTCTGCATATCATATCATCATGTAAAATATTTTGGAAAATGATACAGACAAACCAAAATTGGGCCCAAAAGGGGGGGCAATATGTACTGCAAGAAATGTACCAAATATAAATATTATCGCCCCCTGACACATTTTGAAACAAATTGGCAAAAGGCTTGTCTCAAAGGTATACACTTTTAAACACTACTTTATTAGTAGTGCATTGTGAAAACAGGGACAAAATGGGAGTCATATCTCAACTTTCAATTCAAAGACAAACAGTAGAGAGAGATTTTTTTCTATCATGTAGTACTGATCCATCTTCTTGTGTGCTCAGGTGACAGCTTTTAAACTATTGTCCAGATAGTAGAGAGTCCCCATGGCTGTCACAACCTATGCACAAATTATACAGTAGTGTGTTAGAGATGTCAAAAACACTAAGGGATATACATACATATTTGGCCGCAATGCACCATGCTCTCATCATTTTGGTCACAGGTTCACTCCACTATCTTGTCGATAGTGTAGGATCCACCAACTTTCACACCAGCCACCATACAGCACAAAAGCTCAATTTATTGGGCACTACAAGGCATCTCTCACTATATGCCTGCTCAATGGAGCTATTTTCTTGATACTGTGCCAATGGAAGAGCACCACCACTCCCATATTACGGAAATGGATGTCTGTGATGAAACATGTAAAATCCATGAATGTGCTGATTTATAAGTCTAGGGACTTAACACAAACACACACATAGCACTGGGTCTACTGGAATACATTTTTTCCCTCATCCAAAATTAACAGTACATGTACAGACCCTCCTGGAGGCCAGCCTGCTTTGCCTTACACCTGAGGGTCAGACCAAGCGGTAATTATGGATTAATGCTACTGGATAGGTAGATATGCTTAGTTGTTTATCTATGCTTTATACTTTTGTTTCACTGGGAAAGTGACAAAAGTGATAAAAAGGCTGGAACCTATTGTCTCCCCACCAACCCACCCATAAGCAGTGGGTGAGGGCCATAAGTGACAAAGAAGGGGACCCTTTTGTTTACCTCCCTGGGCCCCACCCATTAGTAGCAGGTGAGTGCTATAAGTGACAAACCTATTGTCTTCCCCCTGGCCCCCATTTATGAGCGATAATATAGGGGGGGACCTACTGTTTATCTCCTGGCCCCCACCAATGAGTGGTGGGTGGGGGCCCTAATTGACAAAGGGGGCCCCGATGGTCTCACACCCAATTGCTGCAATTGGGGGCCCTAAGTGACAAAAGGGGAAGACCTATTGCCTCCCCCCTGGCCAATGAGTGGCGGGTGACAAAAGGGTCCACACCCCTCCCTCTGGGCACACACCCATGAGCGGCAGTGTGGGCCCTAAGTGACAAACCCTGCCTCCCAAGTGACTGAGGATCCCCAAGCCCCTAGTCACCCCCTAGTGACCAGGGGACCCCAAGCCCAACAATAGTGAGAGTGGGGAACAATAAACTGAAAATCATATGTCTTCAAGATATCTTTTTTTTTTTCTAAAATCCATAAATTCTGTTGAAGTAAAAAAAAAACAAAAAAAAACAGGGCGAAAAAAAAGTCCATACAATAAAAAATGTATCCCTCTTCACCCAGCCCGAGCTCCGCAGGTAATGCTCAAGATTTACCTGGCAGAGCACTCTGATTGGTTGGCTTAAGACAACGTGACATGTCCCACAGGGCTTTCAACTGCCCACACTAAGGTGGCGACGCCTGTGACCAAGATCCGGGAATGAAATAAGGAGTTAAAAAAGGTATAATGGGGGACCTAGTTGCATTTTGGAGTGACTAGGGGGACAATAAAATATAGTGCAGTCGGGGGGGTGGGAGGGTTAAAAAACAAACAAAAAAACAGATCCAGTCATGACAATGTCGCTTCCAACTTCTGCAGTGCTGTGAGGAAAAAATGCTAGAGCACTTTTTTTCAGCACTTGTAAAGGGCATCGGTGCTGGAGAAGAGCAGCCTGAAGAACCAGCAGCCTTGTGAGTGACCAGTCTTATTCCTAGGAAAGCCACCCTCCTGCTGTTAAAAGTTAATCAAAAAAGAGTGACTAAAATAGCAATATTGTGATGTGTATGTGTAGCAGTATGTATGCTTAGCAGTGTGTTTGTGTGTATTTTTTTGGTGTTTAACTGTGTGTATGATGGACATTGTGAATTGGGGTGGGTGTCTGGTAGTGTGTATTGGGTTTCGTGTGTCTGGCAGTGTGTAATGAGTTGTGTGTATTAGTACATGTTGTCTGCAATTGTTATTGATTTCTGGGTATTTATTTGAAATGTGTACCTGCATGCATCGAAGTGTCTGGGAACAACTGGTAGGCATATATACACAAAGCCCCACAAGAACAACATCACCCATAGGGCAACTGTGACATAAACAAACAATGCACACAGACCACATACAAGCAGTCCCCCACACACTGCCCACATACATACATAACACACACAATGCACAAACTGCTCGCACACACACACAATCACACAGCCCATATACACACACATGCAAGTCCTCAAAATAGTCACAGCACCTACAAAACACAATCAATATATGACCACATGCAACGAGCAAATTGATCTGGCACGCAAAATCTTGTTTTGGCCTGCTAAAAGTTTGCTTACATTAGTCTATGAGAACTTGTAGGCAAGAAGTTTCATTCTACTTGACATTCTACTGTATGCAGACAACACAGTAATCTATGCAAGTAAATCCGATCTACCGCAGTTTGCGGCTTTGCTCCAAGACCAGTTCACAGAGGTAGAAACGTGGATCACAGAAAAAAAAACTCTTCCTAAACACTGACAAAACTGTCACACTGCTCTTTGAAACAGTACCTAAATTACACAAATTACAAAATTCCCTTCTATGCATCAAAACAAAATCAAATTGTACACTGAGCGCAGTCCACTCTTTCAAATACTTGGGTATGTTGTTAGACCCCAATCTATCTTTTGGCCTCCACATAGAAAAACTTGCATCTAAACTTTATCCAAAACTAGGTGCCCTGTACAGAAACAAATCCTGCCTAAGCCCCACAGTAAAGGAAAAGATTGTACAGCAAATGCTGATGCCAATCATTGATGTAGTATATGCGCCTTCACCGCAAACTCACCTAAATAAGCTTAATACATTGTATAACTCGTTCTGCCGCTTTGTGCTACAATGTAATTACAGGACCCACCATTGTGACATGCTTAAAGAACTAAACTGGCTGTCGCTGGAATCCCAACACACTCTTTATCTTTCCAGCCTTGTGTTTAAGAGCTTTTCAGGGAAGCTCCCACCCTACCTGAGCAGAATGCTCTCCCCAGCTGTTCCCACCTCCTATAACCTCCGATCTAGTGCCAGCACTTTATTTAGTCTACCTCAATACAAAAAGAAAGCGGCTCGATCCTCCTTTTCCTACAGAGCACCGCAATTATGGAACAACCTCCCGCACACTTTCAAATCTTCCCCAAGCCTAAAATCCTTTAGGAGATCCCTCTTTACATATCTCAAAACAGAATGCATGTGTCATGGTTAATTATATATTTTCTTACCAGTTCTATGTTAAATTTTGTATATATTGTGTATTACATTAATATTGTTTTTGTATTTTATTGTACCCTATTCTATCAATGCAATGTTTTGTGAACCCAGGACTTGAAAACGAGAGACATCTCAATGTATCCTTCCTGGTAAAATATTTTATAAATAAATAAATTTCATTGGCCATGGCTTTGGTATTACTTCTCATTTTTTAATGTCTTTCAGGCGTAATTTAGCAACGATACATTACTTCAACCTTAGCATTCTGATACTGTCTTACCGTTATCTCACCAAAATCTGTCCCCAGCACCGAAAGCTGACTCCACATATGGCTCTTCTTATTTGCATCATCTCTCTTGGGAATGTTCATTAATATGGAATAGCGTTCCTTGCTGTGAAATTCATGTGACAGCTTTTAGGTGCTGTGTGTGTAACCTAGGTTTAATTACACTAAGTAGTAACAGTGTATGTTTTCATCTAGGTATTGAATTCATTTGTATTTTATAGCAGTTTCACTGTAACAATAGTGTTGTGCGGAGAGAGATGGAGTCCATTAACCAAATCACTTGGGTAGCCTGCCAGTAAGACTCTTTTTTACAAGGGATAGAACCTGAACTTTCTCAAGATACAAGGCAGCATTTCCTGCAAAGCTAAGCCTTAAAAGCAGGCACTCTTATAATCGCATAGTATGCTTCAACAAGAAGCCAGAGTTGTTGGGTAGTAAAATGAGAGAATGGTCAATGAATCTTTATGAGGTAATCCACACGGGCAACTGCAACATGATAAAAAGCAACTAGAATAATCTTGCAAACACAGTTTTATAAAGTAAAAATATTTACATAAATTAGATCAGAATAATTATGTTGCACATACCCACTTTAGACTGAAAAACATTCCTCCACTTTTCCTAGCACATTTTTATGAATTGAGTAACATTTGTAATTGCCTTACTTGAACATTTTTTATCAGAGGTTATAAGAAAGGTGTATTGGTATGTATTGATGCCACTGGAATGCAGTATTGTACTTGTGTGTTATGTTTGCGTTTGAATGCAATGATGTTTTTATAAATCATGTTGGCTTTTAAATGCAGGTGTGCTCTTGTGTTTAGTGTGGGAATTCTAGCATTTTAATATAGGGGTGTGTTTTAGTTCTAATACAGGGTTGGGTTTGTATGTAATGTTTGCATTTGAGTTCCTTATGTGTGTTTGGATGTAGTGTTGGCTTTCAAATGCTGATGTTCATTTGTGTATAGTATTGGCGTTTTACTAAGGGGTGTGTTTGTATATAATTTTGGAGTTTGAATGCAGGGATGTGTTTGTATGTAATGTTT
Source organism: Pelobates fuscus (assembly GCF_036172605.1). Lineage (NCBI taxonomy): Eukaryota > Metazoa > Chordata > Amphibia > Anura > Pelobatidae > Pelobates > Pelobates fuscus. Next base: position 363,779,797 of record NC_086317.1, read on the forward strand.
GTGCTTGATTGCAGGGGTGTGTTTACATGTTGTGCTGATGTTTGCTGAGATGTAAGCACATAATCTACCACATACATAAGTATTTACACTATACATAAGTACTTACACAGTTATACATACACATTGACACAAAAATACATACATAAACATACACATACTGACACATGAAAACACTCTTTGACACATACACACACCTTAAAACAAGCATTCACCTTGACACACAGATACACACACTGGTGCATACACACAGTTACACATAGATACACACAGTGACACCTACACACACCTTGACATACAGATACACAAACACATGTAAATACACTGATACACATATACAAACACTGACAAATATACACACACTCAGAAACACACACTGACACACAGATACATGTGTACACACACTGGCACATACACACACCTTGACACACAGATACACACAGTGACACATAGAGACACCTTGACACACAGATACACAGACTGGCACATGTATACATGTCATATGTTGTATATTTACGTTGTGGTTTGCGTAGGGTTTTGCTGGCTGAGACGGATGTGTGTTGGTCCTGCAGCACATTATTATGTGCATTTGTTATGCTTATTGCTGACAGACAGATTGGAAGTTATGAGATTATACTGGAAGTATGTGTATCAATATATTTAATACTTGTATCTTCTTTGCATTGCAACAAAGTCTCTGGTGTCCTCAGTGATATCGTCCTATTTAGGTAATGGGTGGCATGCAGCTTCCGCTCGGGGAACGGATACAAGATAAAGTCAGCTTGTCCACTACGCATGCGCACTGACAGCACTACAGCGTAGATCAAGCGATCCGCGTCCTGATCGCTATGGTGATTATTCAACACATATGACTCATTAGCATGGTTAATGAGATGCTGAACGTTTGTAGTATCCGCTCAAGTGCCCGGGTAGCAGGATTGACGACCCCTTACACAGCTGAACTGTAAGTAATTGATTACTTTCCTTATTTAATGCACAGTTTGTTTCATTTCACTCATGTTTGTTGTCTTGATGAAAGTTCCTGATCGGAACTGAAACGTCAATATTTTGGAGTAAAAGAAACCTTTATGCAAGAATTCCTAGGAGTGCTGATTTTTTTGTCCTGCATATTTAGTGCAATCGAGCACCGGATTGAACGTGTTGTAAGTAGTAGTGCAAGGCTTTTATATATATATATATATATATATATATATATATATAATCACAGGTGCCTCATTCCAGGACCCTATTTAGCCTTGACTTGCAGAGAGTCCCAGTAAGGAAGTATTTCCCAAGTAAGTGGATTAATCTCATAAGAGCAAGCATTAGGCTGCTAGAGTTGGACCTGCCAATAATAGGCGGCACATTGACATTTTTGCAGGCTTATGCAATCTATGATAATATAATGTAACTAAACCCCCATCATTTTTTGCCTAGGTGAGGTTTTTTTTTTTTTAAATAAAACTATTACAATCTGTAAGATTTAAAAATTATTGTTTAGTGAATAAGCGCTGGATTGTGTATTTTGTATGTTGTATATTTTGGCCCCAGCAGCACCCTATAATGTATGCATGTATGAGTGCAGCCCTTTTGGTTTCATTTCACACACATACATATACAGTAGCATACTAGCCAGGGGTTAGGTAGAGGTGGTTGGCCTGGGTGGCAAGTAACATGGGTGTGCACAGAGCATACCCTTCTCCTCAGAGCAGGCACCTGTCTACGGGCAGTGGTTTCATTGCAAAAAGTGTCTGCTCTGCCGATTCTTTTAAGCAGACCTTGCTGGCAGTGAGGGAATGGCTGGCATCTGTCTGTGTTCTGACTGAACAGCTCGTCTGCCGCTGCATACTTATGCCAAGAACCAGGATATAACATCACCCCAGAGCTGCAATGAACTGTTCATTCTTTGCACAGACTGATCCCAACAGCAAGCCACTGGGTCTCAGAGATAAATATCTATATACATAACAAATGTGTTTGGGTGTGTATGAATTTTAGTATGTGTATATGAAAGTGAGCGTGTGTGCAGATGAATGTGTGTGTAAATATGTGTATATGAACATGAGCATGTGTGCATATGAATGTGTGTGTGTGTGTATTCATGTGAACATATGTAAATGAATGTGAGCATGTGTGCGTATGAATGTTAACATGTGTAAGTAAGAATGCTGCAGTATGTTTGTGTGTGGGGTGCCAATGTACATTTCTCACCGTAAGTACATTTTTGTGTGTATACGTATATACAAACAGTACCAAAAACAAATATGTATACACTTTGGAATGAATTAGCTTTATGCATGGTTTAAAAAAATATCATGTTATCTTCATCAAAGTCATGAGTATAGACAAACAAAATGTGCTTAAGCTAACAACACAAACAATTATAATCTTTCATGTCTTTGAACACATCTCATTAACCGTTTACAGTGCTGTGGAAAGAGTTAGTGAACACTTGGATTTAATAGCTAGTTGATCCTCATTTGGCAGCAATAACCTCAACATGACATTTCTGGTAGCACCATTCAGGAGAAATGTTGTACCACTCTTCCTTACAGAACTGCTTCAGCTCAGCCATATTCTTAGGATGTATAGTGTGAACAGCTCTCCTGTGGTCACTCCACAATCTCTATGGGTATAAGATCTGGGCTCTAACTGGGCAAATCTAAAATGTGGGTTTTCTTTATTTTAAGTCATTCTGTAGGGGATTTATTTCAATATTTAGGAACATTATCCTTCTCCATAACTCAACTTCTAATGAGCTTCAGCTGGCATGCAGCCACCTTGATATTATCCTGTAAGATATATTGATAAACTTGGGAATTATTTTTTTTCCCTTGATGATGACAAGTGATAAAGGTCCCAAAGCATCAAAGGAGCCATAAATCATGTTCTTCCCTCCATCGTACTTAACCTTTGGGATGTTTTTTTAATGTTGATATGCGGTGCCCTTTCTTATGCCATAAATAGTGCTGTGTGTTATTCCCAAACAACTCCACCTTAGTTTTATCAGTCCAGAAGCGTTGCGGGGTGTCAATGTGGCAAACTTTTTTTTTTTAAGCAGCATCTTTTTTTGTAATGTCCTGCTTGGACACCATACCCATTCAATGTTTTCAGTATAATAGACTCATGAACTGAGATGTTAGCTATTTCCAGTGATTTGGAACTCTAACTTAGCAATGTGCAGTATACTTTTTGAGTCACCTTAGTTGGACAGTCACTTCTAGGGAAAGTTGGCATAGTACTAAATTGTCTCCAATCATAGACAATTTGTCTAACAGTGGATAGATGGATATCTAAGCTCCTTGATATAGCTTTGTAACCATTTCAGCTTTATGCAACTTGATCAGAGGTCTTTTGAGAACTCTTATGTTGGGCATGGTTCACATCAGTGCTTTTTATAAGTCAGAGTAGCTCTAACCCACACCTACAATCTTATTTCATTAATTGGACACCAGTTTTGCCAATATCAAACTCTAATTAGCTTTTGTTGAAGTAATTAACCTAGGGTTTTAAATATTTTTTCCAACCTATACTGTGAGTATTTGAATGATATATTCAATATGTACAAGAGCAGTACAATCATTTACGTGTTATTAGTTAAAGCACTTTGTTGATTACTGTAACTTAGATAAACCATATTTAAATATTTTTTTACATAAATGTAGTAATTTCTAAAGAGCTCACATACTTTTTATTGGCACTGTCTGTCTGTCTATCTATCTATCTATCTATCTATCTATCTATGAGCGTACATGCTAGAGGGAGTGGGGTAAAATGACACAAAAGGTAAGGATAATATCAGGGAAGTAGATTGGTAGAAATAGTATTCACTGAATACTTTTTCTTTTTAATGACTGTTGCAGGAGAATTGGTTCTGGGCCCCCATGTCCGCCCACAGGGCCTATTCTGAGTCCACCCACAAGCATGCCCTGTGTGTGTATAGTGGATACAGATTGCACATTTGTATAATGGATGTAGTGTTTGTGTGTTTTAGATACAGTGTGTGTTTGTATAGTGAATGCAGAGTGTGTGTTTGTGTAGTAATACCAAGAACTTTGAAATATCCAGCCCAAAAAGGTATAATAACAAAACGTAACTTTTAATAGTTTAGAATAAAAAATAATTTTAAAGAAACAATATCCCTTAAATATAATAAGCTTCATGTAAAAAGCCTTAGGAAAAAAAAATAACACAAAGTGCCCACTAACTAATAAACCATTTAGTGTACCCTCCCTAATCCAACGGCCAAAATATTTACACAAGTCAAAAAAACTTCCCATAATTATCGGCTAACCACACTAATAGGTATCCAAGTGTAGCCAAAAATAACAGAAAATAACTTGATAGATAAATACACAATAAGTTCTGGCCAGGTACGGGCTGTCAAATAGTAGTATCAAGAATTTAAGGGAGACAAGGTAAAAGTAGGGAAAAACAGGGGAGGAGGAGAGGGAGAAACTAAATTAAGTTTTTTTGTTTATTTATCTTACTTAGCATAATAGGATCTCTCTGTGGCTAAATTCCTAGCTCACAAAAACCCTATAATAAATGGTTATTGATTTCTCAGGATTGGATACAGGAAAGTTTCATGTGGTATTTGGTAACATACAATACGCTTTACTCCCTATTGACTCTCTATATATATATTCTAAGTTGAAATATCATCGGAATATATTAAACATCATTAACATTTAAATTGTTACTCCCTTAATTCAAATAGATACTGTATACAGAACATTGCTAAACTTTGAGAGAAAACACTATCTAAGAAGGAAGATTTACCAGATTAGGTACGCTTAGTTTATATAAACACCGAGGTGTATCATTTTAGCATATTAATGTAATATCTATCTGTTATTATAATTTGTCTTTATTCATAATTATGTTTTTGTTGCTATTGAGTTAGACCAAATAACTGCTTAATCAATTTACCTTGTCTACACCCCCTGTGACGGCGATTTAACCTGCCCATAAGCATGTCGAGGTAGGTTCTAATTGGATATCTTGGAAACCCCCATTTGAATACTTTCCTCTATTTAAGATCCCTGAAAGCATTTGATCTTTTCCCCTTGAAGAGCCTGGTCATGTGGCGAAACATACGTCGGGACTTCAGACATTATGTGTATAGCGGTCTAAAATACAGGGCAGACATTTGAATGGAGACACTTCCAATACATTTTTGTCCTTGCAAGATATTTAATATGAAATGCATATTTATATTAGATTCCTTTTTTATATACACAGACAGTCTGGCAACACAGCATTGCATATTGAAAAGTGTTACCATCATAAAGTGCTGTAGCATATGGATGCAACTTGACAGGCAAAAGGAAAGGCGATTGCTGATTTATTGTATACTAAATGCATACGATCACAGAAGTCACTTAAAGGGACACTATAGGCACCCAGACCACTTCAGCTCATTGAAGTGGTCTGGGTGCTGTGACCCTTTTGCATTTAGTGCAGCAATGTTAAACATTAAGGTTTCAGAGAAACGGCAATGTTTACATTGCAGCACTAAGTCTGCCTCCAGTGGCTGTCTCCCAGAAGCTCTTCCTGCACCTTTTGTCCAGTATCTGAAGCTGGACGTCCTCAGGCTTTGATTTAATGCTTTCCTATGGGGAGGACAAATGCGTGAGCGGCATTTGCCGCGCATGCGCATTAGTGCCCCTCATCGTGGGATGTTGATGGACAAGATAAAACAAAAATAAATAATTTAATCTCCTTCCCACCAGTGCCGAGTCTCCCTTGGCGCTTCTGTGCTTACCTCCATGCCAAATGTAATCTTGAAGGCGTGCCTCTAGAAAGACTGTCCAATACAATGCTGTAGTTAGCAAAGCATCTATGGTTCTGCTATAGAAAATCATTGTATGCGTGCGTGATATGCTAGGGTATGAGAACTGGGAAGTAACAGCCCTGGCCCTCATTGCCAGAGAACTTAGATGTGTAGCTAGAAACCTTCCAAGCCTTCTAGAACATTCTAAGGCTTCTAATTAGTAAAATATAGCCCTTTTGGCACTAACTAGGGGGAACAACTGAACACACTATAACAACTTCATCTAGATTTATTTAGATAAATATCAGCTGCCTTCAAACAATGTCAATTAAATAAATTAGCATGGCATACAGGCTAAAGCAAAATTATGAAACATAACAAGTGAGGAGGGAGATAATCAAATTAATCTCTCTGATTGCTCTGCTGCAGTCAAACACAGGGCAATGACTGATGATGTCACCACTCCAAGCACAATATGCAGCAGGTCAGATACCAATAAGAAAATGGTCGGATTACTCTGAAGATCAGTAGGTTGAATCTATATAAATCACAAACTCTCTGATTGGTGTGAGACATAGGTTATCAAGCAACTAAATATCTGACAACCTTCTAAGACTTCTAAAACATTCTAAGGCTTCTAATTAGTAAAATGTTGCCATAAAAAAGTGTACATAAAGGGACACAGTATGCACTATAACCATTTCATCTCATTGAGTCCCTTGATGCTGCCCCTCCATTCAGAGTTGATCTATTGAGTAATATAAAGGGTTACTTCAACCACAATGACCACTTCAGTGATTTGACTGTATGGGCGTTTTTGGACTGCTTTAATGAGGAATGGAAGGGTGGTGCCAAGGGACTACAGACAAGATAACCATTTCCAATAGAGCAGGGCCTTCTTCACCTATTGTCTCTGTTAATATTCTGTTTGTAAATGACTTGTTGTCAAATATCCCAGTTCTATAACTGTCTTGCAAAATATGTTAATTGCTATGTCATTGCTAATAATGCTATTCCTGAAAAAGATGAAATAAATTAATGAAAAATGACAATTTAGTAATATTACATAATTTAAAACTGGTGTTTTACCAAATGTTTAGAAACTTGCATCCCATGTTTCAAAATAACTTTTTCCTATTTTATATGGAAATATAAAGGAGTAGTGGAGGGGTTAGTTCTTTTGTAACAGATATTTCTATCTTGACATCTCACTATATGAAATGTACAGTTTAATCCTTTTTCAGTTTGAATTCATCTTAGAACACTATTGGTATTAAACATTGTAACCTTGAAAGTCTGAACAATTCCTTCTGAGGCAAAAGAATTTTCCCTTTAGAAATGTTGTGAATAGCATATCTCAGATAGCACCTCATTTTATCCAAGACTGTATTGCTAGATGTAGGATTTCTTGAATTACCTTTCAAGTTAACAGGGTGTGCATTGAAAGAAAATGGAATTGGCGGCACACCCAGAACATGCATTAGCACCGGTGCGGTTGTAAAGACCGAAATATATAAAAATACAGATTGGAGAACTGCACACACAGTAAAAAAAAAATATAATTTAAAATTTTACAAAACTACTTAAAAGGACACTATAGTCACCAGAACAACTACAGCTTAATATAGTGAGTGATGATGAGTATATCATTATATACATGTATTTACATTGCCCCAAGGGCACCTCCAAGTGGCCACTTCTCAGATGGCCACTGGAGGTGCTTCCTGGCTCAGTGCTGCACAGCAGGCAGCTCTTCCATTCAGTGTCCCCACACTCTGCATGGGGACGCTGAATTTTCCTCATAGAGATGCATTGAATTAATGCATCTCTATGAAAAGGTGCTGATTGGCCAAAAGGGTGTTTGGCACCGCCCCCTTGCTGATTTTAACCAATCCAATGCAAGAGAAGCATTGGATTGGCTACATAACGGCAATTCTGTTTATGTCACCAAGGGGGCAGGGGCAGTGCCGGCGGACCCGCACGGCACTGGAAATAAGGTGAGTTTTTCATGCTTTTATGGTGGGTAAGGGGGGGGGGGGCGAGGGGGAAGCCACCTTAATGGTGGGTTTTGCACTTTAGGGTCAGGAATACATGTTTGTGTTTCTGACCCTATAGTGTTCCTTTAACATCACCCTATCTTAGCAAGCAAATATGGGAATTCAGTTACACCATACAGCCATATTGTGTTAAGCCCACCACTACGTCACAGTACCCTAATATCAATGGGTCATACATGTTTTTTTTTGTTTTTTGGTAACATGCAAAGAATGCACATATAGTTAGATAAAATAACAGACTAAGAACGTTAGGTGAGTGAAACATAAAATGATAAGAACTGCAAAATGTCTTAAACTGCTTCCAGAAACTCCTGTTTTTTTGCTTTTATGTGGTCACCTAAAATGAGCACCTGTAGTGGATAGGTGAGGTGCTCAGCCCAATAGAAATCTGGATTTCACATCTACACACAAAAAAAAGGGAATTGGGGTCACGCCCGGAACATGCATTTGTAGGCTGTGGTGCTGTGAGGGTATCTCATTTTTAATACTATACATATTCACATTTATGACCTTTAAAAAATATGCAATAAAAATATGCTTCTTTGTTCTATCTGACCATTAAAACGTCATTCAGACTAAAAAAATAAGTTTATGGGATATGTAGTTTATCTGTCAGTTCTACAGCTTTTTATTAAATCAGAGCTGAAAAACATAAATAATACAACTTTTGCAATGCTTTTAAGTGGTCATGGTATAAAGGATTCTGTATGTGCAGCATTTTATACTGAAGTACAGAGATATTTGATTGATTTTTCTGCTGGAGGTGAAAGCCCACGCCAGCAGCATTATTTGCCAGCCTGGAAGGAGAGTTATTATTATTGCCATTTATATAGCACCAACAGATTTCGTAGTGCTTTACAATATTATAAGAGAGGGGATTTAACTATAAATAGCATAATTACAAGAAAACTTACAGGAACGATAGGTTGAAGAGGACCCTGCTCAAATTAGCTTACAGTCTATGGACAGCTAATGTCAATTCTGTGCATAAAATACGAATACAACAGAACCCATAACATTATACTGATGTATGTCCGAGCAGGGCCGATGCAAGGACATTTTGGCTACACAGGCGAAGATTCTTTTTTAAACCCCTCTCCCCTCCAAAATAAAATGTGTTTTCACCTCTGCGTCTTGTAGCACCCCATTTGAATTTCTTATCCCCTCTCTTGAACATCTTACTTCTTCTTGCCCCTTTATGTCCTACACCCCCTTTAGTGTATTTTATCTCCCTTTTAGTGTGTCTTACACCTCTTTGTGTGTCTCTTGAACTGTACCCATGTGTGTCTTTTATTTCACCCAGCCCCTTTCTTTGTCTCTTCCTTATAGAAAAAAAAGTGGATCAACACTCTCTATCTAAACAACACACAATAAAATATAAATAAATAAAGGGGTGGCAGCACACCTAAAAATAGGCCCTATAACATAAATAGTAAAAACAGATAAAGGAAAGGTAGCCCCACTAAAATATAAAGGTAGTATACTACTATCACATATGACAAGCTGGAGAAGTAGAAAACATATGCACAATAGCTAAAAAGTCCAGAGTATAAAGTCTATGAGGTGGATAAATCCAAAAATGGAAACCTGTCCGTGGAGGATGGTACAATCTTGATAGTAGGTATATTCTTCAATGTGGTATAAGTAAATCCTTGAAGTTCATATTAAATAGATAAAGATGACAACTAATGGTGCAGTATGTCTCAAATAGGGGTTAAATACAGTATAGACAATCTATATGGTCCTACTCACGTTTGATAGAGCTATCTGCTTAGCTCAAGTGTTGATAGCGTGTAGTGGTACAATCCCCACTTATAGGATATGTGAGGTCTATGAAGTCTTTCTTGATATAGAAACCATATAAAAAATTAAATAAAAGAGACAGTAATACTGCTTAAAGTATAAAACTTTAAGGTGAGATGATAAAATAACAAGTGGTTACTCACATTTGATTGAGCAGGATAACTGCTCAATGAATACAGCTTGAGTGGTATAATCCCCACCTAGGATTCTTGGGAGTAATATCCTCACTGGAAAGATAAAAACTTCTGGTAACAGGTAAAAAGGATGGTGATAATAGCAATAAAAGAAGTATATAAAATAATACAAAAATAATATATATATAGTAAAATGGATCACTCGCAATTAGAAAGTGGCCAAAATACCTTTATTAAAAAATATACTATTATATTAAAAACCACAACACGTTTCACCCGCATTTCATAGACTTTAAAAAGATATATAGGATATGGGGGTACATTGTGTTAATGTTGAGTTATGTAAAATGTTGAGCTGGATGAAAGCTATTGTGTTAATTGTATTATGTAAAAGCTATTGTGCTATGTGTCTTGGTGTCCAGCAGGAAATTAAGTTATCATGTCTTGACCCAATTATGTCCCAGACTTCCGGGCCACTTATGTGTGACTTCTAATAGTTTACAGAGTAGCTCTGCTGGGTTCCCAGCTTCAAAGAGGAATTCAGGTTGTAAGCTCTGACCTCCCATACAATCAAATAAACCCCTTTTGAAATTGACAATACTACCTCTACCAGGCAACCAGTTTATATATGCATGAACATAACTTTCGTTTTACTGAACTAATCTGAGCGCTTTTTGGATATGTTGTGCGCTCAGATCCAGGCTATTAGGGAATATATTTTTGTGGAGTTCCGATGCTGTTGTCATGTATTTTTGTGATATGTAAAAATTTAAGTTTCCTATTTGAAAGTAATTGAATTAGCTTAATTAGAGCTCAACTATCTCTCAAACACACTGGCTTGTGGGAAGGAAACCCCTGTGATTTTGTATTAGAAACCCCATGCTAGGGGCACTGCATAAGAAGCCGAGTGTGGCCTAATAAAGTTCAGATTGCTGCATTTACCCAATACGACTGAATGCGTCCATTATATTAGGGAAACTCTACACAAAGGGAATACTTTCACTATATTCATCACATCTGGAATTAGGACTAGTGAAGGATTTAATGAATAACAGCAATAGACTCATGAACCCTTGAATCTGGTGTCAAGAAGTGAAAAGCAGTCCAGACAGATGTTCAGCAGAAAGTACAGCAACCAGGATGGCAGACAACTATAGGTACCTGGCCATCCTAGCCCTATAGGAGCTACCCACTCACAGAGGTTACGATCCAGCAGGGTTAAACAAACCTGAGATGAACACAGCCCTGATATACCTGGACCAGGAAAGGCCATCCAGACCTTCCAGCGAATCACCATTCTCACTGGCAGCACAGACTTGACAGGATGTGCTCTCACAGAGGGTAAGAGAACGCCTGGCTTTCTATGGCCCAAACCTGCCATCTGAGGTGATTGAATTGATTATGGTGGAGGCGGAGAAAGAGTGAGCTGAAGAACTTGCCATAGGCCTAGCTGAAGCCACTAGCCATATTCCTGAGGATACGGATCAAGCTAACAACCGTGCAGCATTTTTATTCGAGGAAGAGTTCCAGTGCAGAGGATCAGAGAGCTGGCCCTGCTTTAGAGGCAATCTCCTGCCCACAAACTATGGGCCTGGTCCAGGTCCAGACTGGGGATACAAAGCAGCCCTGGAAAAAAAATAATCTATGCCAGCCCCATAAGTAATTGCGCCATATATTGTCGCATGTAGTATGTAAGGCTATGTCTTGCCTCCCCAGATGACTGAGTAATATATACATATATATATATATCAAATATGTATTGCTTTTTCTAATATAAAATATTGGTCCTTTCAGAGTAAAATGTTTAATTATACAGTAGGCATACTCACATGCAGACACAGACAATCTCACTGACACACACAAGCTCATTGATACACAGCCTCATAGACAAACAATCTCACTGATATACATAAGCTCATTGACATAAAAAGCTTAATGTAGTGGTTCTGGTGTCTATAGCCTGTCCCTGCAGGCTTTTCAATGTAAACACTGACTTTTCTGAAAAAAGGCAGTGTTTACATTGATTCCTAGTGACACCTCTAGTGACAGACACTCAGACGGTCACTAGAGGCGGTTCCTGTGTCAGTGCAGATTGGCTGAGATCATCAAGCCTATGGCTCTCCTATCCCGGCCTCTGGCCCTCCCTCCAGCATTCATGTGTATGAAAAGCAACAGAGCCAGCAAGGGTTACTAGCACAAAAAAAAAAACTGTGTTTTTATAAAATATTGCATTTTGGTTGGAGTAAAACTTTTAATAGTTGCCACTGGGCAGATTGTATGCAATTAGTAAGTATCTTAATTCAGATTTATTTAAGAATGAAACTAGTTTCATCTATGTCGGATGTGCTCTATAGTGAAATAAAAAAAGTGTTGTTTTGGTTTGACTGACATATAGTCACGTGTCTATTTTCTGGTCCAAAGTTTGGAGAAAATTTTCACTGAACACAGAATTTTGCCTCACAATTACTCTCAAAGGCCCACTGCAATCACTAGCGAGTGCAAGGGTTAACAATGTGGTGGCCGACTTTCTACGCTTGATAAGGGGAACCTAGTATGATCAATGAATGCCATATTATTGTTAAGGGAGGATCTAGTGCCCCACCCCCAGTCTCTATAATTTTAGTACAGTGAGCAGCAATTGGCTGCTCGCTGTGTAGTATACATGCCCCCACACATGCATGGCAAAAGTGGGGATAAGGGAGATATAAAAATGCACCTGCTCACCATGTCACAGGGGCATGTCTGCTAACCAAATGTGGTCATTCAGGAATTCTGTCAATAATGTATTTGAATTTGGATTCTGACTAAGTGACGGAAAAACTACATTTATAGTAATTTTGGTTCATCTTTCTGAATAAGAATGCACAATTTGAGGCCCAAACTGGCAATCAGGCAAACCAGGCAAATGCCTCAAACCACTTGTCATACAGCATCACAGAGAGCCATCCCACACATGCACAATAGCCTTTACCTGCCATGCCTAACTTTGCAATCTGGTATCCCTCTTATAGGGACACCAGAGACAAGTCACCAGCAAACGCAGAGCTATGTGTAAAATAAACACAGCGCATTCATCTCATGCGAGAGCTCTTCAACAGGGTTCTGCACATAAGATTCCACGGAGGGACAGCAAACTAACATTTATTTATAAAATAATAATTTATAAAATATTTAACCAGGGAGGATACATCAAGATTTCTCTCGTTTTCAAGTATGTCCAGGGTAACACTTTGAGGTGGAGTATGTGTCATTGTTGATGACATAACATGCCCCCTCCCAGTCCATGCTCCTCCCTACTGGGTGGCTCTGCCTTTAAATGCCCAGGCTGAAAAGCTTCCTAAGTCTGGCTCTGCACAAGTCTACTGTATAGTTATTGCATACAAAGTAATTAGACTTATGCATGGCGAGAAAATTCAGCGTGGCTGAACCATTTTTCCTAAAAATAGAAATCTGTTCGGGACACCCACATTTTTTAGAAGGTTATATATGACATATGTTATATACAAATATCATACATATATCATATAAAAATATATATTTTTTTTTCTGCTGCTTTTCCCTTTATTAGTTATTTTTTCCTTACTGATCAATATATATTGATCAATTTATATATTTATCAGACACAACATTAAAACCATTGAAAGGTGAAGTGAATAACACTGATAATATTGTTACAATGGCACCTGTCAACTGTAATTTTAGTCAGCAAATGAACAGTCAGTTCTTGAAGTTCATGAGTTGGAAGCAAGAAAAAAGATCAAAGTGGCTTTGACTAATAGGGACAAATAGTGATGGCTAGACACTTGGGTCAGAGCATCTCCACAACAGTAAGTCTTGTGGGGTGCTTCTGGTATGCAGTGGTTAGCAACTACCAAAAGTAGTGCAAGGCAGCTACTTTGAGATGGTTGCAGACCATGTACACCAATTCATGGCAATGCTTTCCCTGGTGGCAGTGCTAACATTTTCAGGAATGGTTTGAGGAACATGACAAAGTTCAAGGTGTAGATTTGATATCCAAATTTCTCCGGATCTACATCCGATTGAGCCTCTGTGGAATGTACTGGAACTACAAATCCAATCTTTGGCGGCTGCACCTCATAACTTAATAGGCTTACCACACTCAGAGGTTTTGTGGAGTCCATGCTTCGACGCATCAGAGTTGTTTAGTCAGCACGAGGGGGACCTGCACAATATTAGGCAGGTGGTATTAATAACTAATAATCTTATCAGGCTACTTAAATTGCCTATCTAAGAAAACAAATATGTGGATTCAGTGCCACCATATGGCCATATTGTGTTAAGCCCAACACTCTTTACAGTACCCCAATATCGGTGGGTCCTACACAAATTCCAAATGTGGGAGACAAATTAAATAGTGCTAATGCTAAATATACAATGCAAATATAAACGAGTATCTTACATATAGTTCTGAATGCTTTAGTCTTTAAGGAAAGTGGTCCTATAATTTAAACAAGGAAAACAAACACTAGCGCAATATTGTCTGAATATGAAAATAACGTGAATAAAAATAGGTATTTACACTCACAAGTGTAGAGCCAGTTAATGTTGGCTCAATCTATAAGCAGTGTGGGATTATTCAGGGTACCACTCCCTCTTCTGTATCCTGTAGTATTAAACGCTCATTGGTAGTAGTCACCACTTCAGTGATTTTCAAAAGTGCTTTATTTGCCAAACTCTGCATAAAAGTGTTAAAACAATAAATAATAGAATGAAAAGTTCTTACAGTTTAGTGGTAAGTCCTTTCTAAAGTGCAAAAGACGTTTCACCCCTCTTGGAGGCTTCCTCAGTTGCTGTAGTAAAGTATCTTCTTGTTGCCTTTTTTTAAATGAATAAATTCCTGCTGTTTTCCGGTGTCCTCAATTTCGGGCTATTGCTTCCTGTTCCAGGGTTGCGTGCGCAGCATCTCTATGCGTCCGACGTACTTCCGGTTTTATTGATGGAGGCTGCAAGGATGCGTTCCATTGCGATCGTGTCGACCGATTGCAAGCCCTGATTCTCTGGAACTGTTTTGGGCATGGGACCATACCTGCGGTCGGTCAAATAAATGATTTCCATAGAATTTCTGAACCCCTGAACTGATCTGGGTGATTTTTGGATATGTTGGTCACCCAGATCAGGGCTATCAATTGGTGTAACTTTTATGGGGGTTTTTATGTGTTTTAAGATATTTTCGGTGTTTTGTAAAAATGTGTGTTTTTTGTGTTTGGAGATAATTGAGTTTAGTATAGTACTTGACTCAATTATCTCCTAAGTAAAGGGGAATGCTTATTATATTATGTGTGGGAGTGCCTTAGATTGTAACTCTATTGTAATTGATGTATTAAGGCCGTTTGGCCTGTAGTTGTGGGAGGGGCATGGGTTTTCCCTTACCTTAACACACACAGTTTGTGGTCTAGTGATTTGCATGGCCCTCCCTCCACTCCCACTACTCAACATATCCTCCTTTTTCCTCCCTTTACCCTTGGGTGGGCCCTCTTTTATTTACAGGCCCTACCGCATTGTCGCCTCCAGCACACCACAACCGACTTGCACTTGTATTCTAAACTACTCTTATACGTATCTCTTACTCCATATACGCCCTTTTTGCCCCTAACATAAATATATATATATATGTATATATATATATATATATTTTATTTGCTTTTACTGCTTTCCCTTTTTCCCTCCATTACTTACTTCCTAAATGATCTGTGAATAAAATCAGCATTTAGACACTGACACTGACCATTAGTCATCATTGTTTCCCATTAGTCAACTCTTTTTATGGTCCCACGGTCCGGATTAAAAATGAAGACCAGAACTGTGCACATTCAGCAAAGCACGGTTCGATTGATTCGATAGAGCAAAGTAAGATGTACGTGCAGTGGGTTCCCATGCTTTAAATTACCTTAGAAAAAGTAATAAGTAGCTAATACCACATAATTTGCAACACTTACAACAAATTCTTCCTAAACTATTAAGTAGCTTTATGTGAGGTGGAACCATAACATATGCAAGAAGTGCAAATGGAATTATATTAACTCCTTCACTTTTATAATGACTCAGACTCAAGTGCCCACACTTTGGACAAACTGCAATTTATGAGAAACCAAAGTCTAAAGAGCTGTAACCTAGACATACTCTTGTTTTGAAAAAGGTTTAACCATGACAGAAATTATATCTGCCATATTCCTTCTATAAAGCATTTCATATCTAACAATTCCATCTTATCTTTCAGCACAGGGTACAAATAATGTTGGATTACTTCACAGTATTGGTATATTGATTTTACTTTTTTACCCATGCCTATATTTTAATATATAACATGTAGTACACAGCGGTGTAATTTTGTACACAGCTTTTTTTTTTTTCTTCACTTTTTTCAATTGCTTAAACATTTAACAGATGTTAAACTGATGTACTAAGGGATGCCATTGTTATATGGTGTGTTAAATATAAACAACGGCATACTGCAGAGATGGCAGCCCTGTAAGTAATGGCTCATTTGATATTTACATTAATTTCTTTCAATGCCTTCAGACTAATAGCATGCAGCTTAGCTTTTTAATCACAATACATTCACCATGTGAACATATTATTTTAAAGTTCAAATGGCAATGAACTCTAACCAGAGAGCAAAATGTGTTTGGCTATGCAATAGCCCTATGTTATACATGTCTGACAATCCATGCTTGCAAATATTTGTTAAACTAAATATATACTATTTGGATGTCACCATCTCTATACCTGCGAAGTCTACAAATAATCCGACGTTGACAATTCTATATCAGACTTTGATCTTGAAGCAGAGATATAACGGCTGAGCAGAATAGTCAACTAAGCCAAAAGAGATGCACACTGAGAATAGACAAATGCTTCCTACGCTTTCCTGTAATTAGCTCCCACTCTGATGTACTCAAACAAGTTTTAACTCACTTACACCATTTCAGATGTATACAATTTGTCTGCCCGACTAAAATCTCCCATAAAGGTAGACCAGAAGGGAAATTCCAGGCACAAGACAATCACTGTTTTCTCATTGTCCTAGACAGAGACAGGCCCTAGGTACGATGCCGGATAAAGGCCCTTTTCTAGAGTCCTGGCCTCTGTTCTGTGAATCAAGGTGTTGGGTGTGTGTGCGTGAGAGAGTATCTATGAGGTTGATTTTTAAGTGTGGAGGGGAGGCTGAGTATGGCTGAGCACTGTGTGTGTGGTGTCTGAGTGTGTGTATAATGTCCGTTGTGTCTACATAGGGGATGTAAAGAATGTGTGTGTGTGTGTGTGTTTTCTATAGTGGATGGAGTGTATGTACATATAGGGGATATAGTAGACATACCAACTCTGAAAAATGCATTTCAGGGAGGTTGCTTCATCATCTACGGCATCAGTCCCCCCCTCCCACACACACACACAACAGACACACACACAGCTCGCAAACATGTATGAACACCTTGACACACAGATAAATGCACTGGCACATACACACTCAGATACACACTGACACACAGATACACACAGTGAAGCACACACTCAGATACATACACTGACACACAGATACACACAATGACACTCAGATTCACACACTGACACATACACTCAGATACATACACTGGCACTTACACTCAGATACAAACTGGCACTTACACTCAGATACATATTCTGACACACACTCAGATACATACACTGACACACAGATACACACAATGACACTCAGATACACACACTGACGCATACACACGGATACACACAATGACACTCAGATACATGCACTGGCACTTACACACACAATGACACTCAGAAACACACACTTATGCATGCACTCAGATACACACTGACACATACACACAGATGCACACACTGGCACATAGATCAGATACACACACTGACACATACACTCAGATACACACTGACATACACACACACACTGACACATACACACAGATGCACACACTGGCACATAGATCAGATGCATACACTGGCACATACACTCAGATACACACACTGACACATACACTCAGATGCACACTGACACACACACTGGCACATACACTCAGATACACACAATGACACTAAGATACACACACTGATGCATACCCACCCTACCTAGTCCGCTGACAATGATGCAGGATTGAATGTGGTGTGTACAGGGCCGCCATCAGGGGGTGACAACCATGATGGTTGTCACGGGCCCGGTGGCCCTGGCGCCCAGGCCCCACATGTAGCGGCGGAATTGCCGCCGGTGCAGTTACACCGGGGCACGCACGCTGATGGGCCCATTGGGTGGCCCATGCACTTAGGGCCACCCGATGGTCCCTATATCTTCAGGGGCCCGGTCAGCGCTGTGGCCGCATAATAGCGTGACCGGGCCCCTTTAAAAAAAAAGTGGTCACTTCTTCCCAGCTCACTCCACGTGGGAGGAGCACACGCAGAGGAAGAGGGAGAGTCAAGCCAACTCCTATCAGCCCCATCCACCCTCCTGCAAAATGTGAGAAACAGGAGGGTGGCTGAAAAATGAGCTGAGTGTGTGTGTGTGTGTGTGTATGTCTGTATGTATGTCATTATGAATGAATGAATGTCTGTATGTATGTATGTATGCCAGTATCAATGTATGTCTGTTTGTCTGTATGTCAGTATATCAGTATGAATTTATGTCTGCATGTCATTATGAACGTATGTCTGTGTGCATCTGTGTATGGATGTCAGTATGCATGTATGTCAGTATATCTGTACAGGGCCACCATGAGTGGGTGACAACCAGTCCGGTGGCATGGGGGGCCCATGCTTCCTGTTACTGCAGAGGGGGCCTAGCACACTGCTTCTGCACATTCCGATCCTCTCTTCCAATAACTCTCGCGAGACCCGCGGCCTGCGTGCTGCGTGGAACGTTACCATGGTTACCTGTGGCAACGCTCAGAAGGCCACGGGTCTCGCAAGAGTTATTGGAAGAGAGTACTGGAATGTGCAGAAGCAGTGTGCTGGGCCCCCTCTGCAGTAACAGGGAGCTGGGGGCCCGCAGCTGCACATATAGATATTGATATTCGCTATCTATGTGTGCAGAGAGGGAATGTGGGGCCCAGGACTGCCAGAGCAGTCCGGGCCCCCCAGGACCGCCGGGCCCGTGACAACCATCATGGTTGTCACCCCCTGAATGCGGCCTAATCTGATTTACATTGTATGTCAGATTGTGTGTGACTTCCTGGAAATTATACATGTTTTGAGGATGTCAGGGAGCCGCATGCAAAATGCGGGAGACCTGGGATGTCTGGATGTAGTGTGTTTGTGTATAATGGATGAAGCAAGAGTGTATAGGTTCTATAGCATATGTTTGTGTACAGTGGCTGTAGTGTGTGCGTTTGTGTGTGTGTGTCTATGTGCATGTGTATAGGAAATCCAGTGTGTGTACAAAGTGGTTGTAGTATGTGTGTGTGTGTAGGTAATCCAGTATGTGTGTATACTGTGGCTTAAGTGTGTGTGTGTGTGTATAGGGAAACTCACTGCAGAGTGTAACATGTTTTAGTGTATTAAAACTGCATTTGTAAGAATATATTTGGAACTCAGTTCATTATAGGATATAGTTTTTGGGCATCCATAGGTACTGTGGCCTCAATATAATATTTTTGAACACGCATTTCAAATTATGATAATCTGCTCGAAAAACTTTTCAAATTATTTATCTGCAAAAATTCCAATAGATTTTAATGTTGAGTTATGCAGATAAATAATTTGAGAAGTTTTTCTAACAGGTTGTGAGCATTTTAAAAACGTATTAAAAACATATAAAATCAAGACCTTTGTGTTTAAGACATAATTTAGGAGAACAGGTCATAAACAATAAATATACTGACAATGGAGACATGATCAACTCATTAAAAAGACTGTAACTAAAGATTTAAGTCACACTTCATATGTTCATGATAGGCTGTTTCAGGCAGTGATTTATAAACTCAACTATGCTTGGTATAGTACTGGTGATTCAGGAATTAGGGAGAATTTACAGACACTGGCAATGCATGGTATATGGCACACTTGGTGTGCTGGCCCTGCAGAGTTTAATTAGTGATTTAAACATGCTGACAGTGGTTGATATACAATGTACTTGATGTGCTGGCACGGGAAGCATTAAGAAGTGATTTAAGCAAGCAATAAGGCAAATCAGGATATAATATCTGCTTAATTAGAAATGAATATCAGCAAGAGAAAATAGAACAGACCAAGTCAAGATAGTAGAAAGATATAATGAACAAGGCGCTTAGTGACTGCTGCTGATCACATAAGTCCCACTCAAAATGCAATACAAAAGACACAGGGAAATGTGCATAAAAATGATAAGAAATACCTATAGGTGTATATCACATCACTTAATACATGCAGTGTTGCATACAGTAATTATATATGTGAAATAGGTGGAACAATAAAAATAAATATATATATATATATATATATATATATATATATATATATATATAGAACGCCAAATGATAGCTGCTCACCGGTCTTGTTTAAAATTCAAAAGTTTTATTTAATCATATTAAAAATCTGTGACCAACGTTTCAGTCCCCGCTCGGGACTTTCCTCAGGGTCAGACAATAAATGATAGGACAACACATATTGCTTGCAATGTATGTCAATATATAGCCATAACAATGATTGTAAGTGACTCACCCAGGTGCATGGTGTCCTCGGCGTTTCCGCCGTGTGTACTTCCGGGTATGCGCATTAGGTGTCAGCTCAGCACTGCCCCCTTTCATCTACGTATCCGAAATTCTGTATTTCAAATAGGAAGTGGGCAGCATATTAACCGTGCGTATGGCCTCAGCTATGCTTCCGGGTGTGCGCGAGCACCTAGCCCGTGACTCCACCTCCAATATGGCACGTGACTGGTATCGTCACGTGGCGCGTGCCGTGTCGGAAACGGCAAGCGGGGCGTTGCTAAGCAACGTAGTGCGCATATTACACCGGTTGTATATAAACAAACTCGTGTGTCAGTTATAAGGACGAATGCATGTGAATACGATGTGATGAAAGTGATGTAATATTTGATGTGACATGGTCAGCTAATGAAAACAATAAATATGTATCTAATAGAGACATGTAATATATTTAAATCAAACTATATGACACAAAGGCTGCATCTCATAGGAGTGAAGCTGTATATGTTATTAAAGTGCTGAAGGAGATACTTTAGCAAGTAATTCATTAAAGTGATGACGTGCAGTAATTAAAGTGCAAAGAATAGTGCTGAAAACCATACAGTAATAATGGTGCAAAACTAGTGTATAAAGAACATAACTCTTAACGTCATAGCCATAACATATCAATTATATCATTAAAATACATGTCTACAACGCCCAAATAGGGGGTAATAGCCTGTATGTCTAAAATAATACTGGTACTGCATTAAGGGAGCTAAATAAATGAATAATAGGGAATATTTTCATTCAAACCCCTAGGGGCCACCGTGTCTAACTGATGTATCCAATATGCTTCTTTCTGAATTAGCATTTTGCCTCTGTTGCCACCTCTCTTAGGAGGGGGGATGTGGTCAATACCCACAAATTTCAGGGAGGCTAAAGGATGTCCTTTGTCGAAGAAGTGCTTGGCGACTTGCTTATCACTGAGTCCATCCCTATAGGCTAGCCTGATACTGGAACGGTGACCCCTAATGCGTTCGCATAATTGCGTCTCCGTCTTACCCACGTAATAAAGCCCGCATGGGCATATAAGCTTATAGATGACGTGGGTGGTTCGACAAGTGATGGTGTGCTTGATGTCATATACTCTATTGGTGTGTGGATGATTGCATTTTTTTGATGGAATCATATGTCCACATGTCACACAACCAAGGCAACGAATGCATCCTCGTATGTTGCTCTTGGTTGTCTTGGAGTAACTGGCGATCGGATCCGTGTGCATCAATATGTCACGAAGATTTCTGTTGCGTTTATAGCAAATCATCGGAGGTTCTTTGAAAATCTTAGGAAGCTGATCATCAGTGGCCACCATCTTCCAATTTTCTTTACTCATTGTGGAAACCTGATGTGAAGAATTGTGGAACATCATGGGGAACACCATCCTCTGTGTCGGTTGTACATTATCTTGATTCGTAGCTGTTTTGGCCACAGTAAGGGCGTCCTGGAATACCCGGCTTTCATAGCCTCTATTTGCAAATTTCTGCGTCATAGTATCCAACTGTGCTGCCATCATATTCGGGTTTGAGTTGTTGCGGATCACCCGTTGGAACTGTGCTTTGGGTATCGATCTTTTGAGTGCAATGGGATGAGCGCTATGGGCATGCAGTAAGGTATTTCTATCAGTAGGTTTTGAGTATAAAGAATACTCAATAACGTTCTGCCCCCAGGTTAACTCCAAATCAAGGTATTGTGCCTTTTCCGCACTTATGTTGGCCGTAAACCTTATAGGTGATGGTAGATGGTTCAATGTAAATATCATATGTTGTGCCTCTACTTGTGTCCCTCTCCAGATAATAAGCAGATCGTCGATGTAACGATAGTATCCTATGATGGAGTCCCCATATGGCTGTAGGATATGTTCTATTTCGTATACATACATGTATGCATTAGCATACATTGGGGCTACTGAAGACCCCATGGATGTTCCCGCCACCTGGAGGTACCATTGTTCCTCAAATCTGAAATGGTTGTGATGGAGAATGAGGGATAGTAACTCCAAAACAAACTTTATAGGTGGGCCATTGTAAACTGGAGAGTTACATAGGACCTGTCGCATGGCCTCTATTCCTTCTGTGTGGGGTATGACCGTGTAGAGGCTGGACACGTCCATTGTAATGAATACCGGTGCAGTGTGGTGTAGTTCCAGGCCCTTGATTCTGTCCAAGAGTGTCCGTGTGTCTTTAACACAGGTAGTCAAGGCCTCTACTGGTTTTTTAACAACATAGTCCAGCCATTGTGCAATGGGTTCTAATATCCCATCAATGGCTGACACTATGGGGCGTCCAGGCGGTCTATTGGCGTTCTTATGTATCTTGGGGATACTGTAAATCACCGGAGTGCGTGGGTGGGCTTTGTTCAAAAATCGATACAGCTCTAATCCTATGTAGCCTGCTCTTAAGGCCATATCCAGGACATCCGTAATTTTCCTCTGGATATCTAAGGTAGGGTCCCCAGGGAGTAGACGGTATGTATTTTCATCCCGGAGTTGCTGTTTAAGATCTGCTGCATAATCGGTATAGTCCATGAGGACTATGCCCCCTCCCTTGTCCGCTGGGCGGACAACAATGGTGTGATCTTTCGCCAGATTAGCCAGCGACTTTCTTTCTGATTTCGTGATGTTGTATTGCGCTGTAGTATGTTTCGTGGCAATGTTCTGTGTCATCTTGGCTGTTGTCATAAGAAATGTCTTAATAGAATGTTTATTACTGGGTGGGTCGAATGTTGATTTCAACCTGAATTTGTCGATGTCCGTATCATGGGACCTGATGGTATCTTTGGCTGCATGGTGAAAGTGGTCCTTGAGTCTCATGTGTCTTCCAAATTGGAAAAGTTCGGTGCTCCATTGGAATGGGCTGAGTTTGCTGGTAGGAACAAATGAAAGTCCTTTACTGAGGATGGTAGTTTCTGAGTCACTTAAATGCCTATGTGAGAGATTAAAGATGGGCGTTATCTCCTGAGAGGTGGTTTGCCCCTGGGTGCTACTTTGGCTCTTGCCCCCTCTCCTAATTCTGTGCCTTCTTCGCTTCGTATGCGGCTCCTGGTTACCGCGCCCATCTCGGCTACATCTAAAAAAGGTGCCGTGTGTGCTGGGATGTCGTTGTCTGACGCCGATTCTCCCGACGTAATGTCTATAGTGGGTATATTTGGGCGTATGACCCTTTTTCGGAAGCGTCTTGGTCTGGGTGGCCGGTCGCCAGATAGCCACCTATAAACACGATGATCTTGGTAGTCTTGCTGTACCCTCTCATATTTTTGTTTTTTGAACTTTACCAGCTCGTTTTTGTATTTCAGGAGTTCAGTCCACTTCCTGTGAGCGAACTCATGGGTGGAACATATAGGTGGTCTTATGGGTGGGCCTTATGGGCATACTCACCGTCAGGCCCTGGGGCCCAGACCTTGAGCTGTGTAAGGGGCCCCAAAATATGGAGCTGCTTCCCGTTCTTCCAGAACATTGAATTTTGTGACCACAGTTACAAACAGCCTCCAGAGATCCTGTTCTACACCAGACCAGTGGAGCCAAACTTCAGCCAGAGCCCATCACCATCCTCATCTGGTTGTAAGTAGGCAATCTAGTATATTATTAGTGACACTAATCTCTAATTTACCTCACATTAAAGGGACACTATAGTCACCAGAACCACTGCAGCTTAATGAAGAGCTTCCGTTGTCTATAGCCTGTCCCTGCAGGCATTTTAGTGTAAACACGCACTGTGTGCAGAACTGGCGTTAGTTCATATGGCAGATCATATGGGTGGGGCATTGTGATGTCACATGGGGGTGGGGGAGCGGCACATTTGTATTTTGCCTAGGGCGGCAAAAATTCTTGCACCGGCCCTCTCCATACAATATGATATAGATAAAAGAAATGGGATAAAAAAAATAGAAAAAAGAAATGGGGAAGAGAATAAAAAGAAGTGAGAGAAAAAACTTCTTCTCATTAAAATTATAAAACACATAAAATCAACCGATCATATATAGTTGTACATGTCAAAATCTATATTTAACCCATTTGGACCCATTTGGAGAGAGGGTCTCCAAATCAAAGATGCACCTAATTTCTGCTTTGTTCAAGATCTTTAAGTGGTCGCCCCCTCTCCAAGGGTTTTGAATTCAAAGATCTAAGACTTTTACTATGCACACAAAAGGCCTATTTCTCTCAAATATTGTTCACAAATCTGTCTAAATCTGTTAGTGAGCACGTCTCCTTTGCCGACATAATCCATCCATCTCACAGGTGTGGCATATCAATATGCTGATTAGACAGCATGATTATTGCACAGGTGTGCCACAATAAAAGGCCACTCTAAAATGTGCAGTTTTACTGTATGGGAGTCCGTAAACCAGTCAGTATCTGGTGTGCCCACCATTTGCCTCACGCAGTGCAACACATCTCCTTCGCACAGAGTTGATAAGCTTGTTGATTGTGGCCTGTGGAATGTTGGTCCACTCCTCTTCAATGGCTGTGCGAAATTGCTGGATATTGGCAGGACCTGGAACACGTTGTCGTATACGCCGATCCAGAGCATCCCCAACATGCTCAATGGGTGACATGTCCGGTGAGTATGCTGGCCATGCAGGAACTGGGATGTTTTCAGCTTCCAGGAATTGTGTACAGATCCTTGCAACATGGGGCCGTGCATTGTGATGCTGCAACATGAGGTGATGGTCGTGGATGAATGGCACAACAATGGTCCTCAGGATCTCATAACGGTATATCTGTACATTCAAAATGCCATCAATAAAATGCACCTGTGTTTGTTGTCCATAACATAAACCTGCCAATACCATAACCGCACCGCCACCATGGGCCACTCGATCCACAACGTTGACATAAGCAAACCGCACACCCACACGACGCCATACATGCTGTCTGCCATCTGCCCTGCACAGTGAAAACCAGGATTCATTTGTGAAGACACCTCTCCAAAGTGCCCACTCAAGTCGGTTATGACGATGAACTGCAGTCAGGTCGAGACCCACCGAGGAGGATGACGAGCATACAGATGAGCTTCCCTGAGACAGTTTCTGACAGTTTGTGCAGAAATTCTTTGGTTATGCAAACCGATTCTTGCAGCAGCTATCCGGGTGGTTGGTCTCAGACGATCTTGGAGGTGAAGATGTTGGATGTGGAGGTCCTGGGCTGGAGTGGTTACACGTGGTCTGCGGTTGTGAGGCTGTCTGGATGTACTACCAAATTCTCTGAAACGCCTTTTGACACAGCTTATGGTAGAGAAATGAACATTCCAGTCACGGGCAACAGCTCTGGTGGACATTCCTGCAGTCAGCATGCCAATTGCACGCTCTCTCAAAACATCTGTGGCATTGTGCTGTGTGATAAAACTGCACATTTTAGAGTGGCCTTTTATTGTGGCCAGCTTAAGGCACACCGGTGCAATAATCATGCTGTCTAATCAGTATCTTGATATTCCACCTGTGAGGTGGATGGATTATCTCGGCAAAGGAGAACACAGATTTAGACAGATTTGTGAACAATATTTGAGAGGAATAGGCCTTTAATGTACATAGAAAAAGTATTTTTGTATTTTTTGTCCTATTAGCACGTAGTATGTAGATCCCATTTGGTAATGTGCGCATTATGAAGTATACTGTTACGTACAATAAAAACAGTCCACTGTTTTTGTTTATGCTGATATTCGTGACAGAGGGGAAAGCTTATGCTAGACACTTCACCTAAATTAAACAAAAATGTTCATTTATTCCAACTCTATTTATTTATATAATCCTACTAATCCTGGTAATATCAGAAATTTAAAACATAACAAGTTACTTGATGATTTCCAACATGTTAATTCAACTTTCAATTGTTATCTTGCAGCAAGTTACAACAATGATAACATCTTGGAACATATTCATCCTATAAGCAGTGTTGTATAATTGTAACATTATACATATCTGGTGACTACCAAAAATATTTCCTTACTGTATTTTCTACTTTACATTTGTTTCTTGAACATGTCCCAAGGAATAGCCAACTTACTTATGGCGCACTGATTGGAGTACTCTGAAATCTATAAGGAATACTTGATGATAGATCAGCTCAAACATTCTCCCAGAACTACAAATTCAGTGATGTTTTGCCAGCCTTTAGAATGGCACTGTATCATGGATTGTGTTAGTCTAATACACTCGGGAGCTACCTTTTTGGCACCATCTTCTAGATTCATTGACTTATGCCAATCCTATTTTTGTGATATTTTGCCAGTTTTGTA
The DNA here is from genome assembly GCF_036172605.1 of Pelobates fuscus. Classification (NCBI taxonomy): domain Eukaryota; kingdom Metazoa; phylum Chordata; class Amphibia; order Anura; family Pelobatidae; genus Pelobates; species Pelobates fuscus. The sequence goes on from NC_086317.1 coordinate 363,806,485, forward strand.
TTTCTTTATGACTTATTATTGTAAGCAAGTGTAGCTATTTTGATGATCAGTTTAGTTATGAAACTAAATGGTTTCTACTGTGGTATGATATTGGTGAAAGTTAACAATCAAAAATGAACTGTTGCATATGCTGTGGAACATTATAACTTTGAGATATATTTGCATTTTTAAAAAAAACAAAAATAAATGTACCTTATAGGGTCACTCCAACAGTTTTGAGGAGGGGGGACCTTTTTGGCATATGTCCTATTGGTCACTGGCAAGTAGGTCTTTCCTCTGTTAGCAGAATAACCTACAAAAATAAAGTTTTTACTTAACTGGAAGCTCCCGGCAGTGACTTCCAAACCTTTGTCTGGTGTTACATGGGCTTTGCATGGTCCAGTCAAGTAGAACCTCACAGAGAAGCCTGTGATTGGGCCATATTGCCGGATCAAAGAGCACATGTACAATCTGACCCAGAGAGGGAAGGAAGGAGGGGAGGGAGAATTTATTTAAAAAAAAAAAAAAGATGCAAAATATTCACATAAAATATATTAAGCAGCCCCCACTTTCTTGACTCCCACAAGCCTCTTGTGTGGGGTGTGCAACTAGCCAGATCACCCAATTAAAATTAACTCAAAATGTGCAGTGTTTCAAGCACTAACTGCCTCCACCACCATGACCACTTCAAATCACTGTAGTGGTCATGGTGGTTTTAGTAAGCTTTTAAAAGTCTAATGTCCTTATGGTTGTCATAAATATTACATGAAGATCTGTTATTAAAGAAAAAAATCCTGTAACTATGAAATGTTTGTAACTTTAATAGTGAAGTCTTTATGATACATTTTCTAAATTGTTTTAAAATATTTGATCAAAAATCCAAAGAGCAGCATTTGCAAATCTTGGCACCACGCATGAAAGCTTCTCCTGTAAATAATTAGTTATGTCTCTTCTTGTTCAAGTTTTGAACAAGATAAAAATATGTTGACATAATGCCACCCATAGTGTGGGCTTGCCTTAAAAATATCTAAACCACACACAAAACATTTAGCTGAAATGAAGATCAAGTCTAAGCATGGATAAATAAAAGCACAGACTTCTGTGCTAATGGCAACAATATATTGGCAGCACCTTCAAGACATTTGTATCTTTTTGATGTTTACTTGTGGATTTTCTGAAAATATACGAATGTGCTGAGAAGTGTCGATGAAATACAGAGAAGTAGGCAGTGTTTGTCTAAAATTGGGTAGAAAACATGTTTTTTTTCCGTATCTGATGTGAAATAATTTGCTATGCTTATCTGCAGCTGTTTCAGTCATTACTAACAGATAGAAATAATGTCCAAATGTTTTTTTCAGTTTGATGATACACATTTAAGTATTAAAGGAACATAAAATGTTCCGATGTTTTTTGTGATTAAATCTTTTGTACAGAATTTTTATTAGATATAGTATTTGTTTATTTATTAATAGACTGCAATTAACAATTACAGAATGCAATTTTGATTCATCAGTATTCTTTTTCATTAAATGTTCAACAAGAAATTATGCCATAGTGTTACAACTAAATTGTGTGCACCAAATTCAAGGGATGAATTCTGGAAGCAATGTTTGTGGGTTTTTTGTTATTTTTGAATGGAGGGAAGGCACCTGTTTGAGTGCATTTCCCATGATGGTCATATATCATTGACATTTTCCCTGGAACAGAAGTGGGTAATTCCTTAGTCTAAGACTTGTGGTAGTCCACAAGGCTTAGTTTCAATGATGTTTCTAAATGACATATGGAAAGACATTTCAAAACATTTTGCGTACATATCGTATCAAGTTAAAATGCACAAATTAAATAAGGTAATGTTTGCTTCTGATATTCCTTTAAGGCAGAGCTTTCCAAACTTTTCATGCTGGTGACACGACTTTCAAAAATGCATCATTTTGTGACACACTGCCAGTCAAGATGGTGTTCTATTTCTTGAACACATCACTTCAGTTGTGGCCACGTCACTTCTGGGTTTTACCCGATTCTGCATGCTGCACATGTACAGTATACATGTATGATACCTCGACCTCCTCTCTAATATATATAGTAATAATATCACAATATAGTAATATAACACACCCAGCCTAAGTTGGCACTTCTCACCATATTTTCTGCTGCTGGCAGCTGTTGCTGTCAGGTTGTAGCTGGCTGGCTGACAGACTGCAGCCGGCTGCTGTGAATGCTTGGCTGCTGTGGCTGATTGGCAGACAGGCAGACAGGTGTACCTGACTGGCAGGCCTCTTTCTTCCTCCAGCCCCATTGTGTGTGTGTTTCTCCCACCAATACTTTTGTGTGTCCTTTTTCCCAGCCCCTCTGTGTCTCTTTCTGCCCCCTCCACTCCTGTACCTTTATTTAGCCTACCCTTCCCTCCTGCAACTTTCTAATGCCCCCTTCCCATGCACCTTTTCTGTCCACCCTCCCCTCCTGTGCTCTTCTCCTGCACCACCTCCTCTCCTGTGCTCTTCTTTTGTCCCCCTACCCTCCTGTGTCCTTCTTTTGTTCCCCCTTTATTCCTGTGCCCTTCTTTTCTCTCCCTAGCCTACTGTGCCCTTCTTTTGTTCCCCCTTCACTCATGTGCCCTTCTTTTCTCCCCCTAGCCTCCTGTTCCCTTCTTTTGTTCCCCATTCTCTCCTGTGCTTTACTTTTGTTTTTCTTACCCTACTGTGCACTTCTTTTTTTGTCCCCTCCCGTGTGTCTGCTCAACCTAACCTTCCTCCATGTAGCATGGCCAAGCAGGTGGACCATAGTAGAGGAGCTTCTGTGTCCCCTACCCGGTCTGATAGTAAGCAATTCTGTGCTCTCAGTGTGCACTTTCAGAAGCTGCCTGCTTGGCCACACTGCATGAAGTGACCAGCAGGAGGGAAGCACTGTGCAATGTCCTCTTCCTGTCAGACACCTGACACAGTTTGGAAAGCTGTGCTTTAAGGAGACAATGTAATGGGATGATCAGTATGGTCATAGCATATTTAATTGATAATCATTTGGCTTCCTTCTAACTGACTATTGTCAGATTAATCTTTGTTACCACGTAATTGTGGTACTAAATTAGAAGAGTAGTCAAGGGTTATTTTAGATAAAGGATAGGGTTAGAAGCAGAAATGTGTACATGGTGTTAAAGGAAGACCTTGGGAATACAAACCTGTAATAGTATAGAGTTGTCCTCCCGTTTTTTATTCAGCCAACCATCCCTCCTCCCATCTAGATAAAAAATAAATAAAACTACATTACAATTCTTCCTAGTGCCATGATTAAGACAGAGTTTGACTTTTCATAGTGGAAAGGCCTATATTGGCTTTTAACTTGAGTTTAACCTTCAAGGACTTTAGTGGTCCTTTGAGGATTGAAATTAGATTTAAAGGGAAACTGTCAGTTCCTGATTTTACATCATTGCATAAAATATTGGAAATCACATATACCTTGTGTTAATCTTTTTTTTTTCATGAAATGCACCCTTTCCTTTTAAATTTACATTAAAGACTTAGCAATTTACATCATACAGGTCATCAATGGCAAAGACTGGGCACACATTGCAAGTGAAAAGGAAATGTAGAAATATTGTTTACTTTTTCCTCTACTCCGAATTATTCCTGTATGTAGGCTGCAAGTTACAAAGGACAGAGCTTATGACAATGATTGACAGGGAGCAAATATGTTGCACCCAATTGCACTTTAAAATCGTGTGGATTTCTACATATACATTTATTTTTCATACCTCCTAAATATATATCTGTTAAGTAAAGATAAAACAACCAAAATATGAAAAATCCTATGAAATACATAGATGAAATATAGATGAAAAAAGTGTATGGGCTTGGTTTGGGTAAGGAAACTAGAGACCAAAGCAACAGTCTTGATTTTTTTTTTTTTTAAAGTATTTTTCACTCACTGGGTGCCACGTGGATCTCGGTGTCGTGGGAGTGAGGGATTCGCCTGACTCTTTCACAGGCCACCGGCAAACACTCAAGACGGGCTGCACTTACTCCTGGTCCGCCGGCCCTTGCAGCTGTTCACGTGGGTCCATGCAGGGGAAGGGAGGCTCACCGAAAAGCAGAGAACGTTCACCTCCCTTTACCTGGACGCTGTGACCACTGTGGAGCAGCTGCAGGGGCCAGTGGGCCAGTGGGCCATGAGTAAGCCTTTCAGAGTGCCACCAAAGATCAGAAGTGTTTGCCAGGAGCCTGGGAGGAGAGTCGGACATGTGCCTCACACACACAACACCATTTTCCTTATTTAAATCTAGAGCACCTTCTTTTGTCTTGTGAACTCCCAAGAGGAAGTTTAATAAAGTCAATTTAAAGCATGATTTAAAACACTAGTCAGCAATAAATACAGATTCTTGATTGTTGTTATTATCTTCAATATTTGCAATGATAGGGTAATCATTAATATTTGGAAAATAACTTACATTAAAGGATCACGCCACACACCTCAAGCATTTTAGCTTTCTGAAGTTATTTATGTGCAAAGAGTGTGCCTTATGAAGGCTGGAGACAAGAGATCAAAATAACATTATCTGCATAGAAATATTGCATATCTCGTACCAAAGAGGCTAAATTCAGTGTAAGAAGTATTTACCCCCTTAAGGGCGCAGCTTCAGAAGCTGGACATACCCTTAAAGACACAAGCTATTTTTGCATTTTTTGATGTTTGTGTTCAACTGCAATTTGCATCTCTCTCATTTATTGCATCACATATTATATAAATATTTTTTTTAAAGGACAAAATGGGCTTTAATTTGATGTGACATATACATATATAAAATCTAATGTATTATTAAAAAATATTTAAAACAACTGCCAAGACAAGCGGTCGCAAGAGCCCTGAGCTCCGGGGAAAAAAGGCCCAAATCAGCACACTACAGCCCTTCCTACGGGTACTTCTGAGCTACAAGAGACCCCCAAGCTGCACTCACGATCATGGGGAAGAAAACTAAGAAGATCAAGCCTGACAAACCCCGATCCGGAATGTCCATCGGCGACATGTGGCGGCAGGCGAACAGCAGACAGGAGTCTAAGATGGCGGCTCTCATGGGGGAAGGTTCAGATTTTTCCGACTATCAGGCCACAGACCTGGGCGAGGTGTACCCACACTGGCAGCTGCACCGCAGACCCTACGGCACAACCCGCACACAACTCCAGTAACAACAGGGATTATGAAGAAGCTCCTAGCTGACCTGCAGCAGAACCTCATGGCCGACATGGCCTCCATCCGCAAGGACTTATAAGGCCTGACAGGCTGCATTGGAGACCTAGAAAATACCTCCACCAAAAGAAAGCAACAGATACAATCCCTGAAAACAGCTTTCCGAGACCTACAAAAGCAAAACATAATAAACGAACGTCGCTTTGCAGCCCAAGAAGCTACGCAAGTAGCCTGAGTCACCACCTAAAGGCAACAGAACCCATCTTCATTGGTACACACCTTGGGACTGGGACATTGCAGCTACACGCACCCTGCCGGGACTCACTACCCCCTCGACGAAACGGCACTGTCTTCACCTGCCCCTCAGAGCAGCCCCCCCAAATGCCTGTAGGCGACCGGAGCATGAGAGAAACTCACCCTTAGCATGGACAACCCTGCTTAATGGAGGGGAAGGGGGAGCAAATGCTATCCAAGAGCGGCCGAGACCCCCGATCACGGCCACACTATAATTGTTATTGTTATTTTGTTTGTCTGTTTTTATATTTAATTTCATTGCTGTGGAGACACAATCCCAGGCCTATTTTCCCCCTTTGCTGACAACGCTACCACTTTAAATACTGCCTCAAGGAGCTTTCACCACAGCCCAAACATACAGGCATAGAGTGGGCCCCATCACTATGCAGTTCGGTGATTTCGTACATACATTCACGCACCCACCTACTGCATTTTCATTTTCACGCAATCACCTCCCGGGGGTTCACCTATGCCTAAGCCTGACTATCACACACAGTTAACTCGCATAGTACTCTCCATGTACATTAAACGAGAACCCTCACACATAATATCTGAAACTAGCACATTACCCGAGGATCCACCAACATTTCCTCACATGTTTAATAACCTTATTTATGTTCATGCAATTATTTAAAATTGTGCACTGTTTTATCCATGCCAAGTTGTATAGAGATGCACCACGGTTACCTACTGCTACTGTGGCGAGGCAAACCAGACCGTTAAGTTGCTTCATGCACTAACAAAAATAATATTCTACTTTGTTATTTTCTGAAAAAAAAAAAAGTATGTGTCATTCTTCTTGCCATGACAATGTTTCAATGTCTGCTAATGAATGCCTGTGCACGCTATTGTGGCGCCACAGGTTTTAATGTTATGATACATGCACCATGCACATGAAAAATAAAGAATTAATATATATATATTTAAAACATAAAAAAAACCAAAACATAAAAACATTTTATTCACAGTTTTGGCAATAATTGTGTGTATAATATGTCCAGCTTAGGAAAAGTACCATATATACTCGAGTATTAGACGAGTTTTTCTGCACATTTTTTGTGCTGAAAACCCCCCACTCGTCTTATACTCAAGTCTATGTCTGTATTATGGCAACTTACATTGCCATAATACAGACAAGGGGCTGTTGGGGGCTGCAGAGAGCATTTACTTACCTTTCCTGCAGGTCCTGTCAGCTCCCTTCTCTCACCTCCGGTCCGGTCAGCTCCCTCCGCAAATCTTGCGAGAGCCGCGGGGTGAGAGCTCCGCGCGGCACTGACCCCGCGGCTCTCGCGAGACTTGCAGAGGGAGCTGACCGGACCGCAGGTGAGGGAAGGGAGGCGACAGGAGCTGCAGGAAAGGTAAGTAAACGCTCTCTACAGACCCCTCCTACACAGTGTGTGTTCATACACAAACACACACTGCACTCATACACACACACACTGCACTCATTATATACACACACTGTAAATAAATATTCAATTCATATAATTTTTTGGGGATTTAATTTTATTTAGAAATTTACCAGTAGCTGCTGCATTTCCCACCCTAGTCTTATACTCAAGTCAATACGTTTTCCCAGTTTTTGGGGGTAAAATTAGGGGTCTCGACTTATATTCGGGTCGACTTATACTCGAGTATATACGGTAATTCAAAATAAATTCATTTATGTGTCTTGATTTACAAACTGCATAATATGTATCGGATTTCAGCCTTTTAAAAAAGTTATAGGTCACAAAATACAAGGAGTAATATAAAATTTCAATGTGAAACAATTTTAGAAGTTGGTATGTTTGACTTGTAAGTTTAATAGCCATCACAGAAAACAAAATTGCTCCACAAAAGTATATATTTATATAAAGTAGACATCACAGGCTGTTTATCTAAGGGTATTTTGACACTTGTTTCATAGCAATTTCACCACCAATCTCTGCTAAATATTGTAATAAAATTGAGTTTTTTCTGTTTTTATAACAAGGTGTTTTTAATGTTTTTTTTTTTAAAGCTGCTGTGTGCTATTCCTGGTCAAAATCCCATATTGTGTTCAGCTACATCTGCTGAGTACAACAATACCCCCATTGTAGGCCTTTGCCACTATTTTTGAAAGCTACAATGACATAAGAGGCAAGACAATTTCAGTTTCTACAGTTAGAAAATTTAAAGATGGATTTGATGGACCTATGTCTTATTTTGGGCATTACAGTAGTTTGGTTGTTCAAATGACCGCACAAAGGCCTTCCATTCGTGAAAGTAGACACCCCAGGGTATATCATATGGCATATATTGTGCCTTAAGATGTCATCATTTTTTTACCGTTATATATCAAACTTTGTGGTAAAAAAAATATTTCTCACATTTTGTACTTAAGCTAGACATTTGTGCTGGGCATATTGTATATTTGATATGTTCCACCGTGATCAAACACCCCAAATTATACTCCGTTAACTCTTCTGAGTAAAACAATACCCCCAATGTAAGCTTTTCATGCTATTACATGATGCTACAGTGCCATATAGGAGACCTGACCATTTCAGGTTTTAACAGTAGAATTTTGAGAAATGGATTTGAAGAGCCTATGTTTCAATTTGGGGCATTATAGTAGTTTGACAGTTTCAATAACCACACAAAGGCCTACCATTTGTGAAAGTAGACACTCCAGGGTATCTCATATGGCATATATTGTGCCTCAACATGATGCCATTTTTTTCACCATTATATGTCAAAATCTGTGGTAAAAAATATTTTTCACATTTTTTACTTAAGCATTACATTTGTGCTTGTCATATTTTATCTTTGATATGTTCCAGCATGATCAAACACAACCTATATGGGGTTAAGCTAACTCTTCAGAGTGAAACAATACCCCCAATGTATGCCTTTGGCAGTATTTCATGAAGCTACAGTGCCATATAGGAGACCTGACTTTTTCAGGTTTTTACAGTAGAATTTTGGGAGATAATTTTGATAGGTTTATGTCTCATTTTGGGGTCTAATAGCAGGTTGCTTATTCAAACTTCCCCCACAAAGGCCTATAATTTTTAAAGAAGACACCCCATGGTATTTCAAAAGGCCCATTTTGAACCTTAGAGTGGGATAATTTTTTCGCTAGTTATTACCAAGTCTAATAGTAGTAAGCATTTTCTCTGCCTTTTTGACACACACTTTGAGATTTTACTAGACATGTGCAATTCGTTTCGGCACGAATATGAATTCGGACGAATTTCGGGAATGTCGGACATTCGGGTACTTCCGAATAGCCGAAGTGCTGAAGTGCCAAATTAAAGTCTCATGACATATAACTAAACTCTATTTCTTGGTAAATAATCGTTTACCATAATGTATCTTAAATATAAATTTATCTTAGATAGATTTTTCATCCAAAATCTTTTTATGAAAATCTGATTTAAATTTCAAAAATCAGATTTAAATAAGAAAAATGCAATTTAAATTAAAACAACTCTCTCTCTCTCTGTCTGTCTCTCTCTCCACCACCTCTAATAAGTATGATTAGGAGGAACTAGTGTTGCCACCTCGGCTCCCCCCGATGGCATACATCCAATAAAGTAAAAACCAAAGAAAAAAGTTACCTGGGCTCTTCCCAAATACCTATGTATATTTAAATAAATGGAGGTTATTTAGTTACTCCAATGGCCATGAGAGGGGATGCCCACCTGCCACGTCAAGGCAAACCTCTTAGGTTGGTCCTACACTGACTATTTACCTTGCTTCCTTGAGCTTCTGGCAAATATATCTCTAATGAGACAGAGAGGGGTGTTTTTATAAACCCCTACATGCTTATTAATCCTTAATAGGGAACACATGGGGTGGGCGGCAGCATTGTAACATAGCTGTCTGATACAAAAGTGAATACAAATACAAAAAAACAAGTCCTGCGCTCAAACTCCCACTACACTTGGATGGTTTTGTATTGGGGTGTATTGATGTGTACTATGGTCGCTGATGCAGCTCAAGACTAGGGGGAGTTTGAGTGCAGGACTTGTTTTTGTGTATTTATACATCCAATACACACATCTCTGATATTAGCCTGCACAGGAATCTTGTTCTTGTGACTGACTAAATATACCCCAATGATGCAGTATCTCCAGTGTTTGATATTGAAATACTGCAAATACAGACTCCAGGCACCATGACCACTTAAACCTTCATGGCATAACCTTTTTTTTTTTTTTTTGTAAATATAATTTTTATTATTTTTGGAATAAGTATTGTCAAACGTAGAAATTTAACATGGAGACACGCAGGTCTCTAGCTCACATATGTATACATGGGCACGCAGGCCCGTTTATCGTCTGTTCTTAATTTTGGCTCGCAGGCCTCAAGTGATCTCCATAGGTAAAATGTTAATAGAGAGACAGACCGATCTCAGTAGGATGCTATTATATTCGACATATCTAGACGTCTCAGGTCTCTGGAACGGCAGCTCATAGGAAAACCTTTACTACCCCTGGTTTGGTTAACACTCTGTTTCATGATGTTTGTGGAACAGCTATTTTCGCGCGGCTTGGCCGTGCCTGTCCCAGTCCCATCTGTGCTCTCTCGGAGTGTCTGGTTAGAGGTGTCGGTTAGCGTCAGCCTGCCTATGGCAACCGTTACCTGTGCTAGCTTCTAGGTCGGTCCGCTACTCCCGTCAGGCCTGTCTGTTATTTCAGGTCGTGGACTTGGTCCTTCTTGGTCGGGGTGAGTGGGAGAGGTCGAGGATAGAGGGTTAGGGTCATGGAATTAGGGGGGGGGGTGTCGGGTGCGTCTGTAGTCCCTTATGGTTCGTTTCTGTCTATCAGTCTCAAGCGGTCCATAAAGTCTGGTTTCGAGGTCTGTAATATCCAGTGTGTCCATGTGTTAAAGTATGTCTGTTGTGTGTTTGCTGCTGTGTGTTGGAATTCCTCTAGGATTCGGAGGTCTTCCATGTGGGCGAACCAGGTGGTCAGTGGTGGGGTTGTGGTTTGTTTCCAGTATTTGGGGATAATGGATTTGGCCGTGTTCAGTATTCGTATGGACAGTGATTTTTTGTATGCGGATCTTGGTATCTTAGTATGGTGCAGGAGCATTTCTGCAGGTTTAAGGGGGGGTGGGTCATCTGAGAACAGTTGCAGCATTTTGTGGATTCCCTGCCAGAACGGGATGATTCCCTTGCATTCCCACCAAATGTGCATGTGTGTGCCCCTTGCCTCTTCACATCTCCAGCATTGTGGAGAGTGTGTCGGGGAGATCGCGTGTAGAGTCGTTGGCGCGCGGTACCAGTGTGTCATGATTTTGTATGCCGTGTCCTGAGTCTTGCTATAGCTAGCGCAGTGGTGTGTGAGGTAGCAGATTTTTCCCCATGCCACTTCGTCCAGTGTGTGCCCTAGTGCCTCCTCCCATTTTCCCATGAAGCCTGGTGTGGTCGTTGGTGTGTGAGTCAGTAGTAGGTTGTATAGAAAAGAGACGCCATGTGCTAATGGTTGGGGTTCCAGGCATTCCCTTTCGAATGCTGTGGGGGTTCTCGTGAGCGATGTGCCCTGAGGGAGTGTGGCAATGTAATGGCATAGCTGTCGGTATTTGAATTGCGTCAGGAATGTGATTGGTGTCTCTCCTCTAAGCTCCCTTAGGGTTTTAACGCCGTCGTGTCTAAGGATATGTCTGAGCCTGGGTATGTGGTTTGGAATTATGTCCCTGAAAGCTTTCGGGTCTTGGCCTGGGGGGAACTCAGGGTTGTATGTCAGAGGTAGCATGGGTGAGGGGTGCGTTGACAGGTTGTGTTTACCCTTCGCCCTCTGCCATTCCTGGATGGTGGCCCTCATGTATTGTGATTGTGTGAGCGTCTTACTCCCTGATCCTGGTGGTATCCATGGTATTATCGCTGTCGGTATCCCTGCCTCCCCCTCCTCCGCCTGCTTCCAGAGCTTGTGCACCCCCTCCTTGGACCATTCCAGTATCCGCTGGAGATGGCAGGCTCTGTAATATAAGTGGAAATCCGGGAGAGCGAGACCGCCTCTGTTTTTGGGAAGGGTAAGTGTGTTGTGGCTAATCCTGGGTCTTTTCCCGTCCCACACGTATCTGCCCAGAACGGAGCGTAATGTGGTGAAGAACTTGCGAGGAATTGTTATGGGGATGGTCTGGAACAGGTACAGCAGGCGTGGCAAGAAGTTCATCTTGACCACCTGTATTCTGCCCAGCCAGGATATGTGTGGGTATGCCCATTCCCTCATGTCTGCGTGTAGTTGGGCGTGCATCGGTGTGAAATTCTCCCCGTACATGTCCCCCGCCTTTCTAGTTAGCCAGATGCCCAGATAGCGGATCTTGTGTGCTGCCCACCTAAAGGTGTAGCTTTGTCGCATGTGTGTTGTCCTGTGTTCCGGTATGCTGATGTTAAGTATGGAAGATTTTGTGTTATTGATTTTTAAATTAGATATGGCCCCGAAGTCATGTAGTGCCTTCAAGATGTTGGGAAGAGAGACCTCCGGGTTCGATACATAAAACAGCATGTCGTCTGCATATGCCGCAATTTTGTGGTGGGTCTTTCCCACCGTCACCCCTGTGATGTCTGGGTTTGTCCTGATGGCCTGTAAGAGTGGTTCCAGTGCAAGGACAAAAAGTAATGGGGATAGGGGGCATCCTTGGCGGGTGCCATTTCGAATCTCGAATGCCGTTGTCAGTGCCCCGTTCACCACTACCTGTGCGGATGGTTGCGTGTATAGGGCCTCTATCCAGCCTCTGATTCTGGGGCCCATGCCAGTTCTCGCTAGTGTTTGAAACATGTATGACCATCCGACTCTGTCAAAGGCCTTCTCCGCGTCCGTGGACAGCAGGAGGAGGCCCCCGTGAGCGTGTTTCTGGCTGTGTATCAGAGTGAGGGTGCGCATAGTGTTGTCCCGTGCCTCTCTCCCTGACACGAATCCCACCTGGTCCGGGTGTACCAGGTGGGGCACGTGTGGTTGCAGTCTGTTGGCCAGGATTTTGGCCAGAAATTTAAGGTCACAGTTGATGAGAGAGATGGGTCGGTAGTTTCCGCAGTGGTCCCCATCTCTACCTTCTTTCGGGAGGATGGTGATGTGAGCTGCGAGTGATTGTTTGGGGAAGTGGTGGCCTGCCCTGATAGCGTTGTATGTGTCGACTAGTGGGGTGTACAGTATGTCCGCAAATGTTTTGTAGTAGCTCCGGGGTAAGCCGTCGGGGCCTGGGCTTTTGCCCGGTTTCGTCTGTTTTATTGCGAGGGCCAATTCCTCTAGCGTGATCTCCTCCTCTAGAAGGTCTGCGGTGTTTTTGTCTAGTGAGGGTAGGTCTTGTGTAGTGAGATAGTCATTTATTTTGTTTATCAGGCGTTCGTCGGCAGCCTGTGTCGGTGGGCGGGGCAGATCGTATAGGTTGGCATAGTATGTTCTAATTATGTCTTGGATCTTCATGGGTAGTCGGTGTAGTGTGCCTTTATCGTCTCTAATGCGCTCTATGTATGTCTGCTGTCTGCGTTTTGCTAGCATCCTAGCGAGTAGTTTGCCACTCTTGTCGCCATGCAGTGCAAAAAACGCTTTGTGTCGTAATGCGTCCCTGAGATGTCTCTTCAGTAGGAGTTGGGTCAGTGCCCTGCGGAGTGTAAGAAGTTTGTCTTGTAGTGCGTGTGTTTGGGTGCCCTTGTTTTGTGTGTCTATCTCCTGGATTTCGGTGAGTATTGCGGATATTTCCGCTTCCCTTCGCTTTTTCAGCAAGGCTCCTTTTTGGAGGAAGTGGCCTCTCACTACACTCTTGTGTGCCTCCCATAGTATGGTCGGTGTCGTTTGTTCGGGTGTGTTTAAGGTGAAGTATTCTCTTAGTGTGGTGCCAATGTCCGCCTTAATGTCCGGTTGTGTTAGCAAGTGTTCATTCAGGCGCCATTTGGTCACCCTTGGTCTGTGCATCGGGGATGTTATCGTGATGGAGATAGGTGCATGGTCCGACCATGTCACTGTGCCTAGCTCCGCTCGCTCCACTAAGGGGAGGTGGAAGTGAGTCATAAAGAAGTAGTCAATCCTGGTGTAGGTGTTGTGGGGGTGGGAGAAGAAAGTATAATCTCTTTCATCTGGGTGGTGCGCCCTCCAGCAGTCAATCAGTTTTTGTTTAGATAGGAGAGTTTTAAGTGCTGTTAAGTGTTGGGTCGGGATGTGAGATGTCCCCGATGAGGTGTCCCATCTTGGGTCCATAGCTACGTTAAAATCACCCCCTAGGATGAGTATTCCTTCCGCAAATTTCTGAAGTTTGCGCAACATGTGTGATAGGAACCTATAGTGTCTCTGGTTGGGGGCGTAGATGTTAGCAAAAGTGTAAGTTTGGTCTACAATCTTCCCTTTCACGAATAAGTACCTGCCTTCCCTGTCCGTCAGTATCTCTTCTTCTATGAAGGGGATTCTTTTGTGCATGAGGATCGCGACCCCCCGTGCCTTTCCCCCCTGGAAATCGCTATAAAACCCCTTCGGGAATCTGTGGTCGTGGAAGCGGGGTCGTGCCCCTTCTCTAAAGTGGGTCTCCTGTATGTATGCTATGGACGCTTTTAGAGTGTGGAGTTCGCGTAGTGTAGTCGACCTCTTTTCAGGTTTATTAAGCCCTTTGGTATTGATGGACACTAATGTGAGGTTTGCTGGTGTGAGTGACATGTTTGGTGTGTGGTAGTGTGTGTGTCTACGTCTGCAGTCGGTCGGTCTCGGGGCGTAGGATGGGAGGGGGGGTGGGGAAGGTGGGGAGGGTGTCGGGGAGTAAGGGGGTAAGTAGGTGTAGGAAATAACCGTCACCTGGGTGACGTTAGGGTTATGGCGTCGAGGTGTATGTGTGGGCCCGGGCCGTTTTGCGCGCCCAGTGCCCCACTCACCTGGATGTGGCGCCTATCCCGTCGGGGTGTGGGAGGAACTCCGAGAAATGTCGTGACCACGTGGGAAACTCCTCCCCCAGGTGGTCCGGTTCTCGATCTCTTCCTAGTCTAGGTGGTCTGGGGATGTCTGCCTCCCATGCCTCCCTGTTCAGTGGCTCAAGTCGTGATCGTATGTGGCTGTCTCCGCCTTTGGACGTCTCTGTAGTCGAGTCGTCACCCTGGGCATATCTTCAAATAACATAAGAACAAGAAACAATAAATCATACATTAAACGATTCTATTTACCCTCAAGCTTGCAATGTCTATACAATAAGTAAAACCAATGCCGCGCTATAGAATTATGTCTATACAGAGCGTTATAGTTTGGTCAAAGAGGTAGCGCGTTCTGAAATGATTGGAGAATACAAATAACACCAGTAAACCTTCATAAACATTCAAGTTATTTCTGCGCGGCTTTATGGGCCGGCCGACCCCCCCGCTCACCCTCCCCTTCCACCTTAAGATAGTGGTGCCGTGATACAATAGTGTTGCTGCAGCTAATACCTACAAAGTTGGTTATAAATCACCCCCTGCCCCCAGTTATTCCCAGTGACCCTAGCTCGTGGTGAGAGGTGCCCCTGTGCCCTGTCAGCTCTTCCGTGCTCTGGAGGGGTATCTTGAGTGGTCTGGGCATGTGTTGGAGCCTATGTGTGAGGTGGTCCGCATGGGGTGACATGCGATCCCCTTTCCTGTGTATCCGCTCTCTAGGCTTCATGGAATGTCCCCCCCTCTTCCCTCCTCTATCCTCCTCCTCTACGGGTCGATAGCGGCCCTGTCAGTTCCCGAGTGAGCCGGGCCCACACCTCTCCTCTCCCGCCCGCTCCTGCTGGGTTCATCACGGGTCGGTGTAGGAGAAGCGTTTGCCCAGCCCAGTCGGCCCCATCTTGTGCCCGTCTCCCTCCCGGCCCTTGCGTAGTCTGTTACTTTCGGGCTTTACCTTCTTACCCTTCAACCCTCGCTCCCTCCCCAAATGGTTGGGCTAGTCCCTTGCCAAAAGTCCAGCATATACTTGCGAGTCCTTCGGTATGGGCGTCGTCTCGGTTGTGGCCGGGGGCGGCAGTCCTGTGATATATCGAATGGTTTGCAAAGTCCGGGCCGCACCCGGGGTTTCGTAGTTCCGAGGGCGGGTGTCTCCGGAGGAGGGGTGTCAAAGTTCTAGACAAAACATTAGGTATTATCTTCAAGGTGGGTATTCCTCGTGTCCAGGTATGGGGAGTCCATGTGAGTTGTGATAGTCCGTGTCTGGTTAGAGTTCTGCTATTGTGGTAGGGGAGTCTCTACTGGTGGTGGTCGGCCGATGTCGTCCGCCATCTTGGCGCGTGTCGTCGATCCCTTCAAAGTTGGGCCCCCGAGGGCCTCAGCGCCTGTTGCCGCGTAGTTCTCCGGGTCTGCGTACTCTGTGGTTGGGGTGGAGCCCCTCGAGCAGGCGTGTATGGTGCTAACGGGTCCGGCCACTGTAAGGGTGCCGGCGTGATTTGGAGTTCTGCTGCTAGGGCATTTAGGTCTTGTCTGTCCTTCATCAGGAAGGGGCCGTTTGGTGTTTGTACTTGTAGCCCCGTGGGGAAGCACCAGCGGTAGCGCAGCTTATTTGCTTGTAATTGTTTGGTGAAGGGGCGCAATGCTCGCCTGTAAGCCAGCGTGGCAGGTGCCAAGTCGGGAAAGAGTTGTACCTCGGTATCACCAAGGTGTACCGTTCCTGCGTCCCTGGCCTTTCTGAGTATGTCCTCCTTGAGTTGGTAGCTCATCAAACAGCATATGATGTCGCGCGGTGGGGTCCCTTCCGGACCTTTGGGCCGTAGAGCCCTATGTGCCCGTATAAAGTCAATGGGATCATGTTGTGTGCGGCCTAGTATGGAGTTAAAAAGACCGGTCAGCGTGGTCTGCACTGGGGCGGAGTTGTCCGCTTCCTCCGGGATCCCCCGGACTCTAATATTTTGCCTCCTGCCGCGATTGTCTAGGTCTTCCATGTGGCCCGCCATTTGCTGTAGTTGGAGGGTGTGGAGTCGTAGCGTGTCCGTGTTCGCAGATTGCGCCGCTGACATGTGGTCGCAATCCGCCTCCACTTGGGCGACTCGCTGGTGTAGGCCTCGGATTTCCTCCTTGAGCGTTTGGAGCTCCGTTGAGATGGAGGTGCGGAGTTCCGAGTTGGCCGCTTTTAAGTCGGCCTTTGTGGGCAGGTTGCGTAGCATTTCCATCCAGTCTGGGTAGTGGGCGGCTGGATCGGTAGGCAGGTTGTCCGCCATGGTCCCGTCTCCGCTTGGTGTAAGTGGGAGCGGGTCCTCTGGGGCCGTTTGGCTCGTGTAGGCCTGAGGGTCTGCGTCCGCTTGTGCGGTCAAGAAGTGCCTCATGGAGGGGTTTTGAGACCTCCTGGGGGTGTCCGCTTGTTTAGGGGGTTGAGAGGGTCTATTTGTTTTGCCCATTTTCAGGGTGAAAGTGTGCTTTCGGCGGTGATTTAGCGGAGCCTTGCAGGGAGCTCTAGGTCTATGCTGCCATCTTCCTCAGCGTCCAGGCCACGCCCCCCGGCATAACCTTTTAAATTGGTGAAATGTATGAGACAAAAGAGATACACTTTGGGTTTTTTACTTCTTTACAAAATTGCAATATTCATATAATGTTAACTCACAAAGCTACAAGTATGATTTTCAATCATACTCTTTTGTTTTCTCTTATGTTCATTTGTACACCTTGTATAACCTTATTTGCGCTATTATATGCTCTTTAAATACAAAAATGTTTTTACTTTTTACAAAAGGCACATCTTAATATTTAATCTTTCTTATCTGTAAAAGCTTTTCTAAACTGTACTAGATTTAGAAATATGAGTAATACCAAATCATCTGAAGGCTGAATGCTGAATGTAGATTTTTGTACAGCAGCTTACTGTTGAATGAGCAGCTTTAATGAGATTAAAAGAGAAGAATCAAGAACAATTCTACAAATGTCATGGTAACAGCAGGAAATTAAAATTAGTTCATAGACAATATAATTGCTATTGTGAACTTTACAAATTGTAACCCTAAGAATATGAGGTGTGCTTTCCTTGACTTACAGACATGATTACTGTCAATCAATGTAATTCATGTAGCATGGTATGTTTGACTGCTCAATTAATTCTGTAGCTTATTTAAATCTCTGCATAGCTATATGACAAGCTCCCATACTCTGACCGAATGCTTCTGATCTCTTCCTAGCCACTTGTAGGGACTCTGGAATGCTTCTGACACAGTTTCTGAAGCTTGATGGGAGTCTTTCAGGAACTCTTCCACCCGACCAAGGTGCAGCTCTCTTCCTCCAGACAGCTATCATTTCCTCTGCTATCAGCTCTTCAGCTGCTTCCCAAGCAGGTGTCCACATCTCTGCCTAGATTATGATCAACTACTGCCTTTACAAAGGCACGTGTGGCTCTCAGGCCTAGCCCTTTTATACTTGTACACAGGGACTAAGTAGCCAGCCAACAGGTCCAAAATACTCTGTATTGGACCAATGAACAAATCAACCAGGACACACAGTTCCAAAAGGAACTAACATAGAATTATTTTTGACAAAGACTAGCGTTTGGGGACTAGTCCTTAAACATGTAGTGATTAATATTTTAAATACAAATATACAGAAGATTGGAGAATGAGGGCAAGAGGCTGGCCTTCAAAAGGCCATGGCATGCGAGCTTCTATGACAAGCTACATCACCAGATCACTTATTTGTTACAAGACCCTATCCTCAACTTTCCAGCAAGAGATTCCTGTTGTGGTATTGCTAGTAAACCTCGCTCCCTGATCACTAACTTTCACACAACTGATTCACACTCTGGTATGGCTTATTCAACTTTTAAAGGTATATAAGCCAGCAGTCTGTTTTGAATGTCTTTGATGAAGATGCAGTTATATGCGTCACTTTATTGTTCTTGTAATGTCTTTTACATTTACTTTATACACAGCTGAAGTGCCTGGCAAGCCAGAATTGCAGAAGGCAGAGATTATACAACTTGTGTGATTCTGTACTCTAACCGGAAGTGAAAACAATATGTTGTATGAGAGCCACATGATAGGCTTCCTGTCATTTCACTGATTATAACTCCATGAATTGATGCTGGATGTCCTTACCCTATGCATGAGTGTGTTCAGTGTCTTGCAAAATACCATTTTAGACATTAAGTTAATACTTTAATATGGGGAAGGCCTAAAGCGCACACGGCATTGGTTCCCCTGTCCGTATGACGTTGAGGGAGGAGGAGACAGTTCCAGTGCTGAGATAGCTCTGTGCTGGTTTTAGGTAAGTGACAGAAACGGTTTCAGGAGGGGGGAGGAGGGGTGCAGTTGCAGAGGGACACTATAGTGTTAGGAATACAGCTTTGAATTGCTGACATTAAATTGTTCCTTTCATTTTGTCAATTGGGTTTCAATTTTTTAGAATTCATAGTTAATGACCAAACCATGACAGTAATACAGATTCATAGGATAGAACAAAAAAATGCAGCCTACATCAGCCACAATAAAATGTGATAGAAGGGACTGGGGGGTAGTTTATGTGAACAATTCGTTTTTTTTTTTTCACTCTCCATAAACTGGACAATTTATGGAATGCATATTAAGTAAGATAACCCATCTTACCTTAAAGTTTAATATGTATTGTCCAGGCAATTGATGTGTGCTGAAAAAACTGAACCCTTGCAGTATAACCTTTTGTAGGACATTTTGATAGAATATTTCCCAAGTGACCGTCTATTACCATACTCTACTTTCAGTGAAATACTGAAGCTTACTAATAAAGAAATGGCAGGTATGTGATTAGCCTCTATATTCATATGCTGATTCCTTCTCTAAGCAGTCGTTGTACACTGCTGCTTAAATTTTTTTCACCGATGTCTGAATTTCAAGTTTAAAGTATTCTCTTTTAGTATGTCATTCAAATGGATGGCAGACCTTATCAAGTTTAAGCAAAAATCATATCTTGATTTAATTGTTTACAAAATAGAGAGGTTTAGTTAGGCTTTAATTTATTACAATTTTAGAAATTTTTTACAGTTCCTATAATATCATAAGATACTGTTTTAACCTGATAATGGTTATATAACATTTAGATTGTGACAGCCATATAGGAAGCCCCTATATATCAGGTATGGTTTGGGTATAATCAAGAAACCTAAAAAGTAGACTATAGCTTCAAAAAGCAATCAAGGTCAACAAGCTGAAGAAACTGGATTTAGCACATGAGCGGATATTGCAGGTCATGAGTTAAGTACCAAACAAATGTATTTTATAAACTTATTTTAAGACTATTTTAAAATCGATTTGTTATGTAATCCAACATGGCCACCAGACCACATAACATGTGAGGTTAATCGTAAGCCTTGCAGTCAACACCATAGGCATTTATCAGGCCCAGAGTGTTTTTTGATTAGTTAATTTACATGTCTGTGATCAATTTTAAAATAGCTGCCAAACTACATGACCAAGGAACCAATAGAAGTGGCAGCATATAAAAGCATTGATGTAGTACATATTTAGATATTACATGTAAAGGAATTTGCATTTTAAAAAAAATATATTTGAGATATTGCATCATCTGTCATATCGTCATATAAATCAATTTGACCTCCAGACCTTAAACCACATGGCAGTAAATATCGAGAATGCACTTACTTGATTGTTCTACTGCTTGAGCTATGGACTCCTGCCTCACAGACCCAGCATGAAATTCAAAATACATTGCTCTGCCCTCTGAATTCAGTGATGTTTTTTTTATTAAATCAAATCACAGATGGACCCAGCAACATTTCATTACCATAGTAGCTCTGTCAAGCCTGAGTTACAACTAGTGCAAACACTTCTTAAAAAGCATTATCCAGGAAACCTTGCTTATTGTAGAAAAATTAATTGTGGCTAAAGAATATATAGAGACCCAATAATTCTGAATAGAAAAAAACCATAAAAAGTCCACGCACCTGTAAGAAGGGAGAACAAAGCTTGTACAAAAAAGCTATGATAACACATTATCAAGATCTCAATATCTCAACATCTCAACATCAAGAAAGAGTGTCCATGGAAAAGGGGGAGGCAACAAATGCAGTGATAGCACTATCATTTGACACATTGAGAGGTTTGATATGACATTTTTGACTCCTAAAGACATCATCAATTGTGCCTTACTAGAGCCCCACGTTTGAGAAACAGATCAAGTCTTTCAAGTAGTTTTTACACAGTTTAAAAAAAAGAAGCCAGTTCCTGAATATAAAACTGAATGGTCACAGATAAGTAGTGAGTTGGTCACTTTGAAGATGTTCGAGATGACTTTCAGTTACTGTTGTGGTATAGATGTTGTTGCTGGGAGTTTCTTTTTGCATGCATCAATCATTGTGGACAACTAGGGTAAAAACAGGCACTGTATGCATTTCACAGACATTTTAAGCATGTGCTCTAAGCAGCATCACTGCTACAATTAACTAGTGTCAAAAGTGTCAAAACCCAATATGCGGAATGGCGCTAAAATGCAAGCCTCTAGTACACGTATCTGGGAGTTATCACCATCCTCCAAAAAAGACAGTAAACCAAAGCATAGATGATTAATTTACCACACTTACATTATACTATGCATAATTATTTAGTATGAGTAACAAGACTGTTTTTTTTTTGTCAGGCACATTAAGAAATAAGGGTTGAAAACCAAGATCATTTGTAGTAAAAAGAATTGCACCACTTAATCAAACCCCAAATGGAACATGTAGTCATATGCAGTCCAAGTATTGCTTATATTGCCAATATTTTTTCCTACTAAGTTAAACTAGTCCA
Organism: Pelobates fuscus; assembly: GCF_036172605.1. Lineage (NCBI taxonomy): Eukaryota > Metazoa > Chordata > Amphibia > Anura > Pelobatidae > Pelobates > Pelobates fuscus. The sequence continues at coordinate 363,827,590 of NC_086317.1, forward strand.
TTAAGAAACATGCTAGTTTGATGGAGAGTAAAGAGAATGCTAAAGAAAAAATATATACCAACAAGTTGGTTAATTTTAATAGACAACAATGGCAAATTATGAATAATCTAATGTACATGCTGCTTGCCTGCCTCCGACGTATATGCTGCACATCTAGTCCGCTATATCTGATGGGCAGTTTTTCGAGAGAGGGTACTGTCAGGACACCCGCACAACCCGTCTACTTACCACAAGGGCCGCCTATGTCCCTCTCCATTGTGGTCCCTCCTTTTAACATCCTTTCCGATGCCAACCACTATACACCTGAAACTTTTAAAGGCTCTGTATTGTTAGGCTTAGTTGATGACGCACACATGTTCTGGCATCACATGGGGCAAAGTGACCAATGGCTGCCCTCTTAAAGCTATATAACCCTTTTTGGGGTTTTGCGCTGTGCCCTATCTTGGTTTCCATTTTATGGTTATTCTAAGAGCGTGTTTTCCTTATAAAATCTTTAGCTTTTCTGACCTTGGCTTGTTCTAAACCATTCTCCAATCTATTGAAACTGACCTTTGGCTTGTTCTCTTGTTTATGCCACTTTCTGTCTTCCTGACCCTGGCTTGCCTTTTACTACTCTGTTTTAAGTCCAGCGAATCTTAGACCCAGTAAGACGCTTTTATCACATAACATTATTTATCATTGTTTACTTATGTTCTTCATGGCGGGTTATAGTGAACCATGACAGTGTCATCTGCTCTGATCACACAACAATGACCAATATATGAATAGAAAATATGTGGGAATATCCCAAAGAGTTTACTGAATAAACGTAATATGTGTGTAGGTTTTGAGAGAATCTCTGGAATGATAAATATAGCTTCAAGGCTCCTTAAAATATGTAAAGATAATTCTAAAAAGTACAAATATACTAAGAAAATTTACAATGGTGTAATTTGCTAGCATAAAAAAACAATGTACATGATATTAAGCTAAAATTTTTACTCGGGGGCATACAAGCAGGTATTTAAATTTGAAGCACTCCCAGATAATGAAATATCACTGCTGGATCCTAATTTCATCCTTAAAGTATCCAATCTAAATCCAAAGTATGAGGGTAGAACAACAAGATAGTGGCTATGGGTGGAAATCTAAACCACTTTAATAAGCAATATAATGGAAGTCTTATAAAAACAAAATGGACCAAACCTGTGCATATTGGGCTCATTTCTTTACTTATTACAATCATAATGCCAAAGTTTGTAATCATTAAAATTACTTTTGCATATGTGTTTTATCTAATTTTAATACATACCTAAAATTTTCCAAGTCAGTTGTAAGGAAAAAAATAAGGGCAACTTGCTCGTGCAGGCAAAGGTAAAATACAAATCCACTAAGTGTACCAGTTATCGCATTCTGATGGGGTCGATATGGAATCGATTTGGAAAATGCAAGTTTTTTCCTTGATGTATGTTCAGTTTGTAAAGCAGTAAACAACCACAAGACAACAAAAGGTGGTCAATATTACCAGAGGCACATGTGAGTTACTTGCGGACATTAAACATTGGAATGGACCGTGGAGCGGAGCTAGCAACGGAGCTGCGCGGATGCAATCTTGGACAGCTCTGGCTGATCATCCACAATCTCGTCCATATCTGCGTCCACTCACACAATCGGGCATTCAAAGATCCTCCAAAAGATGCAGGAACTATTCCCACATCGATTGATGCCCTTCTTTCTCCCTAAAAACACACCCAAGCGGAAACGCAGGCCTATACCACACAATAGATCCCAGACTTGGAGACCCTCCTCGGCAGAGTTTATGAGCACTGGGAGCCTACATACCTGGCCCAACCACCACCTGAACCAGTGTCCCAGATGCCTGCCATGGGATGGCACTCCCAAAAGCCGAACCCTCTGTCCGAGCATCAAGACATCGGAGCCATGCTCCAGAAACAAGCGCAGCCCAAGATGGTGCCCACAGAGAAAATCCCCACTGCCCACATTTCCCGAGAAACATGACTAACAAGAGCCGGCCGACACACTCACCACACCACAAGCACCCACAGGGACCATGGAGGATTCCAGTCCCATGACTAAGCATGATCCAAAGGTCCTGCTACACTACTTCCATGAGTTGCTTGCAGCAGAACTCGCAGTATTAAGGTCAAATATGCAAAACACCACTGACAGAGTACAAGCTACTGAAGAGGACATTATAGACATCCATGCTGGCCTCTCACATGTACAAACTGAGGTACAACAGCTTACCAAGTTTCACCAAGCGCTCTCCTTGCAGCTGACCTCCTTAGAGGATAAATGTAACAAGGACCCTAAGTTAGCCAAGGAATGGCTGCTTGTGCATGTGAACTCAGACTGTCACAAATGTAGCAGCTTTCCTCTGGGGCTGTATGCTGGATTTATAACACTATCCACAACTTATTCGTGTAAACGTTCGTTTAAATTTACTTCAATGGACATAATAGAAAACCATAGAAAATTTTGTACCGAACGGCCGACCACCCAGAATAGGAGGGTGCCCCTCATTTCCTCCCAGCTTCAAAGGGCAGCCCCCAAAACCACAACCACTCCATTGCCCTCATTGTTCTACCTGGTGGTCGGCGTTTGTTTGCCGAACACGTGGTGGTGATCATTTTATGTAGTCGAACGCACCCAGCTGGAACTTCCATCCACCGTGCGTTCGGCTAAATTCACACGAACACAGCGCTCTTTCGGTACAATAACCCCAGTTACTATATGTATTCAACGAGACCAAGCATGAATGAATCCGTTCGTGCAAAGTGGGGCTTTCGTCGAATGAAGGAAAAGACCGACCGCACAGCCTGAATCTGTGGAACTGTTTTGGGCATACCCACAGGTGTGCGGTCGGTACAAAGAGACATTTTACTATCTCTGGAACTACCGAACGGATTTGCACAAATTCTGAATATGTTTCTCCCCAAGTTGTTCTGGGCATAAAACTAGTTTTATTCCTGTACCATATAAAATCAAGAAGTTATAAAAATTGCATAAAAAGTGTAACTTTTCAGCTTGGAGATAATTGAGTAGATACAGTTAATTAACTCAATTATCTCCTAAGCAGAGGGGAGGAATTCACTGTAACTCCTGGGTGTGCTCTATTGTAATCTTGTGTATGATTTGTTGCTGTAACTGCACTGTTGGTGCCCCACAAGGTCCAGTGGGTGGTGTCTAACCTGTAAAATCCTGCATAAAAGCAGCAATAAACGCTCAGAGGAGTTAGTTCTTCTTCACTCTTCAAAACGTAGCTGTGTCTCGTTATTGAATAGAAATTCTCAGATTAATCACTAGCTCTTTTCAGAGCTCTGCCTCTCCATTGCTCCAGGGATCCAGCGGATGGGACTTCGCCTCTTCACTACAGCCCAGCAGCTTGTCCGGAGGAAGGACGTCTCCAATGGCAGATACCCCTCTCTACCCTGGGTAGCCATTTCAATAAATACAGATGCAACAACGTCAAAATCCGTGGCATACCGGCCACTGTCTCACCCGACGTACTGCCTCATTATGTGAGACGGCTTTTGGCGAGAAAATTGCTATGGACGGTGTGTACAGAATCACCTTCCCTACAAGGTCCTCACTAAATACAGACTGTGATGTCATAATGCACTGCACCACATCCCAAGATAAGGGGCGTATCATGGCAGCCCTGAGGGGCAAAACATCACTATCATTCGAAGAATCAAATTTGACCTTTTACCAGGGCATGACAAGATCAACCCTGCAATGGCGCAGGACACTCTCACCAATTACACAAGTAAGAGCATCCGGCAACGGGGAGCACTGGGATTCCTCTCAGTGACCCATCATGGAAAAACCCACACCCTCACCTCTCTGGCCGAGGCACCATCACTCCTCACATCCCTGGGACTGGCTATAATGACGTCCGCTTCGACGATGACCACTCCGGTCGGGGCCTGGAATCCCACTACTGTCACACCACTCATCCCAAGAGCTGGAGCTGAAGATTGCCCTGCCACCTGACGACACCTGGCTGCCGTGCTGGCTCTACTGATCTTAACCGAGAGAAGCCGGGACCATACCGTGGCAGTCATTGCTCAAGTTTATGTTATTTATTTTTATCAATGCCTTGTTTCTATCCCTGTTTAAGTTTTCTTACTAGTTCCCCACAAACCTTAATAGGGGCCCACTATATAAGTCCTTCTACCTAAAAAGTAATGCTATCAGGTGAGACCCCCTCCCCCCGCTACTTTCCTGGGTTAGGGGTACCTAATGAAGCAAAGCGCTTAAGCGAACCTAAACACATAGCATCATCCGCATTACCACCTCCAAGAATACCTTATCAAGGTCAGCAGTTCTCCCTGAACACTTTGCACCACTTCTCGTCAGTGATTTAATTACAACCCGTAAACTCTCTGGTACACATCCAATCTATATAACTGGCACCCCCCCAATAGTGAGTTTCATTTTCCTGTCTTCACTCCTTCCCACTAACACTGAGCTTTACCTCTTGAATTTATACCAATCCTTTTGTAATACCCCTCAACGCATCAATCTCTGCGAATGCCATTTCATCATGTCACGTGAATGTCTAAGTTGCAATACCGCATTTCGCTGTTGTTTCATTGATGCTATAAGAAAAAGAAAGTACCCCCTTGCGGGGATAGGGTAAGTGTGTCCAGATCGTATCTCAATAGGGGGTAACCCTTGTATTATATACAGTAGGACAGTAAAGGTAGTGTATGCCTAAGACCCAAGGTCTAGGTAACACACGTAAGATACGGATCTCAGAAGCCTGCTAAAATTAATAATCTTTAATAAGGTATACTTAACCATGAACAAATAAAACAACAAAATGTGGATACTTAAAGTAAAAAATCACCCAAAAACTGTGCAAGAGGAGATTGAAAGGGGCTCAGGGAGTAATGGATGAGATATCAACTTAGGCAAAAGTGCTCTAGATGTATACTCATTGCTGGGGAATACAATTGGGAGGTACCAATGTACACTTAACTACCCGGCTGAATCGTAACAGAGCCAAACCCTTAACACTGGACCGCAGAAGTGTATATTCGTATGGAGGTATAGAGCCAATGAGCTCTTAACAATATAACACTTCAAGATATTGCAACAGGTAATGTTAAATACTTGCTTAGAGGTCACAGGTGGATCATATGGCCGTCACAAAGTAACACAAGCGGGTACTGCAACTTAAAATAGTGCAGAAATATACATTTGGTCACACCTTTATAGCTAAATACAGGATAGTAACATAAAGTACTAGGTAGATAGTATAGATGTGGGATACTTAGATGTTCCCCTATTGAATATAAACAAACTCAACACTACTTAAAACTAACCTCAGTGCTGTATGCACTGACTGGTAGATAGTGTAGATTGGGATACTTAGATGTTCCCCTGTTGAATATAAACGAACTCAATACTTCTTGGAACTATCCACAGTGCTGTATGCACTGACTGGTCAAAGCAAGGCTGGTAAAGTCGTATTGCACTCTTAGTCTATTAGCTAAAAGCCAACAGTTAGTAGTAATAATAGTACAGCTCCCATCTTCCCTCCAAAAAAATCTCCAAACAGGCCCCAGCTCCTCTTATCTTAATACAACACCCCTAACATAGTGAAGTGAAAAATTGTGAGAAAACTGTGATTATAAAATCATCTAAATTCTCTGCATGTCTGCCTAACGCGTTTCGGCGCTGTACAAAGCGCCTTTCTCAAAGGCTGTCATTGAGCAAATGCTCGAGAGAGCTTATTAAGTATAAATCATAGCCGAAATTCGTCCAATCAGCAACAACATGGGCGGAGTATAAAGTTCGATCCGCCCCTCGTTCATGATAGGTGTAAGAGACATCAGTCTTGCAGCCTCTGGCCAATCAGAGCGGGTCCAGGGTGGGGCTTAATGCCGGAGCTATAGTTAGATACACCCATCAGCAGTGATGTGTGTTCGAGCTGTCCGTCTTATAGGCTCTGACCAATCAGAGCGGGCGGGGGCGGGACTAAGTGCCGAAACCGAAATCCAGTGTAAAGTGCTGACAGGGTCATAGGCTAAACCGCAATATGAGTGTGACAGCAGTGGACTGGTTAAAAAACACATCAATGGGGATAACCCAATGGTGGGCATTATAGTGCATAATAGTAGCGTCCTAATTGTGTACATATAGAACAGACTGGGAACATGTTGACTATTATCCAGCCGAAGTGACTGATGCTATAATTGTATTATTTCTCTGGCACGGAAAAATAAAGAATTAGAAAAAAACAAAAGAAACATTGGGGTTGACCAAAAAAAACCTGAAGGCATGTTATAGCCACAAACATCTACATACTATTGGTATTTACAGACTGCTTTTTAAAACCAAAAATAAATAGCCCATATCTTTCCAAATTGAGCTCCTACTTAAAGCTACGGTAGGTATATAGCTACAATTAACAAATTCTGACATATTTTCATGCACAGCTGCTCCAACATCTTCACATATATATTTCAATAGACACCTTCTTTCATGCAACTTCAAAAAAAAAAAAAGCAGTGGCCACCAAGTAATTGTTAAATACCTAGTTTACATCAAGAGTAAATATTGCTTTTAAAATAATGAAAGTACATGGCTCATAGCTCGCAGCTCTCGGGCTACAGTGAAAAAAGCAATGGCAATCCATATCAATATTCAATACACAGATAAGATAATCTATATATTCAAGCATATCCAACTAAACAGGTTCCAACAATAATACTTCAAAGTGCAAAAACATTGAATTGTTTAGATCACCAACTGGTTTTGATGTATCTGCCTTTTTATTCAATACATATGGACAAGGTAGTAGCTTTCCTAAATACCTCATGGCAGATTCTGCATTAACTCCTTGGCTTCCAGGCTTATTTGTTTCATTTTAGAAGTTAGCAATTAACCTATGTAAGATACTTAATCTAAAATTGCAGAGCAATATAATTAAAAGGATGCATAACTTAATGTGTTTCTCTATAACCAATAATATAAAGACTGATCCTTTTTATAATAAATGAGGTCCAGGTTTAATTTTTGGGCATCGTAAAATAAAGATATTTTAAAGGCTCTATTAGTATTTTTTTTTGTACCCTTCTCTAACTCTAGATTGTAAACTCATTAGAGCAAGGACCTTATCGACTTATTGTTCCTTTCAAATTTTTTAATAGTTTCTCTCATTTGCTGTTGCATCCTCCCCATTTATAACATCATAAAGTGCTACACAATAAAGTAGAGCTATATAAATGCCAATAATAATTATAATATTAACAATAACAGGACTATATCGTTGGTCTTTCTATGCCAGGTGGTAATGTAAGCTCTAAATGAATTGCTGCTGTCATGGATATATTGAGATTCCTAACTAACTTACAAATAGATTTACAACTCCCTTATCCTGGAGTTAAAGCTGATCTAAATATTTGAAGACATTGGTGAAGAGTATAAAAATGAACATTCTGCATGCTATCATTATTCTCTAATCAGAAGTATATGTGCACAGCCAGGCATATCCCTTCTTAAGCAGATCTAACTTAGTGACTGGTATTTATACTACACAGTAATAATATATGTTAGTCAAGATAGAAACATAATGGTTCTATTGTCAAACCCACACTTTCTGTAATAAGATGACAAAAAAAAAAGGTTTTATACACTTCATACATCCATACACCCATAGAAAATGCCCTGAATTTTGTACTGTCAACTTGATTGAATCTGACATATATTGGGCTTCCCAACTTCTTGGTTAATATTATCAGCTTTCGATGTTATATGGTCAATTAATATGTATGTGTGAGATGATTATGAAGATGTATTGAACTATTAATAGACATTTACCATTCAGCAAAGAGGCCAAAGAGCATGTCTTGCACAAACTGAAACTCACAGTAGGGATGCTAATTTCAGTGATTTTTTAAATAAATGTTTTAAATGTAATTTTAGAAGGAATTCACTCCTCCAATGGACATTACAGGATAGACTTCCCACCTTCTCTATAAAGATGAAAGAAGAGCTTACTATAGATTGCTAATGTGCAGTCATTGAGGGCCAACACAATCTTATATTGCAAGAATAAATTAGAATCTTGTTAAGGGAAAATTAATGTTTTTAATACATAGGAGTTCACATGTAAAAAAAGGATACTAATTATTTTGGACAATAATTATTTTGCTGCTTGTGGTGAAAGTAACCTTGCCACTGGCTTTTGGAGGAGCCTGTTTGCCAGCCTCCTACCCTGTGACTATGGCCCCTGTGATAAACATTGGCTAGAACTACTGTTGTGCCTTTATTTTACTACATATGGCTACACTTCTCATGAATCTCATTCCATCATCACCTGTGTTCGGTTCTATACAAGTTCGGTGAGATCATTCGTCTGGATGAAGGGAACAAGCTCCAGGGTAAGACTATTGACTATGTTCGGTAGTTTGTTCGTTTTCAAACTACCGAACTAGACCGATCACAAGCCCTGATTCTCTGGAACTGTTTTGGGCATGGGACTTCCATAGAATTCCTGAACCCCTGAACTGATATTGGTGATTTTTGGATATGTTGGTCACCCAGTTCAGGGCTATCGGGGGATGTAACATTTGTGGGGATATTATGTGTTTTGGGGTACTTGTGGGGTTTTATAATAATATGTGCTTTTTCTGCCTGAAGATAATTGAGAATACAGTATCTGACTCAATTATCTCCCAGGCAGAGGGGAGGGATTGTGTGCTGTGTGTGGGAGTGTCATGCCTTGTAATCTTATTGTTATTGGTCTGTGACATTGTAAATCAGTCTACCATCAGGTCCATGTGGGCGTACCCCTTGCATGGGGATTGTCATATAAGGCCAAGTGTGGCACCACTAAAATCAGTTCCTCTTCACCCTCAACATAGAGCCTCATCTCATGTGTGGAGGAGACAGCTATATTCACTCTGGGGATTGCTATACTCCTTATACTCCCCTGGTTTCTAATCACTAGCTCTTATAAGAGCTGATCCTGCTATACTCTCTGGAGTAGGAGAGATTCACCCACTGGAAGCTGGATCCTGGTCTTGGGTCCAGGGTGGGTGGAGGACGGCGAGACCCCAACCAAGCTGTGGCGGTTCTAGGCTTATGGTGTCTGGTGGAGTGCTTGGAGTCCTCGGTGAGCACTAGGCGCATGAATTGACAGAGGCACCCGGTTGGGGTGCCAGGCGGTCTGTCACATTGCTATTCTAGCCCCCTCCTGAGAATTATTTGGGGCTCTACATTTTATTTTTATTTACAGGGCTTCCAAACAAAAAGCTTTTAGCAGTATGCATTATGTTTACATGAACAGATAGATTGTTTTGTTTTCCTGAATGAATACATTTTATTTTTAAAAAAAACTACTTTTTTTTCCCTTAACGTTCCCCCTGGGAGCATTTAAGGCCATTTTTGGACAAAAAAAGTATGAAGGTGAATTAGTATACATAATGAAAGGTAATGAAAAAGTTATAATTATGCATTTGAGCTATTGTATTCTACCATTAGAAAGAAACACTATAGGCACCCAGACCACTTCAGCTCATTAAAATACAGATACTCCTTACTTCCTGACCGGATTCCGTTCTTACGACCTGGTCGTAAAACTAATTGGTCGGTAAGTGAGGATGCGTGCAGATCTATGTTCAGGGAAATGTCCCCGAACATAGACAAGCGCAGCAGAGCAGGGAATCCCTCTAATCTATGTTCGGGAAACAGTCGCCAAACATAGATTACATGGATTCCAGATGGGCAAATTTTCTAATCTATGTTTGGGGAAATTTTCCCGAACATAGACAAGCTCTCTAACGCGGGGAATCCCTTGAATCCCCACACTAGAGAGCTGTTCGTAAGTGCGAAACATTTTAAAACAGGTAGGTCGTAAAGTGAGGACCACCTGTACACTTTTACATTTTACAAAGCTACTTAAAATAGCCTATCTTAGCAAAAAAATATAGTTAATAAGTAGCACCATATGGCCATATATGGTTTTAAGCCCACCACTACATCACAGTACCCCAATATCAGTAGGTCCTCCACTAATCTTAACATGGGAGATTTACATGCTAACATACCATATTTACAGCTTCAACTGCTTCCAGAGACTCCCCAATTTATGATTTTCACTGGTCACCTCCAAAGGGGCACCTGTAGTGGATTAGTGGGGTGCTCAGCCCAAAAGGAATCTGGATTTAAAATCAAAACAGAAAAAATGGGAACTGGGGGCACACCCAGAACATGCATTTCTAAGCAGTGGTACTGCTGTGAAGACCAAAATCTATACAAAATGCAGTTAAAGGAAATGTTTTGGAACTGCTCTAAACCCTCATCTAGCCATAAAAAAATTGTCAAAGTAACTCACAGATCTATTTTTGCGTCTATATTCATGCTTCCAACAAATGAACTTTAAGAACAGGCTGTTCATTTACTGCCTAATATATCCCCCCCCATTGAGAGGTACCATTGTAACAATATAAACAATGCTATTTATTTTACATGTCATTGGTTGTAAAGGTACACTATAGAGTTAAAAATGCAAAGCTGTATTTCTAACACTATAGTGTCCCTTTAAAACATTTGACAGGTGAAATGAATAACATTGATTATAGCGTTACAATGGCACCTCTCAATATTTGGTAGACAGCAACTAGAGGCAGTCTTAACCCTGCAATGAAAACACTGCAGCGTCTCTAAAACTGTAATGTTGTAACCTGCAGGGTTAAAGGAACAGGGACATTGCACCCAGACCACTTCAATGATATGCCACAGTTCCAAAAAGGTGAGTTTGCAAAGCCAATCATATCAAGAATGAAACATAACTCGCAACTTGTCCTCCGACAAATGGAAAACCTAATTAACCGAATCAATCTCAATACACAGGAATCAAATAACTGTACTGGGACCCTTTGTCTTATTTTTGGCAAATGGAACTTCTAAATCCCAAATAACCTCCTGGAAGTGAGACAACAAAGATGCACATAAAGGGAAATCCGCCAGATCCATAAACAAGAAGTCATCAAGATAATGAATGAGAGAGAAACTGTCAGGATTACTAATTGATCCAGTATGTAGAATTGTGTCACACCTAGGACTAAAAGGTAACATATTACCGGGCCTTAGAATGGCCGGACTTAACGTACCAAATAATAGTATGGATACTTGCCGAGGTACAGAATGAAACACAACGATAAGGGAAAGCCAGAAGTCAGGGATACCAGAATACAGGGAAGTCAAACGAAGTCAAAGTCAAATACCAGAAATAAAAGTTCAGGAACAAACTCTTGGACAACCACTAGGGAAACCACAACAGGGCAATGAGGAAAAGTAAATCTGAGCTGAAATAAGTTCTTGATGCGTGACATCATGCGCATGCTGACGTTGTCATTAACGTGGGCGGATGTGGGGGTATAATTTGCTGTTGATCCGCAGCAGCCATTGTCCATTAATAGGAGATGTCTCTTGTGCCTGTACTGATTCGGTATCAAACTGTCCAGATAATGCATCCGCCTTCACGTTTTTGGGACCAGGTCTGTAAGTAATTAGAAAGTTAAAGCGAGAAAGGAACAGAGACCATCTAGCCTGTCTAGAAGATAGTCATTTAGCATCCCCTATATAGGCCAAATTCTTATGGTCAGTAATGCTCAAAAGGGGGTCCTTGGAACCCTCTAAAATATGTCGCCACTCCTTAAGTGCAAGTATAATGGCCAACAATTCTCTATTGCCAATGTCATAATTGCGTTCAGCAGGAGACAACTTTCTAGAGAACCACATGGATGTAAAGGGGTATCCTGACTCTCCCTCTGGGTTAGAACAGCCCTAACCCCGTTTCGGATGCATCAACCTCCAGTATGAAAGGTTTGTTTGTGTTGGTGTGTCTCAATATGTCAGCCAAGGCAAATCTTTGTTTGAGAAGTTCAAAAGCCTCTCTAGCCTCTTTCGGCCATATCGTACTGCTAGCCCCCTTGCGTGTCATAATGGTGTTGAATCCCTTGGGGGCTATCACAGAATAGAACCCTTTAATAAAACTCCTGTAACAATTGGCAAACCCATTAAACCTTTGAATGGCT